>NC_138531.1:1025200-1679576 GCF_964234715.1 Podarcis melisellensis | reverse complement strand
TACTCCCTAATAATAATAATAAAATAAATAAATAAATAAATATACCCCGCCCATCTAGCTGGGCTTCCCCTGGTTGGCTTCCAACAAAATATTAAAATACAGTAATGCATCAGACATTAAAAGCTTCCCTAAATAAGGCTGCCTTCCGATGTCTTCTAAATGTCTGGTAGTTGAAATCTGGTGGGAGGGTTCTCCACAGGACAGGTGCCACCACCGAGAAGGCCCTCTTCCCGGCCCCCTGCAACCCGGCTTCTGTCCAGTTAGAACGATGGGGGAGCATGCAGCTGTCCCATACAGGGACCAATTCTGCAACCTAGGCATTACTGGCACTACGTGCTGACCCGCTGAGCTAACCAGGATGATCCTTAAAAACCTGGGACAGACTCACCCTGACCCCATAGAGGTCCAAGGTGACGTCTTAATCGTCATCAGAGCCCAGGAATGAAGTACCTGTGAGGAGTGTAAGCATCATCCCTGCTCCTTTTTGCGCTCCTCCTGGACTGCCGCCTCCGAAGAGCTTCCTTCTGGAAGAAGGCACCTGGGGCATCAGCAAGTCATCCTCTGCAGGAGAGACAAGTTCTGGAGGCATCTGCAAAGGCCCTGTCATAGTCTGCAAAAAACTAAACAATGTGAGGAACCGGTGAAACCAATGCTTCGTGCGCCACATGGGGACGCTATTCAGGCCGGAAATTGCTGCCAGAGGCTATCGAATTCTCGAGCAAAGCCCTAGGATCACCTGCTAGGCCAGATATAAATGTTTCCAATGAGGTAACAGACTTGAGGCAGCCCATCACCTGTCCAGGTACCCCTGCTTGCCCTTTTAGAGGGAAGCACCCCCTCAAGAAACCCAAATTTATTTTGATTTGTTTTGTTATAACAATGGCTAAGTGAGGTATATGAACCCTGTCTCCCAGGACCCAGTCCTGCACTCTAGCCACTAAGCCACAATGGCTCGTCTCTAAAATATTTTCTTTACAATTAAATTACACAGGCTGCAATGTCAGCCTAAAATAATGCAATAAAAACAAGTGCAGCAAACTAGGCCTCAAAAATGGCGCTCCCGCCAAAAAGAAGCAGGGAAGGTGGTGATCACAAGGGGGCCGGCTCCCAGGCCCCAATTAGGCCATGCCTGCCTCCCTGCAGCCCTGGCAGACACCAGGCCGCCCTGCTTCGCAGGGAAGGCCTGCCAGGCTCACAAGGCCCAAACCGGCCCTTTAAGGAATAGGGCGGGGGGAGCTCACAGCAAGGCCTCCTAAGGGCTGGCAAGGCCAGAGGCACCAGGCGCCGCCGAAAAAAAGCCTAAAAACGGCCGCCCAAGGCCAGGCCGAGGCTTCAACGTTAAGGTAAGCTGGGGGGGGAAGGGGGGGTAGGGGGGAATTAAAAGACCAAAGGGGAAAGCAGAGTAAAAGTAAAAGAAAATATTACACAGGAAAAAGAAAATTTAATAGGACTAAAATATCAATTAAATAGAAGCTAACGCAATTAAAGCAGGCCAAAGACACAAGGTAATTTGTAGAAAAATACAACCGTCTCCCTTCGCTGTGATCAATCCGCTGCACGGGCGAAAAGAGGAAGCCCTGGCCTCGTGCAAGGAGTTTTAGCATTTCTGGCTGTCAATCAATAAATGGCAACATTAATTTCTTCCCAACAACAAGGGAAGCCCCAATCGCATCAGTGGCCAACGATCAGTTAGCCCGCCCCCAACTTTGGAGTGTCCTGGTGGCCCCCACCGCAACACGTGCTCTCCATGAAGGAGAACACGCTTTCCCATAAAAGGCAATAGGAAATGGGTGTATCTTTTAGGATTGGTTCTAGCAAACAGCCAATGGGAATTTCAACCAGGCTGATTGGACAGAGGCAGCCAAAGGAGGAGCAAGGAGGCTGGGCTGAGGGAATATAAGTGCTGGCCATAATGGCAGGAGCCCAGGCCAGAGCTTGGTAACCATATACCACTGTGCCTCTCATTTATTTGTCTGACAAATAAATTATTATTTTAATTTCTCTATTGCTGCGTTGAATATTTCATTCCAGCTAAGCGTTAACCACAAGCAGGGTGCTACAATAATAATCCATTTTTGCATACTCCTTTATAACATTGCTGCTAGAACCACTTAACTTCATGCCAACATCATTCTAACATTCATTAATTTTGCAGTGTTTATGTAAATAGTCTTTAAATTTCTTCCAATCTTCTTCCACCAACTCTTCTCCCTGGTCTCGGATTCTGCCGGTCATTTCCGCCAATTCCATATAGTCCATAACTTTCATCTGCCATTCTTCCAGGGTGGGTAGATCTTCTGTCTTCCAATACTTTGCAATGAGTATTCTTGCTGCTGTTGTAGCATACATAAAAAAAGTTCTATCCTTCTTTAACACCAATTGGCCGACCATGCCCAAGAAAAAGGCCTCTGGTTTCTTCAGGAAGGTATATTTAAATACCTTTTTCATTTCATTATATATCATCTCCCAGAAAGCCTTGATCTTTGGGCACGTCCACCAGAGGTGAAAGAATGTACCTTCATTTTCTTTACATTTCCAACATTTATTATCATGCAAATGGTAGATTTTTGCAAGCTTGACTGGTGTCATGTACCACCTGTATATCATTTTCATAATATTCTCTCTTAAGGCATTACATGCCGTAAATTTCATACCTGTGGTCCATAACTGTTCCCAGTCAGCCAACATAATGTTATGTCCGACATCTTGTGCCCATTTTATCATAGCAGATTTCACCGTTTCATCCTGAGTATTCCATTTCAACAGCAAGTTATACATCCTTGATAATATCTTAGTTTTGGGATCTAACAGTTCTGTTTCCAGTTTTGATTTTTCCACCTGGAAGCCAATTTTCTAAGGCGATGAAGGTCCTGTGTGCCTGGAGGCGGTTGGAGGACGAATGGCGGCTAACAGATTGAGGCTGAATCCTGACAAGGCAGAAGTACTGTTTTGGGCGGACAGGAGGGAGGCAGGTGTGGGGGACTCCCTGGTCCTGAATGGGGTAACTGTGCCCCTGAAGGACCAGATGCGCAGCCTGGGAGTCATTTTGGACTCACAGCTGTCCATGGAGGCACAGGTCAATTCTGTGTCCAGGGCAGCTGTCCAGTCCAGCTCCATTTGGTACTCCCTGACAAACATAAAGCAACACGTAGGCTAACAGTATGCTAACAATATTTATATAACACTATTGAACTGTTTCTTAATTCAGTCAGAAAACATACAATATGTACATGGAGTCACAAACTAATAAGAGTCAAGTAGATATTCCATGAAAGGAAATTATCAGATTAGTAGTTGACCATAAAGAATCATTGAATATTGAGGCTAACGCCTTCCAAAGTTAATATCCTATACAGAATTTTGCCGAGAGTGAGCTGGAGGAGATGGTGCTATAAGCAGAGCAACACAGAAGAATGATGGTAGGTACTCCAAACACAGCAACAGCAACAGAACAGTCCTTTCAGGATAAAAGACTGTTTTAATAAATGTTCTTCATCAGCTGGCAATGATATAAAATAAAATCCATTACAATAAAATACAGTGATTGAAATGACATACCTGCACATTCTATAACAGGTTGTGATACAATAACAGATACATTACAAATGTCCACAAAGGTACACCAAATAACTGTGGATCAGCAGTCACTCAAAAGTGTAGTAAGCTGACACTGTTGGCTAAAACCTAGTAGCATTATAAAGACCACCAGCAGGTGCACTGAATTACATAGAATTACCTAGAATTTAAAGGTACAGCATCCAATATATAGCAAGGAGAATACAACAACAGCCACCTTAACAAGAAACTTAAAACAATTAAAGTCTAATTCAGTATTTAATCTCTCCTGGGTGCAGGGATTTAAATAGGAAAATCAACTTGGCTTCTTGTTGGTGTAATAGTTTGACATGATCCCTCATCATTCCATGTTTTCTCTGACTGACCCATAGGACTGTGCAGAATAAGTCTATATCCGAATGGTGAGGCTTTACGAAGTGATCACCCAAAGGTGCCTCCATGACTTTATTTCTAATGCGGGATTGATGCTCTCCTATACGGACACAGACAACCTGTGTGGTAGAGCCAATGTAAATCAAATTACAAGGGCATCTTATTAAATACACAGCATCTTTGGTTTGACTGAAACTGCGGAGGGTAAATCTGGTATACCGGCAGAGACCCTACCTGCCCGCAAACTGTTTCACCAGAGTGGTGCATGCTCTAGTTATCTCCCACTTGGACTATGGCAATGCACTCTACATGGGGCTACCTTTAAAGGTGACCTGGAAACTACAACTAATCCAGAATGTGGCAGCTAGACTGGTGACTGGGAGTGGCCGCCAAAACCATATAACACTGGTCCTAAAGGATTTACATTGGTCCCCAGTACGTTTCCAAGCACAATTCAAAGTGTTGGTGCTGACCTTTAAAGCCCTAAACAGCCTTGGTTCTGTATACCTGAAGGAGCGTCTCCACCCCCATCATTCTGCCCGGACACTGAGGTCCAGCTCCGAGGGCCTTCTGGCGGTTCCCTCATTGCGAGAATTATTATTGCTGTTCATAATTTGAAAATTAGCTCCTTGGTTTTCTTGATTATATTTGATCAGTTTCTGCTGGGAGCTGATCTCAGCCTTGCTATTCCAGCACTCCCCCCCTTCCCCCCCCCACCCTTAGCCAACAAGTCTGTCTTCTTAGCAGACCTTTCAGCTCAGCTGCTCTTTACTGGATGCCAGCAGTTGGAGCTGGTTGCATGCATTACTATTTAATGTTTGTAGTTTCTGCAAATATTGTAATGAAAACTGTGGCTTATTACCAGTGCTCCTCCCTGCCCAGTTAGTCAACTGACCACATTGCATGCCCAGGTGGAGACCCCCCCCCCAGGTGACAGCCGGGTGGAATAATGACTCATGACAATGTGTTATGGGATTCAATTGCCCACAACTTTATTAAGCTTTCAGATGTAGAGAGACCTTGGCTTAGGCATTGGGCGTTTATCCCTCCCAGCCCCCAGCCGGGGAGCTGGGGAACATCAGGGCTATCCAAAAAGTGTGGGGTTTGGGCTGGCTCTGGAAGACATATTTTTAAGCAGAGAGCCCACCCCCCATTTCACTGCAACACAGGGGAGTGCACTGACAATCTTTCAGCATATGGCCAGTGACTCCCCTCAACACAACCCCTTTAATGGGGAACCCTGGGGTCGCCGCTGGGGGGGCATGTGTCACCGCTTCATCCCCCCGCCCATTGAGGGAAGATAGACTAAAGGATTCCTCCCAAGGCCTACAATTTCCAAAGTTGTGACATTTTGCTACGGGGAAGGTGAAACCTGTCAACACAGGGAAATTCCTTCCTGGTCCTTCAACAGCAACCATTGTAAGACTGTAGCAGCGCCAGCATACCTGTAAATAAGAAATTAACCTGCAGTAAAAGGCCTAAGCAAAGGAAGGGTAGGGCAGGTGAAGCTATGAAGCTGACTGAGAGCTGCCATGTAGGCTCCACTCCCTTTTATGCTTAAAGAGCGGACCCAACCCTTACTTGGTCCGCTCCCCTAGCTACGCCTCCCCAGTCTCAATTGGTTCTTTGAACTGAGGTTTGGTGGGAACCTCAAGGCTTGTGACTTGGGGAGGCGGTCCAGGAGTGTTCTGCCAGGAGTCATGTAGGATCCAGGGTGCTGCATGTGGGCACGCAAAGGGTGCCCTCCATTTGATGTGGAGAGCGGTCATTCTAACCTCTCTCTATTTAAAATTTGCTACTCTATAAAGTTATTCATGCATTATTCTTTTGAATGATTCAGATCATTACTATTTCATAAGTTACTTGGGGAAATGTTGTTACCAGACTTTCTAACAGTTTTTACCTTCCAGCTGCTGTGTTGCAGGCATCTGACTTACATTTGTTCTCCATTTGCTTTTCAGATTAATACTGTGTTCTGGTGCCTGATGAGCGGGATGCATGTCATTGGTGTTGCATCTAAAATTCATCACACCAACCAATATCAGAATGAAGCATAGGTGCCAGCTACTACGGGCAGAGGCAGTCTCCCCCCCCCATGTTTTGTTTAGGGGGTTGCTTCCCCCATTTTTCAGAGAGCAGAGAAGGGCAAATGCAGAGCTGGGTACAGCATGACTTTGGTGGCTGGCAGCTCCTGCTGCTGCTACCACCACTGGCAGGGGGAGGACAGGGAGGACAGGGGCTGCCAGCCACTGGGGCTATGCTGCCGCCATGTTCAGCCATGTTCAGCTCCACCCCTGGCTCATTGCGATGTCATACATGGGACATTGGGATGTCATGTCAGCCACTCTGCAATCTTTTCCAGAACTTGGTGACCCTGGAATGAAAGAAGCCCTATACAGCAGGACTTTAACTTTTCAGATGCCCGAGGTCTCAAACCGTGGAGTCTGACAGGAGGATCCAGACACTTTGCTCACAGAACCACCATCGTCAGAGGACAAAGGATGGACCTGATGAGATGCCCTCAGAGGCACAAGTGCAGAGGTGCAGTGGGCTGTCAGATTAGCTTCCTGAAGCAGAGTCCAAATGGCCATTTTGCCTGCTAGGGAACACACTGGGAAACTGGGGTCACCCTCCTATCACACATTCACCCACCAAGCCATTCCTAAGTGCCCCCACTCCTCTCTCTCTTCCCACTGCAATTAGGCTTGAAGGAAGCCTTTTATTGGAGCCAGTAGAAAGCTTTTGTCAAGCTGAATTGCAATGTTGGGGTGGGGAGTTAAACCTTCCTTCCCCATCTGTGAAATACACACTCTGCTGAAAACCCACCAGCTGCCCACCTGCTAATAATAATAATAATAATAATTTATTATTTATACCCCGCCCATCTGGCTGGGCCTCCCCAGCCACTCTGGGCAGCTTCCATAAAAACCAAAAATACAGTAAAATATCACACGTTAAAAACTTCCCTGAACAGGGCTGCCTTAAGATGTCTCCTGAATGTCAGGTAGTTGTTTATCTCTTTGACATCTGCTGGGAGGGCGTTCCACAGGGTGGGCGCCACTACCGAGAAGGCCCTCTGCCTGGTTCCCTGTAGCTTTGCTTCTCGCAATGAGGGAACCGCCAGAAGGCCCTCGGCGCTGGACCTCAGTGTCCGGGCAGAATGATGGGGGTGGAGACGCTCCTTCAGGTATACTGGACCGAGGCCATTTAGGGCTTTAAAGGTCAGCACCAACACTTTGAATTGTGCTCGGAAACATACTGGGAGCCAATGTAGGTCTTTCAAGACCGGTGTTATATGGTCTCGGTGGCCGCTCCCAGTCACCAGTCTAGCTGCCGCATTCTGGATTAGTTGTAGTTTCTGAGTCACCTTCAAAGATAGCCCCACGTAGAGTGCATTGCAGTAGTCCAAGCGGGAGATAACCAGAGCATGCACCACTCTGGCGAGACAGTCCGCAGGCAGATAGGGTCTCAGCCTACGTACCAGATGGAGCTGGTAAACAGCTGCCCTGGACACAGATTTGACCTGCGCCTCCATGGACAGCTGTGAGTCCAAAATGACTCCCAGGCTGCGCACCTGGTCCTTCAGGGGCACAGTTACCCCATTCAGGACCAGGGAATCCTCCACACCTGCCCACCTCCTGTCCCCCAGAAACAGTACTTCTGTCTTGTCAGGATTCAACCTCAATCTGTTAGCCGCCATCCATCCTCCAACCGCCTCCAGACACTCACACAGGACCTTCACTGCCCTCACTGGTTCTGATTTGAAAGAGAGGTAGAGCTGGGTATCATCTGCATACTGATGAACACCCAGCCCAAACCTCCTGATGATCTCTCCCAGTGGCTGCATGTAAATGTTGAAAAGCATGGGGGAGAGGACAGAACCCTGAGGCACCCCACAAGTGAGAGCCCAGGGGTCTGAACATTCATCCCCCACCACCACTTTCTGAACACGGCCCAGGAGGAAGGAGCGGAACCACTGTAGGACAGTGCCCCCAGCTCCCAGCCCCTCAAGACAGCCCAGAAGGATGTTATGGTCAATGGTGTCAAAGGCCGCTGAGAGATCCAGCAGAACTAGGAAACAGCTCTCACCTTTGTCCCTAGCCCGCCGGAGATCATCAACCAGTGCGACCAAGGCAGTTTCAGTCCCATGATGAGGCCTGAATCCCGACTGGAAGGGATCCAAATGCTAATTTGGATTCTCTGTCTGGTTGGTACATAACAACACAACACAGAGATATCTTCCCACAGGTTCACGGTCCAAAGGGAATCATGGATGAGAAAAGAAGAAATGGAGGAATGGAAGTGCCTAGAAGCGGAGCTCAGAACTTCAGGAGGCCGATGCCTAAAGCCATGGAGGTCAAGGTGCAAAGGACATGCTAGGGCAACCAGACCAATTTATCACTTTCTGCTATTTTACTCTGCTTGCCATTCAGCAACATAAGCCTGTCTCTAGCCTAGTCTGTAACCTGAGACCACCATATACCTAGAAGGTCCCTCCATTCTGCAGAGACCCCAGAATGTCAGAGGTTCATTGCAGAATTTTCTGTGTGGCTTTCCCTGTTCCATCAAACAGTCTCCCTACTGAGATACAGCAGGAGGAGCCTGCTATCCTTATGGAAGACATTCTTGTTATGAAAAGCTTGTCCATTTGGATGAAACAGTGTTCATGCTGTCTTGTTTTTAAACCTATTTTTGGTTGCTCTGGTACAGTTGTGCTCTTGGTTTTAACTATTGCAGCTACTTTGATTTTATGCCTACAGACATATATGCAAAAGGTGATTTGTAAATTCATAAATAATAATTGTGATTATGAGATAGTAATGAAATAATGCAACACTTTCCACCTTCACACTCAGATTTGAAACACAATGCAAAACATGTTTAAATGAGAAAACAAGACCCACTGCTGAGCTGAGTGTTCTCCGGGTTTGATTTCTTCAGCATAGTGATTAAAACCTGGTGTTTGTGTCTAAATTATTGGTTGGAGCAGAACAATCCCTCTGGGAAATGAATTAGTCCTATATTTCTGTGACTCTTTGTACCACCTTGATATTTTTTATGAGTTGGTGGTGTATACATATTTTTGTATGTAAATAAAAACAATTGGTTTTTCTTGGGGACTGCTTGACTGGCCCATTTTTCCTTCAGTTTTATTCCTTCTGAAGCCATCACTTTCACATATTGGGGTGATGACATCACAAAGGTCAAAATAAGGCTGTTATTCATGCTTCTTATTAAGGTCTTTTAGTCCAGATGCTTTTTAAAATGAATTATCCCACTTTTCATCACAGAAATAGTACTGAACAAACACTGTCAGGGTGTAGTTTCAAATGTTCAAACTATGGCCACAGCAACAAGAGATAAAATAATAATTTTTATTCCTGCAAAAACAATAAAGGGGAGAGGTGGTTATCCTGTAACTCGGCGGTCTCAGTGAGACTGGTGTGCCACTTTAAGTCACACCATTGTCCTCTTTCCATTGCGGAATAAGTAGAGCAAGTAGCACTGCTTCGTATTTCAAAGAGTTTTTAAAAATATTTCTAATTGCAAAACATTTGGAGGTTCAAATTCCATTAGCAACAGGCAGCATAGTGGAGCAGAGAAAGGGTCATTTTGCATTAGGTAGCATCAGGTTCTAAACCATCACCTGTAACCTGCTTTGACAGCTGTACCATTATGCAAATTAATGCAACATTTTATGAATTTAAAGGGGAGAAATCTTCCAGTCGAAAATGGGGGGGGGGTTCCATCTGTATTTCCTTTAGACATTTATCAGACTTGGTAACTACTAAAAGCAATTATCTGAATTATTCATATGTATTTCAATAATTTAGCATGTACGTATCTTTAATAAAAAACACAATTAGGTTATACCTGTCTAAAATAAATATGTTCAAATCTAATGTTTAGGTGTATGTTAAGTGGGCATGAAGACTATGAAAACATATTTCCTTTTTATTTTCCCTCAGTAAGCACATTTATCAGATTGGCCCTCGCATATGTCATCAGGATTCTGAACTGCAGATTTCATTGCACACATTTCAGTCCATCATGATTCCATTTTGGAATTATTGCAATTAACAATCCTCCTGTTTATACTCTTGCACTTGTTTCTATCCAAACAAGACTTTGCCAAATTAAATTTAATGATATCACTGGAGAATGGGCTTGGGAGGAAAAGCAAACACGTTGTTCCAAACATTGGCCACATAAAGAAGCTTTAATCATTGAGTGAGGCCTTGCTCAGAGCAGATTAGCATTTTGCTAGATCAAGTCCCTGAAGGCAAAACAGCTTCAAGAGACTTCATTATCCTGCCTTTAAGAAATTGATCCAGGAAGGAGATCAGCACATTAGGCAGATCATGAATATGAATGCAGAACAAGGCCCTTCAATAGGAAGGGAGTCTGGACATTGCTAAAAGTCATTTAAACATATTTAGCTTCTTGGCCACTTTTTTGAAAATACCTTCATCGGCAATTAAATCTATTTTTACATATTTACTTTGGAGTAACTGATATTTGCCTACTCCTTGGGTTGCTTGTCTTAATAGCCATATGCATACACCTAACTATAAGGAGTCTTTGCAGGGCCTTTGCCTGTGCTCCCATCCCAGTGGGTGCCTCCAGCTCTGCCCTCTCATCCATTTGGGTGGATGGGCAGAACCCACAGCTGTCAACTTTCAGATTTGAAAATCAGGGATCAGCAGCTTTGAAAATAACGGATCAGCAGCCTCACCTGTTCCGGGGAAAGTTTACGGGATATCTAACAATCCGGGATAGCAGTGGCAAGCTGCGGGAAACAGCGCTGGAATAAAGAGGAAATGTTCCCACAAAAAGAGGAAAGGTTGAAAGCTATGGCAGAACCTCCTCTCAAATGACAGGTAGGACACAGAGGAGGCAGGGGAGCCAAGGCAAAAGCAGGGAAGGAAGCCGCAGCTGTGATGCCCCCAGACGTGGGTCTTTGTGGTAGGCTTGCACAGCTTGTGAGCCACCAGCACAAAGGTATCCCTACAACTATGTATGATCACCCTCTCAAGTGACCAGCATCCTGGGTTTTGCTAGCCAGCTACAGGCTCATCCACACTGCTGCTTGTCCTGTGTCCAGGAAGCGCAGGACAAGCAGATCTGTGCTTTCTAGGCACAGATTCGAGTGTGTCCCGTCCCCCATTTTAAAAAATGCAGTAAATTCTAAAATATAAAGCTATCCATTTGCAGAATTATAGTCATGGATAGCAAGGTGTGCTTTAACTACATTTCACTGAAATCAGTGAGATGTGAGTAAATAATGATGACTCTTTTCCTGTTGATTTCAGTTATATATAGGCATGAGCAGGGCTGCAATAACCCAACTGAACTCCATGGGTGTTACTTGAGAGGTGAACGTTCATAGCATGAGTAGGTGTGCAATCTCTTGCACATTGACCATGGATTAAAGACCAGTGATATTAATGGGACTGTTACGAGTTTGAGGGGAGGAAGTAGGCTGCGTGTGAGAGCCTTCTAACCCCTGGATCCAGCAAGTGTTAAAATATAAGCCAGGCTTGCCCCCTGTGTTGAGGTGATAGCCTTGGTGATGGGCCTACAACAGGGGCTTCCTTCCATACATAGGATCAGTCTTTCTCTAAACCAAGCTGTATAGCAGAATTCATTCAAATTCAATAAATGCATAGATTGGAAGCTTCTAGGATTCTAGCAAAAAATGTGGAATGTGGTAGGCTTTCATCAATTATATTCTGACAAAGCATTTCTCTTAGCTCCTTAAGCAAGAATTGATACTCAGGTTACTTAACACAGTTATAACTTACATGAAAAGCTCTCTTTTTTTAGCAATTCACCAAGCATTTGAGGCCTGATCCAGCAAACTCATCTTATGTTTTTAGAATATACAACATAGAGGAAATTTGTAGAGTCAATTAGATTCTCCTAAGCAGAGCTTCCATGGCTCAGGGGTGAGGGGAGATCCTAATAATTGTAGTATGGCTTCCTCTATTGTCCACTGGGACAGCTCAAAAGATCATTTGGGGTTGGACTCTTTATGGAAAGGCAAAATTAATTCCAAGAGTTTCAAGAAAGCTTCTTAAAAGCCCTTTGGCTTATACCATGTCTTTTTGTCTTGTGTTCTATGTATTGGTATTTTGTGTTTGTTTCTAATTGGTTTAAAAGAATACAAGAAAAATTCCCTGGATGCCTAGATCCAGGTTGGGGCAAATACTGTCTTGGCAAGAGAGCCCCAGCAGAGATTCAAAACCACAAAACATGCAGCAAAGTAAAGTGTGGGAATTAAGCCTTAGACCTTTAAAATATCTTCATCTAAGTTTCTTTCCAAAGTTCCCCATTCTTTTCTTTGCATTAAAAGAGACCACACGTTTGGTAAGTTTAAAATGGTTTACTAACAAACTCTCTTCAAAGGTCACATTCATATGCTATTCTATACAGCAGCAAGAAGAGACAGGCATTTTAACTCAGTTTTTTTAAAGGTAAGAGTTTCTAAATCATATGTACAGAAACACAAAGGTGGCTTGTGGTCTAAGCTCTGACATGCCTTCCACGGGAAGAGAATAAGGAAAGGCTTTAGTAACACTTTCCCAAACCCCCCAAGTGAAGGGGTGTGACCTAGTTATGTATTCCAGTACTGCTTACTCTATGGTCTTAACCCCTTCATGCATTGTTGTTGTTGTTGTTGTTTAGTGGTGTCCGACCCAATGGACCAAAGCACGCCAGGCACTCCTGTCTTCCACTGCCTCCAACAGTTTGGTCAAACTCATGCTGGTAGCTTCAAGAACCATCTCGTCCTCTGTCGTCCCCTTTTCCTTGTGCCCTCCATCTTTCCCAACATCAGGGTCTTTTCCAGGGAGTCTTCTCTTCTCATGAGGTGGCCAAAGTATTGGAGCCTTAGCTTCAGGATCTGTCCTTCCAGTGAGCACTCAGGGCTGATTTCCATTCCTCAGAATGGATAGGTTTGATCTTGCAGTCCATGGGACTCTCAAGAGTCTCCTCCAACACCATAATTCAAAAGCATCAATTCTTCAGCGATTAGCCTTCTTTATGGTCCAGCTCTCACTTACATACATCACTACTGGGAAAACCATAGCTTTAACTATATGGACCTTTGTCGGCATGGTGATGTCTCTGCTTTTTAAGATGCTGTCTAGGTTTGTCATTGCTTTTCTCCCAAGAAGCAGGCATCTTTTAATTTCGTGGCTGCTATCACCATCTGCAGTGATCATGGAGCCCAAGAAAGTAAAATCCCTCACTGTCTCCATTCCTTCCCCTTCTATTTGTCAGGAGGTGATTGGACCAGTGCCCATGATCTTTTTCTTTTTTTTATGTTGAGCTTCAGACCATATTTTGCACTCTCCTCTTTCATCCTCATTAAAAGGTTCTTTAATTCCTCCTCACTTTCTGCCATCAAGGTTGTGTCATCTGCATATCTGAGGTTGTTGATATTTCTTCCGGCGATCTTAAATCTGGCTTGGGATTCATCCAGCCCAGCCTTTCGCATGATGAATTCTGCATATAAGTTAAATAAGCAGGGAGACAATATACAGCCTTGTCGTACTTCTTTCCTAATTTTGAACCAATCAGTTGTTCCATATCCAATTCTATTTTTTTTAAATAAATTTTTATTAAAAAATTTTTCCATAAAAAACTCCAATCATATCAATTTACACATCACATATTTTAACTTATTGAACCTCCCTCAACTTCTCTGACAATCATTCGTAGTTCAAATCCTATCTTCACATTCCTTGATTTTAATATTGCCATTAAATACTATATTTCTATCCTTGCTTGCCTTCTAACAATATTCCTTATGTTTTCACAAAGCTTCTTTAAAACACACTAGCGTTGTACACTCCTCACATAGTTTTCAAATACTCCGTAAATTTTCCCCAGTCCTCAAAAAACCTATGATCCTTTTGGTATCTGATTTTCCCAGTTAATTTATCCAGTTCTGCATAGTCTGTTAATTTTGTCCTCCATTCTTCCAAAGTCGGAACTTCTTCTTGTTTCCATTTTTGGGCCAACAATGTTCTTGCTGCGGTGATTGCATACTGAAAAAGTTTACAGTCTCTCCTCTTTATGTCCATTCTTGTTATTCCCAGCAAAAAGGTTTCTGGTTTCTTAACAAAGCTATATTTTAGCATTTTCTTTAGTTCATTGTATATCATCTCCCAGAACCCCCTTACTTTCTTACAATCCCACCACATATGCATAAATGTACCTTCTTTCTCCTTACATCTCCAACATTTGTTACAAGTTTTGTACATTTTTGCTAATATTACTGGTGTCATATACCACCTATATACCATCTTCATTACATTTTCTTTCAATGTGACACATGCTGTAAACTTCAGGTTTTCATTCCATATTTTTTGCCAATCATCCATTTCTATGTTAGTTCCATATCCAATTCTAATTGGAGCTTCTTGTCCCACATAGAGATTTTTCAGGAGACAGATGAGGTGCTCAGGCACTCCCATTTCTTTAAGAACTTGCCATAGTTTGCTGTGGTCGACACAGTCAAAGGCTTTTGCATAGTCAATGAAGAAGTATACAGTGGTGCCCCGCAAGACGAACGCCTCGCAAGACGAAAAACCCGCTAGACGAAAGGGTTTTCCGTTTTGGAGGCGCTTCGCAAAACAAATTTCCCTATGGGCTTGCTTCGCAAGAAGAAGCGCAGCGTTTCTCCGCTCTCCCGGGAAGGCAGGCGGGGGGAGCAAAGACTTTTGCCCCCCGCCGGCCTTCAGAAGAGGTCCAGGACCTCCGCTGTCCCGGGGCGATTTTAAAATGCTGGCGGGTGGCAGCGCTGCCGCCCGCCAGCATTTTAAGATCGCCCCGGGACAGCGGAGAAGTCTCCGCTGTCCCGGGAAGGCAGGTGGGGGGGGAAGCAAAGACTTTCGCCCCCCGACGGCCTTCAGAAGAGGTCGGGGGACAGACTGTCCCCGGACCTGGTCTGAAGGCGGTTTCCATAGGAACGCATTGATTGATTTTCAATGAATTCCTATGGGAAACCGTGCTTCACAAGACGAAAAACTCGCAAGACGAAAAGACTTGCGGAACGAATTAATTTCGTCTTGCGAGGCACCACCGTATGTTTTTCTGGAATTCTCCTGCTTTCTCCATAATCCAGCACATGTTTGTAATTTGGTCTCTGGTTTCTCTGCCCCTTCAAAATCCAGCTTGCACTTCTGGGAGTTCTCGGTCCACATACTGCTTAAGCCTGCCTTGTAGAATGTTAAGCATAACCTTGCTAGCGTGTGAAATGAGTGCAATTGTGTGGTAGTTGTAGCATTCTTTGGCACTGCCCTTCTTTGGGATAGGGATGTAGACTGATCTTCTCCAATCCTCTGGCCACTGCTGAGTTTTCCAAACTTTTTGGCATATTGAGTGCAGCACCTTAACAGCATCATCTTTTAAAAATTTAAATAGTTCAGCTGGAATGTCATCACTTCCACTGGCCTTGTTATTAGCAATGCTTTCTAAGGCCCATTTGACTTCACTCTCCAGGATGTCTGGCTCAAGGTCAGCAACCACACTGCCTGGGGTGTATGAGACATCCATATCTTTCTGGTATAATTCCTCTGTCTATTCTTGCCACCTGTTCTGCTTCTGTTAGGTCCTTACCACTTTTGTCCTTTATTATGGTAATAATTGCACAAAATGTTCCTTTCATATCTCCAATTTTCTTGAACAGATTTCTGTGTTTCCCCATTCTGTTGTTTTCCTCTGTTTCTTTTCATTGGTTGTTTATGGAGGCCCTCTTGTCTCTCCTTGCTATTCTTTGGAAATCTGCATTCACTTTCCTGTATCTTTCACTATCTCCCTCACATTTTGCTTGCCTTCTCTCCCCCGCTATTTGTAAGGCCTGGTTGGACAGGCTCATCACAGCTATCTGCCAATCACCCATTCCCACCACCCTTTTGAGTAATACCCCTCCCCACCTTCTCACTATATAGAATGGTCTGGTGACTTCTGTTTCAGTGTATCTGAAGAAGTGTGCATGCACATGAAAGCTCATACCAAGAACTAACTTAGTTGGTCTTTAAGGTGCTACTGGAAGGAATTTTGTTTTGTTTTGACTATGGCAGACCAACACGGCTACCTATCTGTAACATTTCCTTATTAGGAAGTCTTGTATTGCCTTCCTATCATTATCTAGATGTTGGTGGGAGGATATTTTCTGTGGCAGGATGGGGAAATGTGATAGGGGGATAACAGCACTCAGCTTGGTGCTGTGGAGCAAAGCTATGGGTAAGATGGCAGCAGCCTGCCATCATTGTTGCTGCAGAATGGGAGGCCACTCCTGCTGCTGCTTCTGGGGTTTGGGTATTTGACATGGGGGAACACCATGGCGGTGCTTGGGGGCAGAGGGCATCTTGCCCAGGGTCTCCTCAAACCTGTTACTATCCCTGCTCAGCACATGTCCACTGTGCTTTGCCTGCCAATTTTAAATAAAAACAAGTATTGCAAAGACACCACAAGTGTCCAGTGCTCTTTGTCCAAAGGGAAATTAAGTTTTGTAGTGCCATTCCTGGCCTTGTGAACTGCCCTGACTGTGAACCGCCCTGAGACTTACAGGTATAGGGCAGAATATCAATACAATTAATTATTGTTGTTGTTGTTGTTGTTATTATTAACACTCCCCCCAGATTAAAAAAAATGACTAAATTTAGAAAGGATGCAATTTAGAAAGGATTTAGAAAGGATGCAATTTTCAGCACAACAAGTACAATTGACAGGGGACCCACTGGTATATTTCAGTTTTGAGTGCCAAATCACAAAAATTTAATTAGTTCCATTTTGGGATAGAAACCCTAACTTTTGTTTTGTAGCTCATTTGAAACACGCACACACACACACACACGCGCGCGCACACACATACTTCTTGCAAGTTGGTCAAATATATTTTAAAATAAATGTCAGTTCACTATAGATATTTGCTGCAAAATCAGCCTGAAATTCTTTCCTGCACTTTAGGACCTTCCTTTCCTTTGTTCTTTCTTAGTTTCTGGGCACACTGAGGTGGCATCTAGAAGTCTGCATCTGATAAACTAATTTACATTCTCTCTCCTTTCCGCTTGGCAAAGGTGTTGTGCTCTCTGTCATAAGCTGCATGTGCTTCCTTCTTAAACTAGTCATTTTTGGCTAACTGACAAAACTTCTGATTCATCCACTTTCATTAGGACATTTTCAGCAACCAAGCTCCAATTTCCTCCCTATTCCAATTCACCCCCAAAGCTGTTCCCACTTCCACCAGCTCATCTCCTGGGTCTGCATCAGCCATTTAGGCCGCTGCAAGCACAGACCTGTTGAGCGATCCATCAAAAAGCAAGAAAGAATTCCTTACAGCAGATCAGTTTTAACAGTGGAAATTAAAGGATTTGTGCACCTCACCTCACTGCTGCTATTGCCTGAAGGTATGTTTGTCAGAAATAAATAAAAATACAGTTTCAGAGGTAAAAGCTTTGAGGGGCAAAATAAAGCACCATCTGCATCAAAGGAAGAATTGGAGAAATTAAGAGCCTAATGCCAGGCCTCTAAACATCCAGCACTTCCTGCAAATACACAGCCACCTGTCACAGTTGCATTTGAGGCTGCTCAGAAACTAGGGGAATGCATTGTAAAAATGGGTTGTGTAGAATTTAAATTACATGAAGGCAGGGAGCCTCTGTCAAATAACAGTGATGTTTTTGCACACAGATCTATACAGCAATTCAAATCTCTCCCTCTCTATGGATACACAACAGAAACATTTAACAAGTTACTTCACATGGGTGTCTTACACTGTTTGCAAGTTCTAAGATCACAGAATTACAGAACAATTGCATACCACACCCAAATTTATTACCCATCCAGACAAACAGATGCCCTCCCAAACCAGCCACAGGATTTTCCTAACACGTACAGGAGAGAAGACTGGCCATTGCAAGCCTGTTGCAACAAAAATAACAAAAATGACAGTCTTGTGCTGTCAAATTCTGACAAACCTATTGTTGTGAGTGCTTTGGGGGCAGGGTGTATGCTTTATGCCAAGACCCTTCTAACCTCTCAGAGTGGAACTCTGTTGCATGTTCAGACAGTGCTGCTAGGGCTGAACCTTTGCAGTTTGGTGGATCTTATTTCCACTATTCAGAATGTATCTTTAAAATATTCTGACACAGAATTTTGCTCGCTGCTTCAGAGACCAACATGGGTCTAGTCGTTACATGGAAGCAGCAAATGAGAAGGAAAGGTCTCATTAGAGGCTGTCGCAGACTAGTATAAATATAGCCAAATCTGAAGCATTGTCTCTCTTGATTGCAAGTGGAAATACATGGAATAAGGAGCAGAAAGTTGTTTCCCTTCAGAATATCTTTGTTTGCTAGGATATTCCATCTGCTGCCTCTGTATATCTATTTGTACATTTGCAATTGTCTTCCCAGTTTTTCTTCTTGTGTATTTGTTTTTGTCTTGGCTGTTTTCCCTTAAGCAATATTTTTACAATGACATCAGTGTATTCCAGTGATACATGCACAATTTAATTATGGCTCCTATCATGCAAATACCAAGTATAACAATAGTCAGAAATGATAAGGAAGTCCCTGCAGATTTCCTGCAAATTCTAGGCATAATGCCACAGCATTGTTTATCTGTTTTTCACTAATGAAAATTCAGCACTGTTAAAACTTTCTTAACAGCAGAGCTCCAAGTATATGATACACAAATTGTAATTCAGCACCTGGGTAGCTACGATGCTTCTACTTGAATGATGAATTTTCTTTGTGACTTTTTCCCATTTGATATAACAATAACAACAACAACAACAACAACAACAACAACAATAATAATATTTACTTTTATCCCACCCATCTGGCCAGACATCCCCAGCCACTCTGGGCAGCTTCCAACAGGATATTAAAAACACAATAAAACATCTCCAGACCTTCAGAACAGGGCAGGCTACATACCTGAGTCTTAGAATCTTAGAATTGTAGAGTTGGGAGGGACCCTGAGGATCACCTAGTTCAACCCCCAGAAACGCAGGAATATGCAGCTGCCCCATATGGGGTTCAGACCTAACACCACTCTTTAACCAATCCAGGCCTCTACTGTTGTCAGGTCCCTGATTCTCAAGCCAGAAGCCTTGCGGATCAGGCACTTTCTCCCTGCACTCCTAGGATGGCTGGCAAAAGGTGCTGGCTGCAGACAATTTTAGCTATGAGGCTCCCATGAGCATCTTCCTTCCTCCTTGTCCAGCAAGTGAGGAGAAACCAGAGGCCCAATCGAGTGTCTCTGACAGATGTATAGACTTGCGGGGCTCCTGATTCAATCATGTTGTTCTCTGCAGCCCAAACTCCTGTTTGTTTGCTGACACATTTGGCGCTTTCCAAGGCTTGCCTGCTCAGCTTAGCCTCCGGTAAATGCCCCATGGCACATCTATTCCATCTTGAGCAATTTATCATGGGGGCTACTGCCATCAGGTAGACAGTCCTCATACTGCTAGTCCCTGCCAGGAAAGTTTGTGGAAAATGTGGAGATTCTCCATTTGATGGGTATTGATCCATATGGTCAGCTTCTCTAAGCATTAGGGGCTTTTTGTGGACCACAAATTGAACACATGTGAACCGCAGAGCAGCCGGGCATTTGGGTTCATGTGTGGACAGGTGGCTTGGAGATCAGCAAACAGACAGGAGTTTGGGCTGCAGAGAGTTTCTCCGGTGTCTGGATTTGCCTTTATTGACTCACCCTGTACTGGTCTCCCACTGTGGTCACATACTGCTTAATTCAGAGATGGAGAACCTTTGCCTCCCCATCTGCCTCAGGCAGCAGGTGCAATGGCCCAAGAGGGCAGGAGTTGCAGACTCACAACATCTGGAGAGCCACAGGTTCCACATCCCTGGCTGGCCTTGCTGCCTTATTTAGGCAACATGCTTCTTAACTCCAGAAGCTACAAAGCAAAGAGACCTTCTTCCCTGCCACACCCATCTCATCCCTGTTGAAGTTCTCTGATATGAACCAAATGGTGCTGCATTCAGAGAATGGTAGCAGTTCCATGGTTTTTTTTGGTCCTGCCCAGTGACTTGTTACAGAATGCTCAGATAAACTAAACTTTTATGTCAAGTAGTTATCAGTTAGCTTGTAACAGCTTGTGTTGGTTTCCAAATTTTGTTCCTATTTATTTAAACCATGACATTTTAATGCACATTTTCTCAGTTAAAATATTGCATTTCCTCAGTTATTAGTATTTTAAAAGATTAATGTTAAATATAAACCTTTTATAGCTAGCAGGACTAGTTGATAAAGTTTTTATCCTCTGTTTTGATGAAACATTATTTTCTGGTGTCAAGTTAAGTAGCAGAATGTTCTACAGCTGCTATTGTTATGTGGTGATGGGATAATGCATGGAAAACAATGGAAGTTATTTCAATATCATCAAAGGGAACAAAAGCAAATGTATAGGGTTATTTGAGGCCTGTTCAGCTGACATATTTGGCAAAACACATTAAAGCAAGACAATCTTCACTGTGTCATTTTAGCTGTTAAACATCTCACAGAATGAAATCATTTGGGCACCATCTGGGAGCCAGACTAGATAGCCAAACATTTCTGGCATTAAACATGGAGATGTTCTCATCCCATGGGAAGCGAGAGGGTAAGGCTTTTCTTCTAAATGGAAACCCAATGCCAGAACTGACCTCTGCTGCAGAAAAGTGCTTGGGACTACAGAGAAGTTAGATGCAGGTACAAAAGGGGCACGCACTCTGCACCCCTCTTAGCATGGGGCCTTTCCTCCCCCTTTTTGCATGAGATTGGTACAGTTAGTGTCTCTCTTTCCAGTTTGCTTTTGCCCAGGTCCCTCTGAGGAGGGTCCCACCGCTGATGGCATGTGAGGTTTCATGCTCTTCCATACAAAATATCTCTGTGCATATGAGAAACTGTCAGAAGAAGGTGAGGGTGTACTCCTGCCTGGCATCTTGTTTTGTATCTGGGGGTGTTGTTTTATTTTTTGTATTAGGAAGAATTAAATAATGTGAGCCCCCACTTGGAGAGTGAAATGCTGTGGCTGCCCACCTGCAGGTTTGCTGCATCTGTGAGAAGCTCTCTGCCTTATCTCTCTGGTTGCAGCATTCACCTGAGACAAGTTCACTTTTCCTCTCACCCTCCTACTGTTGTTGGAACATCCTGCTTCTGGGACCTCAACAGGGAGGGGAACTTCAGTCTTGGCTAGCAACTTACGGCTAAGATTTAGCTCAAATGGCGGTTCTGCATTTGCACTCGTTCTTAGCCCATGTCTGGCTTAACTGGAGGTGTATAGGGAAAAGGAGCAGCATCCCTTTTCATGGCTCCAAATGCTGCTTCTCCTAGTTGGTTCTCTGTCCCTCTCTTTATCCCCCTCTGCCAACATTTCTGCTTTCCTTTATACTGTGATAGTTGCAACAACAACAAAGTCAAGTCTCTGCAGGCTGCCATGTTCCCTCTGCATGCCCAACATCTCACCCAAGCCTCTTCTCCAGGCTTGCTCCACAGTAACTGAGCCCAGCAGAAGCTCTTCTGCATTTGGAAATAAATAATTTTGTAGTATTAGGTGGAGAAACATGTCACATATTTTTCCTTCACCAACTGTGTGTTGTCTGCAAAGAAATTAAAACGTGTGAGCACCTCTTATCATACACAATTAGGAAAGCCTAATATGCTGCTGTACCAATCATGTGTCGTACCTGCATGCAAGTAAGTGCTCAAGCATTTGAATTTCTCTGCAGACAACCAGGCACAATGCATGGTTGGTGCAGAAAGAAGGGGATAAAAGTGTGGCCCTGTTCCTACATGACAGTAACACATGAATAGGGCAGGTGTGTGAAAGATGTCTTGTGGGATCACAGTTAAGGTGTACTCCAAACACTTAAATTTTCAGAGAAACAAGTGTTTTTGGTATTAGAGTACCTTCATTATATAAATCATTTTTTAAAAGAAGTATTTACATCAAAGCTGGACCATAAAGAAGGCTGATCGCTGAAGAATTGATGCTTTTGAACTATGGTGCTGGAGGAGACTCTTGAGAGTCCCATGGACTGCAAGAAGATCAAACCTATCCATTCTTAAGGAAATCAGCCCTGAGAGCTCACTGGAAGGACAGATCGTGAAGCTGAGGCTCCAATATTTGGCTACCTCATGAGAAGAGAAGACTCCCTGGAAAAGGCCCTGATGTTGGGAAAGATGAAGGGCACAAGGAAAAGGGGACGACAGAGGACGAGATGGTTGGACAGTGTTCTCGAAGCTACAAACATGAGTCTGACCAAACTGCGGGAGACAGTGGAAGACAGGAGTGCCTGGCGTGCTCTGATCCATGGGGTCAGAAAGAGTCAGACACGACTAAATGACTAAACAACAACAACATTTACATCAAATTATTATTTTGCAGAACATAATCAGCTATTGAAAAACAGCCTGACTGTCTAAAAAAGATAGGGTAACTGCATCAATATATTCAGTATATTCACTTCTGAAAACATGATTTGGCAATCTTTCCTTGGTCATATGTCCTTAACGTGTCTGTGAGAAGGAGGTACCTTTTTTTTGTTAAGATATAAAATCTTCCAGGCATCAAAAATACTTTTGCTGTCACTGATGAGGACTTAAGGGATACATTGAACTCCTGGTTTGTAAAGACAAATGTCCTGAGATGTTAAAGACAGCCTAGAGAATCTTTGGCAAAGCAAAAGGAAAGGAGCTCCGCCTGTCTCATCATATTACTTAGGAGACATCAGATCTAACAGCCTCGTCTTCAGTATGAAATGCTGACAATGGAGATTTCCTGTCATTCTGAAAAACGAATGAAGAACAGACCTTGACTTCTAGCCAGATCCCATTCTTAATGGTTAGGTATGCAATAAAGGAAACTTTTCTGTAAATACATTCAAAGTTGCATATATGTGCAAGAATTGCCCATCTTGTCCAGAATTCCATTTCCAACGCTGGCCAGAGATGGGCCTCTGGGAAGAGCACAAAGGTGATGCCATCCCTCTCTTGTCTGTCCTCTGAACACAGAGATTCCATTTAGCTCTTGCCATGGCTCATAGTTCATGGCAGAACTATATTTCACAGCTTGATCGATTGTGGCATTTTTTATTGTTTATTAACATTTACGGGCCTACTTCAATGCCAACGTGGTAACCATGTGAGGGGCTGCAAACTTAGCTACTTCCCAGGCCAGTATTGCCCCTCCAGGGAACTCTTTACCTGTGATCTTAGGTTTCCAATTGCAATGGACTACCCACAGTGTAATTGCTCCAATGCTGTTGAAAAAAATGTGAGAACATACTCCCTAAGCTAAAGATTACCATTGCATCCTCTGATGACAAATTCCAAAGGATAATTTTGCATTATCTGAATAATGAGTTCCATTTGTGTGCCCTAAACCTGCTAACATTTTATTGGGAATTCTGCCATTATGGAAAAGAAATTTGCCTTTATTCACCCTCCACACATCCAAATCGTATATTTTATCATGTCCTATTTTAGTTATCCTGTCCTGCCCCCCCCCCATTAAATAGCCCCATATGGTCTTTCCAACTGATTCTTTGGCAGTTACAATGTGTCTGCACAAAGAGTATCTTGTGCTAGGTGATATTGTTAGCAATGAGAAAAAGGTTGACAAGTCATCCTTATTAAGTATAGTGTTTTAATTAACTGAAATTGGGAGTGCTTAAATGCATTACTGGGTGTTTAATTCTGCTATGTTCCCCAGCAACTCTCTTGCGATTGGTTAGCTTTGGTCACCTGGAAAGTATCATATTACAGTCTCCATTTTGTTTTGTGTGAGTGACTTGACTATAATGTCTGCATCTCCATGGACACTGAAGAAGAGACGTGTTAGTTAACTCTCTCTCTCTCTCTCTCTCTCTCTGCAATAGAGGAGAGGAGTGCTCATGTTTATGTTTGAATATATGTGACAGAAAGAAGCACAGAAGTTATGTTCTGCCCAAGAAGCAGGAAGGAGAAAGAGGAAACCTCTCAGAGGGAGCTGCATGGCTTGGCTGGGTCATGTGCAGAAGGCTGAGTTCAAGGACTGGAAAGAGAGAAATCAGACAGAAGTAAAGAAAGATTTAGAAATATGGTCTAGACTGAAACTTTCCTTGTTAGGCCGAATTGCTGTTATCAAGATGAATGTATTGCCTAGAATGTTATTTCTGTTTCAGACGTTACAGATTTTGGACAAGATGGACTGCTTCAAGAAGTGGCAGAAAGACATATCCAAATTTGTCTGGCAGGGCAAAAAGCCCAGAATAAAATTTAAGATTTTAACTGATGCAAAAGACAGAGGGGGCTTTGCCCTGCCGGACTTAAGACTCTACTATGAATCAGCAGCTTTTTGCTGGTTGAAACATTGGCTGCTTCTTGAAGATACAGACATTTTGGATTTGGAAGGATATGATAATAACTTCGGTTGGCATGCATATCTATGGTATGACAAGGTAAAGGTGTATAAAAGTTTCAAAAACCATATTGTTAGGAAAGCATTATATAATGTTTGGATTTGATACAAAGACTTGTTGGAAAGTAAAACCCCCAGGTGGTTGTCACCAATGGAAGCTAAGGCGGTGAAAAAACTTAATATGGACTCTAATTGGCCAAAATATTGTGACATCTTAGAACAAGATGGTGAGAAGCTCAAACTCCAGAGTTATGAGAAACTAAAGTCCAAAGTTCGAGATTGGTTACATTACCGTCAGATAAATGAGACATTTAAGCAGGATAGGAAAATAGGATTTCAGAAGGAGAGGTCAAAGCTAGAAACAGAACTGTTAGAACCCAATACTAAAAACTTGTCTAGGATGTATAACTTGCTGTTGAAATGGAATACACAGGATGAAACGGTGAAATCAGCTATGATTAAATGGGCACAGGATATCGGTCATGACATTATGTTTGCTGACTGGGAACAGTTATGGACCACTGGTGTTAAGTTCACGGCATGTAATGCCTTAAAAGAAAACATAATGAAAATGATCTACAGGTGGTACATGACCCCAGTCAAGCTTGCAAAAATTTACCATCTGCCCAATAACAAATGCTGGAAATGTAATGAGGCTGAAGGTACCTTTTACCACCTTTGGTGGACCTGCCCAAAGATTAAAGCCTTTTGGGAAATGATCTACAATGAAATTAAGAAAGTCCTTAAATGGACTTTTCCTAAGAAACCTGAGGCTTTTCTCCTGGGCATGGTTGGCCAAACGGTGCCAAAAAAGGATAGGACTTTCTTTATGTATGCAACTACAGCAGCAAGAATCCTTCTGGCAAAGTATTGGAAGATGCAAGAACTACCTACTCTGGAAGAATGGCAGACAAAGGTGACAGACTTTATGGGATTGGCAGAGATGACCGGCAGAATCCGCGACCAGGGGAAAGAGACGGTGGAAGAGGATTGGAAGAAATTCAAAATATATCTTAAAAATTGTTGTAAAATTGAGGAATGTTAAGATGTCAAGGGGTAAGAAGTAGAGAATTACAGCTGTAACTAACAAATTTAAGGAAATTTAATGAAAATGAAGTTAATTAGATAAATTGACTAAAGGGTTGCTAAAGAACTTTGGAATAAGGATGCAGCGAAAGGGAGGTATGGGGAAGTCGATATATGTTTAATGTTGTGTATGTTTTTGTTTTGTGATGTGTTTGTTTTTTATTATGTGTTTGAAAAATTAATAAAAAATTTTATAAAAAAAGAAAGAAAGAGAGAAATCACTGTTTGTCTGAACGTTTAAGGAAGAAGCTGTAATCTTCAACTAAGAAAAACTAAGCCCATGCTTGGATAAGCAAGTGAATGTAAATATTTTTCATATATTTCTCCTGCAAGTACCGTAACAGCTTTTTGGCAAACAAATAGCCAGCACGTGTAGACATGAAGTCAGAAAAGCTAAAGCACAGAATGAACTCAGGCTTGCGAGAGAGGTTAAAAGCAACAAAAAAGGCTTTTATGGGTATGTTCGTAGCAAAAGGAAGAACAAAGAAACAGTGGGGTCACTCAGAGGAGAAGATGGTGAAATGCAAACAGGGGACACAGAAAGGGCTGAACTCCTCAATGCCTTCTTTGCCTCAGTCTTCTCCGATAAAGAAAACAATGCCCGACCTGAAGAATTTGGAGCAAATTATTCAGCAGAGGAAACACAGCCCAGAATAACTAAGGAGATAGTCCAAGAATACCTGGCTAGTTTAGATGTATTCAAGTCTCCAGGGCCAGATGAACTGCATCCAAGAGTATTAAAAGAACTGGCAGATGTGATCTCAGAACCACTGGCAGTCATCTTGGAGAATTCCTGGAGAACAGTCCCGGCAGACTGGAGGAGGGCAAATGTTGTCCCTATTTTCAAAAAGGGGGAAAGAGAGGACCCAAATAATTACCGCCCAGTCAGTCTGACATCAATACCAGGGAAGATTCTGGAGCAGATCATTAAGCAAACAGTCTGTGAGCACCTAGAAAGGAGTGCTGTGATCACCAATAGTCAGCATGGATTTCTGAAAAATAAGTCATGTCAGACGAACCTGATCTCATTTTTTGACAGAATTACAAGCCTGGTAGATGAAGGGGACGCAGTGGATGTAGCCTACCTTGATTTCAGCAAGGCATTTGACAAGGTGCCCCATGATATTCTTGTAAAGAAGCTGGTAAAATGCGGTCTTGACTATGCTACCACTCAGTGGATTTGTAACTGGCTGACTGACCGAACCCAAAGGGTGCTCATCAATGGTTCCTCTTCATCCTGGAGAAGAGTGACTAGTGGGGTGCCACAGGGTTCTATCTTGGGCCCGGTCTTATTCAACATCTTTATCAACGACTTGGATGATGGACTCAAGGGCATCCTGATCAAATTTGCAGATGACACCAAACTGGGAGGGGTGGCTAACACCCCAGCGGACAGGATCACACTTCAAAACGACCTTGATAGATTAGAGAACTTAGTGTGTGTGCAAATGCTCAAGGGAGTAAGGTTGATAAGCACTGCAACAGCAAAATGATGGATGTAAATATTGCAGTATTGCAACAGACATATTTGGGTTCTTTAGCAATACAGTAATAAGTTTCTCTCAATTAATTCATATAAAATATGTGTTTGGCAAATAAACTTAAAAGCACTGGCCAATTTAAAATGCACATTTTAATCTGTTGTTGATAAATGCATTCCTTAAATGCATTCCTTGCTCTAATAGTGAAACTGATTAATAACTTCAAGCTTAATTTTAGAATATACTATTTGTCATCTGGATATAGTTAATGGCATTATGAACACTGCTAAAGCTATTGACTCTAAAGCAAGATGTAAAGGGATGAAAATATTTGCTTGCCTACTAAAGCCATCTAACACTCAGCTTTTATCATCATGCCCTATTACAGGCCCCAGAGTTTAATGTATTGTGAACTGGCTTTGTGCAAGGTCAAGTACCCCAAATTACAGAAGCCATCCTAGCTTCCGAATTGATCCTAGAATGTCCCATTTTCCTTTCTCCTCCCCTCCATATTGCAGAGAACAATGAAAAGTGGTGTAGAGATCAGACCCCCACCTCCTCTCCTTTTTGGAAACAGGAGCTTTTGTCATGATTAAACAATTTAAATGGAGAGAGAGGGAGAGATTTTCAATTAAATACTGCAGACTAATGTGGAAACAGAATGGAATTGTGGGTAAAATATGTGAAAGTGACACAGACCAGAAATAGATTTGTCCTCCTTAGTCCTCCCATCCAAGGACCACCTGCTTCTCACCTATAGAGTTTAAGACCCAGTTATCAAAAAGGGGCTGCCTGTTCCCCAATAAACCTGCCCCTGCAGTTAAGAGTGTCCTGGGAGGCCTGTGTCATTTCTGACATTGCACACCATTTCTGGAAGGGATTTTACCTGGGCACCTACTTCGTTTATCTTTATATGTGGTATCAAATTTGCACAAGCTTTCTATTGAGCATTGGAGTTTTCTTTTTGTTTCTGAAGAATGTGTGATTGTGTTGTTTCTGCTTATAAATATATTGTGCTATTGTGTATTGAATTTTATGGTGTTTGCCAAGTTCAAAAAAAGCTTAGAAAATATTGAAAGGCTGGGTAGAATTCATTTTAAATAAAATATGTCATTTTGATCTAAACAGAAACAATTTATACAAATATCTGTGTCTGATCACCAGAAGGTGATTCTTTCTTGACACAGACAAGGAGCTTCATAAACTCTTGATAAGATGCCCTATTGACCACCATGCTCTTTCTTCTGTTATTACTCCACAAACTATTTCTGATCTGTGTCATCCTGCCAAGCCCACATCCCACCAGGTTCTCTCTCACTCTGTTCTCTAATTACTTTCCCCAGTCCACTTTTGATTTTTATCTTCTACTGCAGACTATCCAAGTGTCCCTATTTTCCAGGGACAGTCACAGATTTACAGAAGCCATACCAGGTTCTGATTTGATCCTGGAATGCCCCACTTTTCCTTAGGACGTCCTTATTTTCATCATAGAAGTGTTGGAGGGTGTGGAGTTAAGCGACCCCTGAACCAAGGAAATACCTAACTATGCAACCTTTAGAAGACATCTGAAGGCAGCCCTGTATAGGGAAGTTGTTAAGTGTTTAATGTTTTATTATGTTTTTATATATGTTGGAAGTCACCCAGAGTGGCTGGGGCAACCCAATCTGATGATCAAGGTACCATTGTTGTTGTTGTTGCTGTTGTTGTTGTTGCTGCTGCTGCTGTTGTTAAATAGAACATCCCTATGTTGGAGGGTATGCTACAGCCATAATATATTCCATAACACAGGTCACCTTTTCAGTGCACAACATAGGATTTTTCATTCTCTTAGACTTATGCACAGGCTTACTCCTGATGTTTAAGTGAAGAGATTTTTTCAAAGTATACCAATCTCATTATGTGAAATGATTAAACATGGATGGTTAACTCTGGAGATGAATTTGAAAGGAATACTAAAGCAGTTAAGTATTTACCTCCAGATAATCAAGCCTGGAAAACAGAAATGTAGATATAATTCACCTCCATCCTAAGCAGCCCTTCTTTTTCTTCATACGTAGCCCTCCTCCATGCGCAGCCCTCCTCCATGCTTCACTAACAACCAATAGATCATCCTTAATTGAGTATGAAACGATTTTAGACCAGTGAGGCAGGGCAAGCAAAATAGTCACATCAAAATTCATATGCCATTTAGCTGGTTTGAATAACTCTCTAAAAAGTATAAAATACTCTCATTGAGGAATAGGTAGAAGGTAGCTCTGAATCTGCTGGTAGATCTCTAGCTGTTTCGCAGGAGATCGACAAGGATTATGGACTCCCAATTGTTCAACAATAACAACTCAATATTCCCCTCTCCACCCTAAGTAATATGGGTGAAATTTAAGAAGCTGGGGCAGACCAGGAAAGACTCTTTGTTCTGCAGGACTGAGCTTCATCCACATCTAGAGAAGGACTGCCTGCTGAGGGCCTGAAGGACCCTGCCCTTGCCTCTTCTGCCTGGCTGAAAAGACTTCACAAGGACTGTGGCTGCTGTTTTTAATTTTTATCTGTGTTGTTTTAAATGAGAGCATCTTAGCTGTGAGCCCTGGAAGACCTGCAGCCTGCCTTGCTGGTCTTTTGCGTGTTCAGACCCAGAAACCACCCCCCTAAATAAATTCACACTTGACTCGAATTTTAGTTTTGGTTTTTGGCAGAATTTAGGCCACAACTTTATTGATTACAGAAAGTGACTGGTTGCAAAGGCTCTGGTTCGACTAGCTCCCTGCCATCCAGGTAGCGCTGACCCAGGGTTCCAGCATAGGTCAGCCAAGGGTGAACACCTGGATAAGCAAAAAGTCGAGAATGGACTATGTCCGCCACCCTGATGTCCCCCTGGACTCTGGCATGGGCACAACCCATGACCAACTGGTTGACCAAACCAGTTGAGTCCCTGGAGCGTTCTCCCATCCCTATCACCTGAACCAGAGGTAATGCCCGGGTGATGGATCACTGTCCCACCCAAGGCCAGAACCTTCTTGGCCACTGTGCTCTGGCTGTGCCTCCTGGCCTTCTCAGTGGCAGCTGGGCATCGGCTACCTCGCCACACACGTTGCTGCAGCAGCTGTGACCAAAATATTTTGAGTTCGGGAAGAGCTGCCTTCTACTCTTCTAAGTCCTCCTCCATGCTGGTCCGCAGACTCAAGCCAGGAACATCTGGCAAATCATTCTCGCCCAGCTGCACCACCATCGCCACAGGCATGCCTTCTGCAGACACCTGCACCTGCACCGTCGGGAGAAGCTCCTCCCAATGCATTCCTCGTCTGGATATCCAGGAGACACACACGAGCCTGCGTCCAAATCCAGACTTTGCCACCCTCCTGCTGGCCCAGTGTACAATGCTGTGCCCATGCGTGCAGGGTAGGCGAACCTAGGAATGAACAAAATAACATTAGCAACTGCACCTCAGCGCTGCGTTTGAACATAACCCCTCCAGATTTCCAGCGGCCCAGATCCTTAATCCTGTCAACGGGCAGGCCCCAATGGGCAGTGGTGATAGCTGCCCCAATGCGAAAGGAATGAGGTGCAAACTCACTGGCCAACAGGCCATATGCTGCCAGCGCCTTGCACATTACTGCAGCAAATTTATGTCATCTTAACAGGGACCCATCCTTATGGACCAGGAAAGGACCATCCCCAGGCAGGCAAAGTGACAGGTATTTCTTGGCATCCTTAACCGGACAAGGTCGGGCTTACCAGTCTCAGGCAGCCTCATCAAGGCATCTCTGCCCAACTTGTCCATTTTGGAATTATGAATAGTGAGCACCAGCTCCACATCAGACAGCTAAATGTCCTGCAAAAGAAAGCTCCTGGGAGTCCTTCCCTGCACTGATTCCAGCACCCACACGCAATGCACCAAAAATTACAATTGAAAAGGTCATCGAAAAGAGTCTTGCCTCATAAATAGACCTGCAAACTAGCCTCAGCTTGCTGCGCACAGCACATAAAATGTTGAAAGTGACAGGCCTCCTACCTGGCGATTTAGGTGGCTACAGCCTGGCCCAGCCCTCAAGAGCCTTGTGCACCACAAACTTTGTGCAAGGGTCTCTAGAATAAAGGGACTTACAGAAAAAAATGAAATGGCAGAAGACTGAATTCTGATGAACTTCACAGCACAACCCATAAACCACAGGTGAGCCAAATACTGCAACACCTGATGTGTGCATGGTGACTCTGTACTGTCACTTGTCGGATACTACACTCTGAAAGTTAAAAAGTCCATCCAGGCCTTCTTACAAGACCTCAACGTAGAAGGAGAAACGGATGTTACTACTCTTTGAAGGAGTAGCTGTTACCAAGCTTCCAAAGCTGAACCGGGAAATAGTCTGGAAGCTGCTGGGCCTCCAGAGCCAGTGATCTGAAGCGCTCCATCTGAAAATGGGATAAGGCATCTGCAATGTCATTATTAACCATGGCATACTCCTAGGACATGGGTGGCGCTGTTGGAATTCTGGCCCGTCTTGAGGTATGTGCCTATCGGTTAGGCACCGGCTGAATTCCTTAGACCTCCCTCCGGCGACTCCCGGCAGGATAAAACATATGCGAGGTCCGTTCTGGCGATTTTCCTCAGGCTGTGAGGAAAACACACCAACTGCTCCTCTCTCCCCTTTGGTGTCCCCAGGGAGGGGAAAGAAGCAGACAGAAATCTATTTACATCTTTTATTCCTGTCTTTTACTTCAGTACAGAGAAAACATGTCTGCACTCATCAGCAGTTAGAATAAACTCCACCTCCACCCATGTACATCCTGTACAGGTCATATGACAAACCCACTGAGCTAACATCCGGTGCTCAGTACAGAATGGACTGCCCCTTTGTTCCCATGGCAACAGTCACAAACTTCCTGTTTGGCTTTCCAGCCACAAGCAGCAGACTTGGCTGCTATAGCCTTTGCTTGCTGCCGCATTGCTGCTTTAGAATAACATACTCCCCCTAAAGTATCAATGCGTGCTGCGAGCAAAGCGTCATCCAGAGAAGAAAACAAACAGTTGTTATACTTATAACATTCCCCTGTTGTTTCAGTTCCACCCTTAGAACTACCCGCCACTGGTTTTACCAATGTACCTCTCTGGTTGTGTGACTTCCAAGGAATGAGTGCATCTGCATTACCTTGGTTAGCAACTCTCTGTTGTGCCTTTTTCTCTGGCTCAGACACAGCTTCAATTTGACCTTGGTCGTTTACAACAGCAACACATAAGTTAGCAAACTCTTGTGAATACCTCTTGGGTGGTACACCCTTCGTTGCTCTCTCAGACCTACGTAAGAGGTGCTGCTCTTCTTTGCTTTCTGGTTCAGCCTTTGAACTCTCTGGAGAACCAGTACTAAGCTTAATCAGTGGTTCATCCTCCTCTTCTGAGGGTCTAGTCATTATGTGAGATTTCCTCTCAATGACTGTGACAACTGAGCTATCTGAGCTATCGCTGTCATCATCAGTACTACTGAACTCAATAAGATCAAACTCATCATCATCATCATCAGAATCATCATCAACTCCTGTGGGAAATGTTTGAACAATTACTCTCTCCTGTTCAGGAGCAATCTCTAGAAATTTTGTGAGAATCACCTTTCCAGATTCAGACAAAATTACTCTGTAGAGACCCTTTTCATAACCCACAAAAATGCCTCTGGCATTCTTTACTCCACCTGGAGCTTCTGTTCTCACATGAGACCCAAAAACCTTGAAATGGGCAACAGAAGGTTTTCTGTGGAACAGTTTCTCAAAAGGAGAACATCCCAACTCTTTTGAAAACTTTCTCAACCACGTGTAACAGAATGACATTAGCGACTCAGCCCAGTACTCATGTGGCAGATGTGAACTTAGCAATTGCGCATGCATTCCCTTTTGCAATTCTTTGTTCACCCTAACACAAACACATTTGTTCCAAGCTTCTTCGGAACTAGCAATTTTGTGTTTTATCCCTTTCTTCTTCAGGAACCTCTGGAACTCCTGTAAGATAAAAACTGGCTTCTCATCTGTGCAAAGACAATCTATGTCAGCATCATGCATATTTTTAACCTTGTCACAAAACTCTTTAAACCTTTCTAAGGCTTCTTTCGGTCTCTCCAAAAGATAAATCCAGACAAAACCTGTAAAAGAATCAACACATATTAGGTAATACTTTGCATTGCCTCTAGATGGTGCTAAAGGACCAATCACATCAGCATACACCCGCTGAAATGCCTTGTCGACCCTCGAGGTGACCAGCTTGGTGTTCTTCTTGGCTACACCTGTAAAAGAGATCATGTTAGAATCACAAGAATTACATTCCATGTAATCACTTTGATCAAAAGTCAACAAATACAGTCCATCTTTCTCTTTGGCAGAAAGATACAACTCTCCATCTTTGTAGATCTCGCATTTCTGATCATCATAGGACAGTTTTAGTCCCTTCTTGGCGATCTGCGAAACGCTGAGCAGATTATACTTCAACTCTGGAACCAAGTAAACATTGCTTATAGTCAAGTTCAGACTTTTAAGATACACAGTCCCAATTCCGGTCGCTTCCAGCTCTTGACCGTTGGCTAGTTGCACAGCGAAGCTTTGCTTCTCAAACGTAGAAAATAGTCCTCTGTGTCGACACATATGCTGCGTGCATCCGGTGTCTAGGATAAAGAAGTTTCCCACCTCTGGTGTGGCTTTTAGCGACATCAAAGCCTTTGCAGTCTTTGCCTTTGGCTTGGTGTGACCTTTGTCTGACGCCTCAGACTTTGCGGAGCTGGCCTTGGCTCCTCTGTTCTGACGTGGCTTCTTACAGTACCGCTGAAGATGCCCAATCTGGTCACAATTGTAGCATCGGACAACGTTCAAAGCTACAGCATTTTCTCCAGTAGCAACAGCAGTAGGGGCGTTAGAACTCCGTTCTTTGCTCCCCTTGTCCTTCACTTCCAGGGCGGAAAGTCTGTCATGTTCATTCAGAACCATGGCAAAGACCCTCTCCGAAGTGAGATCCGCTGCTGGGAGAGACCCCAGCTGACTGGCAACTGTTTTGTAAGTCCGATTCAGGCTGTTGATCACCATGAAGCAAAACACTTCCTCCTGCAAACGGAAATTGCGTTCCACCATCTGTTGACGCAGAAATTTCATTTCCGTCAGGTGCGCTTGAACATCTCCATCAGGCGCAAGCCTCAGGTTGGTCAGCTTCTCAAAATACAGCAACGCTGAAGAACCTGCATCTCTCTGATGTGTCCTTCTCAGCGTGTCCCAAACAACTTTCGCGTGGTCTAAATCTTGTATGTGGATCAGCTGCGAATCTGACACGCACAGAATTATAGCAGTTCTGGCCTTCACATCCTGTGACTCCCAAGCACGCGTTGGTGCTGCTGGAATGGGGTTCTCAATCACCCCAAACAGTCTCTGATTCTGCAGCAAGGCCTTCATCTTAACAGACCAAGATGCATAATTGTCACTGGTCAGGAGGTCTGGAGTAGGCAGACCTCCCCCTTTCTTGGCATCCATTTTGAGTCCTTGCATTGACTCTCAAACACAAGCCTCTAAAATCCAATAGCTGGCTTGTTTACAGTCTGTGCCACCTGGCAGCTCTCAACGCTGGCTGCGTTGGAAATTTTCAAGAGCTCTTCAGACTGTGTAGTCAAAACATTCCATTTTAACTTTCACTTCTCCTCTCTGAGGCATGGCCTTCGTTGCTAAGCAACAGCATTCCTTTTCCTTGAACAGGAAACCACAGGAATGTTTGGAATGCGGTTTCTCTTTTGACTGGAGCTGTTTTTATCAAACCTTGCTCCCTCGAAGCAGAGAATAAATCAATCTGCATTCACACTTCTAAGCCCGAAAATCTCATACCTGGGCTCCGTTGCTTGGCTTTCAGATTCTTCTGGTCAGCTTCTGGCTGCAGAGAATCAGCCTTCTCACCTCAGGCTTCCATGGAGGCCACTTCTTGATGCAGAGGTCGATGAAAACAGCAACCGGCGTCTGCTACCACTGTTGGAATTCTGGCCCGTCTTGAGGTATGTGCCTATCGGTTCAGGCACCGGCTGAATTCCTTAGACCTCCCTCCGGCGACTCCCGGCAGGATAAAACATATGCGAGGACCGTTCCGGCGATTTTCCTCAGGCTGTGAGGAAAACACACCAACTGCTCCTCTCTCCCCTTTGGTGTCCCCAGGGAGGGGAAAGAAGCAGACAGAAATCTATTTACATCTTTTATTCCTGTCTTTTACTTCAGTACAGAGAAAACATGTCTGCACTCATCAGCAGTTAGAATAAACTCCACCTCCACCCATGTACATCCTGTACAGGTCATATGACAAACCCACTGAGCTAACATCCGGTGCTCAGTACAGAATGGACTGCCCCTTTGTTCCCATGGCAACAGTCACAAACTTCCTGTTTGGCTTTCCAGCCACAAGCAGCAGACTTGGCTGCTATAGCCTTTGCTTGCTGCCGCATTGCTGCTTTAGAATAACAGGCGCCGTGGGTAAAACCTCAGTGCCTAGGACTTGCCGATCGCATGGTTGGCGGTTCGAATCCCTGCAGCGGGGTGAGCTCCCGTCTTTCGGTCCCGGCTCCTGCCCACCTAGCAGTTTGAAAGCACCCCTAAGTGCAAGTAGATAAATAGGTACCGCTTTATAGCGGGAAGGTAAATGGCGTTTCCGTGTACTGTGCTGGTGCTGGCTCACCAGAGCAGCTTCGTCATGCTAGCCACGTGACCCGGACAGCGCTGGCTCCCAGTGTTATCATAAAGCAGCAATGCTGCAGCAAGCAAAGGCTATAGCAGCTCAGACAGCTGCTTGTGGCTGGAAAGCCAGACAGGATGTTTGTGACTGTTGCCATGGTAACAAAGGGGCAGTCCATTCTGTACTGAGCACCGGATGTTAGCTCAGTGTGTGTGTCATATGACCCGTACTGGAAGTACATGGGCGGAGTTTATTCTTACTGCTGTGGAGTGCAGACATGTTTCTCTGTACTGATGTAAGAGACAGAAATAAAAGATGTAAATAGATTTCTGTCTGCGTCTTTCCCCTCCCTGGGGGACACCAAAGGGGAGAGAGGAAGAACGGTGTGTTCCTCTCACACATCTGAGAAGAATCGCCGAGACCTCGCCTGCTTATCAGCAGAGTGGCGCAGCGGGGAGGTCGACAAGGAATATCTGCCGGTGCCTATGCTGTGGCACATTCTTCTGACCCAGGCAGAATTCCAACACCCAGCCTCTTAAGTGAGATGAGTGCACAACCGTAGAGTTGGACACGACTGGCCCGTACGGGCAGGGGTACCTTTACCTTTACTCCTAGGATGACCCCTAGGGCTAGCTGGGACTGGGCTCCTGGAAGGCTGAAACTGGGAGAGTAAGACTGCAGAAGGATCGTAAGCCTCGCTTGCATCTTCGCTTGCATCAGATGGACCATGGGCCTCATAAACGGTGGTAGATGTGGAGGAGCCAGGCTGAGAATCAGGCTGCCGCCCAAATTGCTGAGCCAATAATTCAAGCTCTGTATTAAACCTTGTCAAGGCCGCAGGGTCAGAACCAGTATCAGCCATAATAGCACCCAAATGATCCAGCAAATTTTGAGGAACTGCTGGGGCCTGCGCTGAACACAGTGCCTGATACCGGCCTCTAATCACCCTCTTTGAAGGGAGAGCAGGACTAGGATTTCTCTTAACAGTCATTACGAACACTTCTGAACAAGTGGGGAGTAATAAAACAGAAAGACCAAATTAAAAGGAACACTCAGGCAATAAAAAATTGGTGCTCCCGCCAAAACAAGATGGCGCTCCTGCCAAATGAGCTGTGCTACCAGGCAAAGCGAAGGGGGGGGATTCCCAACCCTAGGAAATCCCCCCCCAGCGTTAATAGAAAGAGGGGCTGCGAAACTTGCCGAGGTAATAGAGAGGGAGCTCTCAATAGGACAATCAGCTAGGTAAAACAATCAACAATAAACTTATAAAATGCCCCAACAATACTTAATTCCAAGGCACTTGAAGCTGCAGCCAGAGCTGGACCCGATTCAAAAAGCCGCTGCTCGAAGAGACCGAGGGAAAGCGGGAAGCTCCACACACAGGGAGCGCTCGGAGACAGAAGCCCATGAGCAAAAAAACCCTTCCAAGAAAATTGATAAAAGCCGCTGCACCAGGGGTGATGTTAAACAGGCAGGACAAGCTCCATGAACTGGGAGCCCTCAGGGGCAATGGCCCTTCTAGGAAACTGACTCAAGAACCGCTGCACAAGGTAAGTCAAAACTGCAATTCACAGGCAGCAAACAGGGGGCTCTCTGGGGCAACGAGCTCCAAGGGCGAAAGCCCTTTTTGTAATCAATCAAAAAGGCCGCTGTGCAAATAATCCGATTAAACTCTGCAAATGGGAGCACTCAGGGGCCAAAGGCCCTATGGGGCGAAAGCCCCTCCAAGGGAAGGAAAGGGAAAGGACCACAAATTTAACAAAAGGCGGGTAAAAGGAATAAATAACTCGGGTTTGGAGAATAAGATATCATCAGGAAGATCCGTCGAAGGTAAATTGCTCTCTCTCGGCTGCACAGAGGACATGCTGATGCTGTTCTGAATGCACGCACCGAAAGAGGAAGCTCTGGATCACGTGCATGGACATAAATAGGTCCCTCGATCCGTTTGGACTGTGCCCCATTGGCCAGATTAAACCCAGCATGGAGGGACCTACCAATCAGGTGTTGTGGCTGACCAATCTTACCCACTCACAAGGGATGGTTTCCAGGTCTCACTGCAAGACATGCCCTCTTTGAGGGAGGACCTGATTTCCCATCTGGCCTGGGAGAGTGGAGTGCTTTAGTTTTAGATCTTATGATTTATGTGGAAATTGTTTCCATTTGGTTGTGTGCTTTTTGATGTGTTTTATTTATTGTTTATGACTTCTGTTATGTTTGTAATTATGTAAATCATGTCATGTAGTAAGCCGTCTTGAGCATAGTTTCAACTATGGAAAAGCGGCATACAAATAAAACGATGATGATTATGATCTAGTATTCCAAACAGATCCCTGGGCTCATCTCATCATTATTTATTGCAGCCTCACTCAGAGGGACCTTCTTCGAGCAAAGCCTGGGGTGAACAAACTGGATAGGACAACATTCTGGGATTTAAAATATTTTAACTATTTTATCACATTCTATGCTTTGCAAATACAGTCTTCTCTCTTTAGGAATCTAACAAATCAACTGAGCCACCCCAATGAAAATGGTTTAAATCTTCAATGATTAAAGGATACATACCTAGCTAGGCATTTTGAGTAATACTAGTATGAATACGTCAGGTCATGTAATATCAGAACATGACCATAACGACAATGTTCTATTAAGCGATTGCAATCCTCCCTCCTCTTTGCACAAATATCAAATCCTTTTAATCATAAAATCATAGAATTGTAGAGTTGGAAGGGACCCAAAGGGTCATCTAGTGTAACCCCCTGCAATGCAGCAATCTCAGCTAAAGGATTCCTGACAGAGCGACTACCTCATTCTGTTCAAAAACCTCTGATGAGGTAGTCCATCCCACTGTCAAACAACTCTCACCATCAGAAACTTTTTCCTAATATTTAGTTGGAATCTGTAACTGGAATCCATGGGTCCAATTCTTGCCCTGTGAAGCATCAGAAAACAAGCTTGCTCTATTTTCCATTTGACGGCCCTTCAGATATTTGAAGATGGCTCTCATATTCCGCGCCCCTCCTTTTGGTTATCAATTCAAAATCAGCTGGGAAACAAGAAACCTCCTTCAATTTTCTTGGTGCATCTAGTAAGCAATCAGTTCTGTCCTTAGAAACATTTCTGATGGACCCACAAGAGAAAGTATTATTTACTTGGCTATTTCATACAATTTATACATTTCTTGATTGTAAAAATAAAATAAAATCCTCAAAGAGGTTTACAAAAAGATAAAACAAGAAAAATTTGCAAGCATACTTGAACACATACGAAATTAAAATACTAAAACAGATTCTAATTACCTGAATGTTCTAAGCATCTTGATAGGCTTGTCTAAGCAATAGAGTTTTTAGCAGGTGCCCGAAAAGGTACAGTGAAGGGTCACCCTCAGTGACTGTGCCCTTACTTCTTGCAGACCAATATTACCAGGGAACAGCAAACACAGCAAAATATTTAGCTGGGGCAATTAGAATTAGATCTACCATCTGACTAACCTGTGTAATGCCTAGTAAAGAAAGCTCACTCATTCATATGTTTTATTTGTGGACAAGGACAGTTATTAACTTTCATTTGTATAGTTGTAAATTTTCAGAATGTATTTTGTATTGCCAACCATCTAGCTAGATCTGTATTTGATTGTATTTGATTTCTTTGCTATGGCTTGTGGCTGATGCAAATAAAGATTCTATTTATCATCTGTCTGTCTATCTATCATCATCATCTATCTACATCTCTCTATCTACAGTGAAGGCACCTGCTTGATCTCAATAGGCAGGGAGTTCCAAAGTGTGCGAGCAACCAAACAAAACAAGTTCTTACAACTGTGGAATGGGTATTACGTGGCACCTGCAGGAGCTGCATCTGTACATTAAGGTTTAAGTAGAGATCTTTCTATGACCTGTACATGTATTGTGAAGAAAACAAAATGGCAAATGCAATAAATTTAACCTCAGTTCATTAAGTCCTGTACAAGTTTCTTTTTATTATTCCATTCTGCCTTTTCTTTATAGATAAGCTCTGCCCGTTGTCTTGAAAGAAAAGAGTTATGCCAACCTTCCAACCAATGCATAACTCTGCATTTCTGTGTTTGATGGCTTAGATGCCTGCCTGCTGTTCTGACAGAAGCTGTCATGCAATGTCATGTTGCCCACCAGGGCCAACTCTAAAGTCAACTACAAATTGCAGAGGAAGCAAAATCATGAACTATTAACTTTTAATTAGCTGGTCAAAGATACTTCTTCTCTGAAATATTCATGAATGTCGCTTTCTGTTCCTTCTTTACTCTGGAGAGTTGCTGTGTCTATTTTTATGACTGCTATTTACTTTTAGATATATCATTTGAAATACATTCTTTCTATCTCAAGAGAGAGAGGCGGGAGAATTATAGCTGCAAGTACTTCATCACAAACCTGTATAAACCATGAAATGCTGACATGGTCTAGCAGGGTTTCTGTAATAGCCATGTGTTTCCGTTCTCACTGTGAAAACTGCATATTTGCTATCACAGATAAATGTCCCAAACAAGCAGCCAGTTTAACAGTATTATGACAGGAATCAGAAATGATTATTCAGATCTGCATTTTACTGCTTTAGGAAACATCCGCACTCCTGAAACAGCATGTCTGTATTTTCTGATTGTCTTGAAGGTATGATGCCTTGGGGTGGAACAGTTAGACTCTGTTCAGCTGTAACATGAGACCATTTCGTGAGAACAGACTCATCCATCCCAAACTCTGTTGTTTCCATGCATTGAATGGTCATGCAAATTTTCCACTAGGGGAACTCTGTGTGTGTCTTAAATTTTGGTTTGAAGTCAAGCCAGGTATTTTTGATGCATCTCGGCTTCTTCTCCCCAACCACAGTTTTAAAAGAACACCCCTCCCCAAGTTCAGTTGTTGTCAGGAACTATGTTTCATTTAAACTTGAGAGCAGAAGCTTTCACTCTCCTCATGGGTAAGAGGGAGAGGGGGCTCCTCAAGTCTGAAGGTCAGTGAGCCTCATTCGTTCCATGGGCAACATAGCTGAACTGGCTTGATTTTTATGACATGATTGCTTAATTATTTCACCTTTGTTGTTTTTAGTGCTGTTATCTCAAGAGAATGACCCATATATAAAAACAAGGAATTCCAGGATGCTATGGCCACATATCTTGAATGATCCTGTCATTTTGGGGTCAGTGTTGTCACACCTGGTCAGGACATGCAATTCTAGCTGCGTCTGAAGACTCCTTCTCTGTGTCACAATGTGATGGACTGGAGAAACTTAGCTCACCTCAGTTCCTATGACCACCCTGCTTCTATTTTGGAAGACTGAGGACTGCTAACATATTTTAACCAAAATAAAAGAAAGGTGATCATGAGTACCATACTTTTTCCATGTATGAGATGAGCTTTTCTTACTCAAAAATAAAGTTTTAAATGGGGGGGGGTCATCTTATACATGGGTAGTGCAGAGGGGGGACGGGCGATTGGTTGCAGCCGCGAGCAGGATCTTGCGATTGGGTGGGTGAATGGTGTCTGCTGCAAGGGCTGCTTTGGACTGGCTGCCGCTTTGGCAATTCCCCCCCCCCCCCAAAAAGCTCAACAGCGCTGGTCAATCCAGGAACCTCGAAGAGGCAGCGCTTGTCAGTCCAACCCCTGCACAATCTCATCAGGGCTGGCCTCAAGGCAATTGGAGCAATTTTGCCAAATTAGGCCCCACAGACTGCTCCTAAGCCCCACCACCAGGGCAATTAGATGGATTTTATTTAAATCTCTAAGATTCTGCAGATTTTGGCTGTTAACTGAGGCCCCACAAAAAAATTTCAAGTTGGGCCCCAGAGTTTCAAATTGGGCCCCACTGGCTCATAGCTGTCAACTTTTCCCTTTTCTTGCGAGGAATCCTATTCAGAATAAGGGAATTTCCCTTTTAAAAAAGGAAAACGTTGACAGCTATGCACTGGCTGGCCCTGAGTCTCATAGTTGCTGGGCCCAAGTTGTCCTGCCCTCACATGAAGTCTTGGGTTTGTAATTTTGGGAGAGGGCAGACTGCCCGCTGGGGGGTGGGCTCAGCTGAGGAGGCCTCCTAGATTTAAAGGCCCTAGGCTTCAGCCTACTTAGCCCGTACATAAATCTGGCACTGATCCTTCCCCCCAAAAGCTCAACAACTTAGGGAAATCTTCCCGCATTTTCTTTAATTATGGTCCCCCAAAATACATGGAGGCGCGTCATACACAGAAAAGTATGGTAACTGGGGTTGTTTAAGTGTCCAAATAAGCAACAGATTTAAGATAAGAGATTTTCAAGAAATGAAGTTTCTTGAAAAAATGATGACAAAATAGCAGTTAAATGGTTAGCTATTGGAGTCTTCAAGAAGAACAAAGAGGATGAGTTCAGGATGTGTTCATTTATGATGTGATTATGCAGTGTGACAATGGTTTAAAATTGTCTTTGGAAGGACATGGGTGGGGGTTTGAAGCCGCAATGAGGGGAAGGATCAGACCTGGGTCCCTCCTGGTAACATTATTTCACTCAAATTTGGCTCAAAAGTGAACTTAGAATAAACCACACTTATTTCCTGAATGTTGAAAAAAAAATTGGTTTCCTAAGCCAAATTCCAAATAACTGGGGGTGTTCACTCCTTCACTTTTTAACCGGCTGTCAGGCTTCAGGGAATCTGATTCCTCCCACGGTGGCAGCCAAAAAGCAGATAAACCAAAAAAACAGTTTTTACCAATTAATTGATTCACTATGCACAGAGAGAGAGAGACGAAGAAATGCCGTCTACCTAGGATAATGGCGTTGCTCTGAGTAAAGTCCCACCCCATCCATCTCTCCTAATCTACGTCATCCCTGCCTTGGTTAATCTGAGCTTTCTGCCTCTGAGCTTTCTGTTCTACTACCCTTGATGCTCACCTGGTCCTGGGAGAGGGGTGGTCAGGAACGCTTTCCAAAGACACTGAGTCTGTCAGCTGTCCCTCCCCAGGTTCTGCTTCTTCCTGCTGTTCCTCTTCCAATAATTCCCAGCTTCTCCCCTCTGCAGCCTCTGAACTATGACCTTCTGCAAACCACTGTTCTAAATCTATACTGTCCTCCTGTTCTCGGGAAGGTTCAGGAGAAGGAGAGGGGCTCCCACCATTCCTCCTCAGTCCAGTCCCTGACACTGGCACAGGTATGGAGACCAGAAAACACCACATGTCGAGGTCTTCCAGCCAAAACCGCTGCTTTATGCTGCTTGATGGGAAGATTGTATCCTTCTATTAATTGGTCTGAGATGTATCTGTGCAACAGAACAAGATGAGTGATTGTAGCTGCAGTGTACACTTTGGACCTCTTGTCCTGGGATACTACTGGGAGAACATGAATCAGAGACAAGCAAAGCATCTACTCTGTAAGTCTACCAGGCTCTCACTGAAGGGAAAAAAAATCATTTTCTTAGCAAAGGATCACATCAATTAGAATTCTTAGACTCAATCAGAAAAGGTCAATGTGCTTGGCACTGACAGAGCAAAATTTTGAGGAGGGAAAACATTCAGAGACCTTTCAGCCAGAATGTCTCCAAAATGATATTTTGCACTGACCCCTGGGAATAAAACAAATACCAATCTATACTACAGAAGGAAGTTCATCTTGAGATGTACAGTATCTTCAGCTCATAGGTCATAAATAAGTAAGACTGAATACTCTTATCTGTAGCCTTCCTATTGCCATCACCACCACTAGCACAAATTTAAACAGATCTCTGAAAAAAAATTATGATTTTTATTCAGGGAGATTCACAATTTCCACCATTCCAGTCCCACCATGTATCTGTCACCTCTGTGAGACTTGGGACAAAGTCCTTCAGCGTCAGTAAACAGAACTGATTAAAACACTTACTTGCTAGGCAACTTTGAAGATGCAGAGTTATCACAAGACATTGTCTTCTTGTTTCTAACTTCCCCCAAGAACTTCTCTGGTTTCACTCACTTTCTTAAACTACCAGAAGGACCATATTACTAACATTTGGGATTTCATAATAATAATACAGTAATAACAATTTTTTATTTATACCCCACCGTTCCCAGTTCAGAAAACCGGGCTCAGGGTGGCTAACAACAACAAACACTTAATTGTAGAAGCAACATAAAATACAGTATAAAAACATGAATAACAATAAAATTCAAAGTTCAGAAATCAATTTGGGGGAAATCCATCCAATAAGCATTAGATAGTCACCAGGGTTAGCTGACTAAATTAGTCCTACTTGGGCCAGTGAGAAGGCCAGGGGACAATTAGCTGTGGGGTCTCAGAGCAGGTAATCTTCATAAAAGGGGAGGGGAGGGAAGAGAAGAGAAGGGAAGGGAAGGGAAATAAATGATCAGGCTGAATTCAAATTAAAGGCCAGGCGGAATAGCTCTGTCTTACAGGCCCGGCGGAAGGAGGTCAAATCCTTCAAGGCCCTAGTCTCCTGGGACAGAGCATTCCACCAGGTCAGAGCCATCACTGAAAAGGCCCTGGCCCTGGTGGAGGACAGTCTGCTTAGGGCCCGGGACCTCTAAACTATGGTTATTCATGGACCTTAAGGTCCTCTGTGGGGCATACCAGGAGAGGCGGTCCCATAAATACGAACAAAATCTCCTGCCACCTCCTCAACCTTACATCAAAATACTCAGCCAAGGATCAATAAGCCTAGACATGTGGCAAGAATTATTTTGCTTTTGCTTTCCATGTATCCCTTATGAAAGATTCTGTAGGTTACTTTGAATACTGCAAGACTACATTCCTCACAATATATCAAGTCAGATTTTAGGACTGCCCCCCCCCCAGCTCTTGAAACCTAAGTGGGGAGATAAACTTTATGCAAAACAGTAGAGAAGGAGAATGAATTCTGGATTATACCTCTTCAAACTGCAGGTATGTATCCCCCCCCCATTACAGAGAACACGCTGTATGTAATATTTGAAAAGCTGAAATTCAAGCCCCCTTCACATCAAGCTGTGTGGGATATGGATTGAGCAGAGGAGTCCCTCTGGCCACTTCCATTGGCTCAACCGCGATAGAGTGATGCCAGCCGATGACTGCCATTCACTAGCCAAACAGGTGGGGGGAGGCTGGCCAGCACTTTCCTTGCCAACAGAACCTAGTGGAAAGCCCCAAAACAGGGTGTTACGAAGGTTGGGCAGGGCTGAGCCAGTTTGGTATCTACTGTATCCCTAGATGCTCTGGCAGCTGCCAGGGGCTGCCAGGTGGCCTGACTCAGGCTTGATCTCAGCACCAGCTTCAGCAGACACAGGGTTGCCTCCCCGCCCCACCCCATCAAGCACTTCTATGGACATTTGTGTTTGGGCTAAATTGATTATTAACAATAACTTAACTAATTCCTTTGAGATTTCGAAGGGAACAAGACATTGTCTCCCATTTTATTCATCATGGTCCTGGAAATAATTGCAAACAAAATAAGGAGAACAACAGAAATAAGAGGAATCAGAATAGGGAAAAAAAGAGTATAAATTAAAGGCCTACGCCGATGATTTGGTAATACCTTTGGAGGATCCAATAGAAAGTGCCGATAAAGCTCTAGAGTTATTAGAGGAATTTGGGAAACTGTCCGGCTTTAAACTGAACAAAACGAAAACTAAAATTCTGACCAAGAATATGGCCGAAAACCTAAGAAATCAGCTAGAGTTACAAACAGGAATCAAAGTGGCAAAAAAGGTGAAATATCTGGGAATATGGATCTCCCCGAAAAACATAAGTCTAGTAGAAGATAACTACACAAAGATCTGGAGAGAGATAAAAAAAGATCTAGATATCTGGAGTAGGTTAAAATTTTCCTGGTCAGGAAGAATTGCCGTTATTAAGATGAGCATACTTCCGAGATTGTTGTTTTTATTTCAGAATATCCCGGTGATTAGAGGAATGGCAAACTTTAAGGATTGGCAGAAAACCCTTTCCAGATTTATCTGGCAAGGGAAAAGAGCAAGAATTAAATTTAAGTTACTCACAGATAAGAGAGGGGGGGGGGGTTTGCAGTCCCGAATTTGAAATTATATTACGAAGCAGCGTGCTTATGCTGGATCAAAGAATGGATTACTTTGAAAAATATAGACTTGTTGGATTTAGAGGGATTTAATATCAGATACGGCTGGCATGCCTATCTGTGGCGTGATAGAGAGAGAGTACATAGGGGCTTCTCTAATCACATCATTAGAGGTTCGCTGTTAGAAGTTTGGGACAGGAACAAAAGACTTATTGAAAAGGATACTTCCTGGTGGTTATCACCAATTGACATTCTCACTATTAAAAAATTAAACATGGAAGGAGAAAGACCTCCTGGTAAGGTCAGAAAAAGGATGGAAATTAAAACCATATGAAGACTTAAAGGATAAATTAACAGGATGGTTACAGTTCCACCAAATTAATGCCTTATGGAACGAACACAAAAAAATGGGGATGAATGAAAAAAAGTCCAAATATCAGGTGGAAATTTTAGAAAGTAATGTCAAACTCCTATCCAAAATGTATAATCAGTTGTTAGATTGGGAGACAAAAGACGAAGAAGTAAAGGAGGTCATGATTAAATGGGCCATAGATCTCGGATACAATCTAGAGTAAGATAATTGGGTGAAACTCTGGTGCAAGGGTATTGTCAGGGGTTCAGGAGCAGAGACACAGGAGGGGGAGCAAATGGAGAGTGAGGAGGAGGAATCCGAGGGGGGAGTAGGCAGTGACAGTGGTCAGAGAGATTCCTCCAGTCTCACCAGCGAATCGGAAGACTCACAGAAGGGAGCGCCCGTGGTCAGGGCGAGGGGGGTGCCAAAGGGGAAGCCCCAGAAACAAGGGGCCAGCGGGGACTCATTGAGCAGCAGCTGGAAATCAGGACCAGCTTCCCCACCAGAGCACAGTAGGGGGGAGGAGTCCCAGGAATCGGGAACAGTGTTCTCGCCACCAGCGAGAGGAGATGAGTCAGGGTTGACCACGCCCACATCGGAGAGCGGGGGAACGGTCAGGAGGAAGGTTACCGGCTGGGCGCGTGCGCCAAGTTCAAATGTACAGGCGAGCGGCACAGCAGGTAGCCCGGATGAGGAGCCAGGTCCTAAAGCCCGCCGGAAGGAAGGGCAAGACTCAGGAGGGTCAGTGTCAGAAGAGTCCAGGAAGGAGGAAACCCCAGGGGGCAGAAGGACCCAGCGAAGAAAGGAACAGCGCAGGAGGTGGAGCCGGGCTAGGATCTTAAACTGGTGCGGAAGGGGTAGTGAGTCAGAGGGGACTTCGCCGGTCTGAAGTCAAGACGTAGGATTGCACGCTCTGGGGTTTGAAATGGAAACTAAGCTTCAATAAAGACTTTTGTACATTAAATCAACTGGGCGTTGGTCCTCTGTGAGCTGGGACCTGGAGGCAGTCCTGACAGGTATGAAATTGTATGTATTGGACTCCATGAAAATATGGAAAAAATGATGTACCGTTGGTAAATCACTCCAGTGAAACTGGATAAAATGTACAAGACGGGGGGCAAAACATGCTGGAAATGCAAAACCAAAGAGGGGAGTTTCCACCACATGTGGTGGACTTGTGAAGAAGTGAAAAGGTTTTGGGGATCTATTTATGATGAATTTAAAAAAATACTGAGATATACCTTTCCCAAAAAGCCTGAGGCTTTTCTTCTGGGTATGGTTGGAGATGAGATTAGAAAAGAAGACCAAACATTATTCCAGTACGCAACGGTAGCCACTAGGATATTGTTAGCGCAAAATTGGAAAAACCCCAACATTCCAACTGTCAGAGAATGGCAAACCAAATTATTTGAGTACATAGAACTAGCCAAGATGACATCAGAAAAATATAAAGTTTATTAATGATTGGAACAAATTTACAACATATATAGAAGCAAATTTAGGAAATATTAAAATCACAGTAGGTGAAATATAAAACCTGTGACGTAAAGATTTAGTGAAATAAACTGCAGAGAGATATGGGGTCTGAACAGCCCAATCTGAGATGGAGGGAAGTCAATTATTGTTTTAAAGTAGATTCATCTGTTAATTGTTACGTGTGTTAGTTTTTGGTCTTTTCTTTTTGGTTTTCTCTCTTTCATTTGTGTGTTGTTATATTCTATTTCTAATGTTTTATGTCTTTTTTGTGCAGCGAAGAATTCAATAAAAAGATATTTTAAAAAAAGAATTATACAGTTGGAAAGGACCACAAGGGTCATCTATTACAACCCCCTGTGATGCAGGAATGGTCATCATCATTCTGCTTACCCTTGAGATAAATGGATGACAGAAGTCTTCACAAATGCAGCAGTTGAACCATGTAGAATTGTGCTACAAAGATTATTTAAAAATAGGGTATGATGATGATATTATTATTATTATTATTATTATTATTATTATTATTATTATTATTTCTACTCTGCCCATCTGGCTGGGTTTCCCCAGCCACTCTGGGCACCTCCCGAAAGAACACTAAAAACAGAATAAAAATTCAAACGTTAAAAACTTCCCTAAACAGGGCTGCCTTCAGATTGTCTTGAAAAATGTTGGATAGTTGTTTATTTCTTTGACATCTGATGGGAGGGCGTTCCACAGGGCAGGCGCCACTACCGAGAAGGCCCTCTGCCTGGTTCACTCTAACTTCACTTCTCACAGTGAGGGAACTGCCAGAAGGCCCTCTGTGCTGAACCTTAGTGTCCGGGCAGAACGATAGGGGTGGAGATGCTCCTTCAGGTATACTGGGCCGAGGCCATTTAGGGCTTTAAAGGTCAGCATCAACACTTTGAATTGTGCTCGGAAACATCCTGGGAGCCAATGCAGATCTCTCAGGACCAGTGTTATGTGGTCCCGGTGGCCGCTCCCAGTCACCAGTCTAGCTGCCGCATTCTGGATTAATTGCAGTTTCCGGGTCACCTTCAAAGGTAGCCCCACGTAGAGCACACTGCAGTAAGCGAGAGATAACCAGAGCATGCACCACACTGGCAAGACAGTGTTGCAGGCAGGTAGGGTCTCAGCCTGCATACCAGATGGAGATGGTATACAGCCGCCCTGGACACACAATTAACCTGCGCCTCCATAGACATCTGTGAATCCAGAATGACTCCCAGGCTGCACACCTGGTCCTTCAGGGGCACAGTTACCCCATTCAGGACCAGGGAGTTCCCCACACCAGCCTGCTCCCATGCCCCAAAAACAGTACTTCTGTCTTGTCAGGATTCAACCTCAATCTGTTAGCCGCCATCCATCCTGCAAAGGCCTCCCAGAGCCTTTTGGCAGTCTTTAGCCTTATTATTATTATTATTATTATTATTATTATTATTATTATTATTATAATACACAGACACTCTGGGTGGCTTACAACTAATCTAAAAACATAATAATAACATCGATCCTTAAAAACTTCCCTAAGCAGGGCTGCCTTCAGATGTCTTCTAAAAATCAGATAGTTGCATCAGATTAAAGTTTACAGCAACTCTGAAGAATTCAAGAGGATGTGGTAATAAAGATATAGAAGTAATCGTTGAAACAAAGCTAAAGAACCAAAGGTTACAAAAGAAGAGCCTGGCTAAGAGAGTTGAGGCACAGTGCTGAAGGAAGGGCTCCACCACAAGCCCCAGTGAAATGAATGCGCTGCCATTTTTATAACAACTTGCTCAGGAAAAGTTCTCCGTGGGTTGCTATTTTACAAGCCCTCTCTAAATGTATTCAGAATGGAAAAGGTAACAGCCAACCTCATTAACTTATGCAAAGTTCTGAAGTGCGGGGGGAAATCTAGTACCTGACTTTTGGAGTTTTATCAAAATAACCAGCGTGCGTGAACTGAAAGTTAAGGGAAACATCAAAGTTGGGAAGTCTTAAAAAACACAGTGGCAAACCCAACAGCATAGTTGACACCCTGCACTGAATACAAACTATCTTGTAAGCAGCTACAAATGGAGTTAGAAATCTATTGGAGGAAAATATATTGTGAGCTTTGTGGAGTAAACAGAGCTGGTTCCATCGCAAGACAATTTATTCATAGACAAGCACATGAAACCAGACTGGGGATCGACTTTGGCCGCGACCAGGCCCTTTAAGTTCATTTCTCCTGAAGATGCATTTTTATTCTTTGAAAAATGAAAGCAGTTTTCCTTATGGTAGTGATTAGGCTGAAAATGTACCATGCCCTTACTCAGACCAATTCAATACATTCCTTAACAAGAATTTAGTGGAAAGGAGTTATGGGGGGAAAGTCAAAGGGGATTCCCAGTTGTTGGCAAATGCCCTCAATAGGCATCAGGGCAGTAGGTTTGAGAATACGTTTTTATCATTAAAAATGATAGAAAGCTGTGAATGGATGAGCAAGATGTGACATGATTCAGCTAACCATGCATATAATGTGCAATCCTGTTTCAAATCTGCATACATTTCTAATTCAAATTCCAAAGCAAATGCCATTCATTATTTCCCTCCCATAGGTTGGAAGGGGCTCTGGCAAGGAAAGAATGCTGGATATTGCAAGTGAGCTGACCAGAAGTGGCGCTGAGTCCAGTTTGGATTCCTAGTCAAAAATTCCTCATATCTTTCAGGTTTCAAGAAAAGGTTGGTCTGCTTAAATTGCCCCCTCAAGCTTCCTTTCAGGTCAAATCTAGTACTCGGATGTTGAAGCTGCAGCTCCATTGACCTGCCTAGTGACTGGTAATATTTCTCAATCTCCAAAAGCTGAACAAACAAACATTGCGCAGGAAGCAAGGTCCCGGAGACTTTTCAGCCCCGTAGCCACAGGTTTACACAGTCTTCAATATATGGTTGTGAGGCCTTGCTTGTTTTGCAGCATTTTGACTTGTATCCAAGTAACATTTGGATTGTATCCAAGAAGCGTGGTTGGCACACCAATGAAGCAACCTGCCTCAGGTGGTATGCTGGGGGGGGGGGTGAGATCCCAATTTACCCCCTGCCGCCATACCACCACTTTTCTTCTTCTTAATTAACTTACTTAATTAACAGAAGCTGAAAGAGATATCAAATGCTGAAGCATTGTGCATTTTAGAAAAATATGTAGAAATAAATTATAACTTATTTTTAAGTTCCACATTGTTAAAATGAATACAGCAACCTGTAAAATTTAGAGGGACAGGATCATAGGCTATATTTCTGCATGTCCACTGAAAACCCACGCAGTGGCAAAATATTTTTGAGATGTTTAAGTGGTGGAAACTAAAAGTGTGCCTCAGCATTCCCAGAGTGCATAAGAACTGCTACAGGGCTCCTGTACAAGGACAATTATAGCTGCTGCAATAAGGAACACATCCGAAGAACAATTTTTGTTGAAATATCATACTATGCCATCCTCACTAACACACTAAAACAAAAAAAGTTAAAAAGAGGCTGTGAAATCCTGGTTTAAAAAGTAACTAAGAAAAGCAAATGAAAAACCAATTATAGGAGAACTTCAACGGTGTGTGGTATGTGTAACAGCCTGAAATTCAAATTGGTCAATGTTCTGGTTTCAAATTAGAGTCATTAGTAGAAGGCCTTAAATGATGGAAGAAAGAGAAAGAGGGGATTTTTGATGACAAGGCATGGATATCCCTTAAAGGAACACCTCAAAGGTTATGCATTTTGAACCAGCAGTGAATGAATGATTGACACTGCGCATAAGTACTTTGAAAATCAAGTCTTTGACCTGCCATTCTTTGGAAGCCCTATTATAAAAAGCAACACCTAAACCTACCTCATGTACCGCTGAGACCAGCCAATTTTTCTCCCAACATAAATGATGATAAATTTCCAGCTGATATCCCTGGCAAAAAAACCCAATTACCGCTCGTTCATGTCTCAAATGTCCCAAACCGCATTAGAAAGACTAGCCATTGCAATGCAGCAAAGAGTTCCTATTAGCAGCATTAAAATATTCTTGGGTGGTTAAATTGGAGATACGTTGTCTTTTTTGCTATTGTTAATTACTTTTCCAAACAAAACTATATTCACCTCAGAGGTGAAAGGGGCCAAGAGCACATGGATATGACTTATTGGAATTAGTTAAAACATCAATTATACAGTATATAAATAGGAAAACGAAAGATGTTTAATTAATACATCTGTTAATGGAGTCATTATAGATCAGGCTTCTGAGGAATGATTACTGCATATAATTACTAGTAAGAATAAATCAAAACTAAATGCCACTTTTTCATTTTCATGAGTGTTGAAAAGCACCTCACATCTGGGGAACTCTTTCTGCAGTTCCATGGTCTTTTGTTCTTGGAGGGACAAGTGTTGTGCAGAGAAGTCCAACCTGTATGGGCACAGCTGATGGCTGCAGCAATGGCAAGAGACATCAAAGCAGCATTATGCAGAAAACATGGGTGACTGAGCAAGGAAGTGGGGAGTCTGTCACCATCCTGAAGGAATGTCAGCCCCTTGTAGTTATTTGTGCTGCGCTAAGCCAGCATATTTACCATGGGGCATGGTCCATTGGGGCTAAGGGGGCCCTGCCTTGCCAGCCTCAGTCTCACCTCCTCTTGCCTTTCTTCCCAGTGATTTAAATAATGTTCTGCTGATTAGCCATTTAAACCAGTCTTCTCTAACTTGGCACCCGCCACCAGCAAGGCCAATGATCAGAGAATATGGCAGCTTCAGTCCAATACATTGGGGGGGGGGTACCAGGTTGGAGAAATGTTTGGTTCATTTATTGACTGATTAAACTAATGCAGATTATTGCAGATGATTAAAAGCAAAGCTAAAACAGGAAATCCATTCAATAGAAATAGGTAAAATGAAGAAACAGAATTTTAAGGCAGAAGTAAAAAGTCTTCTGACTTTTTAAATAAAATTCTAATGTAGTTTGAAAGTTTGTCAAGTTGAACAGCTGGAGACTTTTCCACTAACCCACAAAACTAGTTCAGAGAAAGCACTGCTCCTGCTCCCGACCGATGGCATGTCACTAGGTGAGGAGGTCCAGGAAAGATTCTTCCACATGAAGAGAGGGACTCTTAAAGCAGAGAGCTTAAATTAATTAAGATACTGGGATTGATCGCTGAAGTCTTGAGTTTTGCCTGGAAGCTGGTTGGCAGCTAATACAGTTGACAGGAAGTCAAAGTCGTGTCATCTTGACTTCCCTCTTGGGGCAGGAGAAAAATTGCCTTGCAGTTGATCTTCCTGCGCACCTTCCAAAGCCAACCTTCACTTGAGTCTCTTATGAAAAGAGGTTATGAAAACATGGGTGAAAGTCCCCAAAGGCTGTTTTTCCAGGTTGCTGTTTTGGTGTCAAAATGCAGTGGTGGATACTGTTACAACTTCATCCAGTAACAAAGCAGAGTCTGGCACTACTCTGTGGTGGCTAACTTGCTTGACTATTTGGGGTAGGAACAGGTATCATCAGCAAGAAGATGGCTCCTTACTCTCCAGAGAGCGGGAATATCCAACCTCCAGTTTCATCTTGTCTCCGTTCACTTCCTTACATTACTCCAGCAACGGACATGCATCACAATAGTCGATTCTACTTGTGTTCCTTCATGGATCACTGCCTTGCCGTGGCGAAGGGGCTTGAATAACTCAGAGAAGCTATAAGCTATGCCATGCAGGGTCACCCAAGACGGACAGGTCATAGTAGAGAGTTTTGACCAAACGTGATCCACCTGGAGCAGGAACCGGCAAGCCACTCCAGTATCCCTACCAAGAAAACTCCATGGACAAAGACAACAGCCATATAAAAGTTATGACGCTGGAAGATGAGCCCCTCAGGTCGGAACGCATCCAACATGCTACTGAGGAAGAGTGGAGGACAATTTCAAGTATATTCAGAGCTGATGAAGCGGCTGGGCCAAAGCCGAAAGGTCACTCAGTGTGTATGTGCCTGGAAGTGAAAGGAAAGTCCCGTTCTGTAAAGAAAAATATTGCATAGGAACCTGGAATGTAAGATCCATGAACCTTGGTAACCTGGATGTGGTCAAAAATGAGATGGAAGAATAAATATTGACATCCTGGGCATCAGTGAACTAAAATAGACAGGAATAGGCGAATTCAGTTTGGGTAATCATCATATCTACTGCTGTGGGCAAGAATCCCGTAAAAAAAATGGAGTGGCCCTCATAGTCAACAAAAGAGTGGCAAATGCTATACTGGGATGCAATCTCAAAAATGATAGAATGATCTTGATACGAATCCAAGGCAGACCTTTTAACATCACAGTAATCCAAGTTTATGCATCAACTACCAGTGAAGAAACTGAAATTGAATAATTTTATGAAGACTCAAAACACCTTTTAGAAACGACACCAAAGAAGACATTATTTGCTTGCAAGAAACACATGTGACTAGGCTCCATAGAAAAGTTTTGGTAAATAAAAGACTTGGCCAGGAATTTATATCTTCAGACAAAGTAAAGAAGAGAGGGGTGGTGATATATGCAAAGGAGAGCCTTTCACCTAAATTATTATTCAAAGATGAACACGGCAGAATCTTGGCAGTTGAAATACAATATCAAGGAGAAAAAATTATGTTATTAGGAATTTATGCACCAAATGAAGGGAAATCGGAATTCTACAAGAAGTTGCATGAGAGCATGCTGGAGTATCTGGACTTTGATAACATCATTATGATGGGAGATATGAACGGGATTGTATCAACTAACATGGATAAGTCGCAAGGTCAAAAGGTTACCAAAGATGGCAGACTACCAAAGACCTTTTTTGAAATGACAGACAATATGGACTGGATTGACATTTGGAGAACGAGAAACCCCTTGGGAAAGGAAGGAACATTCTTCTCTGAAGCCCACCTGACTTGGACAAGAATCGACCAAATATGGATTACTAGAGGTCTGGCACCTAAGGTTAGGAAAGTGGAAATCTGCCCAAAGACCTGCTCCGACCATAACGCTTTGAAAATGGATTTGATACTGCTCCCAACCGGTTCCTTCCGATGGAAGATGAATGACAACTTACTTAGAGATCAGGAGATTATCAAAAAGGCCCAAAAAGCCTTGAAGGACTATTTCGAAATAAATTTGAATACAACGGTGGAAAAAAGAACAATTTGGGACGCAAGTAAAGCTGTTATGAGAGGGTTCTTAATACAACAGAATGCTATTAAGAAAAGGAAACAAAATGAAAAGAAAGACAAAATTTTGGAGAAAATAAGAGAATTAGAGAAGAAGTTAAGAGCAAATCCGAAGTCGCAGCCGATTCTGAGAGAAATTAAACTTTACCAGGCACAATATTCTAAATTGATAAACCAGGAAATAGAATGGAAGATTAAGCTAATGAAACAAAAAACATTTGAATCGGCAAATAAATGTGGGAAACTGCTGGCTTGGCAGTTGAAGAAGAGACAAAAGTTGAATATAGTAACAAATTTAGAAATTGAAGGAAGAAATATTCAGAACCCTGTGGAAATTAGAAAATCCTTCCAGAAATATTTCAAGAAACTATATATAATTTGCTGCTGAAATGGAATACGCAAGACGAAATGGTTAAGTCGGCTATGATAAAATGGGCACAGGACATTGGGCATAACATTATGTTTGAGGACTGGGAAAGGTTGTGGACCACTGGGTTGAATTTCACTGCATGTAATGCTTTGAAAGAAAATGTAATGAAAATGATATACAGATGGTACATGACCCCAGTTAAACTTGCCAAAATATACCATTCGTCTGATAACAAATGTTGGAAATGTAAAGAAAATGAAGGAACATTCTTTCACCTCTGGTGGACCTGCCCTAAAGTGAAGGCCTTCTGGGAAATGATATATAACGAGTTGAAAAAGGTGTTCAAGTATACCTTTACTAAGAAACCAGAGGCTTTTCTTCTGGGCATTGTCGACCAGAAGGTGTTAAAGAAAGATAGAACATTTTTCATGTACGCAACAACAGCAGCAAGGATACTACTTGCTAAGAACTGGAAAACTCAAGATCTACCCACACTGGAAGAATGGCAGGTGCAACTGATGGACTATATGCAACTAGCGGAGATGACCGGCAGAATCCGAGACCTGGGAGAAGAAAGGATTGAAGAAGGTTGGAAGAAATTCAAGACCTACCTGCAGAAATATTGCGATTTAGTGGAATGCTAAGAAAGATGCTTGGTTATAAATAATTGGCCATCATTAAAATAGATTAAGAATTGATATTTAAGCATGTGATTATAGATTTGGAAATAAGATGATAATTTGCTTGACAAAAATTATTAAAGATGTAAATGGGAGCGGGAGACGTGAGGAAGTTCAAGAATATTATGAAACTTTGTTAAAACAAAGCAATAATGTTTATTATTATTGTATTCTCTTTTTAAAAAACCTTAATAAATATTTATAAAAAAAAATAGAAACGACACCAAAGAAGGATGTTCTTCTCATTATAGGGGATTGGAATGCTAAAATAGGGAGTCAAGAGATAAAAGGAACAACTGGCAAGTTTGGCCTTGGAATTCAAAACAAAGCAGGGCAAAGGCTAATAGAGCTCTGTCAAGAGAACAAGTTGGTCATCACAAACACTCTTTTCCAACAACACAAGAGATGACTCTACACATGGACATCATCAGATGGGCAGCATTGAAATCAGATTGATTACAGTGGTACCTCAGGTTGCAGACGCTTCAGGTTATAGACGCCGCTGACCCAGAAATAGTACTTTAAGAACTTTGCTTCTGGATGAGAACAGAAATCGTGCTTCAGCAGCATGGCGGCAGCAGGAGGCCCCATTGGCTAAAGTGGTGCTTCAGGTTAAGAACAGTTTCAGGTTACAAACAGACCTTCAGAACGAATCAAGTTCTTAACCCAAGGTACCACTGTATATTCTCTGCAGCCAAAGATGAAGAAGCTCTATACAATAAGCAAAAACAATACCTGGAGCTGACTGTGGCTCAGATCATCAACTTCTTACAGCAAAATTCAAGCTTAAACAGAAGAAAGTAGGGAAAACTACTGGGTCAGTAAGATACAATCTAAATCAAATGCCTTATGAATACACAGTGGAAGAGAGGAACAGGTTTAAGGATTTAGATTTGGTGGACAGAGTGCCTGGAGAACTATGGATGGAGGCTCGTAACATTATACAGCAGGCAGCAATGAAAACCATCCAATGAAAAGGAAATGTAAGAAAACAAAGTGGCTGTCCAACGAGGCCTTACAAATAGCGTGGGAGAGAAGGCAAGCAAAATGTGAGGGAGATAGTGAAAGATACAGGAAAGTGAATGCAGATTTCCAAAGAATAGCAAGGAGAGACAAGAGGGCCTCCTTAAGTGAGCAATGCAAAGAAATAGAGGAAAGCAATAGAATGGGAAAAACCAGAGATCTGTTCAAGAAAATTGGATATATGAAAGCAAAATTTTGTGCAAGGATTACCATAATAAAGGACAAAAGTAGTAAGGACCTAACAGAAGCAGAAGACATCAAGAAGAGGTGGCAAGAATACACAGAGGAATTATACCAGAAATATATGGATGTCTCATACACCCCAGGCAGTGTGGTTGCTGACCTTGAGCCAAACATCCTGGAGAGTGAAGTCAAATGGGCCTTAGAAAGCATTGCTAATAACAAGGCCAGTGGAAGTGATGACATTCCAGCTGAACTATTTAAAATTTTAAAAGATAATGCTGTTAAGGTGCTGCACGCAATATGCCAGCAACTTTGGAAAACTCAGCAGTGGCCAGAGGATTGGAGAAGATCAGTCTACATCCCAATCCCTTTTTTAAAAAAATAATTTTTATTAAATTTTCCATTTTAACAATCCAATCAAATCACATTAAGTATTCCAAATTATACAAATACATATCATATAGTCCAAATATTATGCCAAATTATAAATTTTTGTTGGGGCTTCCCATGCTTCAAGTTCAGTGGGGTTCTAATCATCTTATGTTTCTACTGCCTTGAGTTTCCAATAGTTCTTTCTTTAAATCTTCCTGTTGTTATCCTTCCTTCTTTCATAGCCTCTGAGTTGTTTCCACAGGCGAGTTGAAATAAACAATAATGTGCTTCTGTGTGAAGTTTGTATGACTCTCCTTTTTTTTTACAGCTGGTAAGTCTGTTGTTTTCAGAATGTCTTCACACACTGGTGTTTATGCCGAATCAATCAAAAAGTCATTCTCTGGTGGCAGACGCCATCTTCACTCAGTTCCGATCAAATAAAATCTGGGCGTTTGCTCATTCATTTTCTCAGACAGGTTGCATCAAATCTTTCTAGGGGAGATTTGCCAAATCAGACTTGAAGTACAGATATAATAACTCTTTTTTATCCCTAATGGTGGATCCCAATTAAAGAATGTGTCACTTCTCAGAATCCATCCAAAGTTTTTTGGTGTCTCTCCAGCGGCTAACGAGAACCTGCTTCTTTCTAATATCAATATTTGGAGAGTCTTTTATCTTCCAAACGTTTCAAAAAACAAAAGCTTTAGTTATATAGTATTATTATTTCCACACAGTTTGTATTTTCCCATCTCACTTGCTGTAAAAAATGTAAACGGTTCTTCGGGGGGAGGGGTTGTTAGGTATTATCGTAGTAGAAAAAGAAAAAGTTTTATCCCCCCTCCTTTCCATTCCGTTCCAACATACCTGCTTAGATGTTATTCTTAGATGTTATCTTTCTTCTTCTCTGTCACTCTTGGCACCTTAGTGGCTGGCTTAATTGGCAGATTAATTACCCCTTCTTTGCTTGAAGTATGTCCAAGAACTTAAATCCAATTTTTTATCTTAAGAAATGGAACTAGGTGCGCTCGCGGAGACAGCATCCAGGAGATCCCAACTCCCTTGGGGGCTTTCCATCCAGTGCCCCCACCCCCTCCTTCTTTACGAACTCAGGGGTGGTTTGTTGGTGTGATGGCCTGGGAGTCTGATTCAGAAGCTGAACCTGAGGAGTCCCAGCCTGCACAGGAGTCCCCACCTCCAAGGCCGGCTGAGCCGGGGCAGGGGCTTGGATCTGAAGGGCCTGCACCTGTGCCGGATCCTCAGGAGCAGACACCAGATGTATCCACTCTGGCTCCGGAGGTGATTGAGGGCCCATTGCCTGCAGGTGCGCCTCTCCCAGCCCTGTCAGGGGAAGGTGAAGCTGCTCCTGGGTCCATTAACCCTCCAGCCTCTCCTGAGCTGCAGAGGCTCAGGGCAGAGAGGCGGAGGGAACTAAGTTCTCCCAAAGAAGGGCAGTGCCAAAGAATGATCCAACTACCACACAATTGTGCTCATTTCACATGCTAGCAAGGTTATGCTTAAAATTCTACAAGGCAGGCTTAAGCAGTATGTGGACCGAGAACTCCCAGAAGTGCAAGCTGGATTTTGAAGGGGCAGAGGAACCAGAGACCAAACTGCAAACATGTGCTGGATTATGGAGAAAGCTAGAGAGTTCCAGAAAAACATCTACTTCTGTTTCATTGACTACGCTTTGGTAGATTCGTAATTTGGAGAACTGGGTTCACGTCTCCGCTCCTCCACATGCAGCTGCTGGGTGACATTGGGCTAGTCACAATTCTTTGAAGTCTCTCAGCCCCCCTCACAGAGTGTTTGTTGTGGGGGAGGAAGGGAAAGGAGAATGTTAGCCACTTTGAGACTCCTTAGGGTAGTGATAAAGCGAGATATCAAATCGAAACTCTACTTCTCTTCTTCTTCAATCACAGCAAACTATGGCAAGTTCTTAAAGAAACGGGAGTGCCTGATCACCTCATGTGCCTCCTGAGAAACCTTAAAAAGCAGAGACATCACCTTGCCGCCAAAGGTCCTTATAGTTAAAGCTATGGTTTTCCCAGTAGTGATGTATGGAAGTGAGAGCTGGACTATAAAGAAGGCTGACCGCCAAAGAATTGATGCTTTTGAATTATGGTGCTGGAGAGCTCTTGAGAGTCCCATGGACTGCAAGAAGATCAAACCTATCTATTCTGAAGGAAATCAGCCCTGAGTGCTCACTGGAAGGACAGATCCTGAAGCTCAGGCTCCAAGACTTTGGCCACCTCTTGAGAAGAGAAGACTCCCTGGAAAAGACCCTGATGTTGGGAAAGATGGAGGGCACAAGGAGAAGGGGGACGACAGAGGACGAGATGGTTGGACAGTGTTCTTGAAGCTACCAGCATGAGTTTGACCAAACTGCGGGAGGCAGTGGAAGACAGGAGTGCCTGGTGTGCTCTGGTCCATGGGGTCTGACACGACTAAACAACATGGAGTCGGACATGACTAAACAACAACAACTTGTGTTCCCACAATCATATGTAATTACACCCGTATGCAGCACTTTCTGACTAACAAAGCGATGGCCCATTTCACACTTCTGCTTCTGGAAGCGAAAGAGGGAATTGCTTAGGGAAGAGAGCCAATGGAGAGCATCTTGCCCAAGGACCTCCCAAAATCTGGAACTAGCACATTCCGGTGTTAAGAACTGGACTTTGAACAGTTTATTCCCATTTTTATATTCACTTATTTAGTGGAAATATTGTAACAAACTTAATTAGAGGATTACCCCATTGTATCACTAGTTAGAGTTAATATGCATGGACTTGGTGACCATAAAAATGTGTCACTTGTGCTTAATTGGAAGGGAAAGGGAGATAGATGCAAGTGCTAAAGAATTAGAGTTCAATTAACTTAAAAGTCTTCTAGGCATTATAAATGCCATCTGCCATGTCAGGCTCTGCACCCTGGCAAAAGAACTTCATGATACCTTCAGAATCAATAACAAATAAACCCCGTGATATGCTTAACAGCTCAATGGAGGGCATCCTTTGCCCTTCCCAGATATTAAGATCAGGCCTTTGGAAGTAAAGGATACTTTGGTACAAATGCTGACTAATCTCTTTAAAATTAAGCCTTTCTAGTAGCAAAGCAGTTCTATTGAACAAGGTGACATCTATTACCCAGTTAGATCTCAAGTGCATATTTCTCATACGTTGTTAATTAAGCAGTTCAGGAGATAGAATTTGATATGCATCAAGCGAATTATTTACTTTTCATACCTCTGAGCATGTAGATTCACTGCACTGATGCGCATTGCTAATGTTTTGAGCTGTGATACATTTGTAGTGGTCCTCTCTGAAGACTTTGCCCTTTTGCAAACTTCTGCAATTGCAAAGCAGGTGGATTTAGGACTGAGGTGGCATGGGCATGTGTTAGGATACAAGCCTCAGGACCGCTCATCTCTGGGTCTCCTTCACACACCCATGGACAGGTGGGGCCAAGGTGCTATCCCACATGGCTATAGTATAAGTGTGGATGCCATAGACACGTCTCTGTGGCGCAACAACCAGGAGGAACAAGGGAAGTAGCTTCCAGGCTATTGACGTTTATGTGCAGAGGGATGGACAGCACCGAGGGTGAACTTCCTTCATTACCTACATGAATAAATGCATGTTAATGTTGTTATTATTTATATGATGAATGTGTTGTTTTTTCCATGTGTTATATTAGACAATATATTAATGTATTATGTGACACACACACACATTTTTGTCCCTGGAATCAAATAGAGTTGGAAGGGACCTAAGGATCATCTAGTCCAACCCCCTGCAATGCAGGAAATTCAGATAAAGCATCGCAGGCAATGGACATCCAACATCTTCTTAAATCCAACATCTTCTTCCTTGGAGGTTTCTCCAAGTCCACAACTTCAGAGGGAGCCCATTCCAATGTTGAACAGCTCTTACCATCAGAAAGTTCTTCCTGATGAAGAATCTCCTTTCAGAATCTCCTTTCTTGTAACTTGAAGCCAAGGGTTTGTTGTTTTTTTAAAAAAAATTATTAAAGATTTTCTTAATACAATAAAAAAACAAAGAAAATAACATATAATTTTACAATAACCATATTTTCTTCACATCTTTGGACTTCCTCGCATCTCTCGTTCCTGCGTTCCAAGTTTTCGAGCTTTACCCAGCAATTTATCACCTTGTTTCAATTCTTATATTATAATTTTCCAATATTGTATCCCTAATTTTAGATAATTTAACCCAAACCTTAAAAGCTTAATTTTAACATAATATTTATCCAAAATTTATCTTTTCTTATATTTTCATTTATCTTCATATTCCTTTTAACTAGCTTATTGGTGCCATATTGTTAATAATCTTACATCTTCCTTAACATTCATACAATTTACAATATTTTTGTAAATAGTCCTTAAATTTCTTCCAGTCCTCCTCCACAGCCTCTTCTCTCAGGTCTCGGATTCTGCCAGTCATTTCTGCTAACTCCATATAGTCTATCAGTTGCATCTGCCATTCTTCCAGTGTGGGCAAATCTTGGGTTTTCCAGTGCTTGGCGACAAGTATCCTTGCTGCTGTTGTTGGATACATAAAAAATGTTCGGTCCTTCTTTAACACCCTCTGGCCGACGATGCCCAAAAGAAAGGCCTCTGGTTTCTTAGGGAAGGTATACTTAAATACCTTTTTCAACTCGTTATATATCATTTCCCAGAAAGCCTTAACTCTAGGGCAGGTCCACCTGAGGTGAAAGAACGTTCCTTCAGTTTCTTTACATTTCCAACATTTATTATCAGACAAATGGTATATTTTTGCAAGCTTGACTGGGGTCATGTACCACCTATATATCATTTTCATAATATTTTCTTTCAAGGCATTACATGCCGTGAATTTCAAAACAGTGGTCCATAACCTTTCCCAGTCAGCAAACATGATATTGTACCCAATGTCCTGTGCCCATTTTATCATAGCCGATTTGACCGTTTCATCTTGTGTATTCCATTTTAGCAGCAAATTATACATTCTTGAAAGTACCTTAGTCTTAGGTTCTAACAATTCCGTTTCTAACTTTGATTTTTCCACCTGGAATCCTATCTTTTTATCCAACTTGAAAACTTCTTTGATCTGAGCATAATGTAACCAATCTCGCACTTTATCTTTTAATTTCTCCAAACTCTGCAACCTCCAATTATCTCCATCTTTTTCTATTATTTCCCAATATTTCGGCCATTTGGCCTCCATATTGAGTCTTTTCCGGGCCTTAGCTTCCATTGGTGATAGCCACCTTGGGGTCTTATTTTCCAATAAGTCTTTATATTTTATCCAGACTTGAACACTGCTTTCCTGACAATATGGTTCTTGAAAGCCTTATGACTTTTGACCTTGTCGTACCACAAATATGCATGCCATCCATAAGCATTGTTAAAACCTTCCAGATCCAAAACCTCAGTCTTTTCAAGAAGCAGCCAGTCTTTCAACCAGCAGAAAGCTGCTGATTCATAGTACAACTTTAAGTCTGGCAGGGCAAAGCCCCCTCTTTCTTTAGCATCAGTTAGTATCTTAAACTTAATTCTGGGCTTTTTGCCCTGCCAGACAAATTTGGAAATATCTCTTTGCCACCTCCCAAAACACTCCATTTTATCCACAATCTGTAAAGTCTGGAACAAAAACAGCATTCTTGGCAATACATTCATCTTTATAGCAGCAATTCGTCCTGACAAGGAAAGTTTCAATCTTGACCAAACTTCTAAATCCCTTTTAATTTCAGACCAGCATTTTTCATAGTTATCCTTGAATAGACTCATATTCTTCGCTGTTATGTTTACCCCTAGGTATCTTACTTTTTTAACCACGTTTAACTCTGTCTCTTTCTGAAACCTTTCTGATTCTAAAGGTGTCAATTTTCCCCCCAATACCTTAGTTTTCTGCTTGTTAAGTTTAAATCCCGCCACCTGACCAAACTCCTGAATCAATTGTAATACCCTTTTCGTACTAGACTCTGGCTCCTGTAGGGTCAAAACTAGGTCATCTGCAAATGCTTTAAGTTTATACTGTTTCGCTCCGACCTGAATTCCTTCCACCAATTCAGGACCGAAATAAATAGCAAAGGGGAAATAGGGCAACCTTGTCGTGTTCCGAGTTCAAAATTGAAAAAGGAACAGTAACTTTGTCAGGAACTCAATTAAATTCCCTTGTTCAAGTTCTAATATTGACCTTAATCTTAAATTATTTTCCCGAGCCCGTAGTTCTATCATAGACAGATAGGCCTGCTGTTCTCCAGTTTGCTTATGCAATGGTTTTACCTCCTGCTTCAATTCTTCAGCTTTTTGGTTGGCTTCCTCTGCCAGTTTTCGATTTTCTGCGGTGGCTTCAAATAATTTGCCAATTGATTGTGCATGAAGCCAAGGGTTTGGGTCCTACTGGGCTGGAGAAAACAAGCTTGTGTTTGTGTGCATTTAGTGTAAGTGACTTGGACTTTGGGTGACAAGCAACTAAGTTTAAAATAAATTTATAATTAAATGTACAAGTAGATCCCAATCATGGGTCACAGTTCACATTAAAGGTGCTAGTATGAGATGTAACATGATGACTATCTTCACTGGCAATATACTGCTGCCCACCAACCCAATCTCTGAACAGCATGAGATTCCAGGGGTCCCAGGGTCTGTGTTTCCTTTTGGGAATGAGGCCCAGCAGAAACTGTGACGTCTTTTTGGTACATGGCCTTTTGACACATATATACAAACTGAGCCTATGATGGAGGGGTTCACAATGTTAACCCTCCAAGAAGGTCTTGCTCCTGCCATAGGGGCAGCCTTGGATTCCTGGACAGAAACCAACCATCATGCTCTAATCCTTTCCCCCAGATGTCCAACCTGCAACCTTTTTCCCCTTTGGGTCACATCACAGCCAACTCTCCTAAGGAATTCTGAGCTGCAGGGACGGTTCCCCTTTGCTTAATGGCTCAACCGCCAGGCGATTGTCTCTTTAAGAAACTGGCCTGTCTTATAGTTTAATCATTGGATCCAAGGGCTCAGGAGAATAGATTAAAGATTTAATTTTAACATTCCACTGCAGGGGTGTCCTACTTCCAAGAGACTGCAATCTACTCCCAATATAAATAAACTGGCAGTGATCTACCCATTGGATTGACCAGAGTTGTTGAGATCAGAGTTGAGCTGGGGGGGGGATCACTGGAGATCACACAATCGACCATGATCAATGAGGGGCAGCCTATGATTGACCCATAGATAGCGATCGACCTGTTGGACACACCTGCTCTAATGGATCCAGGAATTTAGGGGAGTCTGGCACCCACAAACTCTTAATATTATTTGAGCCTCAGCATCTCAAAGAAAAAATAGACTCATCTTATTGCTATGACTATAATAAAAACCATTTATTATATGTACTCTGCCCATTAGACTGGCTTGCCCAACTGTTTGACCTTAATTATTTTATTATCCTGTGTTTAGCTCAAACTGCTAATCTTCCCTGTCCAATCCTCAATAAAACAATAACCAAGAGAATGATTTCCCTAAGAAGCCATTGCCATGAGTTTGATATTCTGGGTTCCCCGTTTTCAGGAGTGCATGGAATGTAAGGAGTGAGTGCCATTTCAAATCAGTGTATTTTGGGGCTGGCAGCAGAGAATTTATTCTAGAACAGGCATGTCCAACACCTCGATCATGATCGACTCATGGATCGCAGGACTGATTTTCGTCGATCGCAGGCTGAGAAAGAAAAGCCTTTCTCTGCAGCCTCGGATGCAGTCTTGTGCGAGCCTGAGCTCCTCCTCCTCCAACCAAGGAAGACAGCTTAGCTTTCTTCCCTGTCTCCCGCTCTGCACTGCACTGGGGGGGAGGGTTTAGAGCGCCAGCGGAGGGTTGAGGGGGATGCAGTGCCTTGAGAGAGGGCTGGGGGTGGGGGGGTGTTTCCGCAGGGCATTAACTTAGGGGTGGGAGTGAAAACATGATTGGACTTGTAGAATAGTGGGTAGACATGGCAGACGACACAGCGATTTCTCCAAAGCAGATTTTTATTTTGTAAGCTGGAACAGAAAACTGAACAGCAAACAGCTCAGCCGGCCTGCTTTTATAGGCAGCCGGCTGTCAACATTGTAGCAACAACAACCCAGAGTTTCCCGCCTAAAATAACTGACGTGGACCTGAGTGAAAACTATCTACAGACCTGAGTGAAAACTATCTACAGTATCCCCCTGCTGGCCCAGGGGGAACTTCACTACATAACACCCCTCCCCACCGAGATAAGGCGTTAGTTACAATCGTAATGGTTTCCTTATAAACAGCACTCCACGTAATGGTTCAATTAGGCACAAAAGCATATCGGTTACATTTCCCATACTTAGACCAACAGTGATACACGTCCAACAACATAGTCCTTTAAATAAGTTGGGCGCTTGGAAACTCTGCCAGACCGCCGGGGACTGGTAGCCAAGTCCGGAGGGCCACACAGTTCTTGCTGAGGCTGTGGTACGACCCTAGGTGGCATTGAAACCAAATTCCCTGGATCCGCTGCTGTGGGTGGAGCCTCCGCAAGTGGAGTGCTCTGAGTCTGTGGTAAGTCTGACAGACCCTCTGAAGTGGCTTGGTTCGGCTCCACACTGGCAGTTTGTGAGGGAGGTGTAGGTGGAGCCTCGCCATCTGTAAGTGTCTCTTCTGGAGCCACAAGCGCAGTTGGGGGCACCACGGTAGTGTCCAAGTCCCCAACCCTGCGCCTAAGCTGGTTTATGTGCCGGCGCCACAAGCGTCCGTCTTCGAGTGCCACCTGGTACGAGCAAGGTCCAGTGACTCCCACTACTGTGGCTGGCACCCAAGGAATGTCCCCCACATAGTTCCGGGCAAAGACCTGGTTTCCTGGAACAAAGGACCGTGGCGCGTTGGCACAGCCTGGGGGTTCGGCCACAGCAAAGTCCAGGTGCAGCCGGTCGAGCGGTGACCTGAGGTGGCGGCCCATAAGCAGTTCAGCAGGACTCTGCCCTGTGGCTGCATGAGGGGTGATGTGTTGTACGAACAAGTATTCGGCGACCCGCTCTTGCCAGTCTCCCCGGTCCAGGCGCGCTAGTGCCTCTTTTGCCGAGCGCACCATTCTCTCCGCTTGCCCGTTGCTGGATGGATGAAAGGGTGCCGTTAGGGCATGGCGGATGCCCAGTCCCAAAAGATACCGCTCAAAAGTGCCTCACGTGAACTGCGGTCCGTTGTCGGAGACAAGGACGTCAGGACACCCATGCGTCGCAAAGAGGCCTCGCAGCACCTGGATGATGGCCATGGTAGTGGTGGAGGGCATCAGGGCCACCTCCAGCCATTTGGAATAGGCGTCCACCACTACCATAAAGGTCCGGCCGTGAAAGGGGCCAGCCAGATTGATGTGCACCCTCGACCAGGGTGTCTTTGGCGTCTCCCAGGTGTGTCCCTTAGCTGCCGGTGGTGCAGGCCTCGATTCTTGGCACGCTTGACAGGCGGACACCCAGGCAGTGATGGCATCGTCCATGTTAGGCCACCAGACGTAACACCGAGCCAACGCCTTCATTTTGACAATTCCCGGGTGGCCAACGTGCAGAGCCTCCAGGACGCGTTGACGGAGTCTTTGGGGAATCACGACGCGGTCTCCCCACAGCAGACAGCCGTAATGAGCCGAGAGTTCATGTTGTCTGGTTGCAAAGGGCTGGAACTCCGACGCAAAAGGCCCTTGTGGCCACCCCCTCCACACCCAGTTGAGCACACGGCTCATGGTGCGATCCTGGGCAGATGGAGGCCACAGTGGCAGCCGATACAGGCACTGCCGGAAGATCCTCAATCAGGAGAAGCGATGAAGCTGGAGCCGGGTCTTCCACAAACGCTGGAAGAGGGCAACGGCTGAGGGCGTCGGCATGGCCCATTGATTTCCCCGGGCGATGGACGAGCCGGTAGTGGTAGGCAGCCAGGAAAACAGTCCATCGCAGCATGTGCGGTGAGAGGACCGGTGGAGTTGGACGATCACCGGCGAGGAGGCCCAGGAGCAGCTTGTGGTCAGTGATGAGGTCAAAAGTCCTGCCGTAGAGGGATTCATGGAACCTCTTCACTCCAGCCACAAGTGCCAGTGCCTCCTTGTCAAGCTGGCTGTAATTCCGTTCCGTTGGAGATAGTGTCCTGGAAAAGTAGGCGAGCGGTGCTTCTCTTCCGTCTGGAAAACGGTGACTAAGGACAGCGCCGATGCCAAAAGGTGAGGCGTCGCAGGCAAGGACCAGCAGCCTGGGTTCACTGTACTGTACCAGCACACGGTCCGATGAAAGGAGAGCCTTGACCGCGTTGAAAGTCGCTGTCTCCCGATGGCCCCAGGCCCAAGGCGTCTTTGTGCTAAGGAGTCGGTGAAGAGGCTCAGCCACTGTGGCTTTGTGGGGCAGGAACATGTTATAAAAGTTCAGCAGCCCCAGGAACGCCTGCAACTCCGTCTTGATCTTTGGGATGGGGGCCTGCTGGATAGCGCGGATCTTGGATGTGGTCGGGTGAAGGCCGGAGGTGTCGATAAGATAGCCCAGGAACTCTACCTGTGGAATGGTGATCTGGCACTTCTCCCTCTTTACCTTGAGCCCAGCCTCTTGGAACCTGGTCAGCACGGCACGGAGGCGCTCGAACAGCTGCTGGTGTGAGTTTGCGGACACCAAGACGTCATCAAAATATGGTACCACGCCCGGAAGCCCTTGCAGGAGACGCTCCATAAGGCTTTGGAAGATGCCAGGAGCCACACTCACCCCGAACTGCAACCGGCGGCAACGGAATGCCTCTCGGTGGGTGACAATCGTCTGGGCTTCAGCAGTGGCATCATCGATGGGCAGTTGTTGATAGGCTTGGGCAAGGTCCAGCTTAGCGAAGACCTTACCCTCACCCAGGGAATGCAGCAGGTGTTGAACAACAGGAACCGGGTAAGCGTGCTGCTGAAGTGCCTTGTTGATCGTGCACTTGTAGTTGGCGCAGATTCTCACCGACCCATCTGGCTTGACAGGCGTGACGATGGGGGTTTCCCACTTGGCGTGGTCAACCGGCTCCAAAACTCCTTGGGCGATCAGCTTGTCCAGTTGTTCGTCCACCTTAGCCTTGAGAGCAAAGGGAACCCGGCGTGGCTTTAGCTTGATGGGGGCGACTGGTGGATCAAGGCTAAAGGAGATGGGCGTACCTGTATATTGCCCCAAAGTGCCATCAAAAACCTCGGCAAAGTCTTTGACCAGACCCTCAGTCTCTGCGTTAGAGATGCAGTTGATGCCGGTGACTTCCAGGCCGAGGGCATCAAACCAGTCTAGCCCTAGGAGGCTTGGCCGCTGACCTTTGACCACCACCAGTTGGAGCATGCCCGAAAAATCCTTGAAGGCAATCCAGAACCGGCCAACGCCTACCACGGAAATGTCGTTTCCCTGGTAGTCTCTCAGGTGTACGCGGTGAGAGTCGAGTTGCCTTTTGGACACTCTGGGTACCAGTCTTTTGATGGTGCTCCAAGACACGATGGACAGGGCAGACCTCCATGTCACATGGAGCTCCTTCAATGAGCACCGTGACGTTCAGCTTGCGTCGCATAGGCTAGTCGGCTTGGCCAATCGTGGTTCCAGACGGGCAGCGGCAGTTGGTGAGAGCGAAATAGCTTTCCTTAGCAGACCAGAGTGAAGACTTGGACTTGCGAGTCGGTGAAGGTGGGGTGTCACATGGAGCCAATCGGCAGACCTTAGCAATGTGGCCCCTTCTGGAACAGTTCCTACAGATGGCGTCTCTGAATCGACACTTGTCACGGGAATGGTTGCCTCCGCAGCCGGCACATTCCGGTTGGCCCTTGGACTTCTGTTGGAACTTCCTGCGCTCCCGCTTTGTCTGGTGCATGTCATCGTCTTCACTCATCACTGCTGGCCTCTTCATGATGCACTGGAACTGGCTTCCTAGCAAAACACGGGCTGCTGGACTTGCTTATCTCCTGGGCGGATCATTCAGCAGCTTCTGAGGCCACAGCCTCCTCAATGGCTTTTTGTAGCGTGGGGTCTGGCTTGCCGAGGAGACGCCGTTGCAGATGGATGTCCCGGACCCCGCAGACGATTCGATCCATCAGGGCAGCCGTCTAAGTCTCAGAACTCACAGTGCATGGCAGCCTGTCTGAGGGCAGTGGTGTAGTTGCTGATTGACTTCCCCTCTGCCTGGTTCCGGTGGTAAAACTCATGGCGGGCAGCAATCTTGGACGGCTTTGGTGCATAGTGGTTGCGGAGCTTCTCTTGGATCGTGTCCCATGGTGTTGCCTGGACTGCTTCAGGTGCAACCAATGCTCGGGCCGTCTCAAACACCTCAGGCCCACAGCGGCTGAGGAATAGGCCCCGCTTCTGATCCTTTGATACTGCTGTCAGCTCGTTGGCTTGGAGGTATCAGTCAAACCGAGCGAGGTAGGAATCCCATGATTCAGAGGCTGGTGCAAACGGCAGTAGAGGCACAAGTGAAGCCATGATTCCGATGCCGGAGAGAAGGGCGATGGATGGAACACAGTGCTCTCGCCAGAACGGTCAGCTCTGAATTGGTTCTGTCCAGTGATTTCGCTCTGTGATTCAGCTCAGTTCAGAGGATGGCCGCATCTGGCTGTGCTCTGATGTCCACTGATCCCATCCTCGTCGCCAGTGTAGAATAGTGGGTAGACATGGCAGACGACACAGCGATTTCTCCAAAGCTGCTCTTTATTTTGTAAGCTGGAACAGAAAACTGAACAGCAAACAGCTCAGCCAGCCTGCTTTTATAGGCAGCCGGCTGTCAACATTGTAGCAACAACAACCCAGAGTTTCCCGCCTAAAATAACTGACGTGGACCTGAGTGAAAACTATCTACAGACCCAAGTGAAAACTATCTACAGTATCCCCCTGCTGGCCCAGGGTGAACTTCACTACATAACATTAAATATCAGGAAGCTTTTTGTGTGGGAAAGTATTCCAAAATGTGATTCTTCCACCTGCAGTCTGAAATGATTTTGTTTGTTCTACCACCTCCAAACTATTAAATCCTGTTCTACTTCATGTGTAGGTTGGGCCTAGAAACTAGCTCACACTACTAGATTCAGATTCAAATACTACGTAAACATACATAAATATGAATGCAGCCATCACACACAAAAGAGGTGAGAAGAAGCAAAAAAGGAGGTCACAGTTCAATGAAGATTCTGAATGAATTAGAAGGCCCACAATTGTTGGAAGGCACGGGAAGAATCAATTAAAGGCTAGATATGAGTTTTGGCAAAGACCAAACTCAATTGTAATGAGATGAAGAATGCAAAATGAAATTAAAAAGAAGCATAGCATTGCTAAGTAGAAAGGGTATTTGTGCATTTCACTATCAATTGTTTTCCAGATTTCCTCTGCATTTCACTTCACGATTTTCAAGATTCTTATTTTCATTGGTAATTAAGCACAACATTAAATAATGACTGCATTTTAAAATGGTCATCCCCCTCAAAGATGTCTGAAAGGAGAGCTTTGCACTGTTTAAGGCCTACAGGTGAAACTCGGAAAATTAGAATATCGTGGAAAAGTTCATTTATTTCAGTAATTCAACTTAAAAGGTGAAACTAATATATGAGATAGACTCATGACATACAAAGCGAGATATGTCAAGCCTTTATTTGTTATAATTGTGATGATTATGGGGTACAGCCGATAAAAACCCCAAATTAACAATCTAAGAAAATTAGAATATTGTGAAAAGGTGCAGTAGCTATTCAATCCATAACATCTGCAATGGGTTCAGTAGGAAGCACAATCATGGGGAAGGCTGCTGACCTGACAGTTGTGCAGAAAGCCATCATCGAGACCCTCCGTAAGGAAGGAAAGCCTCGACCAGTAATTGCAGAAGAATTTGGATGTTTCCAAAGTGCTGTAGCGAAGCACATTAATGGAAAGTTATGCGGAAGGGGAAAGTGTGGCAGAAAAAGCTGCACAAGCAGCAGGGATGACTGCAGCCTGGAGAGGATTGTCGGGAAAAGACCATTCAAACGTGTTGGGGACTTTCACAAGGAGTGGACTGAGGCTGGAGTTAGTGCATCAAGAGCCACCACACACAGATGGCTCCTGGAGATGGGCTTCAAATGTCGTATTCCTCTTGTCAAGCCGCTCCTGAACAAGAAACAACGTCAGAAGAATCTTGCCTGGTGTTACGGTAAAATCTGGGTGCGAGGCTGCTCTGCCACCCAGCTCGTCGGACTGAGTCCACGGGTCCCTGTGGAGGAAAATGAGCTCAGCCGGAGACAGGAGCAAGCTGCAGAAGATCCAAGTTTATTGCGCAACAGGTTCAAGGCGAGATTGAACAGCGAGAAAGGGGTGACATGAACTTTTGAAACTTCCCTCCATGTCCCAGAATACAGTGCAAAATACATCCCAGTTACATCATGAATACATTAAGAAGAGATTGGGTTACACAGATTACATCATGAATACATTAAGAAGAGGTTGGGTTACACAGGATTAACATATGGAGGAGGGAGGGAGGAATATGCAGAGCTGGAGATATGCGCAGATAAGCACATCCTGAGTACCGGTGATGAGTAGACAATGGTCCATGTACGCATAGTCTGCCACCTGGCATTGCCCGGAGGAAAGGCTTGGCAGAGTGATTTGACACCTTGCTTGAGGGATTATGGAGGACAGGGGAGGTGTCATGGAGTCCTAGAGAAATTGAGCACGTTGATTTTCTATGAATTTTATAGATTTTAGTCCCTTTTGACATTGACAATTGGAAATAAATGGATATATTATAGCGAAGAAGGTGAAGAAGACGAAGAAGACATGCCCCCCCCCTCCGTATCACTGAGAGGGGGGGAAAGAACTAGAGAACACTGTTGCTCAGTGGTCCCAGTCCTCTTTTCTGATGAGAGCAATTTTTGCATCTCATTTGGAAACCAAGGACCCAGAGTCTGAGGAAGAATGGGGAGGCACACAATGCCAGATGCTTGAAGTCCAGTGTGAAGTTTCCAATGCCAGATGCTTGAAGTCCAGTGTGAAGTGTTGATTTGGGGAGCCATGCCATCAGCTGGTGTTGGTCCACTGTGCTTCATTAAGTCCAGGGTCAACGCGGCCGTCTACCAGGAGATTTTGGAGCACTTCATGCTTCCTTCTGCAGATGAGCTTTATGGGGTTGCTGACTTCCTTTTTCAGTAGGACTTGGCACCTGCCTACACTGCCAAAAGTATCAAAACCTGGTTCAGTGCCCATGGGATTACTGTGCTTGTTTGGCCAGCAAACTTGCCTGATCTGAACCCCATAGAGAATCTATGGTGCATTGCCAAGAGAAAGATGAGAGACATGAGACCGAGCAATGCAGAAGAGCTGAAGGCTGCTATTGAAGCATCCTGGTCTTCCATAACACCTCAGCAGTGCCACAGGCTGATAGCATCCATGCCACGCCGCATTGAGGCAGTAATTGATGCAAAGGGGGCCCAAACCAAGTACTGAGTACACATTCATGCTTCTACTTCTCAGAGGTCCAATATTGCTCTATTTGCAATCCTTGTTTTGCTGATTTCATTTAATATTCTAATTTTCTGATATTGTTAATTTGGGGTTTTTATCAGCTGCACCCCATAATCATCACAATTATAACAAATAAAGGCTTGATATATCTCACTTTGCATGTCATGAGTCTATCTCATATATTAGTTTCACCTTTTAAGTTGAATTACTGAAATAAATGAACTTTTCCACAATATTCTAATTTTCTGAGTTTCACCTGTACATAATAGCCTGTTGGGGAGATCTAGGCAGGAAGCACAACCAGAAAAGCCATATACATAGCCAATATATGTCGCCAATTGAAATTTAGCCCAACATGTGTGCTCATACTCTCTAGCATTCCTCAGATGAAAACAGGGACATTTCTCACCACCAACCGATCCTGCTTGACCTCACATTTTTTATCTCACCCCCACAGAGCATTTCCCATCAGAAGGGTGAGTGACTCCCCACTGCACCAACAGGACAGAGCAAACACACTCTTCACCATCCTGAGAAAAGCCCCCTAATCCCCATTTCATTCTATTCATTGGTAGATTTATAAAAAGAAATACACACACCAATAAATGAATTTTATTTATCAGAAGCTGGAGTGGCTTTCATAATTCCAGGATTGTCACTGGGAAATCAGGTATGATGGGCTAGAACACGTACATCCATTTTCATTTGCCTCAAGCAGGAAGTGTTGAAGGGCACTGGGAGTTCTTCGGGGTAGGGGAGGACAAGGGTGCAGTTGCCCCCTCCCCAGATGAGCCATAATCCCCAGATTCCAGTCTTCCTCTAAAAAAGTTACATGTCTAGCTTTTGTAGAACCTGAGATACAAGGTAAAATGTGCAGACACAATCAGCACCTAGGATTAAGGGGGGACCCAGCCCAGACCCCTGCTCAGACCGCCCCAGGAATGCACCAATCGGAGATCAGGATTTTCCCGCTCTGCCTCTCTGGTCCAACAGCCCCCCAAAGGCGCCCAGCATTGCAGGCACATCTGGGCCTTTCGGCTGAATGTTCTTATGTTTCATCTTGGTTTACAGAAATCCAATTAGCATTACAAAGCCCTGCTGTGCATGTAATATGCAATGTTTTTCTTTCACTTGTAAATCATAGAGCTTTTTTCTTTTAACTGAATAAAACATTGTAAACCATGTGTGTCATTCTAATGGATTGCTTTGAAGTTATTTCTGCACTAACTATAACAATTTTTAGCCCCCCAACCTGCCCCATATTTTGCCCGACCAAAGGTGTCAACCCTAGACAGCTGTCAGTCACGCTGCCTTACCACTAGTGCTGAAACCAGAAGGGCAATAGACTTGCTGGCAGATTTTTTCTTTTTAACTGAGGAAGTATGGTGTCTAATGCACACAAGGGGAATTATGGCTCTATTTTACCACCTTCAAGTCTCTGGGAGAACTTTAGTCTCCCTAAGAATAGCTGAGTCTACTGGTCCATGGTGGCCAGGAAGAATTTATATGCAACATGGTTTGAAAGTTAGCATCTTTAGCACATTTAGTTCCTGATAGTCTGTTAGAGCCAATGGGACAGTTGCAAAGTGTGCTGCACCTCTTTCCTATAATGTAACTACAAACTTGCTCTAAGTAGTAGCAATGCACTTCAAACAACTTGCTGCAAACCTTAAGGAATGCCTTAAGAATTTTATAAGGGACCGACAGGTAATTTTAACTCAGACTGAGGCTCAGAGGGAATGTGAAGCAAGTTGTGGAGACAGCCAGGCATGAACATCGTAATCTCATTGTGCTCTTGGTAGCTGCAGCTTAATTTGCATTTTTAGTTTAGAAAAATAGGTTCTGGGCATGAATTGAGGACTGCTTTTGAAGCAAGGTACAGAGGTACCTCAGGTTACAGGCGCTTCAGGTTACAGACGCTTCAGGTTACAGACTCCGCTAACCCAGAAATAGTACCTCGGGGTAAGAATTTTGATTCAGGATGAGAACAGAAATCGTGCTCTGGTGGCGCAGCAGCAGTGGGAGGCCCCATTAGCTAAAGTGGTGCTTCAGGTTAAGAACAGTTTCAGGTTAAGAATGGACCTCCGGAATCAATTAAGTTCTTAACCCGAGGTACCACTGTATGTTTAAAAGCAATAGTGTTTGGTTGTACAGCTTCAGTTATGACTGAATGAGCAACATTACCATCTCTGAAATGCTTTGGACCTCACTGACTCACCCTCTCATTGAAAGGATATCAGAATTATTCTTCCATGATCCCCAGAAAATTAAAAGTTGCTACACACAAATCCTACTTTGCTATATTTGTAATTATGTAAATCTTTTCATATTGTAAGTGTTGGAAAAACGCCCACCCAGGAAGGTTGCCAACAACTCAGGCCTTTCTCCAATGGTCATCCTCTGGCTGGAATCCACCTTCAGTCCAGCGACCCCTCCCTCCTGAGAGGAGCATGCTCGCAATCTTCTGCCAATCCATCACAGAAGAAAGAGACAGTTCGTAGTCTACTCAGCTATTTTATTAAGACTGTACAATCATGTCTGCTCTCTTGAACAGCACAAGACAAGAGTCTCTGACTCGACTCCAGCTTCGACTCAGAAGCGAAAGCAACACTCAGTAACTCCCCCCGGTTACACTGAGAACTGGCAGAGACTTCCTGTCTCACGCTCAGAGACATCACATGATGTCAACAATGTTGCTGCTTCTTGCAGCTGGTGGGAACTGAAATCCCAACAGTAAGCTGCCTTGAGCATTGTTTTAACTGTGGAAAGGCGGCATACAAATAAATAACGACGATGATGATTACTGTGTTGGGTATATGAGAAAATGTCTGTCTGCTTTGCATTATTCGTCAGGAAGCCAGCCCAAAATGGTGCCCAGCAAGCTGAACACACCAACCAAGCAAACTGGCACAAGAGCTCAAAAAACCTTTTGCTTTTGCTGCCTGCCTGCGGCAGTAGAAACATGGGGCCGTCAGAAACCTGACAGGCTGCAACTGATGGGCTGGCTTGGTGTCAACACTGTCAATCTCAAAAACTTTTTTTAAGAAAAAAATCATGCTTTATTAATTTTAAAAACATAAAAAATACAAAACAAAGCAATATGCATCAATTAACAAAGGGCATTCCAGTTAAGTTCATCCATCGCTAATTCTAACATGACTTCCAATCTCCCCACTGTCGTTCCTAAGTTTCATTACACTGCACACTTAACTTTATCTCTTTATGTCCTTCTGTTATTTTAATTCTTTAACAATTTCTTAATTCATGCATAAATCAATCCAGACCTGCCAAATAATTTATATTATTACAATGTTCTTTTAAATATTTTCTGTAGATATTCCACTCTCTATTAAATACTTGATCTGTATCGTCTTAGAATCTTGCTAGTTCTGCATATTCTACCATTTTATTTTGCCAATCTGAGGGGATAGAATCCCCTTTCCATACCTTAGCAATTAAAATCCTAGCTGCTGCTACAGCATACATAAAGATTTTCCTTACCCTTTTGGGGATTTCATTGATCAGCAATGCCTAGCAAGAAGGCTTCAGGCTTCTTTGGGAAGGAACATTTAAACTTTAAGTTTAAGTCCCAAAATTCCCCATTTTTTTGCAGTTCCACCGCATGTGGATCATGGAGCCTTCCGCCTCCCTGCAACTCCAACAGATGTTTGATCTAGATTTATACATTTTGACCAGTTTTACAGGTGTTAAGCACCATCTGTAGAGCATCTTCAGTCTCAAAAACTAATAATTCATTAGCAGGCACATCCAAAGAAATACCAAATGGCTTCAGTAAATCTCACATACATGATGTCATGGTCCAAGTTACAGGCAGCCAGAGTCCCAGCTCGGTACATCGGGACCAGGGTAGAGGTCGGGAAGCAGGAATCAGCAGTCCAGGAGTCAGGAAGCCAAGAGTCCACGAATCAGGAAACCAGGAGTCAGGAAGCCAAGAGTCCGAGGGTTAGGAATCTAGGAGTCAGGAAGCAAAGGCTCCAAGAGTCAGGATACCAGGAGTCAGGAAGCAGAAGCACAGCTAGCTGGGTAGTGTGTTGCTGTGGCAAAGAGCCAGAGGGAAATGCTAATCTTATATACCCCTCCCGGCCCTTGCCACCAGGTGCTACGAGTCTTCTGTCAAGGCTCACCTGTGTAGCTGCGCCTTGCCCTTCCAGGCCAAACTCAGGAAGGCCCCAGTCCTGCGAGGCCCTACCAGTCACAGGGCCTGGCTCCTGCACGCACTCCTGACACATGACTTCCATGTATTTATTTAGCATTTATGGACCGCTTAATCAAGAAACATAAATTTCTAAGCGGTTTACATAAAAGAATGGCCAAAAATGTCAAAGGATTTGCTTATGCCATGTAAAATGGAAATTTCATAGAAGAAGAAATGTCACTTAGACATCCATGTGTATATAAAGGACATCATCTATTAATTTTTTTTTAATATGATAGATGCTTGGTTATTGGTTAGACTCTATATAAACCCTTTTATTAATTACAGTTTAAGATAAAGACCTAATTTTCCCAGTTTTTTGTTCAACCACTTTTAAAAACTCAGGGATCCCATATATCAGCTATGTGATTATGTCACTTTGTTATATTGCCTACTTATGTAAGATTTATTATGATTATATACTATTTTTGCACACCTATTTGCACATACTTTCCATCAGAATGGTCTCTTGAGGATGCTGCCTTGGACTGGATCCCAGGGAAGTTTGGGGGAAAGTACCGTCACATAGGGGGACGCAGGTGGCGCTGTGGGTTAAAGCCTCAGTGCCTAGGACTTGCCGATCGAAAGGTCGGCGGTTCGAATCCCTGCGGCGGGGTGCGCTCCCGCTGCTCGGTCCCAGCGCCTGCCAACCTAGCAGTTCGAAAGCACCTCCGGGTGCAAGTAGATAAATAGGGACCGCTTACCAGCGGGAAGCTAAACGGCGTTTCCGTGTGCGGCTCTGGCTCGCCAGAGCAGCGATGTCACGCTGGCCACGTGACCCGGAAGTGTCTCCGGACAGCGCTGGCCCCTGGCCTCTTAAGTGAGATGGGCGCACAACCCCAGAGTCTGTCTAGACTGGCCCATACGGGCAGGGGTACCTATACCTTTACCTTACCGTCACATAACCCAGGACCCCTTCAAACTCAGACACTGCTTGATGTGTCTGAGGACTGAGACATTGCTTGCCAATGAGAAACTGAGGTTGCATATCTCTGTTGTCTTTTGAAAAGCGCTTAAGGGCCCAGCAGTGGGAGGCACAGGGCACTGAAGTGAGAAGATCCATTGGGGTGCCAAATTTTGGCCTCACACAGAGCGCCTTATTACAAAAGATGACTGAAATCTGCCACAAAGGACCTAAGCACACACAGGCCAGGAGACATTCCTGCCTGAGATGATGACATTTCCAGTTCAAGTTTGAGATCCTCTGAAAATGATGTGTCCATCTCAGTTAAGATAGAAGAAACTTTCCCAAAATGTGAGTACTCATAGCATTTTAGTATCTTCATACAGACTTGTCTCTTCAGACACTGACTACTGTCTATTTGAGTTGCAGGAACTTTCAAAGATCTCAGATAAAGGCATTTTCCTGTCCAAAGTTGGGGACTCATGTTCAAGCCACTTTTCTCCACTAAGCCATAGTGTGCGGGTCCCGGGGGGAAGGTTACCGTTGGCGTAGTCAAAGTCCGGTCCTGGGTCACTGGTCTGGAAACAGTTCACAAGGAGCGAGGCGAGGTCCGAAGCAGGAAGCTGGGTGGGGACAGGAACACTGGAAGGTCAGGTCTGGATCCGGGCAAGAGCAGGTTCTCAACAACGTTGCTCCCACAACCTGGGACTGGGCCGACTGGCCCTTATCTTCTCTGAGGCCAGGGACGGTCCCGGCCCCCAGGAGACCCGCCTCTCCTGGCCTTAAGGCGAACACTCCTCCTGGGAGAAACCAGTTCCCTCCACCTCTCTGCCCTAAGCCTCTGCAGTTCAGGAGAGGCTGGGGAGTTACTGGACCCGGGGGGGGGGGACTCACATTCCTCTGGCAGGGCTGAGAGAGGCACACCTGTAGGCACTGTGTCCTTAATCACCTCCGGAGCTAGAGTGGAATCACCTGGCGCCTGCTCCTGAGGATCCGGCACAGGTGCAGGCGCTTTAGATCCAACCCCCTCCCCAGCTCAGCCGGCCCTGGAGGAGGGGACTCTTTTGCAGGCTGGGGTTCCTCCAGTTCAGCCTCTGAATCAGATTCCCAGGCCATCACACATAGGAAGCTGCCTTTGGCTTCCCCAGCTCAATCCTGTCCCCTTTGATGGGAAGTGGCTCCTCATCCTTTAGACTTTCCTGGTCAACCTGCTGAGCATGTGCTCAGTCTGTCGCTTCCTCAGTCTGTGACTCTTCCTCGTATATGTAGTACTTTAACACGGGGATAGTGGGACCCCCCACCCAATCTTTGCTCTCTTTCTCCCACTCACCCACCTGATTTCCACGCTGCTGTGAGGCCTCCACCAAAGCCCATTGCTGCTGCCGCCATCCTTCCAGAAGCACAGCTTCCTAAAGTACCGTACATGCATGATGTTGGAAAGCCTTGGCAGAGACCTGGTGGTGGCCTCAACGCAGAGGAAGCACAACATCCAGGATTTCACACAGAAGCCCGGGCAGCTTCTGTAAATCCGAGGTGTCCTGCTCAAAGGGGGCAATTGGCAGTTGTGCTGTAAGTGTACAGAACATGAGTGTACGTGTGTAAATATATGTGTATAACTTGCAGGCAGCTCTCTCGAGAATGATGTGCTTTTCAGTAACTAAAAGAAAAGAAAAAAGCTCAATTACATTTCATTTTATTTTCAATCTTTGGCTCAGTTGGATGGCTAAAATTTCTGCTTGTGAAATGAATTGCAATCTCAAACTCAGCACACACTTCCTACCCCTCCGAAAAATAAAACTTCCATTATTTCTTTATTTACTGATATGCCTAGATATCCTGCTGTTCAAGGTGTTTTCTAAGTATAACAGTAAATGTTCTCTAGTTCACTAACATTTTCCATTTTACTGCCAAAGTGTGTGTGTTTCCCAATTTATTCCTTATTTGCTGCATTTACTCAAGGAATAGAGAATAAGAGAGAAACAAAAATCTCTGACCAAATAAGAGATAAACTAGAAAAACAACTAAGACAATATGTACTAGGTAACTAAAGGAGCGCCAAAGAATTGATGCTTTTGAATTATGGTGCTGGAGGAGACTCTTGAGAGTCCCATGGACTGCAAGAAGATCAAACGCATCCATTCTTAAAGAAATTAGCCCTGAGTGCTCACTGGAAGGACAGATCATGAAGCTGAGGCTCCAATACTTTGGCCACCTCATGAGAAGAGAAGACTCCCTGGAAAAGACCCTGATGTTGGGAAAGATTGAGGGCACAATGAGAAGGGGATGACAGAGGACAAGATGGTTGGATAGTGTTCTTGAAGCTACAAACATGAGTCTGACCAAACTGTGGGAGACAGTGGAAGACAGGAGTGCCTGGTGTGCTCTGGTCCATGGGGTCACGAAGAGTCGGACACGACTAAACGACTAAACAACAACAACAACTAAAGGAGAGGAGGGATTCAGTATTTGCAACACTTACTAATATTGATTATGAAAATTATCGTTGAAAAGCTATTGCAGCCTTTGCTACATTTTTTTATTTCCATGTTCCTTTAGCCATGAAACCATTTCCAAATATTGTACATATAACTTGTAAAAAAACAAAAACACTCAACCCTCCTGGTTTAACTCCTTTAGGTATTTGCATGCTTGTTCAGAATCTTGGTAACAGCATACAGTGGGTGAGGCATGGGCCTGAACATCATCATCGTTGTTGTTGTTGTTTGTTGTTATGTTTTACAGCAGTGGATATAGGAACTACAGTGTGGTCTGGGCATAAGCACATACCAGTGTACTCACTATTAATCTGATTTTCATGGTATTCCACCAAAAAGCATACAAGTCAGACTATCATTCCATTTAGTTTGATTGCATCGGCAGCCTGCTATTCTGGACCACAGATTTGATTTCATAATTTCTACATGATCAAAAAGGATAATTAATTGGACATTTTTCTAAGGCCATTCATGAATCTCAACAGGTCGTTCATGACTCTGTTCCTCTTTATACAATGTGATGAAATGTTTAACTTAAAAACATCATTCCATTCCAAAGAAATGCAAGATTTCTCTTCTCTTCAGTACGGTAAATATATAAACACATAGGGATGTGATGTGATTTCTGAACCTGTCGTAGATACGCTAGTAGTAGAACACCAAAGTAGGTCAAAGATCAAGAAGCTGAATCATCTAAAGTTTCACACCAAGGAAAGGACTGAAGTCTTGGCTGAGTCCAAAACAAAGACAGAGCCTCCCAAGCAACTCCTTTTATCCAGATCTTATTATTCTATTATTTGCAGTGATTGTGGTAAAAATATTAATATGGTGATCTCTCTGTTTTTGTCACTAGAAAATATTGCAACACATTGCACTTTGCTCAGTTTTATACAAAACTGCATAGCCACCATTAATCTGTTAAGACACACATTAAATTTTGTTTTAAAAATATTTAAAGGTGATACAACTTTTTATTGGGAAAATAGGAGCTGGAAACACCCAGCCAGCCACCCAAAGTCTTGTCGGTGTCAGGAGCTCATGTGTGTTATGAACCTTCTCCTTATCTGCAGCTCCTGATGAGTGCTCCAGTTCTAGTCGATTTCAATTGAAAGCACATTCAGTCTGTCAGCAAACATCCTCAGTACAATAGATGAAAATAAAAGGAAAGAAAAAAGGAGGGAGGGAGAAGAGGAGTTCGGAAATTCCAGTATCAAGTACATAGTAGATCATGAACTTTGCTTGATTGCAATGATTCTGACTCAAATTTAATAAAAGAAGTGCCATCTCTCTCCCCTCTGAAAATGATTACCAATGTGATTTCATAAAAGGCAAGATCAAGTGATGAGAGTACACCATTCACTAATAAATTGTAATATTGATGACTCCAGAGGCAAATTGCATTTTTTACTCCTTGGCTGGGCCTGTTGAACCTGTCAGCCCTTGACTAACAATCTATTATCAGGCTGCACCTGTCAGTTGAAAACCTCCAGGCAGGTGTAATCTGCAGGCTGAAATGAAGAGGAGACATGGGAAGACTGGAATAGCAAACAGATTGCAGGAAAGGCTGCAAAATGCCATTCAAACGCAGTGACAAAGCAATGCTGCTATTGCTTCATTTGCCATGGGTACATGGAAAAGGTACCACTAAGGTAAAAAGGGAATGGGGAGGTCAGTAGATCAAGGCTGGTTTTTCTATTATAATTGTTAATGTGTTGGGGTTTTTTTTTGCAAAATTACAAAAACAATGCACCAGCAGGCGAACCCTCCTAGTTCCCCCCCTCCCCACCTGTTAGTCCCTGTTATAACCAGTGCTATTTTTCTAGAAAAAGAGGTGCTGGAACTGAGTTTCAGCAAGTTCCGACTGAAAAAAAGGCCTGGTTATAACCAGACACTTCTTCTTCTTCATGGTGGACATCTTGGGACCAGCAACAACCGTTTGCCCCACTGTGTCATCTCATTTGTCACTAGCAGAACACTGAGCAGGTCACTCCCATGGCTTCATGTACAGGTATGCTAAGTGGCTACAGAGTTAGGAAAAGACTGATCTCTTTCCCTCTTGGGTGTTTTCTCAATAATCCCTTTGTTTCCAGTTGCCTGCTCTGTATGTTTGTTTTTTAAGTATTGTCAAGAGTGAGCCAACTAAACTTATACTAGAGCCATCCATATGACCGGGTTTTGCTGGAAGTAAATGGAAAACAATAGGTAGGCAAGGTTTGTGGGTGTATTTTCTGTCCAATGTGCACCCATGACTATGCTAATTGCACATTACTGACTGCCCCAATTTACAGATCCATTGAGATTTGCCATCCTCAAAAGGGGTAGCAGAGCAGGCTCACCACAGCCACCCACCTCAAAGATAAATAGTGAGTGAGACTCTTCCTGCAGGTGCCCAGCCGTAAAGAGCCAGGCTGTGTTTAATTCTTCCATCTCAAAAAAGAGAGAGATTATGAAATGCGCACCTCCATGGAATCAGAGAGGAACATAAAATGTGCGAAAAGTGTGGTGTGTCCTCCACTATATGCACGACACAAATCTCACTGAATAAAATTGTTTAAGGGTCTACTTTTGGGAGGGGTGGGGGAGGCTTGTAGTATTGTGGCACTGTAGTAATTCTGAGTAATCCCAGATTAGTTATAGAAAGGGCAAAACAGGAAGCTGGTGGCTTCTTTGCTACTTCACTGGCCCCCATATCCCTTCCCTTTTGGAACTTCACCTGAAGACTGTCCATATTGCTAGTGTAGAGCAAGGGAAGAGTTAAACGTGCTGGTTTTTTACTGCTGTGTCTGCAACACTGTCAAAGTCTATGCCAATTCTATGCCAATGTTGTGGATTCAACTGGATTCCTGAAAGGATGAAGTGAAAACACCAAAGTTGTTGTTAAAAGAGAATTCAGTTCAAGCTTTGCTATCTTCAATAATTAGTAGTACTAGCAAGGGGAATACAATTACAGGAAGAGCAAATTGCTTTTTATTTAAATGTTCTCATTTTTCCCAATACATCCCACTGTGCAAGTCCCTCTTTAAATTAGAGAGAGCATGTATAATCTCAGTTCCTCCACTGAGGCTTGTAAGAATATATGTTCCTTAGTTGCTTAGTTGTGTGCTTGAGAGATTAAACGGCCATAGGTATTTTGTAATGACAGATATCAATAGCAATTTAGTTAATTGAGTGTATTCCAGTTCTATTTTAATTTGCTTGTGCTTCAAAGTTTTCCCTATTTAATTCTCCTTTTTCCCCTTGAAGGCAGGAAGATGGTCAGCTCTGCCAAGGTCTTGCCCACGGTCAGGGAAAAAGGCAAGAAACCCAATAAGGCACACGAGGCAAGACATTCCTTCAGTTCTCAAACACCAGTGCTTTTTTTCTGAGGGGATGCAGGGGTACACATACCCTTAACATTTTGTGAATCTAAGTTTGGCCTCATTGCGGGGCAGTATTTCAATATGAGTAGGAAAACGGGAGTACCCCTAAACATTTTTTTAGAAAAAAGCACTGTCAAACACAATCAATTTCCTGTGGTTTCTCTTAGAATTTTGCCGTGGCCCAAGGTACATACATACATACGCGCGCGCACACACACACACACAGATTTCCATATTCACATGTGCATCTAGCTATGCCATTCTATAGCCGAGTTGGGTGAATGTATGAGGGCAGCAGCTGCAGGGACAAACATGTGAGCTCCCCCCTCATCATTCTGGCTGCACTTTGTGAGTTGGAAGATGCACTTCTGAGGCAGGAACCCTCCGGGAGCACCCCCCCACACACACACCTATTTTAGGCCACAAGCTCCCCACCTCAGAAACTGGCAGCAGGTGTGGGAAGCTCAGCGTTCATTGCCACTGCAGCCCTCCTGGGTGTGTTTCTCTAACTTGGGGCTCATCCACGCAGCCATTAGTTGTGTGATTTCTAGGCAAGGGTCTTGAGGGGCATGATTACAGCTTCTTATCAAGCACCCTTGGCACATGCATTGTGGAAGAAGGCAGCCCCTCAGCATTTCCAGGGGTGGGATTGTGCTGCTGGCCCTCCCCCCAACCTTTGCAGCGTGTTCTGCCTGCCTTGATAAAGCTGAAGCCTTGTCTTGATGTCTGCTGGGGTGAGGAAAGGAGTGTGGCCTGGGGAGCATCCCCAAACAGAGAAGCCTGGAGGTCTGCATTTGCCCCTCAGACCTGAGGTTTCCCCACCTCTAGGGTGGGTATGGCGTTCAACTGAGCTGCAAGAAAAATTAAGTTGTGAGGATCTCAATGAAGACAGTGCCAGATTTAGAAGCCATGTGGGTGGTTGCCCCACACAGGGCAGCAGAGAAAATAAAAACAGAAGTATTATAAAAATGAGAAATATTTAGGTGGGGGTGCCAAATGTTGTTCTCGCTCAGGACTCTGTATTGCCAAAGTCTGCCCCTGATGAAGGCACCACTGATGCAGGTGCACCTCATGTGCACACCTGCAGATGCAGCTGCCCCTTCATGCAATGCAGTTCCTATTGGTGCGCATGATCTAGAGACATGCACATGGCAGTCTGGTTCTACATGCGTATGGTTCTACATTACTGTACGCTTGTGAAACATGGACCACTTACAAACGCCATCTCCAACTCCTCAAAATATTCCCTCAACGGTATCTCCAAAAAATCTTACACATCACTTGGGAAGACAGACGAACTAATATCAGTGTACTGGATGAAGCAAAGATCACCAGTGTTGAAGCAATAATTCTTCAACATCAACTTCATTGGACTGGTAATGTTGTCTTCCAAAGCAACTACTCTATTCCGAATTTAAAAATGGAAAGCGTCATGCTGATGGTCAACAAAAGAGGTTTAAAGACTGTCTAAAGGCAAATCTAAAAAAAGGAGTATAAACACCGACAACTGGGAAACACTGGTTTGTGAGCGCTCCAGTTGGAGAACAGCCTTGACCAAAGGTGTCCTGGGCTTTGAAGACACTCGAACTCGGAATGCAAGGGAGAAACGTGCTAAGAGGAAGGCATGCTTGGCAAATCCACACTGTGATCAACTCCTGCCTGTGGAAGGACATGTGGTTCCAGAATTGGCCTCCACAGTCACTTACGGACTCATTGTTAAAACCGTGTTCATGGAAGACAATCTTACTCAGCTATGAGTGATTGCCAAAGAAAAAAAGACATACGTCTGCCTGGATGAAGAGTCAGGCTTGTGTTTCGAGGTGACACCTCAAAAGTCCACTGAATCTCACTGTAAGCAAGGGCTGATATGACAGACTTCCAGTGAGCATCTAGTTGTTTCAGTGCAGTCTTGAGCTTTTGGCTGAGTAACTTTAATTTATTCTAACAGTGATATATGATGTTGACATTCTGCTTATTTGTTAAACCCAGTCCAAATTACTTAATATTTTGGGGGGCATTTTTTTTTTTTGTGAGTGGAAGCCCTCCCCCCCCTTAGGGGCTGAACAGGCTGAGCAATCAAATGCGGATTCTACATTTGATATAATTAAGCGCAGAATTGGTCAAAGCAAAGTGACACAGCTAGTCCTATTTACTGTCATGATTAAGGAAGATCCAAAGTGGCTGAGCCAGACAACCAATCGTTGTAGCTTAGGAACCACAATATTTCCCTAATTGTCTTCTACAGAGCTCTGATATCAGTTGTCCCCATTATTCCAATTTCAGCATCTCCTGGTTATATTTGTTAAATTTGGTAAGGATAGGTTTTATTAGATTTGATTTAGTTCCTTTTGGAAAAGCAGTTGCCCTTAGGGTTGTAATTGGAGCAAGCCAAATACGTGCACAGATTCTCCACCGCTTGCCCTTGGCCTGAATCTCATTAAGGAATAAAAATTGCCAGCATAATTGGCAAAAAGGGAATATGGCAAGTTTTATTCTTATTTACACTGGCAAAGACATTGCCTTATTCCCTGTGCCTTCAAATTGCTTTAATAGCATATAACTCCATTTTTTTAGTACTTCCAGTTCTACGGGAAGACCAAAATAGCATTACAGAGAATTAGGTGTTGAGAATATGTATGTCCCTCCATATATAAAAGGTATCACAATTAGTCATGATTGTGTGTGTTGTAGAAGTAAACAAAGTAGATGTTTTTGGTTAAAGGATGCTGAATGCTATATAGCAGCCGCCAGATTTTTAAAAGAGAAACTGACTTGAACAACAACAAGAAATCCTGTCAGACACTTTAGGCTGTGGAGATCTCCATGAGGTGTCACAGATGCAAATCCAGTAGCCTTATAATTTATACAGTTTATAAGCTGCCCTATATCCAAAATTCTTTGGGTGTCTTACAGGAACAAACAAAATTATGGGGGATGGAGGCTGCCTTAACAGAAGTCTAGTGTCCAGATCAATGGAAGTCATGGTCCTACTCTCTTCTGCCTTGGTCAGCCCACACCTGGAATGCTGTGTCCAATTCTGGGCACCACAATTTAAGAAGGATGTTGGCAAGCTGGAAGGTGTGCAGAGGAGGGCAACCAAGATGATCTTTTAAAAAAAAATTATTAAAGTTTTAAAGGTTACAAAAAGAAAAAGTAAAAACACCATATTAAACAAAAACAAAACAACACATCACAATAAGGGGGGAAAAGAAAAAGAAAAAGAAAAAGAAGAAAACAGAAAAATAAAATCCATTAAAAAACACAGCGAATTTTCCCATAACTTATCTTTCATTTGCTTGTTTCCTTGACCTCCTCACACCTCCCTTTTTTGTATTCTAGTTCGGTTAACTATTCCAGCAAATCCTTTCCATCTTTTCCAATTTTTGACCTGTAATTTATCTTAATATAATGTAACTTTACTTTCCCTCCTTTCACAATTAACAGTCTGTTTTTTCCTAATCCTTTATAACATTTCTGCTAAAACCACATAACTTCATTCCAACATCCTTCTAACATTCATTAATTTTACAATGTTTCTGTAAATAGTCTTTAAATTTCTTCCAATCTTCCTCCACTGACTCTTCTCCCTGGTCTCGGATTCTGCCAGTCATTTCCGTCAGTTCCATGTAGTCCATCACCTTCATCTGCCATTCTTCCCGGGTGGGTAGATCTTGTGTCTTCCAGTACTTTGCAATAAGTATTCTTGCTGCTGTTGTAGCATACATAAAGAAAATTCTATCCTTCTTTGGCACCAATTGGCCGACCATGCCCAGGAGAAAGGCCTCTGGTTTCTTCAGAAAGGTATATTTAAATACCTTTTTCATTTCATTATAGATCATCTCCCATAAAGTCTTAATCCTTGGGCATGTCCACCAAAGGTGAAAGAATGTACCTTCAGTCTCTTTGCATTTCCAACATTTATTATCGGGCAAATGACAAATTTTTGCAAGCTTGACTGGTGTCATGTACCACCTGTAGATCATTTTCATTATATTCTCTCTTAAGGCATTACATGCCGTGAACTTCATACCTGTGGTCCATAACTGTTCCCAGTCAGCCATCATAATGTTATGTCCAACATCTTGTGCCCATTTAATCATAGCAGATTTCACCGTTTCATCCTGAGTGTTCCATTTCAACAGCAAGTTATACATTCTTGATAAGTTCTTAATTTTGGGATCTAGCAGTTCTGTTTCCAATTTTGATTTTTCCAGCTGGAAGCCTAATTTTTTTGTCCAAATTATATGCCTCCATTATCTGGTAATAATGAAGCCAATCTTGCACTCTATTTTTTAGTTTTTCAAAACTCTGCAGTTTTAATCTGTCTCCCTCTTGTTCCAAAATTTCCCAATATTTTGGCAATTTGGCCTCCATATTGAGCTTTTTCTGAGCTTTCGCTTCCATTGGTGACAACCACCTTGGGGTTTTATTTTCAAGCAAGTCCTTATATCTTATCCAGACATTAAACAGTGCTTTTCTGACAATATGGTTTTTAAACGCTTTATGTGCTTTGACATTATCATACCACAAGTATGCATGCCACCCAAATACATTGTTAAAACCTTCTAAGTCCAGCACAGCAGTGTTTTCAAGAAGCAGCTGATTCATAATAAAGTTTTAAGTCTGGCAGGGCAAATCCACCTCTTTCTTTAGCATCAGTTAATATCTTAAATTTTATTCAAGGCTTCTTGCCCTGCCAGACAAATCTAGAAATATCTCTCTGCCACTTCTTGAAACACTCCATTTTATCCAAAATTTGCAATGCTTGAAACAAAAACAGCATCCTTGGCAATACATTCATTTTTATCACAGCAATTCGGCCTAGCAATGATAGCTTCAGATTTGACCATATTTCTAAATCCTTTTTCACTTCCATCCAACATTTCTCATAATTATCCTTAAATAAATTCACGTTCTTGGCAGTCATGTTAACCCCTAGGTATTTCACTTTCTTAACCAGTGTTAATCCTGTCTCCTTCTGAAACCTCTCTCTCTCTCTCAGTCACTGTTAGATTTTTCTCTAAAACCTTAGTTTTCATCTTATTCAACTTAAATCCCGCTACTTGTCCAAATTCTTGGATCAGTTCCAGTACTCTTTTAGAACTATATTCTGGCTCCTGTAATGTCAATACCAGATCATCAGCAAATGCTTTCAATTTGTACTGTTTAGCTCCGACTTGTATACCTTTAACCAATTGGTCCCTTCTAATCATGTTTAAGAGAACCTCCAGGACTGATATGAAAAGCAATGGAGAGATTGGGCAACCTTGTCGTGTTCCTTTCTCTATCTTAAATTCTTCCGTCACTACATTATTCACAATTAATTTAGCCTTTTGTTCTGAGTAAATTGCACCTATACCGTTCCCAAAACCTTGACCAACCCCCATCCCCTGTAAATTCTTCTTCAAGAAACTCCAAGAAATATTGTCAAAGGCTTCCTCCGCGTCCACAAATATCAAAACTACTTTGGTGTTAATATTCACTTGTAGTTTTTCTAAAATGTTAATTATGTTCCTCGTATTGTCAGACAAGTGTCTACCCGGGAGAAAGCCCGCTTGAGCTTTATAAATTTCTTCTACTAGTACCTTTTTTAGTCTTTTAGCCAAAATATCTGCAAAAATTTTATAATCCACATTAAGCAAAGATATGGGGCGGTAGTTCTTAAGTTGTGTCTTCTCAGACTCTGTTTTCGGTATAAGTGTAATATAAGCTTCCTTCCACGACTCTGGTGCCTTTTTCCCTTCCATTATTTCATTACAGACTTCCTTTAAGGGTTGTACTAACCATTCTTTCAGGAATCTATAATATCTTGAAGTCAAACCATCCGGTCCTGGAGATTTGCCTAGTTGCATGTTCTGGATGGCCCCTTCTACCTCCTGCTCCGTTATTTTGTAATTCAACATTAGCTTATTTTCTTGAGAGATTTTTTGTAATCCATTTGTTTTCAAAAATCGATCAATGTCCATTTCTTTCTGCTTCTCCTGTGTATATAATTGTTTAAAGTACCTCTGGAAGCACTTTCTGATCTCCACTGGATTCTGTATATTCTTTCCTTCCACTTCCAAGTTTGTAATGGTATTGAGTTTTTGACTTTTTTTCATTTGCCAAGCCAGCAGTTTTCCGCATTTATTTGCCGATTCAAATGTCTTTTTTCTCATCTGTTTAATTTTCCATTCTATTTCCTGGTTCATCATTTTCATATATTGTACTTGATATAACTTTATCTCTTTCAGAATCTCCTGCGACTTTGGATTCACTCTCAGTTTCTTCTCTCCTTCCTTTATTGTCTCCAAAATCTTGTCTTTTTTCTCATTTTGAGCTCTCTTCTTAATCGCATTCTGTTGTATCAGAAATCCTCTCATAACCGCTTTGCTTGCGTCCCAAATTACTCTTTTTTCAACAGTGGTGTTCATATTTATCTCAAAATAGTCTCTCAAAGTTTTTTGGGCCTTCTTAGTCACTTCTTTGTTCCTAAACAAAGTGTCATTCATCCTCCATCTGAAGGAACCAATTGGTGTTAGTTTCATTTCCATCTTCACAACCAAGATGATCAAGGGCCTGGAAACCAAGCCCTATGAGGAGCACTTGAAGGAGCTGGGTATGTTTAGCCCACAAAAGAGGAGACTGAGAGGAGATGTGAGACCCATCTTCAAGTATCTCAAGGGCTGTCACACAGAAGAGGGAACAAGCTTGTTTTCTCCTGCTCTAGAGGGGGGAACTCAATTCAAGTTAAAAGAAAGGAGATTCCAACTAAACATGAAGAAGAACTTTCTGACAGTGAGCCTTTCGACAGTGAAACCATCTCCCTCAGAAGGTGGTGGGCTCTTTTTCCTTGGAGGTTTTTTTTTATTAAAAAAAATGATATTTATTAAAGTTTCAATTTATACACCTAAACACACACAAACATACAAACATACACAAACAAAAAACAGGTATAATTTCAATCCTTTCCCCCCCTTAAACCTTATTTCCCTGACCTCCTCACACCTCCCCCTTCTGTATTATAATTTCATTATTCTCCGTTCAACAAGTTCTTAACTTATTTCTCAACCTTAACTTAATAGTTTGATTAGGTCATGCTATTATTTTCCTTTTCTTCTTTCTTTCGTTCCTCAATTTATTTTTAAAACCTTATATCTATTTAATTTAAAAGACCCAATTTTGACTTAATCTTAAACCTTTTTCCTAAAGTCGACCCAAATTTCCCTTCCACGATTTTCCCACATTCCATAAAAATTGCAAAAAGTATACATATAAAAAAGAACTTAACAAATTATGTTTTAACACCCTTTGGATTCCCAAATCCCACCCACCCTTTCCCGGTTTTGATCCCCAAACCAATGTCCATCAGTCCATCTATTCTCAACCTGGATCCCAAACTTCTGAGGCTTTTAAACCTCTTTCAATTTCTCTCTGCCGGTTTTTTTGACAATCCTTTATTTTCAACACCCACTCTCGAAGAAGCTCTGTCCCAATAATGTCCATTTTTCTTCCAGGCAGGCCTCTGTATTTAAGAGTGGAGCTCAGATTATGTTCCTTAAATCTTTTGAATCTATATGTCCCAAAAGCTCCAGCCTCCATCTTGATCAAATTTATGTTACCAGGCCTCTGGTCTAGCTTGGTCTTCCGCAACATTGTGGCTTCACCTTCATTTTCCAGAAAGTCCTCATATGTCTCTTGGAATTTATCAAATTTCATTTCCCCAGCTGCAGCAGCTTCTGTTCCAACTTCAAGGGCTTTTGGTTCAATAACAATGACTTGTGTCAAATCTCTTCCTGTTCCCATAAGATTTTTTACTGCTTCATTCAATGTTGTTACCCTTGTAGTCAAAATATCACTCTCGTCCTGGAGCTTTCCCAGGAGATAGAAAGTCCTATTCAACTCAGTGAGTATTTTCCCACTTGCAGCCATTTCTTGCAATATCTCAAAATTCCCTCTAGGAGGATTCTGTTTACTTAGTATCTTTCCAGTATCAATCCAAAAGTCCAATGTAACTTATTTTCCTTTCTTCCCGACAATTTGTATCCAAATTAAAGAAAATCTAGCCAGCAGAGTCACCAAAAACAAAGTTTCCTTTTGTTCCCCGACTTTGACAGCTAATTTGACAGCTGTCAAAGTCTTCTGAGTCTTTTGACAGTCTCTCTCCGGATCACTCCCGGATCTCGGGGGGTTACACTTTAGCCTAAACCGACTCTTATCCTCCAGCAAAATTAGTTGTACTGTCCAATCGCGAAAACAATGATTTTTCTTCCAAAAAGGCAAAGATGTTTCTCTCAACTTTAGTTATCTGGTCCTTGCTTTAGATTATCTACAAGACAGGGGGGGGGGACTTCCTTTTTACCCCTCCCCTGATCGTACCGAATTTAAAAGAAAAAATTTCCCTTTTAAGTCTAATTTCCTTGTTACTCACGGGTTGTTGCTTTTAGTCCGAATGTTTAAAGGAAAAAGTCAGCGCTCTCCATCCATGGCATGCGGATTCGCTCAGCAGGGGAAGCAGAAGACTCTCAGCACCGCACTGCTCCCCGTCCCCCGTTCCGAAGCCTTTAAAAAGGCTCCTTTGCGGGTCGGGGGGGGTGCTAATGGTGCCCGCCGAGTCACCACGTCCACAGGCATCCACGCCTGTGGTTTTTAAGGGTCCCCGCATTGCTGGCGCGGCAGAACCCGATCCCTACTGAGCCGATCCCCTCCGGAGCTCAGAGGGGATCCGCTATTAGATGTTGGCGCTAACCCGGAAGTCCCCTTTTTCCTTGGAGGTTTTTAAGCAGAGGTTGGATGGCCACCTGTCATGGATGCTTTAGCTGAGATTCTTGCATAGCAGGGGGTTGGACTAGATGACCCTAAAGGTTCCTTCCAACTCTTTGATTCTATGAAATCTTCAAGCAGCAAATCAGTTTAAAACTAAGAGTGCAGGCATAACACACACAGAACTAAAACAGTATCTAAGAAAATAAAATGGAAAATAAAATTTTCCTGGATCAGGAAAGAAATTAAAGTGGGTGCCAAATGGGTCTCACTGAAAGGATATCTCATAGCTGAGGGGTCACTACTGAAAAGTCTCTTTCTCTTATAGCCACCCACCATATCTTATTGGTTCTGTGTGGTAGGCACATCAAGGAGTGGTGAGGGAGGCAGCAGCACAGGAAATGGTTGGTTCTGATTCGTGGGGCAAAACTTTCTGGAAATTTGTCCTGTGGAAGCTGGAATGAATAGCAGCTATGCAAGGACCTGGCAGTGATCTTGCACAGATCTCATTCATTTCAACTGGAGTTGCAGAAGATAAATTTCCAGAGGATTGTATCCCACCTTATTTTTGCTAAGCCCCTCTAGAAGCTTTGCTGAATGGCAGTGGAAGTCATTTAAAAGGAATGAAATAAATAATTATGTGGAAGGTACAATTTTGTTTTCACACATCAGGCACCAAACCTCAGGTACCAAATCATATATATTCATAATCATTGGAATAGTGAAGAGAACAGTTACACATATTCTTGCATTATTCCTACCATGATCAGATCAAGCTAAAGAAATGTAGCTGGCTGGGTTGGGGGGAGGGTTCCTCATTCCTTATAAAATCCCCTGAGCGTGCGCCTATATATCAGGGATGGTCAACTGGCAGTGCCTGTTCAAAGCCAAGCCCAGTAGAATTTTATCTGCCCCGGTGGCAGTTCTCAAAATTTAATGCCTAAGGAAAAGGACATAACCCGGCCAGATCAGACCAGAGACGGACTTTGTCCTGCAACTTGTTTTCCAATGGCTGCCAGCTAGATTCCTCTGGAATGTATTATTTTGCAAGAATTACAGTATTTTCAATGTAATATGCAGACATACATGGCTGTGAGTAGAGCTAAGCCTTTTATATCTTGGTGTCTTATTTTTAAGCTTATTTTTCCAGAGACCTTTGCACAAAGTATGTCATGCACAGGGCCTTGGGAAGTTGGAGTAGACTCCAACCCCCCAGGACAGCGGGCAGGGAGCAGGTCACTTTGACCTTCTATGCATTATCTGCAGCAAGTTAAGACTTGTCTGCTGGTCAAAGATCAAGGTGAGACTCCTTTCTGCTGTGTATTCCATTGCAATTTTGTGTGCTGTGGGTTGGGGAAGTTGTGTTCCAGGACCTATCATTCCAGGGCCTATCAGTGGACAAGATTCAGAATATGGGACATTGGAAGTCTGACACTTACAAGGGTTATGTCAGGAAGCGTCACCAATGATGCCTGTCTGTTATTTCCTTTTTCATAGGAGCAGCTGTGCACATTTGGATTGTTGGCCACAGCATCGTGCACTGGGCTGGCAAGCATGCTGACGAGTCTGGACTGGGGCACCACCTCGGCCTTCCTGCCCTTGCGAGCATATTCTGGATGTCTAGACGGGGAAATGTTTTGGGAGGAGTTCCTCCCTTGGGTGTGTTTGAGTGTGACCTGTGAAGGTCCTCCCGCAACACTGGTGGTGCAGCTGGGCAAAAATGATTTGCCGTCTTCCCCCAGCATAGGTTTGCGTTCCTGCATGTGAGAGGACTTGGATGAGTTGATGGCAGCTCTCCCTGGACTAAAAATATTTTGGTCACAATTGCTTCAGCGACATGCGTGGCGAGGTAGCGTCTGCCCAGCTGCCACCGAGAAGGCCAGGAAGCACATGGATGGTGCAGTGGCCAAGAAGGTCCTTGCCTTGGGAGGTGCAGTTATCCACCATGTAGGCATTTCCTTCAAGGATGCGGTCTTGTACAGGCCAGATGGAGAACATCTTTCTGATCCCGGAAATGATGTTTGACTGACCAAGGTGTCAGTGGGGTTAAGGGATTGGTTGCAGGTATGAGTGGTTTATGGCAGCGAGCGTGGGTGCTCATGTGGCAGTTAGACATTGGTTCAAGGTGGTCTGGAGGGAGGGATGGAGCACCTGTCCCCTCCAATGTGCAAAGGTATTCCGTTAAAGGAATCCAGGGATTTGCATGCTTTTGTCAACTCCTTTTGAGGGGTAGGGCCTCCCTGGGAGCATTTGGGGTGAGCTTGAGTCTGATCCTGGACCAATGTTCCCCCATTATGTTTACCTGTACTGACAATATGGTGGGGCCCAGTCGTGAGTGCTGCCTTGCTGAGGTCAGGTGCAGCTAGTCAGGAAACAATGCCTAAACAAACCACTCACTATCTGCAATCAATAAAGTTGTAGCCAAAATTATGTCAATAACCTAAAACTAAATTCCATGTCAATTGTGTCTTTATTTATTGGGAAGCTCCTGGGGATCTTAACACGCAAAGTGTATGATAGTCGCCTTCATGTTGGGACACGACAGAGGTTTATGGAGTTATGCATGAAGTGGGGAAAGTGGATATAAATGAATTTGTTTAATATATTTATATGCTGCTTAATACTTAACAATCTCTAAGTGGTTTACAAAATAACAAAAATGATATATAGAAGAAGCAATGAAGAGAAACTACAATATCATGCAATACAAGACAATATTAAATAAAACTACAATAGAAAGCACATTATGGAGAATAATGGGGCCACCAAAGGCATTGTCCCTCCTTGCTTTGATTTGGGATCAAGATCCTGCTTGAAATTTTGTCTCGACTAAAATAATTGATAGACCGATCGAAAAAAGAGGAGAGATTATTGTCAAATTTTATTTTCTTTTAGCATTCTCCCCCAGATGAGAGTTGTTAGAATTTCTAAGCACACAGAGTACTATGTGCAAATGTTACCACTTCAGTTGAGTGTGTTTCTCACCCATTCCAAAGCTGAAAATTGCAATATTTCTTTTTGTCAGGCTGATAATATTCCTGCTATTTTTTCTCTTTAAGAAAAAAAAAAGGCTTTAATTATAGTTGCAGGCCTGCCTTTGAGAAAGAATAGATGTTAAACTTAAGAAAAGCAAGTTAAGATGGATTGTTTTCACCTAAGTCATAAGACTCGTATATATTTTTCACATAAGTTATGTGAGAATAAAAAATACTTTGTTATTAAAATAAGAGATTATAGCTACAACCCAATACACTCCTACCTTGGGAGTAAAACTCGTTGAAGGCTGCGTCACTTATCTCTGAGTAGAAAACATAAAGGATTGCACTGGGTTTGTTTGTTTGTTTTTTAAGTGTTAAAAGTTTAGCCATTTAAAGCTATTCAATTATTACTGGTACAATAATAATAATAATAATAATAATAATAATAATAATAATAATAATAATATGGTGCCCATCTGACTTGGTTCCCCCAAGCGGTTCTCTGGGCTACTCCCCCCAAAAATAGTAAAAATGCAATACAACATGGGTCTCTTCTGCCACAGAAGGTGCTGCAACATCCCAATAGTTTGACTTCACCTCTGTCAGGGAACTGCCATCGGAGCCAGAGGGAGAGGGAGGGCTCCAGAGGGATTCCGGAGAGCGTCCCGGGAGGGAGAGAAGCAGCCCATCTTCTGGGGAAGGAAATCAGCGTAGCACCAGTGGAGAAGGGGGGCAGATGGGGGAATCGGCGAGGTGGCTCCATGACTCCTCAGCGGGGAGAGCACGGGTCCTCTGCTGCCCACACCCTCCGTGATCAGAAGGCTTCCGCGCAGGGAGAGTAGGCGGAGACTAGGCGTCAAAGAGCTTCTTTGCTGGAAGAAGTTCAAGTGGGCTTCTTTGCTGGAAGAAGCCCACTGACGGATTCTGCCAGCGATTGAGACGGGCGAGTGGCTGTCCAGACAGAAAGGGTTCACTCAGGCAACCCAGCCAGGTGTGGCACCGATTTACGCACGAGCAACCCCTAGAACCATTGCAGCAATCCGTCAGTCACTGACGTTGCTTGTGTGCAGCCCCGGAGAGGCAGCACGATGAGCCAAACAGGGACAGCCGGAGAGACGGAGCAACCAGCTGCGGTGCGGAGTCTGGTCGAGAGGAACCGAGACTTGGAGACGTATGAAGCTATCCTGACAGCGCGGCTGGATGAAAGACGGGCTCAGGATGCACAGGTCAGAACCACCCCCATCGCAAGGAAGGTACCGAGGCTGGTACACAAGTTTGGTGGAAAGCCCCAAGACTACAATGCTTTCCGAACGGAAGTGCAGTACGCTTTGGAAATGCAGAAAGATGACTTTGCTGATGACGGGGAGAGGGTGGCTTACATTGTGGGGCATCTGCAGGATGGGGCACGCGAATGGATCAGGCCCCTAATGGCGACGCAAAATGCTGCCTTGAAGGACCTTAAGAAATTCTTCCAGGGAATGGACGCAATGTTCTCCAGCGAGGTGGAGCAAAGTGTGACACGGCGGGAACTGGTGGGGTGCAAGCAGGGGGGCCAGTCCGTCAGAAACTACTGGTCGCGTTTTGCGATGTTAGTCCACCGGCTCGGGTGGGATCTGGACACTGAACCGATACAAATGTTGTTTGAGGCGGGTCTGTCTGCCTCAAGTGAAAGACTTGTTGAAGTGAAAGACGAGTTGTCCTGAGCGCCCCGGCCACGGTCGATGGATGAGCTCACAAAGGCTGTGCTGGCGATCGGCGTACACCAGGAAGCGTGGGCTCAGGAGAAGCAGGAAATGAGAGGGGAACGTTTCCATGACAACCGCATTCCTGAGATACTGAGGGAGCCTTCCCAGGCAGCGGAGCCGATGGTGCGCGAGAGAGAGAGGTTTCAAACTCCAGTGAAGGTCGTAAAAGGGAGGGAAAGGAGTGGAAACTAATAATAATAATAATAATAATAATAATAATTTTTTATTTATACCCCGCCCTCCCCAGCCAAGGCCGGGCTCAGAGCGGCTTACAAGCAATAATAAAAACAAGATGAATGATTACAACTTAAAAACAAAAATAAAATACAACATTAAAATAATGGAATATTAAAATATTAAAATGTAGCCTCATCGCAGGAGGAGAAGGAAAAGAAAGGGAAAAAAAGAGAGGGAGGGAATCAAACTGGCTCCAAGCCAAAGGCCAGGCGGAACAACTCTGTCTTACAGGCCCTGTGGAAAGAAATCAGATCCTGCAGGGCCCTGGTCTTATGAGGCAGAGCGTTCCACCAGGCCAGAGCCAGAGTTGAAAAGGCCCTGGCTCTGGTTGAAGCCAATCTAACCTCCTTAGGGCCTGGGACCACTAGGGTGTTGTTATTTATGGACCTTGAGGCTCTCCGCAGAGCATACCAGGAGAGGCGGTCCCGTAGGTACGAGGGTCCTAGGCCATGAAGGGCTTTAAAGGTCAAAAGCAGCACCTTAAATCTGACCCTGTACTCCACCGGGAGCCAGTGCAGCTTGAAAAGCACTGGGTGAATATGCTCCCATGGCAGAGACCCCATGAGGAGCCTCGCTGCAGCATTCTGTACCCGCTGGAGTTTCTGGGACAGCTTCAAGGGCAGCCCCGCATAGAGCGAATTACAGTAGTCAAGCCTGGAGATGACCGTCGCATGGATCACTGTGGCCAGGTCGGGGCGGGAAAGGTAAGGGACCAACTGCTTGATGCGGCGAAGGTGGAAAAATGTCGCCTTGGCTGTTGCTGTAACTTGCGCCTCCATGGAAAGGGAGGCGTCAAGGATTACACCCAAACTCTTAGCGGAAGGCAATGGCACTAATTGGGCCCCCGCAAGAGAAGGGAGTTGGTCCCTCATCCCCATGCCATCCCGACCTAGCCATAGGACCTCTGTCTTCGAAGGATTTAGTTTCAATCGGCTCCCACGAAACCATCCAGCCACAGCTTCCAAGCATCTGGTCAGTGTGTTCGGGGCCAAGTCAGTGTGGCCATCCATCAGCAGATAGAGCTGAGTGTCATCAGCATATTGGTGACAGCCCAGCCCAAAGCTCCGGATAATCTGGGCAAGGGGGCGCATAAAGATGTTAAAAAGCATTGGGGAGAGAATTGCGCCCTGCGGCACTCCACACACCAAGGAGTGGCGTGACGACATTTCCCTCCCTAGTGCCACCCTCTGTCCCCGGCCAGAGATAAAAGAGCACAACCAGTTACGGGCTATGCCACGTCTGCGAGGCGGTGGTTCAGAAGATCATGATCGACCACGTCTGCGAGGCGGTGGTTCAGAAGATCATGATCGACCATGTCAAAGGCTGCTGACAAATCTAAAAGGATCAGCAGTCCTGACCCGCCTCGATCCAGTTGTCTACGGAGATCATCTGTTAGGGCAACCAGAGCCGTCTCCGTCCCAAAACCAGGACGGAAACCGGACTGAAATGGATCTAATGCCAATGTTTCCTCCAGAAACCTACCAAGCTGTTCAGCAACCGCTCTCTCAATTACCTTACCCAGGTATGGAAAATTTGAAACTGGGCGGTAATTGGATAGGTCTAAGGGATCTAATGAAGTTTTTTTAAAGAGTGGACACACCACTGCTTCCTTCAGTTCCCCTGGGAATGTCCCCGTGTCAAGGGACAAATTGATAATTTCAACCAGGGGGGTCCGCGCAACATCTGGACACTCCCTAATCAGCCAAGACGGGCACGGATCAAAGAGGCAGGTGGTGGGCCTACCAACTTGGAGGAATCTATCCACATCAGTAGGGAGTATCCGATCGAAATGGTCCAACACTGGACCTGAAGTCAGTCGAGGGGCCTCCAGTTCAGTCACTGTATCTAAATTGGCAGGGAGGTCACGGCGAAGCAACAGGACTTTCTCCGCAAAAAAACTCGCGAATGCCTCACAGCTGTGGGTCGAATTTGTGCTTAAATTTGGTTGTCCTCCTAAGGACGTTATTGACCTAATTAATTTAAAAAGTTGTGCCGGGTGAGAGCTAGCGGATGCAATGGAAGCTGCAAAGTAAGATTTCTTAGCAGCTTTCATAGCCATCTCATAGTCTTTCATAAGTGTCCTATAAGATGTTCTTGAGGCTCCGCCGCGAGTCCGTCGCCATACTCGCTCTAGCCGTCTGAGATCCCGCTTCATTTTCCGGAGCTCCTCAGTAAACCAAGGGGCCCGGTTTCGACGGGGTCGCAGAGGGCGCTTAGGCGCGATCTCATCAATGGCTGCCAAGAGCCGGTTATTCCAGTCCTCAACAAGGTCATCTAATGAGTCGCCAGGAGGAGCAGGGTTCCGCAAGGCTTGTCGGAATCTATCAGGATCCATCAGTTTTCGCGGACGAGCCCAAATAGGTTCGCCACCCGAGCCGGGGAGGAGCGGGAGGTCTATCTTGGCTTTCAGAGCGTAGTGATCAGACCATGGCACTTCCACAGCAGGGAGCATGATCACATCTATGCCAGCCGCAAAGATCAGATCCAGCGTGTGGCTTGCTTGATGAGTGGGGCCCAAAACAACCTGGGAGAGCCCTAGTGTTGCCATGGAAGTCACTAGGTCCAGAGCCTGTGAGGAGGGAGCAGCATCGGCATGGACGTTGAAGTCTCCCAAAACCAGTAGGTTTGGGAACTCCAAGGCCCAGCCCGCCGCCACCTCCAGCAGGTCTGACAGGGTGGCTGCAGGTGTGCTGGGTGGTCGGTACACCAGCCAGACAGCCAAGCTCTCCTTGGTGCCCCACACGAGACCAACACATTCAATGCCGGAGATCGCCGGTGATGGCAGAGCTCTGAAAGAGCAATCCTCCCGGAATAACAACGCTACTCCTCCCCCCCGACCCACAGTCCGCGATTGATGGAGGACAGAGAAACCTGGGGGTGTTATCTCATGTAGGGAGACTACTTTGCCTTCCCGTACCCAGGTCTCCGTCACGCAAGCCAGGTCAATCCCCTGCGAGACAAAAAAGTCACGCATGGTGGCGGTTTTGTTGCCTATGGACCTGGCATTGCACAGCACCAATGACGGAGGTGTGTAATCCTTGCTCTCCCTACCCTCATCCCTTGGGACGGGGCGTAGATTGGAAGGGGTTCGAGGATCACTGCATCTCGAAACCCTTCGCCGATAGAGAGATCTAGCCCCACCGCCATTCCTCCCTAGCCCTTCAATTGTGGAAATCCCAGATCCCATACTAGCCTACCCAATAGATGGGTAACATCCCCTCAATAACAAGTCATCCTTGGGCCAGGACTCCTGGGTCAAAGTGGTATGGGAAAGAGGTGGAGGTCTGATAGGGTAAGTATCCCTAGAAGATAAAACCCAACCAATCGCACCCCAAGCGGGGGGGACAGTCCCATGGTGTTTTATTAACTGTCAATCCCCCTCTCCCTCCTGGGTTAATTGGAGGATTGTTGGTTCTATCTGTGGCTGTGGAAGTATTAATGAGGTATGTGTAATAACATGTGGATCACTGGCCAACAAAGAGCCAGATTCGAATTCGGAAGATCTGTTCATCCTGTCTCGCCAGGAGTACAGTAGAGAAGGCTGATCATTCTGGTAAGTTTTTGGAACATTAGGCAAAGGTCCAGATGTAGATTTGGTGCTGGATATCTCCAGATTGTCTGCAACATAGAGTTCTTTATGTGTTGTTGCCATAGAAATGTTGGAGGCGCCAAATTCCTCATCTAATTTGGTGTCGTTTGAAAAGGGAACAGGGAGTTGCACTGATGCCTTTCGATGGGATATAGAGCTGTTGGACGTCTTTAAATATTGTGCTCTAGGCTCTACTGTCCTTATATTTTGGGTAGAAATCTCAGTCTTTATACTCATTAGCCTCTTCTTCAAGTCTTGTAATTCTAGGCTTACAGAGAAGTGTTTCTTCTGTCAACAACCAGGACATTTTGCTAAGGTCTGCCCTCAATGAAAAGCCTGGCAAGGGATGGTGGGGGCTGCAGGCCACGACGGGAAGGGGGAGGAAGGGCAGGCACAGGGAAACGACAATGCCTGGCTGCCAACCAGCAGGGGCAGCAGCCAGGCCAGCAACCAATAGAAGTGTCCCAGCCTGACACCCCCAAGGCAGCTATAGCCATAGAAGTGGTGCTAGAACTCCCGAATGGGTACCCCGTCAAAGTTAAGGGACTGCTGGATTCGGGCAACTCGTGTAATTTCTTCAGCAGAGACGTTCTGGAGCACCAACTCCACCTATTTGCCTCTAGATTTTCCCTTGCAGGTGACCACCATCGATGGCAGGGAACTTCTGGGGGGGGGGGAGTGACACACCAGACCCTGCCAATGCGAATGAGGGTTTCCAGGCACACGGAGACCATTGCCTTTCACGTGGCCACACTGGCAGGACCCCCAATAATACTGGGGATGAGCTGGCTGGCACTGCATGATCCAGTAGTGTCATGGCATCAGCGGTCAGTCACCTTTGGGTCAGCTTACTGCTTAGGACACTGGGAGGGGAGAACCCAAGAATGACGGTGGCCAGGGAGGCTGGGCTGGCCTTGGAACAAAAAGGGGAGGTGCCACAATATGCTGACCTGAAGGAGGTCTTCAGCGAGAGGGAGGCAGATAGACTACCCCCCCACAGGCCCTTTGACTGCCAAATCAACCTACTCCCAGGGGCTCAGTTGCCGGTGGGTAAGCTGTATGCCATGTCCGACCTTTTTGGATGACATCTTAATCTATTTGGACAATGAGAAGCAACACGTCAGAGACGTCAGGGAAGTGCTACAGAGACTGCAGAAGCATCAGTTGTGGGTCAAGCTGGAAAAATGCCAATTTCACGCCAGAGAGGTCGAGTTTCTGGGGTACAAGTTGTCAGACAAGGGCCTAGCTATGGACCCAGGCAAGGTGAAGGCAGTGCTGAAATGGAAAGCCCCCAAAACCCGGAAGGATGTGCAGAGGTTCTTAGGGTTCAGAACTTCGCTCACTTGACAGCGCCCATAACAGATTGTCTCAGCAGCAAAAAGAAGTTCGCGTGGACAGAAAGTGCCCAGCAATCCTTTGAAAGGCTGAAGAAGGCGTTCGCTTCGGAAGAGCAGCTCCTGCACGTTGATCTGGAGAAGCCCATGAGACTGGAGACGGATGCGTCCGACCGAGCTGTTGGAGCGGTCCTTTTGCAGCCTGGGGCCAAGCAGGGCTGGAGGCAGTGTGCTTTTTTCTCAAGGAAGCTGAGCAAGTCAGAGCAAAACTACACAGTGTATGACCAAGAACTGCTTGCGATCTATGCGGCGTTTCGGCAATGGAGACATCTGTTGATAGGGGCACGGCACAAGATCCAGGTTTGTACTGACCACAAGAGCTTGGAATACTGGTGGACCGTGCGAGTGCTCAACCAGAGACAGATTCGATGGGCCCAAGAGTTCTCCAAGTTTTCCTTCGAGATCAGATACGTGCCGGGAGAGGAAAACGTAAGAGCAGATGCTCTCTCCCGGAAACCTGAGTACATGGAAGGAGAGGGACCACCAGAGATCCGACACGTGTTTCCCGAGGACCGGTGTGTGTGTGTGGGAGCGTTGGTTGGGAAACGAGAACTGGTAGGGCTTACTGGTAGGGCTTACTAGAGACGATGCGTTCACTCAAGCAAAAATCAGGAAACTCCGGGACGGAAGGGAAGATCATGGAAGGTTTGAGGAAAAGGAAGGGCTACTGTACCTTGAGGGGAAAGGTACTTAAACAACTCCATGACAACCCAACAGCTGGGCACTTTGGACAGCACAAGACCATGCTGCTCGTCACCAGGCAGTTCTGGTGGCCAAAGGTGAGGGAAGACGTATGGGAATATGTACGGGTGTGCGACCGATTCCAGAGGGCAAAGGGGGAGAGGGCTGCCCCCGCAGGGTTTGCCGAAGTCAAGGGGGAAGACAGCAGTCATGGTAGTAGTCGATCTGCTGACAAAAATGTGCCATTTCATAGCTTGCTCACACACGGTAACGGCAGAAGAGACAGCCGGGTTATTTGTGGATCACATTTTCAGACTGCATGGGGCTCCCTCGAGGGTAATCTTGGATCGCGGGAAACAATTTACTTCCAGGTTCTGGAGGAAGCTCATGAACTTGCTACAGGTCCAGGTGAGCTTCTCGATGGCAAGGCACCCAGAAACCAACGGACAAGCAGAAAGAGCAAACAGTATACTCCAGCAATACCTACGCTATTATGTGAGTGAGAGACAGAACGATTGGGTAGAGAAACTAGCTTTGGCTGAATTTGTGTACAATAACGCTGAACCATGTGTCCACGGGAATGAGCCCGTTCATGGCCTTCCCGGGGGGGAGGAAGGTTGGAGTGTACCCACGGCTGGGCAGTTTGTAGAAGAAATGGAGGCCTTGCACCAGCAACTCAAGATGAACTTGGAGCGGGCCAAGGAAGTTTACAAGAGGCAGGCGGACAAGCACCATCGGGAGGGGGAGGCCATACGGGTGGGAGACCGGGTGTGGTTGTCAACCCAAGGGTTACCCCTAAAGGGAGGGTGCAAGAAGTTGCAGCCGAGGCGGCTGGGGCCTTTCGAGGTAACACAGCAGGTGAACCCAGTGGCATTCAAACTCAAGTTGCCTGACAGCATGAAGATACATCCGGTGTTCCATAGGTCCCTACTCTCACCGTACAGGGAGGGGCGGGAATTTCCGGGGCGGGAGGGAGGAGTCACCACCCACCCGCGGGTAGAGGAGAGGGAACACCGCAACCAAGCCATGGAAATACTTGATTCAAGGTGGCAAGGTCGCCAGGTGGAGTACTTGGTAGCTTGGGAGGGAGAACCCAGGTCAGAAAACACGTGGGTCCCCGCTGAATCAATCAATGACAGCTATCTGGTGGAAGAATTCCACAGTTTGTTCCCAGATAAGCCAAAACCACTAGCGAGATTCTGGGAGGAAGAATTTGGACCCACAGACGATGAAGGGGACTTTGTGGGTTTTCCTGCGTCCGAAGAGGAGGGAGGGGAGGTGTCAGAGGGAGAAGAATCAGACTGGGAGGTCCACCCTGCGGGAAGAGATCTGAGCGGGTGGGAGGCTGGTTTTGAATCCTCAGAGGATGATGACAGCTCCTTCAGGGGATTCCCCGCATTGTCGGCCGAGGAAAGAGACGAGGTTGTATCGGAAAATCGCACCGGGGTGGAGGGGGTCCTGGGGAGGAGGTGGATGTCAGGGAACTGCCATTGGAGCCAGAGGGAGAGGGAGGGCTCCAGAGGGATTCCGGAGAGCGTCCCGGGAGGGAGAGAAGCAGCCCATCTTCTGGGGAAGGAAATCAGCGTAGCACCAGTGGAGAAGGGGGGCAGATGGGGGAATCGGTGAGGTGGCTCCATGACTCCTCGCCGGGGACCAGCGGGGAGAGCATGGGTGCTCCGATGCCCACACCCTCCCTGCACAGAAAGCTTCCGCGCAGGAAGAGTAGGCGAAGACTAGGCGTCAAAAAGCTTCTTTGCTGGAAGAAGTTCAAGAAACGCCCCCTGACGGATTCTGCCAGCGATTGAGACAGCAACGGGCGAGTGGCTGTCCGGACAGAAAGGGTTCACTCAGGCAACCCAGCCAGGTGTGGCGCCGATTTACGCACGAGCAACCCCTAGAACCATTACAACCCCCAAAGGCGCCCTCCTCCATTGTCTCCCCAAACAGATGGCAGGTGTATGCCAACAACAACAGGTCAGAAACAGGGCCTTTCCTGAGGGGGCGGCATTGAGGGTGACCAAGGGTGTTTGTCCGTCTCTCACACATGGACTTGGAACTATGCCAGCCCTGGCATTGGCATAGTTAATGAGGGGGAAGTCAATCTGCTCCACACCAAGCAGGTGGGGCAGAGGAAGTAGTAGAGATCCTACGTGGATTACAGACCCTCCAAGTGTCCCTATTTTCCAGGGACATCCCTGATTTAGAGAAGCCGTCCTGCTTTCTGATTTGATCCCGGAATGTCCCACTTTTCCTTAGGATGTCCTATTTTCATTGGAGAAATGTTAGAGGTATGGAGTTATCTGACCCCTGAGCTGTCTGAAGGCAATCCTGCATTAAACATTTTGAAAAAGTTTAATGTTTGATTATGTTTTTCTTGGAAGCTGCCCAAAGTGGCTGGGGCAACCCAGTAAGATGTGTGAGGTATAAATAGTAAAATCATCATTACAGAATGGGACATGCTTATTTTCATCAGAGAAATGTTGGAGGGTATGGGATTATTCCTCACGCCAGTAGCTCCATAGCATGTTGGTCAAAAGCACATGCTTTGAAGAATAATGTGAAACTACTCTCTAAAATGTACAAATTGTTATTGGAATGGTTTACTAAAGATGAAGATGTTAAATCGGTTATGATACAATGGGCAAGGGACTTTGAGTATAATATAAAATTGTCAGCTTGGGAAAAACTATGGACAGAGGATTTGAAATGTACAGTGTGTTATACATTAAAAGAAAACTATATGAAAATGATGTACCACTGATATTTAACTCCGAGTAAATTAGCAAAAATGTATATGAGGTGGAACTGCAAAGTAATAAATGAATTCTGGGAAATGATATAGAATGAGTTGAAAAAATATATTTAAAATAACATTTGTTTAGAAAACCAGAAGCCTTTTTGTTAGGAATTATAGGTGCAGAGATACCAAAGGAACTGAAAAGATTGTTTCTGTATGCCACAACAGCTGCAAGAACGCTGATTGCCCAAAGCTGGAAAGACAACAAGGTCCGTACCAGAGTGGACTGGCAGACCAAACTATTGGATTATGCAGAGATGGCAAAAATGACTGGAAAAATCAGAAACCTGGAGGATCAAAACTTGAACAAAGAATGGGAGAAATTTACATTACATTTGACAGGCCACTATAAACACTTGAACTCTTTGGCAGGTCTTAAATAACTCTTGTCATTACAAGTTAACTAAAGAACCCATTCTGGAAAAGATCCTGATGTTGGGAAAGACTGAGGGCACAAGGAGAAGGGGACGACAGAGGACGAGATGGTTGGACAGTGTTCTCGAAGCTACAAACATGAGTCTGACCAAACTGTGGGAGGCAGTGGAAGACAGGAGTGCCTGGCGTGCTCTGGTCCATGGGGTCACGAAGAGTCGGACACGACTAAACGACTAAACAACAACAACAAAAGAACCCATGGAGGGGAGGGGGAGAGTCCCAAGATTCAGAAGAATCTTGGGTAATTTTCATTATTTGTGATTTTGGATGTGAATGAATTTGTAAAATCAAATAAAAATTATTTCCAAAAAATAAGAAGAACATACAGCTTTATTGCAGTCCATAGATCCCAAATACATAGTGCAGCATAGTAAATAGCAACAGTTATTAAGGTGTGAGATCAGGCTTGCTAGCCAACAGAAGAGCATTAGCAACATCTCTTATTCGATGAGAGATCAATAGATGATGCCAGTCTGTTTCTGAAATTAAGTGATCAGCAAATATGCAACTACCAATAAACTAAGCATTAATTTCCCCATCTCATAAAAAAATTGTTCAGATAATTTGAAATAGGAGATATCAACTTAATAATTTTAATCACCTTCTCTTAGTACCATGGGATATGACCACTGAATTTGCATAAACTTTGCTTTATAATAATTACACTGAGAGGATTTCTCAAAATTAAGCATACTATTTAATGTCTATTGAATGCAGTATCATCATGTGATAATTTTAGTTTTCCATAACATTAACATTCGGTAAAGTGATGATATCCATCATTGATATCTGTATCTATAACATCTGCACCTTCATTTCCAAAGTGGATTTAATCAACTGAGAACTAAACAGCATACTAGAGATGAACTAAATTGTATTCCATTTTGATTACTGAAAATAGTGTTTTGGGATATAAAACTCCAAACCTCATAATATCCAACCTTTTTCTATACAATTGGCTCTCATTGTTTCTTCCATTTGCTTCTGCTTCAGTACCACTTTTTCAGGGAAAAAATAAATAGTATTCTTAATGTGTCTAGAGATTTTACATATCACATTTATATCCTCTAAGGAAGCCCATACATATTTTTTTCCACTTTAACCCTACCCTAGAAAATAGATTAAGCTGACAAATCGTAATTGACCAATTTCATGGCTAAATAGACATTTGACCATCCAACCTCTGCTTAGAAACCTCCAAGGAAGGAGAGTCCACAACCTCCAAGGGAGAACGTTCCTGTGTCAAACATCTCTTATGTGTTTTCTTTGGGAATAAGACACAGCAGAGACTGTGGTATCTTTATGATACCTGATTTATTTACACACATATACAACCTGAGCTTCTGTTGGAGGGTTCACAACACGGACATGCCACAGGGTCTTGCTTCTCTCATATCTTGCAACCTTGGAATCAAGCAGAAATCTCTGCCTCTCTGGCTTTCCCGCTTGCTGCCTTGCTGATCGGTCACATAACTCCTGACCACTCTAAAACCCGGCTCTATCTGTTGATGGAGGGGGACCTCGCCCATTTGCTATGTAGCACAAGCCCTTTGATGCTTTGTTCTCTTCATGGCCCATTACCCAGGAAGCTAGCCTGGCTTGATTAGTGTAACACTTGCTTGATTACTTGTATCACTTGCTGAATCCAGGGATTAGAAGTCTAGCACTCTGCTTAATACCCCAAGACTTGATTAAATTCTAACACTTACTGCATCCAGGAATTAGAGAGGTTTGGCACCCACAAACTCATAACAGTACTAATTTAGCCGAAGTTGTGTGCCATGATCAGATGTGAATTAACCTGATTTTGTACCAAAAAAAGAATAGTCGGGTTTGTTTCTGACAGTCACTCTGCAGTCCTTTGCCTTTCATTGTCCCCACTGCTGTCTGACATGAACTGTAATATAATCAAATCCCTCTAGTTCTGTTTTGCTCCAGCTAACACCTTTGCCTAATTACCCCTTTTGTACTTCTCCTCGGCAGTCAGTGTTCCTCTAATACAAGCCTTTGCAACTCTGCAGCCCCAAAGGCTTGTCAGGTGAAAGATTAATGAGCAGACTTTACCCAGAGGCTTTACAAAGGTTAAACTTAATTACAAATGGGGTATTTTAAACAGCATTGGAGATGTGAATGTTGGGTAAATGGGAAGTTGGAGTGGGAAAGTTATGGCACTTTTGGGAATCAAGTCAGCCATTTATAGCTTCTGAAGAACAGGAATTAGCATGAAAGAAAACAAGGAGGAAACTGCTAACCCTTTGTTCCAAAGACAAATACAAACACACACACAACACATGCCATACGGTGGGAGATAGAGACCCTCTCCAATTTGCAACCTCACTGCCTTCTAATCCCACTTTCCCATTTGTGCTTGCTAAAATGTGCCACACCAAGAGGGAAATGTGTCGCTATGAGGCTCTAAAGCCTTCACTTTCAAATTGGCTCACGCCCTTGGCTTTGAGAAGCAGAACAACAACAACAGAAATGCCACTTTGGATAGAAGCACCCCATGGATTTGACAGATACTGTACATTTGGAAGCTTTTAAAAATCTGAAGAAATGGTTTTGTCAAACAATTATCCAACTGCAACATCTCCTTCTGTGGTGTCACTTGGTTTCAAATCTGTCTTGTATTTGTTCACTTGTTTCTAATTATATGTAACTGTATTTGTGCCAATAGTCCATGGTTACTGCAATAAAGAATGGTAACCTGAACCCAACACTGATATAAAATTCAAGTGGAATGCAAGTGTACAGAGAAGACTTTCTTTGGAACAAATCTCTACCATCCTCATTCTTTCAGATCTAGGCTGCATACTCATTATTAGGCATTCTTTTTCTCAGTTCAGTGAAGTTGGGGGCACATCAGTACACAGCGTTTCATGATAAACTACAAAATAGCTGCAGGATAGATGTGGAGTGTTGGAAGAACCCCCACAAAAGATTTAGGGGGAAGGGAGAAGAAGAAAGGCAGATCATTCCATTGTGCAAAGAAAAATTCTTATGCTGACAAAACAATCCACTTTAGCACGACATTGAATGCAAACATATACATAACTTTTTCTCCCTGACTCTGTCCCATCACTCCCTTTCCTTTGTTATCTCCTCCACTGTCACAGTCTAGATAATAAGAAATCCAAGGCACAGATTTATCTTTCTTTTGCTTGTGATATTCTGCACGATCCCATTTTAACCAATGGTGCTGTATATTTGCAATAATCACAGTGACAATTATCTTTTCTTCCTGAAGCCATTAATTAGGCAGGTTAATTTGTATTGTAGGATGGACTGACCTGTTTCTAATCAATGGATGGAATATGTCAGTGGTTTAAGGTCTGTCTTCTGAAGCCTCCAGATGCAGGAGCAGGATCCCTGACAGAAGAGGGAAAAGACCCAACAAAAGGTCTTCAGGTAGGAAACAGCAGCATATTGAAGAGGATGGGAAGTCCCCTTCATCAGCCAGCCAGGAAGGGGGAAGAGGGACACCCTCTTGCCAGGGGGGCCAGAATGAGAGTGAGCTTGCCTCAGTCAGGAGTGAGCTTGCCTCAGTAGTAGCAGTAGATTCAGGAGGGAGGACCTGCTCTCCAAAACCATGATGGGAAAGAAATTGATCAACAAAGAAACCCCTTCAATCCTACTGAGGCCAAAGTATCTCAAGGCGCACCTCAGCCCCTGCCTTACAAAGAGCAAATAATTTGTCCACCCATTCCCTACCACACATTCATCTTATGCTTTTATGGACTGGTGTCTCCTGTGTCAAAAATGTAAACTCTTGCTAAGCCATCATCAGACCAGCTGCAATATTTCCAGAGCTCCCCTTAGAATTATGAACTGTATTTTGTACTTTAACTTTGGAATAATAATAATAATAATAATAATAATAATAATAATAATATTTATTATTTATTTCCCGCCCATCTGGCTGAGTTTCCCCAGCTACTCTGGGTGGCTCCCAATCAAGTATTAAAAACAATACAGCGTTAAATATTAAAAACTTCCCTGAACAGGGCCTCCTTCAGATGTCTTTTAAAAATAGGATAGCTACTTATTTCCTTCACATCTGAAGGGAGGGTGTTCCACAGGTGGGCGCTACTACCGAGAAGGCCCTCTGTCTGGTTCCCTGTAACCTTACTTATCGCAATGAGGGAACCACCAGAAGGCCCTCGGCGCTGGATCTCAGTGTCCGGGCTGAACGATGGGGGTGGAGACGCTCCTTCAGGTATACTGGGCCGAGGCCACTTAGGGCTTTAAAGGTCAGCACCAACACTTTGAATTGTGCTTGGAAACGTACTGGGAACCAATGTAAATCCTTTAGAACCAGTGTTATATGGTTTTGGCGGCCACTCCCAGTCACCAGTCTAGCTGCCACATTCTGGATTAATTGCAGTTTACGGGTCACCTTCAAAGGTAGCCCCACGTAGAGCGCATTGCAGTAGTCCAAGCGGGAGATAACTAGAGCATGCACCATTTTGGTGAGACAGTCTGCGGGCAGGTAGGGTCTTAGCCTGCATACCTGATCTAGCTGGTAGACAGCTGCCCTGGACACAGAATTAACCTGTGCCTCCATGGACAGCTGTGAGTCCAAAATGACTCCCAGGCTGCGCACCTGGTCCTTCAGGGGCACAGTTACCCCATTCAGGACCAGGGAATCCCCCACACCCACCCGCCCCCTGTCCCGCAAAAACAGTACTTCTGTCTTGTCAGGATTCAACCTCAATCTGTTAGCCACCATCCATCCTCCAACCGCCTCCAGGCATTCACACAGGACGGAAGTAGGCCTGAAATATTTGAGCCTTGCCCCAAAGCCAAAAATCCATTGGTTGTCAAATGATCTCATTCAGGAGAGTCCAGTCCAAATTGGGTTTGATCCAGATTTGCAAATTAGGGCAGGAAATCAGACTGGAGGGTCCATGTACAGAGTTTGTTTTTGTTAAGGAATAGTGAGTTGGAAATCTAAAAAGCATTGCCAGAATTGAGACATGCAGATCTCTACTTAGAATCATAGGATCATAGAATTGTAGAGTTGTAAGTGAGGACAGCTCCAATTAAGATTAACTCCAAATGTCATCTTCAAATATTGTTAATTATTGCAGCCTAAGAATACAGGGGGCACGTGGGTGACACTGCGGTCTAAACCACTGAGCCTAGGGCTTTTCAATCAGAAGGTTGGTGGTTCGAATCCCTGCAACGGGGTGAGCGCCCATTGTTCGATCCCAGCTCCTGCCCACCTAGCAGTTTGAAAGCACGTCAAAGTGCAAGTAGATAAATAGGTACTGCTCCGGTGGGAAGGTAAACGGCATTTCTGTGCGCTGCTCTGGTTCGCCAGAAGCAGCTTAGACATGCTGGCCACATGACCCGGAAGCTGTCTGTGGACAAATGCCGGCTCCTTCGGCCAGTAAAGTGAGATGAGCACGCAGCCCCAGTCGTCCGCGACTGGACCTAACAGTTAGGGGTACCTTTATCTTTACCTTTAAGAATACAGGAGACTGGATCACATCTTACTCATATTCTGCGCTACGATAAATTTGAGGGCGATTTGTAATCTTGATTTAAAATAAATTTAACAACAGATAAGAATTTCCCTTTGTCTATTTACATGTGCCCTCATCACACACCTTCATATTCCTCTTTGTAATTAAAACATTGTAATTAGAACATATTCAATAAGAACAAGTATTGTCTGCAGTCCCCTTCATGGATCACTGCCTTGCCGTGGCGAAGGGGCTTGAATAAGAAGCTATGAGCTATGCCGTGCAGGGCCACCCAAGATGGACAGGTCATAGTGGAGAGTTTTGACCAAACGTGATCCACCTGGAGCAGGAACTGGCAAGCCACTCCAGTATCCCTGCCAAGAAAACTCAATGGACAAAGACAACAGGCATATAAAAGTTGTGACGCTGGAAGATGAGCCCCTCAGGTTGGAAGGCGTCCAACATGCTACTGAGGAAGAGCGGAGGACAAGTACAAGTAGATTCAGAGCTGATGAAGCGGCTGGGCCAAAGCCGAAAGGACGCTCAGTTGCGGATATGCCTGGAAGTGAAAGGACAATCCAATGCTATAAAGAAAAATATTGCATAGGAACCTGGAATGTAAGAACCATGAACCTTGGTAAGTTGGATGTGGTCAAAAATGACCACATTGACATTCTGAGCATCAATGAACTAAAATGGACGGGAATGGGCGAATTCAGTTCGGATGACCATCATATCTGCTACTGTGGGTAAGAATCCCGTAAAAGAAATGGAGTGGCCCTCATAGTCAACAAAAGAGTGGCAAAAGTGGATACAATGTACTCCCTCTAGAGGCTTAAAAGAGAGATTGCTGTATTGAGACAGAAACAGTGGGATTTTCCACCTGCAACTGTTCCTGTGGGAACGACCTTGAGATATGAGCGGCCCACTGGATGAAATATCAACAAGATCCAAAGCAAAGCAGGCTCAGGCTCAAAAGAAAAGAGGCTCCTTGTCAGGAGCATCAGCTGCACCGGAAAGAACAACAACGGTATCAATGGATTCCATGACACAGGCTCTACTCAGGATAAATGAATCTTTAGAAGCACTTACTAAGCAGTCTACAGAGAACTCTAAGAAACTGACAGAATTGACAACAAGACTGGATTTGAACACAATGACAATATCGTCTAATACAGATTCTATAAATCGTTTAATTCAGGAAAGCACAGAGACAAGGAAAATAGCTGAGAGCGCTAGGAGCACGGCCGAGGAAACTAAAGGGAAATTTGTTCCTATTGCAAAGAAGGTATATGAACATGATGAAGCCTTGGCCCTTATGGAACTGGAGAGGAAAGGCAAGAACTTAAAACTGAGACTGGTACCTGAAGAGGAGGAGGACAAGCTTGGGGAATTTCTTACAGACAAGTTCCAAGAATTTTGGAGTGACGAGTTAGAGGAAGAGGAAGAGGATTTTGCAATAACTACAGCCTTCCGGATTGGCAGAAAGCAAGGCAAGAAACCAAGGGATTGTTTAATTACTCTCAGATCTAAGGAAGAAAGAGATAAAATATTGAATTTACACTTCGAGAAGGCACTGGTTATTAAAAATTCCCAAATACAGATCTTCAAAGATATTCCCAGATACTTTTTGGAGGTGAGAACACAATTTAAAGACTTAGTCGACTTACTGAAACAAAACAACATTTTATTCAGGTGGGAATTCCCACAAGGGTTATCCTTCAACTTCAAAGGGAAGAAAATTAAAATAAAAACAATTCAAGACAAAGAACACTTTTTGGAGAGAAACTCCGAGGATTTTCAGAAAGGAACCGTGAGAGAGAGGGAAATACCGGATATTGCAAACCTATCGTTTGGATTGACCCCAGCACCGACTGACGAGGAACAAGAACTTGGAGCAGTGGGTGGGAAAAATACCCAATAACAAAAATGTCCCTGCAACTTCTGAGTTGGAACTGCAATGGTCTAAACCATCCCCGAAAAAGAGATCAAGTCTTTCATATATTAAAGAAAGAACAATTAGACATAATCTGTTTGCAAGAAACCCATATTGCCAGGATACACAGGAAACTTTTGATAAATAAGAGATTAGGACTGGAATTTGTTTCCTCAGACAAAGTTAAGAAAAGAGGGGTGGTGATTTATGCCAAGGAAAAATGGGAACCAAAAATGATCTTCAAAGATGATGAAGGAAGATACCTGGCAGTAGAAATTCAAATTCAAGGAGAAAAGATTTTAATTGTTGGAGTTTATGCACCCAATGAGGGGAAGGCAGAGTTTTTCAAGAAGTTGCATGAGACTTTAATGGACTTTATGGATTTTAAAATCATAATGATGGGAGATTTCAACGGAGTTGTCTCCACAAATATGGATAAGGCACAAAGACAAGTAATATCTAAGGACGGGAGACTACCAAAGACTTTTTTTGAACTGACTGACACCATGGACCTGATCAATATTTGGAGAACTAGGAACCCTCTGGAAAGAGAGGGAACCTTCTTCTCTGAAGCAAAAATGACCTGGACTAGAATTGATCAAATTTGGATTTCTAGCAACCTGGCACCAAGAGTGAAAAAAACAGAAATCTGCACAAAAACCTGTTCCGACCATAATGCAGTCAAGATGGAAATGAAATTAACAACGGCTGGAACCTTTAGATGGAGAAGGAATGACACCCTATTTAGAGACGAAGAAATCTATCAAAAGGCCCAAAAAATATTGAAGGATTATTTTGAGATAAATTTGAGAACAGAGGTGGAAAAAAGAATAGTATGGGACGCAAGTAAGGCCGTGATGCGCGGATTTCTAATTCAGCAGAATTCCATAAAGAGGAAGAAACAAAATGAGAGGAAGGAAAAGATTTTGAACCAGATAAAAGAAGGAGAAAAGAAATTGAGATCCAAACCAAAGTCTCATGAGATTTTAAGAGAAATAAAATACTATCAGACGCAATATATGGAATTGATGAATCAAGAAATAGAATGGAAGATAAAGCAAATGAGGCAAAAGACATTTGAATCGGCAGATAAATGTGGAAAACTGCTGTCATGGCAACTGAAAAAGAGACAAAAGCTAAGCACTGTGACATCCCTGGAAATAGATGGGAAACTTATTAATAAACCAAATGAAATAAGTAACTGTTTTCAAAGTTTCTTCAAAAAACTGTATGCACAAGGGCCTACAAACGAACAAGAAATAGAGGAATTCGTTAAAAAATATGGATTATCAAAGATTTCAGAACAAAATAAAAGGATTTTGAATGAAAAAATTACAGAACAAGAAATAGAGGGTGCCATCCAGAATATGAAACTGGGGAAATCACCAGGACCAGACGGTTTGACTGCGAAATACTACAAAGCTCTTAAGGAATGGTTAATACAGCCATTGAAGGAAGTATGCAACCAGATATTAGAGGGGAAAAAGGCTCCCGAATCGTGGAGAGAAGCATTCATTTCACTCATACCGAAGACAGAAATTGAGAAACATCAAGTTAAAAACTATCGCCCTATATCACTCTTGAACGTGGATTATAAAATCTTTGCAGACGTTTTGGCGAAAAGATTTAAGAGAGTTTTGGTGGAGGAGATTCATAAGAACCAAACAGGTTTTCTCCCAGGGAGACACATGTCAGATAATGTGAGGAACATTATAGACATTCTGGAGTTGCTGGAGGTGGACATTAATAGAAAGGTAGTTTTGATTTTTGTGGACGCGGAGAAAGCCTTTGACAACATTTCTTGGAAATTTATGAAGAAGAATCTCCACGGGATGGGGGTAGGCCAAGGGTTTGAAAACGGTATAGGGGCAATATACTCTGAACAAAGAGCTAAGCTAATTGTGAACAACGTGGTAATGGATGAAATACCAATAGAGAAAGGCACACGACAGGGATGCCCTATATCCCCCCTACTTTTTATATCTGTCCTGGAGGTTTTACTAAATATGATTAGAAAGGACCAGCTGGTAAAAGGAATACAGGTCGGAACCAAACAATATAAGTTAAGGGCATTTGCAGATGATTTAGTGTTAACTTTGCAACAGCCAGAAGCTAGTACTAAAAGAGTTCTAGAATTAATGGAGATATTCGGCCAGGTCGCAGGATTTAAACTAAACAAACAGAAAACAAAGGTGCTGGAAAAAAATCTAACAAAAGAGGAGAAAGATAGGTTTCAGAGTGAAACTGGGTTGGAAATAGCAAAAAAGGTTAAGTACCTGGGGGTAAATTTAACATCTAAAAATGTGAATCTATTTAAAGATAACTACGAAAAATGCTGGACAGAAGTTAAAAAAGATCTAGATATATGGTCTAGGCTGAAACTTTCCTTGTTAGGCCGAATTGCTGTTATTAAGATGAATGTATTGCCAAGAATGTTGTTTTTATTTCAGACGTTGCAGATTCTAGACAAAATGGACTGCTTCAAGAAGTGGCAGAAAGATATATCTAAATTTGTCTGGCAGGGCAAAAAGCCCAGAATAAAATTTAAGATTTTAACTGATGCAAAAGATAGAGGGGGCTTCGCCCTGCCAGACTTAAGACTTTATTATGAATCAGCAGCATTTTGCTGGTTGAAGCAATGGCTACTTCTGGAAGACACAGACATTCTTGATCTGGAAGGATATGACAATAGTTTTGGTTGGCATGCATATCTGTGGTATGACAAGGTAAAGGTCTATAAAAGCTTTAAAAACCATATTGTCAGGAAAGCATTGTATAATGTCTGGAATAGATACAAGGACTTACTGGAAAGCAAAACCCCTAGGTGGTTGTCACCAATGGAAGCGAAAGCAGTGAAAAAACTTAACATGGACTCTAATTGGCCTAAATATTGTGAAATTTTAGAATATGATGGTGAAAAACTGAAGCTTCAAAGTTTTGAGAAGCTAAAGCATAAAGTTCGAGATTGGTTACACTACCGTCAGATAAATGAGACATTTAAGCAGGACAGGAAACTTGGTTTTCAGAAGGAGAGGTCAAAGTTAGAAACAGAATTGTTAGAATCCAATACTAAGAATTTATCTAAAATGTATAATTTGCTGCTGAAATGGAACACACAGGATGAAACGGTGAAATCAGCTATGATTAAATGGGCACAGGATATCGGTCATGATATTATGTTTGATGACTAGGAACAGTTATGGACCACCGGTATTAAATTTACGGCATGTAGTGCCTTGAAAGAGAACATAATGAAAATGATCTATAGGTGGTACATGACCCCAGTCAAACTTGCAAAGATCTACCATTTGCCCAATAACAAATGCTGGAAATGTAATGAGGCTGAAGGTACTTTTTACCATCTTTGGTGGACTTGCCCAAAGATTAAGGCCTACTGGGAAATGATCTATAATGAAATTAAGAAAGTCCTTAAGTGGACATTTGTAAAGAAACCGGAGGCTTTTCTCTTGGGCATGGTCGGCCAATTGGTACCAAAGAAGGATAAGACATTTTTTATGTATGCAACCACAGCAGCAAGAATCCTGTTGGAAAAGTATTGGAAGATGCAAGAACTACCTACTCTGGAAGAATGGCAGTCGAAGGTGACGGAATATATGGGACTGGCAGAGATGACCGGCAGAATCCGTGACCAGAGGAAAGAGACAGTGGAAGAGGACTGGGGGAAATTTAAAATATATTTAAAAAATTATTGTAAAATTGCGGACTGATAAGATGTCAAGGGGTAAGAAACAAAGAATTACAACTGTAAATCTTAAACTTTAAGAAAATTTAAAAGGGACTTGATTACTGACTGATGAGTTGCTTGAAAAAATGGCAAAATAAGGATGTGGCGAAGGGAAGGCATGGGGAAGTCAAATTTTTGTTGTATGTCTTTGATGTTTGTGTTTTGTTTTGTATTGTCTTTAATATGTGTAAAAACCAATAAAAATATTATAAAACAAAACAAAACAAAAGAGTGGCAAAAGCTATACTGGGATGCAATCTCAAAAATGATAGAATGATCTCGATACGAATCCAAGACAGACCTTTTAACATCACAGTAATCCAAGTTTATGCACCAACCACTGGTGCTGAAGAAACTGAAATTGACCAATTCTATGAAGACTTACAACACCTTATAGAAATGACACCAAAGAAGGATGTTCTTTTCATTAGAGGGGATTGGAATGCTAAAGTAGGGAGTCAAGAGATAAAAGGAACCACTGGCAAGTTTGGCCTTGGAGTTCAAAATGAAGCAGGGCAAAGGCTAATAGAGTTCTGCCAAGAGAACAAGCTGGTGATCACAAACACTCTTTTCCAACAACACAAGAGACCACTCTACTCATGGACAACACCAGATGGGCATCATCGAAATCAGATTGATTATAGTCTCTGCAGCCAAAGATGGAGAAGCTCTATAAAGTCAGCAAAAAACAAGAGATAAAAGAGTCAAGAGATAAAAGGAACCACTGGCAAGTTTGGCCTTGGAGTTCAAAATGAAGCAGGGCAAAGGCTAATAGAGTTCTGCCAAGAGAACAAGTTGGTGATCACAAACACTCTTTTCCAACAACACAAGAGACCACTCTACTCATGGACAACACCAGATGGGCATCATCGAAATCAGATTGATTATAGTCTCTGCAGCCAAAGATGGAGAAGCTCTATAAAGTCAGCAAAAAACAAGACCTGGAGCTGACTGTGTTTCAGATCATCAGCTTTTTATAGCAAAATTCAAGCTTATCTTTTAAAATTTTTAATACACAGTGAATACACAGTGGAAGTGAGGAACAGGTTTAAGGATTTAGATTTGGTGGACAGAGTGCCTGAAGAACTATGGATGGAGGCTCGTAACATTATACAGCAGGCAGCAATGAAAACCATCCAATGAAAAGGAAATGTAAGAAAACAAAGTGGCTGTCCAACGAGGCCTTACAAATAGCGGGGGAGAGGAGGCAAGCAAAATGTGAGGGAGATAGTGAAAGATACAGGAAATTGTATGCAATTTTCCAAAAAATAGCAAGGAGAGACAAGAAGGCCTTCTTAAACGAGCAATGCAAAGAAATAGAGGAAAACAGGGGGGGCCACTAGGTGGCGCATCGGAAGATGGCTGACAATAACATCTCTCCGACCCACACGAGGTAATTTGGAGGCTATGATGGGGGTAATTAGCCTCCTTAACCCCCCAGGATTGTGGGGGGGGGACGGCCCTTGTCTGCTGTGCCCTATACCACCCCCAGATTTGTGGGGGTGGGGGCACTAGGCACAAAGCCCTTCTGTGGGATTCCGGCACTCCTGGACGCCGTCCCTGATTCGTGCCACTAGTTGCAAGGATCTTTAAAAGAAACAATTTGGACGAGATAAATTGCACATGCTTCAAGGAAAAAGGGGAGTAAAGACTGCTGACAGAAGAGATCTCTGCTAACAAGACAAGAATAAAATATGAGAAGATACGTCAAGATACGGTACGACGAATGACTGAGGGGGGAGGGGGGAAAACCTGCCTTCCCTTTTTTCTATGTGATTTAACAAGAATCCCCTCCCCTAATGAGTCAGAAATTAAGGACTTAAGCTGTGGATTTAAGGCTGTGTGGAGATAAACTTTTGATCCAAAGCAATGTTTCAAGATGAAGCTGGAAAGCTAAGAGTTTTGGAATGACGCAGTTAAAGATGCCGTCGCCATTTTGGGAGGCATTGTTGGAGCTCTTGGGTCTGGGAGGAGAAAGAGAGAAATAGAGTTGTTTACATATCGTGGATCAACTCCTCGGTGGGACTTAAGAGCGACAAATGCCAAAATTTACGATGGAAAGAGTGATGTTATCTACGAAGGAGATATATGGAAACCATCTGGACTTAGTGGAGGAACGGGAAATCCACACAGGATTATTATACTTGCTATCGGCTTAAGGAGACTAACAGAAGAGATCGTAAAGGAAAAAGAGAAATTATATGAACAAGATATGATGTGGAAACACCAAGATAAGACTGGATAGAATTATGAACTTTGTTTGGCCTGTTTGGGACTGATTTGGACATTAACGTAGTAATAAGAAGATGATCTGAATCCCCCTTTGGATCTTGAAGTATGGGTTCCCCCAACAAAATTTAAAAACTTGGCTTTGTAATTTGGAATTTATGTGATGTGATTTAATTTGATGTGATTGGCCAGTTAATAAAAAATATTTTAAAAAAAAAGAAATAGAGGAAAACAATAGAATGGGAAAAAACAGAGATCTGTTCAAAAAAATTGGAGATATGAAAGGAACATTTTGTACAAAGATTTCCATAATAAAAGACAAAAGTGGAAAGGACCTAACAGAAGCAGAAGACATCAAGAAGAGGTGGCAAGAATACACAGAGGAACTATACCAGAAAGAAATGAATGTCTTGTATACCCCAGGTAGTGTGGTTGCTGACCTTGAGCCAGACATCCTGGAGAGTGAAGTCAAATGGGCCTTAGAAAGCACTGCTAATAACAAGGCCAGTGGAAGTGAAAGTATTCCAGATGAACTATTTAAAATTTTAAAAGATGATGCTGTTAAGGTGCTACACTCAATATGCCAGCAAATTTGGAAAACTCAGTAGTGGCCAGAGGATTGGAGAAGATCAGTCTACATCCCAATCCCAAAGAAGGGAAGTGCCAAAGAATGCTCCAACTACCGCACAATTGCACTCATTTCACACACTAGCAAGGTTATGCTTAAAATTCTACAAGGAAGGATCAAGCAGTATGTGGACCGAGAACTCTCAGAAGTGCAAGCTGGATTTCGAAGGGGCAGAGGAACCAGAGACCAAATTGCAAACATGCGCTGGATTAGGGAGAAAGTTAGAGAGTTCCAGAAAGACTTCTGCTTCATCTAGTTCTCCTTCATTGACTATGCAAAAGCCTTTGACTGTGTCGACAACAGCAAACTATGGCAAGTTCTTAATGAAATGGGAGTGCCTGATCACCTCATCTGTCTCCTGAGAAATCTCTATCTGGGCCAAGAAACTACAGTTAGAACTGGATATGGAACAACTGATTGGTTCAAAATTGGGAAAGGAGTACGACAAGGCTGTATATTATCTCCCTGCTTATTTAACTTATATGCAGAATTCATCATGCGAAAGGCTGGGCTGGATGAATCCCAAGCCAGATTTAAGATCGCCAGAAGAAATATCAACAACCTCAGATATGCAGATGACACAACCTTGATGGCAGAAAGTGAGGAGGAATTAAATAACCTTTTAATGAGGGTGAAAGAGGAGAGCGCAAAATATGGTCTGAAGCTCAACATCAAAAAAACCGAAGATCATGGCCACTGGTCCCATCACCTGCTGGCAAATAGAAGGGGAAGAAATGGAGGCAGTGAGAGATTTTACTTTTTTGGGCTCCATGATCACTGCAGATGGTGACAGCAGTCACGAAATTAAAAGACGCCTGCTCCTTGGGAGAAAGGCGATGGCAAACCTAGACAGCATCTTAAAAAGCAGAGACATCACCTTGCCAACAAAGGTCTGTATAGTTAAAGCCATGGTTTTCCCAGTAGTGTTGTATGGAAGTGAGAGCTGGACCATCAACAAGGCTGATCGCTGAAGAATTGATGCTTTTGAATTATGGTGCTGGAGGAGACTCTTGCAAGAAGATCAAACGTATCCATTCTGAAGGAAATCAGTCCTGAGTGCTCACTGGAAGGACAGATCGTGAAGCTGAGGCTCCAATACTTTGGCCACCTCATGAGAAGAGAAGACTCCCTGGAAAAGACCCTGATGCTGGGAAAGATTGTGGGCACAAGAAGAAGGGGACGACAGAGGACGAGATGGTTGGACAGTGTTCTCGAAGCTACAAACATGAGTCTGACCAAACTGTGGGAGGCAGTGGAAGACAGGAGTGCCTGGCGTGCTCTGGTCCATGGGGTCACGAAGAGTTGGACACGACTAAACGACTAAACAACAACAACAATTGTCTGCAGTGGAAACAGTGAACATTTGCTCACAACTAGAGCAAATCTAGAGTTCAACTAGATACTCACAAACTCAGACCCTAATAGAGGACCTTTGTTAAGGGAGGGGAGATCCTGCTATTCTTCATAGATATCTTAACAGCTTTAGAGACCATGCTGTCCTCTTGAACCAGCTCTGTGAGGCGGGCATTGTGTGTTTCTGTAGTTCCAGTGCTAGCTCCAGCATCAGTTTTAGAGAATAGAATCAAGTGATTATCTCTCAGCCTCCTGTGAATTTTGGTGTGGGTGTAGCAGAGCATCATCCTGTCCACAATGCTATTTAACATCTTTATGAAGCTGTTGGGAATGGTCATAAAGAGATTTGAGGTGAGGTATCATGATACCCGGGGACGCGGGTGGCGCTGTGGGTAAAAGCCTCAGCGCCTAGGGCTTGCCGATTGAAAGGTCGGCGGTTCGAATCCCCGCGGCGGGGTGCGCTCCCATTGCTCGGTCCCAGCGCCTGCCAACCAAGCAGTTCGAAAGCACCCCCGGGTACAAGTAGATAAATAGGGACCGCTTACTAGCGGGAAGGTAAACGGCGTTTCCGTGTGCGGCTCTGGCCTGCCAGAGCAGCGATGTCACGCTGGCCACGTGACCCGGAAGTTCTCCGGACAGCGCTGGCCCCCGGCCTCTTGAGTGAGATGGGCGCACAACCCTAGAGTCTGTCAAGACTGGCCCGTACGGGCAGGGGTACCTTTACCTTTACCTATCATGATACCCAGTTCCATTTCTCCCTAACATCTGAATCAGTAGAGGCTGTGCAAGTCCTGGACCTGTCCCTGGACGAGGCACAGGGACCTGACTCTCAATCCTGGTAAGATGTTGTGGGTGACTGGCACCAAACTCCAGAGAACTGGTCAATTACCTGCTTTTATTATTGCACATCACTTTAAGATGCCTCCTGAGAGGTGGTAGAATTATGGAATAATGAAATTGCTGGCTCATCATCATCCTTCTTCCTTCTTTGGAGAAAGTCAAGCAAGCTCTTGGTCCTACCAAGAAACAGAGAGGCATTCTTCCCAACTGCTAAGTGCTCCATCCCAAGGCACTTGGCATGTGACAAAATGACTAGACTGTTTCTTTACAGCCCAGTTCTCCCATCTATGAACCGACTCATCGGCCTGACCACACAGAGGTCCCCTGTGGACTTAGTACACTACCCAGCATATTGTTCAGTGGCTGCGGCAGGAATATGACTATCATGTCAGATTTGATCAGCCCTATTTCAAAGTGATTTCAATGCCACCTGAGCAGACATACCTGTTCTAGTTTACCTATGAACCCTTGAGAAGATGTATATGCACAATATCATAGCAAGTCATGATATCCTAGGGCTAGAATCAATCTTTGTTTTGGCTAATCCCACTGTATTTTTCAAACCACAAAAAGCACAAAGAACAGTGGTACATTTCTTAGCAGATAGCCTATGGATTGCCTTGCAAACTCAGAAGAGTTTTCAGCCGACTTATTTGTCTGGCCTGAAAATGTAGTCTCCAGCCCAATTGCCTGACCTATTCTTCCAGTATGGATTATTTGGTGCAGATTTATTTAGCATGCAGAATGCAGGTCGGAAACATCTAATGAGATGCTTTTCTATTTTCAGAATCATATTAGAAACTGCAGAATGTTATGTATGCAGGATGAAGTAATGGGCTCACATAGACTTTTCTACCAACCAAAGCAATTTATTTTGTCCAATAAATAAATTATTGGCAGATAATTAGGATACCTTCCAAATCTGAATAACTAGCCATATGCATTGCAATATTACACACTTGAGCTAGACGATCCAAACACTGGGTGGCATGCAGTTTGCAAAATGAACTTATGCCAAGGACTAGATCATTAGCTGCAAACAGTAGGCTGCAGCATTGGGGGGGGGGGGTTGGAAATGGGGCATTTTCAGTTTACAAGCAATATTTCTATATTTGAACACTTTTAATGAATTCAACATCCTCAAGAGCATTTTTAAATTATTTTGACTCAATTCACTTGTCCCCTCTCATCTGCCCTGCAGTTTGGTCTGACATTAAATAGTATAGACACACAATTATAGTCCAATCAGAAGTACTTTTTGGGTATGGCGAGTCATAGACCTAGTTCCTTCCAAGGTGGTCAAGCTTTATCTGAGCCATGTCACATCCCGCTGCACATGAAACAGCCTCTTCCCTACAAATGCTTCCCCATATGGAAAAAATTCTGTCCTTAACTATCAGGTTAGGAACAAGGAAGGCTGGAACTCTGCTCCCAAACATCTAGATTGCCAGTATCAAATCAAGGATTTGATTTGACTTGATTGTAGGAAAGAGCTTTTACTTCTGTCAGCAGCTAACCACCTACAGCCTGAAACAACACAACTCAGACATGCATTTAAGCACTTTAATGATAATGTTATATATCTGTGTGTACTTTTTGCTTTGGGAGTGAAAAATCACAAGCATTTCCTATATCCTGCTTCTTTATGTCCTCTGCCTTACCAACGGAAAGATAAACTTTGATAAAAAGTATAGCATGTTTTTGTCTCAACAGCCACACAGTCTCCCACAGAAGCGGCAACTTCTCAAGATGATTGAGGGGGCCTGACAGAACGCCCTGATGCCACGTGTCGCAAGGAGCTGGGAGTGGAGCCGAATGCCTTCTGAGCATTGAGGCAACCTCAACAAACAAACAAACATTGGGGAGGCAAAAGTGCCTTAGCGCCTAGGAGCCGGCGCCTATGGTCTCCCACATGATAAGGATGCCATGTGCTCCTTTGGGAGACTCAGAGTACGGAAGGGGGTGGCTTAGTGGTGCAAACCTTGTTGGAGGAGAGGGGTCTCTCCTTTGGGAGGCAAGCTGAGATACTTGCTCTCCCTCTGAGGGGGGTCTGGGCTTTGATCATCGGGGTAGGGGGAGTCTGAACAGGAATATGCAGCCATTTAACAGGAGTCTGAACAGGAGGATGCAGCCTTTGCAGATGGAAGCAGACCCCCAATGGAGCATGCACTTGCAAGCTTGACATTCCTGCACAGCCCAGCTCACCTTTAAAAGCTTGTTGCGGGTGAGGTGGGGTGGAGAATAGTTGGGACAACTCTGTCCACTTCTGATCTTCTTGCCCTGCCAGTAAACCATGGCCCCTGAGCACTGGGGCTGCTGCTGAGCTTGTACCATTCATTGTCCAAATAAAGATCTTTCTTACAGGTAAGAGCCTCTATGTGTGTTTGAATGATAGCAAGGACGATGGAGCCCATTTTGTGGATGAAACTGTATGATAAAAAAGCACTGAAGGAGGTATCTGTTATCAGCAAGGAATGAAACAGCTGCATTAAAAGGATATAGCTACAGAATATATTTTTACTAAAAGCCAAAATATTGAGAGAGAAATCCAGCACGTGAGGAAGACAAGTTTTCACAAGGGCAAGAGATGTGGGTCTTCTAACTCTTCCTTAGGAAAAAAGAAAGAAGGGGAATTTGTCTCTGCACACCTATAACACATTTCAAACAGCCTTGTTCTGTAGAGCAGGAAATCCCACTTATTAATACATTCTGTAAAATAAAGTCTTCATTTTTCCTGGGTCAGTTAGTGTTTAGCTGATTGATTGGAAGGAGAGAGAAAAAGCACAGTGGAAGCCCAAGACTCCTCAAGTAACTTCAATTCACACCTACACTAACTATTCAAAAGTTTAATCTACTATAACAATGTTTTATAACCTTTCATTTCACCAGCCTGGCATTCCCTAATGGCAGCAGCTGCTACAGCAACATTCTTGTATAAAAGGTTTTCCTTCTAATAGGCATGGCTAGAGCAGCCCCTTGATTATCCTTCCCCTTAGTTCTGCTGCAAGTCTTTCCCCCTTTATTAAACATTGACAGGAAGACTGTATTCAGGTTCCATAAGCAGGATATCTTGCACTACTCAGGCAATTCAGAGTCAAGGATCTTGCTGAATTCAACATTCAGTCACCGTAATTGAATTACTGGCATTCAGGGTTGATACCTCCTCCCACTTGGTTTTGACTGTTAACATTCCTGAAATGAAATCTGCTTCAGTCTCTGGCTCACTTGCACACTTGTGGACTCAGGGCCAATTCATATAATGAATCTGCCCTGCATACAGTGTGAGCTCAAGGTGCACTGCAGCCAGCTATGCAATGAAGCAATTTTTGTTTGCTTCATTGGCCACATTTTCAGCATAAGGTAGCAGGTGTGCAGCCATCTCTAGCATGCTTTAAATTCTTCTCATGTTGAGGGCTGAGATAGGGGACATGCAAGAGAAGGAATGAAATCCAATGGCTGAACAGCAATTGTCATGGTGTGACCAGGTCAGTCTCCATTCTCATGGGAACAGAAAATAGTCAAGAGGCTCCTTTTAGTAGGCTCTTGTCATGTGTCTTTGTCACAGCCACAGGACTTGCCTGACATGAACGTGAGAAAACAGATGGAGGTCACTTTAACATGAAGTGCTTTCCCTTTCCCTTAAGGGTAGGATCTTGCTGTTAGGTTTTCAGGGTTGGCTGAAAAGATTGGAGGTTGGCTGTGAGGCCCTGGCCTGTTTCTGGCGGATGCAAAAGCTGTTGCTTCACTAGGGCATGGTCTGAGCTTTTGTCCTACCTTTCCCCTTCTTTCCAGGGAATCAACCTTGTATCTCAGACCACATCCTAGGAATACTCCCAAGTATCTTAGGTGACCTGAAGCTGGGTAGACCCATCGCCAAAGAGCCTACCAAACCTAGGTGGACAAGCTGCTGGGGGGAAATGCATTGCAAAAATGCAAAAATGAGAGAGTAATATGGAACAATGAACAGAACAGTTACTCTGTGTCTGCTAAACAAGAGCAGTTAATTGGTTTTATCATTCCTAATTTAAAAGTCATTCTCTGGTTCCTTATAAACATACAACTTGTTGTGGCATGAGCATGAGCTGTTGTAACTGAAAGCTTACTTCATCAGATGAAATTGACTGAGATAGTGGCAAGAGAATGTATGGATATTTTGGATGTATCATTGATTCCTCTGTTCTGATTCTGAAGAAAGTTCTGCAAGTAAACTTTGAATAGTATTTTCATGGGTCTGGGCAATGCTTTATTCCAAAGATACTCATTAATATTGCACAGTTTGAAGCAACTGGATGCATGAAAACTAACTGCTATAAATCTTATGTTTTCAGTAAAGAATAGACTCTATATCCTTGCACATTTGATTGCTTGGAGGCCTTTGTCACACTGAAATTTTGTTTATAAATGCATGCCTTCCTTGCCAGGGGCCAGGAGAGTGAGGTGCAGGGTATGCAGCCAGAAATTTCTTGGAACCTCAGAAAACATTGGCATATATTGTGTGAAGATGAGCATCAACATTTTGTGTAAGCTGACATAAGAGCCATGACGTTTCCTTCCCTGCCAGCTGCTTCTTCTGCCAACATGCCCCCGCCTACTTCTCCCAGCCAATCCAGAGAGGCGATGCTTGCCTTGCCCATCCTACGGGGGATACTCTCTGCCTACTGAGGGGGTCTGCCCTCTGCCAGTGAAGGGCAGTGGGTTTCAGCACTGACCATGGCCCACCTTCAGGCAGAAGAAGGCAAAGCACCTCATTGTCACCATCACCATCACAAACAGATGAAGAGTAACTACATCTGGTGAAATTATCTTTTCCAAACAACTCTCACAGGAATCAGGATGTTTGCATTGATTCAAATTATATTTGTAGAGGTAGAATAAAAGCAAAAGCAAACAAAGCCATTCAACCAAGCACCTAAGAGATTTCATAGTGCTCTGCTATATTAATACTATGAATAGAAGACTCGTCTCTGTGTGATTTAATTTGGGCTCTTTCTGACAAAAGGTGGTGTTAATTTGGTATTATTGGTTAACCTGAGAAACAGTGTTGCTCATATATATTGAGCAAGGAACTGTAAAGTATTTTTACAACTGAGCTCAACTCTAGCTGAAATGTCTGCAGGGGAGACAATGACTGCCTTGTTGTTTTGATCAAGCAAAACACAGCCAGGTGCTGCAATTTTTATTTATATTTATAATATTGCTTACAAATACAGCTGAAACTGACAGAAAGAATGATGAAGCCTGGAGGATATTTTTTAAAATTGAACAGAGGGAAATCAATGCAGTATTTTACTACAGAGGAAAGGGGCAGCTTTAGACAGTCTTGTCCCAACAATATTACTGTATGTCAAATACAGCCTCTTAATTTTATCTTGTCTAAATAAACTACATTTGGAAACAGTGGGCAGAAAAGCTCACATGATTTTCCGCTCCTGGTTTAGGAGCAAATTTAATAGCTGGCTCTACTAAAATTAAAATTATTGCCCAGCATCAACTTAGCACTGGAAGACTTCCTAGAACTAAAGTTGAGGCCAAAGCAAGAAATGAGGTCCATGGAGTTTTATTATATGTGACATCTTTTGCCTGTGTGTTAATGTCAACCATTGGTACAAAATAATAGCTCCCATAGATATTTGCAACAAGATCATCCAAGCAACACCGGCTGTTGAAGTAGCAAACAGAAACTTCTCACAGAGCTGAGAAAATTTCAAAACAATTGGGATGCATGTGGGATGAAGCCAAATTCAGTAAATATGGAAATAAAATTCAGTAAATAAAATAAAACACTGATGGAGTTAGGCACAATGGGGCAGGTGTCAGGATGCTATCAGCGGCTCCTGGGTGGTTGCCCAGGAAATCATAAAGACAAGGAATTTTTTTTTCTTAGAATAATATATATATATATTATCTACGAAAGCATATATATATATATATATATATATATATATATATATATGGGAAATTAAACATATAAAACAAAGCGATTTCAAACATTTTGAACCCTTAGACCTCCTTCCCTCCCTCCCTCCCTCCATGGTTTCCATCTTTAAGATTAAATTTACTGCATCTTTTTACCCTTAAGTAGCTATTATATACATGGGACGCAGGTGGCGCTGTGGGTTAAAGCCTCAGCGCCTAGGACTTGCCGATCGAAAGGTCGGCAGTTCGAGTCCCTGCGGTGGGGTGCGCTCCCGCAGCTCGGTCCTAGCGCCTGCCAACCTAGCAGTTCGAAAGCACCTCCGGGTGCAAGTAGATAAATAGGGACCGCTTACTAGCGGGAAGGTAAACGGCGTTTCCGTGTGCGGCTCTGGCTCGCCAGAGCAGCGATGTCACGCTGGCCACGTGACCCGGAAGTGTCTCCGGACAGCGCTGGCCCCTGGCCTCTTAAGTGAGATGGGCGCACAACCCCAGAGTCTGTCAAGACTGGCCCATACGGGCAGGGGTACCTTTACCTTTACCTTTAGCTATTATATAACCATAATTGCCATTATTATTATTTTTAAAAACTTTTAAAATTCAAAATTAAAACAAAACATATTATCCAGAAACATATCATCCTTATTCCCCCCCCCCATTTTTCGATCTCATTGTATCAAAAGCTTTCTTTTTGTCAACCTTAAAAACATCATTTAATTGGTGATGCTGCAACCAATCCGTTAACAGTTCTCTAATATCCCCATTTTTTTCAATTTTAATTGGTCTCCTGCCTCTTTTAACAAATCTTTATAGGTGGCCCACTTGCCTCTCATATTTACTTTTTTAAACTGAAATTGCTTCCAATGGAGAGAGCCACCATGGTGTTCTTCGTTCCAATAGATTATTGTACCTATCTCATACCTCATAGATTGATTTTCTTATCAAATGGTTCAGGAATCCTTTATGTACTTTCGTTTATCATACCAAAAATATGTGTGCCACTTATTATCATGACCCTCCAAGTCTAGTAAATCTGTATTTTTTAACAAGATCCATTCCTGCAACCAGCAGAGACAGGACGCTTCATAATATACAGTGGTGATGTTATTTTTTAGTCGTTTAGTTGTGTCCGACTCTTGGGACCCCATGGACCAGAGCACGCCAGGCACTTCTGTCTTCCACTGCCTCCCGCAGTTTAGTCAAACTCATGCTGGTAGCTTCGAGAACACTATCCAACCATTTTGTCCTCTGTCGTCCCCTTCTCCTTGTGCCCTCCATCTTTCCCAACATCAGGGAGTGTTCTCTTCTCATGAGGTGGCCAAAGTATTGGAATCTCAGCTTCAGGATCTGTCCTTCCAGTGAGCACTCATGGCTGATTTCCTTAAGAATGGATAGGTTTGATCTTCTTGCAGTCCATGGGACTCTCAAGAGTCTCCTCCAGCACCCTAATTCAAAAGCATCAATTCTTCGGCGATCAATCTTCTTTATGGTCTAGCTCTCACTTCCTTTTTTTAATAATAAATTTTTATTAATTTTCCAATACAATCATACAATTTTGTCCAAATTTTGTCCAAATTTTGTCCAAATTTTAACAAAGTATTCTTTTTGGTCTTCCTTCAGCTTCTCTGGTAATCATCCGTATTTACCCTTCAATACGCATTCCTTTAATTGCATTGCCATTTGTCTTGCCTCCCTTTTCTATTTTCTTTCGACAATACCTCTTAAATTTTTACAGTGCTTCTTGAAACCCCACTAGCGTTGTTTGCACCTCACATATATTTTTCAGATAATCTACGAATTTTCCCCAATCTTCGATGAACTTTTGGTTTCGGGCATATCTTATTTTCCCAGTCAATTTGTCCAGTTCTGCATAGACCGTCAATTTCATTCTCCATTCTTGAATCGTCGGTATTTCCTCTTGTTTCCATTTCTGGGCCAATGAAATTCTTGCTGCCGTAACTGCATACTGGAATAATTTACAGTCTTTTCTTCTTATTTCTTTTCCTGTAATCCCTAAAAGAAAAGCTTCTGGTTTCTTAACAAAAGTGTATTTTAACATCTTTTTCATTTCATTATATATCGCTTCCCAGAAACTCTTTACTTTCTTACATTCCCACCACATATGGTAAAACGTTCCCTCTTTTTCTTTACATTTCCAACACTTATTACTTGTTTTGTACATTTTTGCCAATTTTGCCGGTGTAATGTACCATCTATAAAACATTTTCATTACATTTTCCTTCAACCCCATGCATGCAGTAAATTTTAGATTTTCCTTCCATAATTTTTCCCAATCTTCAAATTGAATATTATATCCAAAATCTTTGGCCCATTGTATCATTACCGATTTAACCTCTTCATCTTTCGTAAACCATTCTAACAATATCTTATACATTTTTGACATAGTTTTATATTCATTATTTATTATCTCTGTTTGGAACTTTGAATCTTTTTCTGCATAACCACTTTCCTTTATATCTTTTTAAGCATTTCATTTACCTGAAAATAATGCAACCAATCATACACATAATCTTTAACATAGTCATATGGTTTTAGTTTCCATTTTCCTCCATCTTTAGTTATTAATTCTCCGTATGTAGCCCATTTCCCTCTCATATTAATTTTCTTTACACACATAACCTCTAACGGAGATAGCCAATGTGGAACTCTTGGCTCCAGAAGGCTTTTATACCTGTCCCATACTTCTATTAGTGAACTCCTGAAAATGTGGTTCCCAAATCCTTTATGAACTTTCTTCTTATCACTCCATAGGTAAGCGTGCCACCCAAATCTGTTATCGAAACCTTCTAAGTCCAATAATTCCGTATTTTCTAATTTAATCCATTCCTTTAACCAGCAAAGACAAGCTGCTTCATAATATAATTTCATATCTGACAGGGCGAAGCCTCCCCTTTCCTTCACATATGTTAATAATTTGTATTTTATTCTTGGCTTCTTGCCCTGCCAAATATACCTTGAAATCACTCTTTGCCAATCTTTAAAAATCCCTACCCCTTTAATAACGGGGATAGTCTGAAATAAAAATAACATCTTTGGAAGCACATTCATCTTTATCGTAGAGATTCTGCTCCCAAAGGACAGTTTCATTCTACCCCACACCTCCAGATCATTCCTTATTCCTTTCCACACCTGAACATTATTATTCTGGAACAGGTCAATATTTTTAGGAGTTAACCAAATTCCTAAATATTTTACTTTCTTCACCACCTCTATCTCTGTCTGTTGTTGCATTATTTCTATCTTATTATACTCCATATTTTTCACCATTATTTTGGTTTTTTTCTTATTCAACCTAAAACCGGCCACTTTTCCAAATTGTTCAATCTCCTCCAATACTTTTTTGACACTCTCCCTTGGTTCTTCCATCGTTATAACCAGATCATCGGCAAAGGCTTTTACTTTATATGGTCTAGCTCTCACTTCCATACATCACTACTGGGAAAACCATAGCTTTAACTATACGGACCTTTGTTGACAAGGTGATGTCTCTGCTTTTTAAGATGCTGTCTAGGTTTGTCATCCCCTTCATGGATCACTGCCTTGCCGTGGCGAAGGGGCTTGAATAACTCAGAGAAACTATGAACTATGCCGAGCAGGGCACCCAAGATGGACAGGTCATAGACTTCCGGGTTAGCGCCTCCAGCAATGGCGGAATTCCTCTGATTGGGAGGAATCCGCTCCGTGGAAATCAGGGTCTGGCCGCCACGGCGAAGGCGGAGACCCACTAAAAACCACAGGTGGGAGAAGCCTGTGGACGTGGGATTCGGCTGGCATCTTTTGCGCCTCCCCTACTCATGGGGAAACCCGGTTTCGGGGATCCAGAGTGACGTGGGGTGAGCGGCGCATTGCTTCGAATTGAATGCTTCTTTCACAGAGTGAAGCCACATTGCTGGTGCCAGAGAGCGCTGACTTTTTCCTGTGGACAATTGGACTTTAAACAACTACCCGTGAGTAGAACGGAAAATTGGATCTTTAAATATTTTAATTTGGCACCGAAACGGGAAGGTTTCAAATAGGAAGTCCGCCTTCCTCTTTTGTAAATAGATTGAAGCAAAGACGCTGCAAGCTAAAGTGTTGGAAAGCCTTTTGTAAAGGATTAAATTTCCATCAGTTAAAATCATCAAACCCCCCTTGGAAGCAGGAAAAGAGGGGGAAAATTTTGGACCTAGTGAGCCTGCAGGAAAGAGTGAAAAATCAAATTACCACCGCTGTGAACCTGGAAACGGGGTGCCAGTAAGATTGACGTCTTGGGAGAGTTCATTGACTGTGAACAGAACGTATGTTGACAGCTAGCTAAATAAGAGAAATATATTGTTTCCATTGTCTTCTTCTGCGTTTAAAAAGGAGGAAAAGTAACTGAAATTTGAAACTAACTTTATTGCTTGAATTGTGCTTGAAAGGATTGATACAAGTGGAGACTGTTTCCCTCTAGAGGGAGCTTTTGAAACTGTTACAAGAGTGGAGCTGGGGAATCTCCAGCTGCAAGATAAGAACTGTGAGAATCAGGGATTGACCTTGGATCATTTAAGAATGTCGACAGAAGACACCTTAGTGACTGTATTATGTAAGATAAGCTATTCGCTGGAACAGCTCCACAAGAAGACGGATGCTATGACTACTAAACTTGAGAACCTGGGACAAAAAGTGATTCATTTGGGACAAAAAGTGAACATTAATACAGAAACTATTCAGGATTTGACACAGGAACCTACTTCGACAGGACAAATTGGGGAGAAGACGAAGGAGAAAGTTGTTGTTGTTGAACCTAAAGTAATACAAGTGGGAGCCCCAGCCTTACAGAGGCAAATTGAGGACAATAGGTTGAGGCCTTTTATGATTGAATATATAAAAAGTCAGATTTTGAGGATCGGAGCCCTGCTTGGACTGGAGAAGGAAAGTTGGATAGACCCTTTCATGCAGGGATTTATTGACCTTTGGGTCTTGGATTTGGGTGAGGAGGTGATTGGAGTTGTGGGGGCCTTTGGATTTGGAGGAACTTTGAAACATGTCCTGAAATATTATATGGACCTTAGTTTTAACTATGGAGAGTTGGTTGACCTGTCGAGAGGGAATAAAAGCATTGTTAGGTTGGAGTCTACCCGAGTTCTGCTATTCAATATTAAAGAATATGAAGAAGACCTGCAGAAGGGACTTGGAAAAGAGTTAAGAGCCTCGGACAGAAGATCTCCAGGTTGATGAACTATATGGAATGCACGGAAATGACTGGCAGAATCCGAGACCAGGGAGAAGAGATGGTGGAAGAAGATTGGAAATCTTTAAAGTTTATATATAGAAATACTGTAAAATTAATGAGTGTTAGAAAAATTGTTGGAATGAAATTTTATGGCTTTAGTAGAAATGTTATAAGGAGTTAAGCATAAATAAGTACTTTAGCATTAATGGAAAATAAAATTAAAAATATGTTAAGATATTTATATGACAAAAAATAGAGAAAGATTGAAAGGAATTGCTGAAACAATTAACAGAAGTAGAATACAAAAAGGGAGGTGAGAGGAGGTCGATGAAACAAGGGAATGAAAGATAGAGTAATGAAATGGTATGATGTATGTTTTTAAATTGTTTTTGTTTTGTTTTGTTTTGTTTTGTGTGTTAAGGTTGTGTTTTGTATTGTTTATATATTGTATTGTTTCTTTTTTCTTTTTTTGTTTTTTCTTCTTGTCTTTTTTCTTTTTCTTTTGTAAGTTTTAAAAGTAATAAATATTATTATTATTATTATTTTAAAAAAGATGGACAGGTCATAGTGGAGAGTTTTGACCAAACGTGATCCACCTGGAGGAGGAACCGGCAAGCCACTCCAGTATCCCTGCCAAGAAAACTCCATGGACAAAGACAACAGGCATATACAGTGGTACCTCAGGTTAAATACTTAATTCGTTCTGGAGGTCGGTTCTTAACCTGAAACTGTTCTTAACTTGAAGCACCACTTTAGCTAATGCTGCTGCCGTGCCGCCAGAGCACAATTTCTGTTCTCATCCCGAAGCAAAGTTCTTAACCGGAGGTACTATTTCTGGGTTAGCAGAGTCTGTAAACCTGAAGCGTCTGTAACCTGAAGTGCATGCAACCCAAGCTACCACTGTAACTTCAAATCCGGCAAGGAGAAACCTCATCTTTCTTTGGAATCAGTTAGTAATTTATATTTTATTATTGGTTTCTTCCCCTGCCAGATAAATCTTGATATTACTTTCTGCCATTCTTTGATGTGTCCCGTACCGCCTATTACAGGTATAGATTGAAATACAAAAAGCATTCTTGGTAGAACATTAATTTTTACAGCAGATATTCTATCCCAAAATGATAATTTCATCCTTCCCCATACTTCCAAATCCCTCTTAATTTCTTTCCACGTATGTATGTAATTGTCTTTAAATACATTTATATTTTTGGCAATTAACCATACCCCTAAATATTTAATCTTTTTTCCACACTTATTTCTGTGATCTGTTGTAATTTTTCTTTTACCGTATTTTTCGCTTGATAACACGCACCTGACCATAACACGCACATAGTTTTTAGAGGAGGAAAACAAGAAAAAAAAATCCGAATGAAACAGTGAGTGTATCATTTTTGTGCTTCATGCTGTGGCCACAGACATGTGATTTGACGGTGAGTTTGGGGTAGCCCAATGCAAAAATCCTGAGAATCCATGTCAATCTGTGCTTTGTAACCACGTTTTTGTACCATTGCAGCCCCAGGCAACAGTGGGTGCATGATTTTTGGGGGGCAGGCTGTAGCCATGGACATGCTATGTGATCTGATGGTGAATCTGGGGTGACCCAATGCAAAGATCCTGAGGATCCATGCTTTGTAACCACGTTTTTGCACCATTGCAGCCCCAGGCAAAAGTGGGTGCGTGATTTTTTTGGTGCAGGCTGTAGCCATGGACATGCTATGTGATCTCATGGTGAATCTGGGGTGACCCAATGCAAAGATCCTGAGGATCCATGTGGATCCGTGCTTTGTAACCACATTTTTGCACCACTGCAGCCCTGTTTTCGCATCAGATCATTGCTATGTGATCTGATGGTGAATTTGGGGTGACCCAATGCAAAGATCCTGAGGATCCATGTGGATCCGTGCTTTGTAACCACGTTATAAGTGGGGAGGGAAGGAAAAACATAGAAGGGACAAGGAGCACGAGAGGGGTGTGCGGAGAAGCAGCTGGCTAAGAATGCAGGAGAGGGGTTTAAAGGGGGGGGGAAAGGAAGGCAAAAGTCCCCCCCCAAGCCAGCCCTTCTCTCTCTCTCTCTCTCTCTCTCTCTCTCTCTCTCTCTCTCTCTCTCTCTCTCCTGCATGTTTTCCGCTGCCTGCGAGTCCCTAGACGCAGCAGCACCAGAGCACTGAGAGGAATTAGAGGGTAGGACGCTCTGCTTTCCCCTCTGCTTGCCTGGAGGGGAGGGGATTTGCCTGCTCTTTGTTCCGTTTGAGCAAACACAGTAACGAAACAGAAGAGGATGGGCAGTAAGATCCTGAGGCAGAATGCAGGAAAGCAGCAGCCTCCTCTCCTCCGTGACAGCGAGAAATGATTTTTGCCTGATTTTTGCCCTGTACTTGAGACAGTCAGCTCCAGGGACCACACATTCGCTCAATAACATGCACAGACATTTCCCCTTACTTTTTAGGAGAAAAAATCTGTGTGTTATAGAGGGAAAAGTACGGTAATTGTACATTCATATTTTTCACCAACATTATAGCTTTTACCTTATTGCGTTTAAAATCAGCAACTTGCCCAAATTCTTGAATCTTTTCCAGTGCCTTTGGTGCACTGGACAAAGGTTCTTCAACCGTTATTACGGACAACCAAGTCGTCTGCAAAGGCTTTCAATTTATATTCTCTGTTTCCCACTGTTATCTCTTTTATCTCTGTATATCTCTTTCCTTTGCTCTTATAGTGTTCACCAGAACCAATATAAACAATAATGGTGAAAGGGGGGGGGGACCCCTGTCTAGTTCCTTTTTGTAACATCATACTTTTCAGCCATTACATTGTTGACTATCAGCATAGCTTTCTGCTCGGAGTATATAGCATTCAACCCTGTAAGAAAGTTTGGTCCTACTTCCAGCTTTTCTAGACTCTTCTTCATAAAATTCCAAGAAATATCATCAAAGCATTATCAGCATCAATAAACATCAAAGCTGCTTATCATTCCTGGCTTCCAGATATTCTATTATATTCCTTATGTTATCTTTCATCTGTCAGCCAGGAAGGAAGCCCGTTTGTTCATGATGTATAATCTCTTTTAGAGCCACCTTTAACCTATTCGCTAAGATGTTAGCAAAAATTTTGTAGTCATTATTTCATAGCAAGATCTGCCTATAGTTTTTAACTGAGAGCGAGTCAGAGTCTTGCTTAGGAATTAATGTTATGTAGGCCTCCTTCCAGGAGTCTGGTAGTTTCCCTCTAGTCATTATATTATTCACCACCTCCTTCAATGGGAAAGCCAGCTGGTCATTTAATTTTTGTAATATTTTGCTGTAAATCCATCTAGTCCTGACAATTTACCTAGTTTTGCTTGCCCTATTGCAAATTGTACATAAATCATTGTAATCGGTGCATTTAGTTAGTGTATCTTCTCTTTCGGAATCTTTGGTAGTTTAATCTACCTTAGATATTCCTCAATTTTTCCCATATCTTCCTTTCCAACCTTATATAAGTCCATATAGTATCTTAGAAATTGTTTCCTGATCTCTTTCAGATTATCAATTATTTTATCCTCTACTTTTAATTTACTGATTGTGTTTAGACCTTGCTTCTTCTTTAATTGTCTTACAGACCTTTTTTATTTCAGTCTTTACAGAGAGAGGCTATAGAACCCAGCCTCTTGGGTAATGGCGTTGTTCCAAGGGAATCTCCACCCAGCCCAGCCGCTGACAGCAGGGCTGCATGATGACAGCACACTTGATGCTAACTTGGAAGAAATAAATGACTCAGAAGATGCTCCAGAAGAGGCCTGCTTCAGAAAGTTTCAGTTTTATGTTTCGGTACACAATGTTATAGCAGTATTAGCCACCTGCTTTGGTGATAAAATTCTTGCATTGCAGGGGGTTGGACTAGATGACTCTCGGGATCCTTTTCAACTCTATAATTCTATGCTGTTAAGCAGTTGACAGAAAATATAGAATTCTTGTGGAAATATTTCACCGTGTCCAAAAGTGATGTGGAGAGAAAGGCAAAGCAAAAACTTCTTTACCAAAGCAATATCCTGCTGACCTTAATGGTGATGGTTTTGGAAAAGAAATGCAACAATACAGAAAGAAAATTTTGTAAACAATCTGTTGAATTTATTAACAGAGTAAAGACTTGGTGACCTGTTTCCAAATGTTTGTGTTAGCTTTAAGATTACTGTTAACAATCCCAGCACCAGTAGCTGCTGGAGAGAGGCCATTGAGCAAACCTCAGCCAAATAATAATTATTTAAAGTGCACAGGGGTTGGATCTAGACACATCAAAGAAGCGTTTTGGTTAAATGCATTGTAAATTTAAACGGGGAAAACATGTAGAGAAAAGGGGACTCCACATTGCCATATTACTCTGCATATACAATGCATATAAATCACTTTTTCTTTGCCAATCTAGCTGAGTCCAGGGTCTTAGGAACATCTTACCGATTTGGCCAGGCTACATATGGAAGTGAGAGCTGGACCATAAAGAAGGCTGATCACCGAAGAATTGATGCTTTTGAATTATGGTGCTGGAGGAGACTCTTGAGAGTCCCATGGACCGCAAGAAGATCAAACCTATCCATTCTGACATTATAGGAGCCAGCATCTAGTACCAAGAGGGCCCTTGAAGTAATCCAGGAATTTGGTCAAGTGGCAGGTTTTAAACTGAATAAGTTAAAAACCAAGGTTTTGGAGAAAAATTTGACGCCGATAGAGAGAGGTTTCAGAAGGAGACAGACTTAACATTAGTAAAGAAGGTAAAATATCTGGGGGTGAATATAACCTCTAAGAACGTGAATTTATTTAAAGATAACTATGAGAAATGCTAGTCAGAAGTGAAAAAAGATTTAGAAATTTGGTCGAATTTAAAGCTTTCCTTGCTGGGTCGAATTGCTGTTATTAAGATGAATGTACTGCCGAGAATGTTATTGTGGTTCGAGGGCCCGACCCCCGCGAAGTGAAATGAAGATACAAGGATACGTGATATAAGGTTAATGGGCTAGAAAAGGCCACAACTTTATTGATTACAGCAATGGAAAGGTATTGGCTTAGGCATTGGATCGAAACAAGTGGGTTTATTCACCAGTAGGTGGAGCCAGTTGATGCTAATCCAACTATAGGCTCACCCCTGCTGTCACCGAGGGTTGTGCCATGGCCTCCCGCCAAGCAGGCATCGGATAGAATACATGACCGCCAGATTCCTTTAACGGAATACCCCTAAAAATTGAAGGCATAGGCGATGGCCACACCTAGCACTTCGACACACCACAACACATTATTCCAATGCCTAACCGCCACCCGAGCCAAAGGCTCGCCGCCAATACCTTCAAAGCTGCAACCAATCCCAGATGCTTTTGATGACACTAGCTAACCAAATGTCGTTCCCCAGATCCGATAGGTGGACACCGTCATTCTGGTATAAGGCTTGGTCGCCGATCCGGATACGGTCATGATAAATGACTCGGCCATACATAAAGCGCACCCAACGGGCTACCGCCCGATTTACAAGTTTCCTGGTTCTTTCAATGGCCATACAGCTTTGTGCACCGCGCCAGACAGTTCTTTTCAGGAAGGAGGACCTGGGTCACGTCGTTCTGGGGCACAAGGCTGCCAATGCATTCAAGTCTCTTTTTATGCTCCAAAACAAGTCCACACTCTTTCTGATAGCGAGGTCATTCTCCCCCAAATGAATCACGAGGATGTCGGGAGGGCCGATCCTGGCTACTTTCTCCCACAGCAATGGCATAAGCTCCTCCCAACGCATGCCTCTTCTCGAAAACCAGGAAACTCGAACACCATGTGGAAGGCCAAGATTGGGTGCAAGGCCGCAGCTCACTGCTCGTACGCGGGCCCAATGAACTATACTGTGGCCGCAAATCCACACGCTTCTCCTGAGCATCGCTGGGGGTAAAAGACAGAAAAGAAAAGGCAGGTAAGTAGGGTAAAGCAGCAGGTCACAGACTAGCGAATATAAGACTTATAAGCATTGGATTTCCACCGGCCCATTTCTTTGATCCTGTCCGCTGGTAACCCCAAGTGCGCGGCCGTGGTGGCAGCACCAATCCTAAATGAGTGCGCAGCGTACTCCTGGGAGGATAGACCACAAGCCTCAATAGCCTTGCGAAGCACTCTGGTGAATTGGTGCCTCAACAAGGGAGACCCATCTTCGTGGACCAGAAACGGACCTGGGCGGGGCGGTCTGAGGTAGAGGTACCGCCTAGTGTCCTTTACCGGGCATGGGCCCTGCTGTGCCGACGCCGTGAGCTTAACTAGGACACTCTTACCAGCCTGATCAGTCTTGCACTGACGAATACGCACTGTCACAGCAGTTTCAGACAACTGCATGTCCTCGCACAGGAGGCCGCGTGTTGAACCTCGTGCACTACCTTCAAACACTACCTCGCCAACTCTGAGCGCGCCAAAAAAGGCGATAGCATATGCTGCGGAAAAAAGACGTGCCTCAAACCTGGACCAGCAAATTGACCTGACTTTTATGCGTATATGAGATAACAACCCATAAGAAATCGGCTTACGGCTCTCAAACCTGGGAGGTTGTAACCTGCCCCAACCCTCAATGGCTCTACGGATCAAAAAGTCGCTACACGGGTCATGAGCAAATGTAGCTTTTGAGAAGAAGCTGATGGCGGCTACGTGAATCTTTAAGGTTTTTGGAGCACGTCCCAGATCATCGAGATGGGAAAGGTACTGCAAGACATCGTCAGTGGTAGGAGGTACGTTATGTGAGAGCCCAGATAACCCAGACCTGAAACCAAGGAAATCACACCAGGCCTTCTTGTAGGACCTGAGAGTGGAGGGTGCCACGGACGCTAATACTCCCCGTATCACTTTGCGTCTCCAACGTTCCACAGGGACTCCGGAAAGGGTTCGGGCAACAGTTGTGCTCCAGGTGCAAGCGACCAGAAGCGAGGTATCTGAAATCGAGACAAGGCATCGGCTATGTCATTGTTGGCTCCGGGTACGAATTTGGCTGAAAATATTATGTTGTACTCAAGGCACCGGAGGACGAACGCCCGCAGAAGGGAGGAGACCCTCTCGGACCGAGATGACTGCCTGGCTAGAATGTTCACCACCGCCAGGTTGTCGGTCCTGAAGCACACACAGTGATCTCGAAACTCTTCCGTCCAGATGTGAATGGCCACCACTATTGGAAAGAACTCAAGAAAGGTGAGATCCCGCGTGATGGCCTGACCCTGCCATGCCGTCGGCTATCGTTGTGCGCACCAGCGCCCCTTGAAGTACAAACCAAAGCCTAGGGACCCAGCCGCGTCCGATTGGACCTGGAAGTCTGATGACAAATTCAAGACATCCTGCCATAGAGATACCCCATTGTAGTTTCCCAAAAAAGTCATCCACACCTCCAGATCTGCCTTGACTGACCTGGGGAGGCGGACCCTGTGGTGCGGGTGCCTAAGACCAACTGACAATCTTGCCAGGCGGGCACAAAAGGGGCGTCCAGGGGACACCACCCTGCACGCAAAGTTAAAATGGCCTAATAAAGATTGAATTTGCCTAAGGGTGATCTTCCTTAGCCTAAGAGTGTCTAGAATTAATTCCTTAAGGGCTTCAATCTTTTCCGCAGGTAGGCAGGATGACTGGGCCATTGTATCCAGCTCGATGCCCAGGTAAATTAGGCGCATGGTCGGCCCCTCCGTTTTTTCGGCAGCGAGAGGAACACCCAGGTCCTGGGCCAGAGCTGAGAAGGCCTCAAGCAAGGAGGCACATTCCCCCGTGTTGGGCTTACCCACGAAAAGAAAATCATCCAGGTAATGCGTGACCCCAATGGAATTTGTCCTAAAACAGGGCCCAATCCAAGAACGTGCTGAAAGCTTCGAATGCCGAACAGGCCACTGCGCAGCCCATTGGCATGGCCCTGTCAACGTAGTATTTTCCTTGAAATTTGAAACCCAGCAACCAAAAGTCACTAGGATGGACTGGCAAAAGGCGGAAGGCAGATTCGATATCGCATTTTGCCAAAAGTGCCCGCGGTCAATCATTGCAAATTATTGACAAGATGGATTGTTTCAAGAAGTGGCAAAGAGATATATCCAGATTTGTTTGGCAGTGCAAAAAGCCCAGAATAAAGTTTAAGATACTTACTGATGCTAAAGATAGAGGGGGGTTTGCCCTGCCAGACTTTTAAACTCTATTATGAATCAGCAGCTTTTTGCTGGTTGAAGGAATGGCTACTTCTTGAAAACACAGATGTTTTAGATCTTGAAGGTCATGACAATGTATTTGGGTGGCATGAATATTTGTGGTATGGCAAGGTAAAAGCGCATAAGGCATTTAAAAACCATATTCTCAGGAAAGCATTGTTTAATGTCTGGATTAGATATAAAGATTTTTTGGAGAGTAAAACCCCAAGGTGGCTTTCACCTATGGAAGCGAAAGCCCTGAAAAAACTTAACATGGAAGCCAAATGGCCAAAATATTGGGAAATTTTAGAACAGGAAGGTGACAAATTGAAATTGCAGAGCTATGAGAAGCTTAAAGAGAAGGTGCGAGACTGGCTACACTATTTTCAAATAAGAGAGGTTTATAACCTGGATAAAAAAATTGGTTTCCAGGGGAAAAATCAAAGTTAGAAACAGAACTATTAGAACCCAATGCTAAGATACTATCAAGAATGTATAACTTGCTGTTGAAATGGAACACTGAGGAAGAAACGGTAAAATCTGCAATGATAAAATGGGCACAAGATATAGGATATAATATTATGTTTGCTGACTGGGAGAAGTTGTGGACCACTGGGATTAAATTCATGGCATGTAATGCCCTAAGAGAGAATATTATGAAAATGATGTATAGGTGGTACATGACTCCAGTCAAGCTTGCAAAAATATATCATTTGCCCGACAATAAATGTTGGAAATGTAAAGAAACTGAAGGTACATTCTTTCACCTTTGGTGGACGTGCCCTAGGATTAAGGCTTTCTGGGAGATGATCTATAATGAAATGAAAAAGGTATTTAAGTACACTTTCCTGAAGAAACCAGAGGCCTTTCTCCTGGGCATAGTCGGCCAATTGGTGCTAAAGAAGGATAGAACTTTCTTTATGTATGCTACAGCAGCAGCAAGAATACTCATTGCAAAGCATTGGAAGACACAAGACCTACCCACTCTGGAAGAATGGCAGATGCAAGTAATCGACTACATGGAAATGGCGGAAATGACTGGCAGAATCCGAGACCAGGGAGAAGAGTTGGTGGAAGAGGATTGAAGGAAATTTAAAATTTATTTACAGAAACATTGTAAAATTTCTGAATGTTGATGACATTGAAATGAAATGAAGGGGTTCTAGCAACAAGGGAAAAAATAAGATTGGATTGATAATAGATAAATTAATTGGATATGAATTTGCTGAATTAATTTTTAAAAGGGATACAAAAAAGGCAGGCGTGAGGAAGTCAGGAAAATAAGTGAGTCAAAGATGAGAAATTAAAAAGAGGGATTTTTGTTTCTTTTTTGTGTGCTTTTTATTTTTCTTCTTTTTTCTTATGTTAAATGTTTGTAATTTTTGTATTTTGTAATTTTGTATTCTTGTGTTTTTATATTTTTCTGGTGTTCTTTCTTTTTTCTGTTTGTTGTTACTCTTAAATCTCAATAAAATATTATTTTAAAAAAACTGCAGGAGGCAGTGGAAGACAGGAGTGCCTGGCATGCTCTGGTCCGTGGGGTCACGAAGAGTCGGACACAACTAAACGACTAAACAACAACAACAACATATGGAATCACACTTTGCCAGAACGATTAATTTTCATGCTGTGATTTGAAATGTTTCGCAAAAAGAGAGAAAAGCTCTCTTTTAAAAAGTAAATAGTAAGTTTGTCTACTTTTATTTGTTTACTAACACTGGTATATTTTGATCTGCATTGCAATCTAAAAGGATGTTTCGATGTGAATTCTTTCTCCTTACCTGTACTGTAGCATAAACAAACATGTTCAAATCAAGGGTGCTTTGATCTCTGATCTTCTTTTATTTTATTTATATGTATTTATTGTGGCAAGAGTAAGAGCCTATGGCCTTAAATGCAGAACACTAACAGAGCCTTCCTCTCCATCCCTCTCTCGTCTTCCAAACCCCTTTTGACCTTATTGGCTGGATAAAAGCAGAACAACTAATGCAGAAGGGAAGGGGCCCCAATCACATTCCTCTCAGAGGAATCACCTTCATTTTCCCCAGAAGCAAGAAACATTTGTTTCAGCAGATGAATTGAGCAGATAACATTTGGCTTAGTTGGGTTTTTTACAGGCAGTGTTTGTTTCTTCTTCGTATCTCTTGTAAAAATGGCTTTCCCCAACCCCCTTTAGATCAGAAAGGTGCTGGTCCTACGTACCATTGGGCATTGCCAGGAAAAAGTACCGTCCTCAGGAATTGCTTCACAGAGCCAAATCTGATTGGTCAAATGCTATTGGGACATCATTCTGATCATTCCTAGGTTTCCACGACTGGAATGTAATAATGGAGGGATACAATCTATTTCAGAGAAACAGACCAGACAAGAAAGGAGGAGGAGTGGCGTTATATGTCAGGGATGTGTATACCTGTGAAGAGATCCAAGATTTAGAACGTCAAAGCCAAAGTGAGAGCATTTGGGTCAAAATTAAGGGAGAGAAGAATAACAGTGACCTCATTGTGGGAGTTTACTATAGATCCCCAAGTCAAATGGAGGACATAGATGATGCCTTCCTGGAACAGATGGCCAAGCATGCAAAAGGAAGGGAGATAGTAGTAATGGGGGACTTCAATTACCCGGATATTTGTTGGATGTCAAACTCAGCCAAGAGGATAAGGTCAAACAGATTCCTCACTGGCCTTGCAGACAACTTCGTTGTCCAGAAAGTGGGAGAAGCAACAAGAGAAACAGCCATTTTAGATCTGGTCCTAACCAATGTTGATGACCTGGTTAGTGGGGTAGAAGTGGAAGGATCATTAGGCGCGAGTGATTATGCTCTTCTGAAGTTTACTATACAGCGGAAAGGAGCATACTAGGACTCAATTTCTTGACTTTAAGAAAGCCGACTTCATAAAACTTAGGGAAGTGCTGGGTGAGATCCCATGGACAGTAATACTAAAAGGAAAGGGAGTTCATGGTGGTTGGGAGTTTGTTAAGAGGGAGATAGTAAAAGCACAACTTCAGGCAATACCAATGAGACGGAAACATGGAAGGTGCCTAAAGAAACCAGGGTGGCTATCTAAATAACTTTTAACTGAGTTAAGATTAAAAAAGGATGTGTACAAAAAATGGAAAAGGGGGGAAACCACCAAAGAGGAATTCAAACAAATAGCCAGCACGTGTAGACACAAAGTCAGAAAAGCTAAAGCACAGAATGAACTCAGGCTTGCGAGAGAGGTTAAAAGCAACAAAAAAAGGCTTTTATGGGTATGTTCGTAGCAAAAGGAAGAACAAAGAAACAGTGGGGTCACTCAGAGGAGAAGATGGTGAAATGCAAGCAGGGAACACAGAAAGGGCTGAACTCCTCAATGCCTTCTTTGCCTCAGTCTTCTCCGATAAAGAAAACAATGCCCAACCTGAAGAATTTGGAGCAAATGATTCAGCAGAGGAAACACAGCCCAGAATAACTAAGGAGATAGTACAAGAATACTTGGCTAGTTTAGATGTATTCAAGTCTCCAGGGCCAGATGAACTGCATCCAAGAGTATTAAAAGAACTGGCAGATGTGATCTCAGAACCACTGGCAGTCATTTTTGAGAATTCCTGGAGAACAGGCGAAGTCCCGGCAGACTGGAGGAGGGCAAATGTTGTCCCTATTTTCAAAAAGGGGAAAAGAGAGGACCCAAATAATTACCGCACAGTCAGTCTGACATCAATACCAGGGAAGATTCTGGAGCAGATCATTAAGCAAACAGTCTGTGAGCACCTAGAAAGGAATGCTGTGATCACCAATAGTCAGCATGGATTTCTGAAAAATAAGTCATGTCAGACTAACCTGATCTCGTTTTTTGACAGAATTACAAGCCTGGTAGATGAAGGGAACACAGTGGATGTAGCCTACCTTGATTTCAGCAAGGCATTTGACAAGGTGCCCCATGATATTCTTGTAAAGAAGCTGGTAAAATGCGGTCTTGACTATGCTACCACTCAGTGGATTTGTAACTGGCTGACTGACCAAACCCAAAGGGTGCTCATCAATGGTTCCTCTTCATCCTGGAGAAGAGTGACTAGTGGGGTGCCACAGGGTTCTGTCTTGGGCCCGGTCTTATTCAACATCTTTATCAACGACTTGGATGATGGACTCAAGGGCATCCTGATCAAATTTGCAGATGACACCAAACTGGGAGGGGTAGCTAACACCCCAGAGGACAGGATCACACTTCAAAACGACCTTGACAGATTAGAGAACTGGGCCAAAACAAACAAGATGAATTTTAACAGGGAGAAATGTAAAGTATGGCACTTGGGCAAAAAAAAATAAAAAAAATGAGAGGCACAAATACAAGATGGGTGGCACCTGGCTTGAGAGCAGTACATGTGAAAAGGATCTAAGAGTCTTGGTTGACCACAAACTTGACATGAGCCAACAGTGTGATGCGGCAGCTAAAAAAGCCAATGCAATTCTGGGCTGCATCAATAGGAGTATAGCATCTAGATCAAGGGAAGTAATAGTGCCACTGTATTCTGCTCTGGTCAGACCTCACCTGGAGTACTGTGTCCAGTTCTGGGCACCACAGTTCAAGAAGGACACTGACAAACTGGAACGTGTCCAGAGGAGGGCAACCAAAATGGTCAAAGGCCTGGAAACGATGCCTTATGAGGAACGGCTAAGGGAGCTGGGCATGTTTAGCCTGGAGAAGATGAGGTTAAGGGGTGATATGATAGCCATGTTCAAATATATAAAAGGATATCACATAGAGGAGAGAGAAAGGTTGTTTTCTGCTGCTCCAGAGAAGCGGACATGGAGTAATGGATCCAAACTACAAGAAAGAAGATTCCACCTAAACATTCGGAAGAATTTCTTGACAGTAAGAGCTGTTCGACAGTGGAATTTGCTGCCAAGGAGTGTGGTGGGGTCTCCTTCTTTGGAGGTCTTTAAGCAGAGGCTTGACAACCATATGTCAGGAGTGCTCTGATGGTGTTTCCTGCTTGGCAGGGGGTTGGACTCGATGGCCCTTGTGGTCTCTTCCAACTCTATGATTCTATTCTATGATTCTATGATCTGGCAGAGCAACGCCTATGTTCTTTAGTCATTCTTGTGACTGAATTTGCCAACAGGAACATTTAATACACAAATTGAATCACGTTTATGTCCTGCACTCAAAGTAGCTAAGTAAACATCCAGTAAGAGAGAGAAAGCAGCCAGTTTCTAGGCAGTTTCCATCACAATTTGCAATGATCAAGAACCAGAACTGATGTCACGGGGGTTTGCAGAGGGAGAGGGAGAGGTAGCAGGTTCATTCCTACCCTGAAAGCAGCTCTGCACTTTTTCTTTTGTGTATGTGAATGGCTGGGAATCCTTCTTGTAGGGAAGGGGAGCATTGCAGGTAGGGAGCATGGTTGGAAAGAGCTCTTCTGCCCATGCTCCATTCATTTTAATATTTCAATGAGAGACATGGAGCGAACCTTCATGCCAGGGGAATTATTCCACCCCTGATATTTGCCCATTCTCTTTATACTACAGTGTTTTTGAAGTTGGGGTACCAAAATGGAATAAGCCCTGAATAACCTGGCCTGGCATAAGCACCAGGGGCTCCTGCACTCTGTGAATCACCACAGCACATGGCACATGATTATCTGTGTTGCGGCCAGTATGGAGGGAGGCTTGCACTTGGTGCTGGTCCCCTTGGGCAGGAGAATCCCCTTTATTTGAGATTGTGCCCCCTGCTGGCCTCACATAGCTCAGTATCGCTTTGTGTTTGCTTTTGCTGTACTTCATCTCCTTTGCTCAGAATTGAGGGGAACTTTGGGAGATTTGGTTGGCAGGACAACAGCATCCTGCTCACAGCACAGCATTTCTGCTGCCTCAAATATATGAATTTAGGGCCAGTACCAGGTTCAGTGGGGCCTGGACAAAGCACATCTGTGGCCCCTATACCCCCCCCCGAGGTTTCCCAGTAAGCATATCCCTTTTGCATAAACATAACTGGTGCCCTTTGAAGGGAACCACCAGCCAGGGCAGCAGCTACCAACCATCTTATTTTACCAAAATGCCTCTGGCTCTGGGTTTAGTCAGGATTAGGGGTATTTGGGCAGTGGTGGATCTGGGTGGCTTTTGGCTCTGGACTTCGTTGTCTTATTGGGATGAAGGAAGTCTGCCTTTGGGGTCCTCCTGCTGAGTGGCTTTCTGGACACCTGCCTCTACACATGGCACGGCAGCATTCTGGGGAAACAAGGACTGCGGTGGGCAGCTGCAGCCTCAGCTGGTGCTTTGCCATGTACACCTGCTGAGTATAGAGGATCAAGGAGACAAAAGGTGATGCCAGCCCCTGGAAGCTGCCCTGATGCGCTCTGCTAGAGCCCAGCATTTGCCTAAGCAAAGTGGATGCTAAGAACGGCATTCGGTGTGGATGTTTTCCTGGAGTTGCAATGAAGATGGTCAGCACTTTGAGCAGAGCCGGGCATCCAGTGAAGCTGAATGTTGGAAGATTCTGGACAGAAAAAAGCAAGCTGCACACAGACACTGACCAGAGATTTGTTGCATGTGCTTTAGTGGCCAATCCATTGGGGGCTCTTTTTCTCCTACTGTAGTCACCTCTTTCTTCCTCTCCCTCCCCCACAAGCTTATTTCATCTGTCTCATACTATTGTGTGATTTTTTACTAACCAAAGAAGGTACCCAACAGAACATAGAAAATTATATGAGGAAACTGACAACTTTACAATACAAACCAGCTGCAGAAAACTGGTTTTAATATTCACTCAGGTTGTTATTGGTATCTCTCCCCCTTCCTCATCCCCACTTTCTAGGAGATGCTTTACTTTTGGTGGAAAATATATTACAATGTTGTCTGCCGACTTAGCATAATCAGGAGTCGGCGTGGAACTTATTCATGCAGCGTGAGCATGTTGCTCCTAGGAAGGGGCTAATATACAAGGAGGCTGCTGTAGATCTTAGGCAGAACCAGCATCTGAGGAAATATCTGAAGCCTGAGAAGTTTTGCAGCATGCTGCTGATTTCCACGAGTGTATTCCCCCCCCCCATGCCCTTGGAGGAAAAGAGAGGAAGAAAATAAAAAATTGAAAGTGTTTGGTTTAACTTGACTGGTCTCTGGTGTTATCCAGTGAAGAGAAAAGTGAATGCCTCAGCCTCTGCTGTTTACCTGCACAGTGAGAAGTTATCTAGAAATTCCAGTCACCTACTCTATTGCTGAAAAGATCATTGAGCTCAGCTGCCAATGTAGCAGCATGGCATTGCATCCAGCAATTTGAACAGAAAGTTCAAAGGAAAGGTCAATTTCTTTGAATTTGCTAAACTCACAATGTATATATTTTTAATTGCTCATTCATTTTGCAAATCCTGCTTCTAAAGTAATGAGGGTGCTGGTGTATTTGCTTCCTTCAAGACTCACAATTTGCTGCTTATTATTTCTGAATTTGTAATCTGTTGTTGTTGTTGTTGTTGTTGAATTTGTAATTTTTCATTTGTTATTCAGGATTCATTACTTCTAGTTTGCAAATGCCTGGTTTTTACTTAGTTAGTTGCATCTAGGAATTCATTATTGAGGAACTGAATATTTTCCAGTTGTTCAGGGTTGCTTTAGAGTATTGTGCTTCATAGCAAGTAGGACAATATTTATTCAATTTTGTTTTCAAAATTTCAGAAAGAAAAATGCTAATAAATCTGGAACAGTAGAACTGATAGTTCTTGTTTTTTCCCAGGTAGCAAAAATGTGTCCCTGGATACTGGAAGCATCTCTGACTCAACAATCTTGCCCACCCACTTCAAATGGGTTTTTAATGTATAGTTATAGAATCAGAGGGACCCCTGAGGGTCATTGAGTTCAGCTCATGCAATGCAGGAATCTCAACTAAAACATCCAGGACAGATAGCCATACCATTATGTGCAAATGTCTATAATTCATGAACAGCAACGAGGCTTCAGCCCATTGCAGTGCTGAAAAACAGTGTATTTGATAACCAACAGCAAATCCTTTACTTTCTTCCTTTTTTGTTCCGGAATAAGGTTCTGTGTGATTAGAAAGTACCTGACTAGATGGAGTTCTGGCACTCTCCTGCTCCAGTTCTGCTATCATAGTGGAGTCTGTTGTTTAGTCGTTTAGTCGTGTCCGACTCTTCGTGACCCCATGGACCAGAGCACGCCAGTGGAGTCTACCTTCTTCCAAATTTGAGAGATTTTATCTGCAAAGAACTTTGCAAAATCATTGCAGGAGATCTTGGAGTCCTTATTGGACCTTGATGGTAAAGGTGGTTCTGTTACTGCAAATAAAGTAAATACTACAAAGGTATTTAGTGTCTCACTCAAAGGAAACCAATGGGATAACTCTGCCCTGAAACCTTTCAGCAATAGGGGAAGTGGGGAGCAGAAAACATGACTGTTGGGGCAGAATGTGCCAATGGAGCAGACAAATGCCAGGTGGTTGGGGTAGGGTCAGTTCCTATATTGACAGTACAATGCAGTTTCACAGCTTAGCAGTTACATATAGTTGTGGCACCCTGTAGTGCCCTGCACCACCCATCTTTATTTTTTATAGTATCTCAGCAATACCACTGTCAGGGAACTGCCATCGGAGAGTCAGGTGGTGGAAGGGCTCAAGGAGGCTAGGAGACCTTCGGATGGGGAGGAAGGAACCAGTAGGGGGAGAGGGAGAATTCCTGCAGAAACTCAATCGGAGGAATGGCTCCAAGATGTTTCCAGTGAGAACAGCGGGGAGGGCTCAGGACCTCCGCTGGGGATGCCCACTCCACGCAGGAAACTGTCACGCAGAGAATCCAGAAGGAGAGTTTCCATCAAGGAACTCTTATGTTGGCATAAATTCCGGAAGCGCCCACTGACGGATTCTGCCAGCGATTGAGGTAGCCATGCACCCATGGCTCCGCGGACTGGGAGAGCTTAGGAACTGATGGTAAAGCTTGGAGGGCTTAAACGCTTACGCACGAGCAGCCCCCTTATCCCATTACAAGCACCATCATTGCTTTCAACAACGGCCCAGAGCATTGGAGGTGAGAATGCCAAATACCATAAAAAGGGCAGTTGCCATCTGTTTGTGACACCAGCCTCCCCCCGCCCCCCCCAAAAAGAGAGAGTTTCAGAAGGGTTTCAAATTTGGAGGTTTAGCAGGGGAGAAAGAGCTGCCACCTGCAGTGTCTGGTGTAACTGTGGGGAGCAGGGCACTAACATTGAACAAATGGAATCACCAGGTGGTATTTTGCTAAGCTTCATTCAGCTTCAGCCTTGGAGCTGGCCCAGGCTCAGCTTGACTGCAGTTCAATTTCTGGTTATGATTTGTTTGCTTGTTTTCAATATGGAGTCTGCTTTGAGTATCGAGGCACCAGAATGAAATCAACTACACACACACAGGACACGAAGGGCTAGAAAGAAATGTTCCAAAACAATTGTACTATATCTGCCTTGAAGAATGAGGCACTGGAATAAAAGCTGGACTTCACATTTAGGTCAAAGTTCTATTTGTTAAGGTGTCAACACCACCTGGTTGCCTGCACGCATTTTACAGGAAGGCAGGGAGATGATGGCAGACACTATTTCCCTTAAACACTGAGATATCACAATGAAACTTAGCGTGCATGTTTGCAATTTAATTCTCCAGGAGATCAAACGCCAACTTGATCTTTGTTCTCATTTTTAAGGTAAGATGCATTCATCTTGAACAACATAATGTGATGAAGTACATTGTAATGTGGTATTGAAAGCATGTCCTCTTGAACATTGTGATTTGTTATTTAGTTGAGCATTGCATGATAAGAAAAATCACACAGTGGTTGCAAGGAGACCAACAGTAGACATAATATTATGAATCGGCTCAGAGAGCACCAAGCACAAACCCTCAACAAACGAAGAGCAATAATTTATTCTTGGAGAAGGGACAGAGATGGCATTTATGTCCAGGACTTTGTTCTTGGTCAGACCAAGTTGACAACTGGGGAAATAGAAAGCAATGGATCCTTGTACACATAGCAAGTTCAGAAATTGTCTGGTCAGCTCCAGCCATGAAGATATAGTCAGAATTTGGATAAATACACTTAGCAAATGCTGTGTTAATGGTCCTCAGCCTAAGGATCTGTAAAACAACTCCTTGAATAATTTCACTAGTCGTAATGAAGCTTTTTCAGCAGCAATTTCTGTAAAGATACAGAAACAGCAGGATAACAAGAAGAAACTGAAGCATTTCACTTTTTTGTTTTATTGACTTTCTTTTTCTCTGTTATTTCATCTCACTGTCACTGCGCTCTTTTATTTTTCAGAAGAATTGTGTTCGTATCTGAAATAAATCATCCAAGATTTTTTAAAGTCACTTAAAACCAGAAAATATTGTTTGAATAATTTGATTTGGTCCTCTGCCTCCATCTGGGGCTTTGCAGGCTTGCAGGCTTGCTGTTTGCTGAGATGCTAACGGCATGGCAGGGCAGCCCTGCTCACCTGCCCTGAGTCACTGCTGCTTACTGGGTAGAGGAGCAGGGATTTGGGAGCAACAGGGTGTGTGTGTTTGTGTCTGTGTGTGCATGTGTGGTGCAAACACATGGGCAGAGACGGTTCCTGCTTGTGCATTTGTACCATTCTGACCTCCCTGTCCCTCCCCACCTTCTCCCTGGTAAGTGAGTCAGCTGTCAGGAGAGCAGGTAAGCCCTGCTGCCCAACCAGACTGCCCACTACTGGCTGCTAGTTAAAGCTATGACATTTGGCTTTTATTGCATTTTAAAATCTGTTTTTTTTTATCTGAGATATTTTATCTGAGATATTCTAGCATATTACCTAAAATTAATTATCCACCTTTGTTAATATAAAAACTGCCTAATTTCTTTGCATTCCTGTTTTCTACCTACTAAGGAACCTATGTGCAGCATCACAGGATTGAGACAGATCTGGGTAGCACCTGGATTTTATTTTTTTCAAAACATGGAGATTCAACCATGTTTCTCCTTCCAAGCAGCCCTGGGCGCAACCTCATTTGAAAAGCCTGTAGCTACCTCCAACATTGCATGAAGTGGAAGGGGAAAATAAGGAATTGTTTATACTGTACCAAAACAGTTTGCTTCATTTTAACTGATGGTATGACAATTGAGGAAGTAGTTTCAGGAGAGAAGGAGCTAAAGGGCAGTTGGTCCCAGTCAAGTGGGTAGAGTGGACTATCCTTTTTCTCCTCTTCCCCAATATAGCCAGTGGAAATGGATAATATATGACAGTTCTGCCAGGAGGGATCATGACAGTTGATCCTAATGCCAACCGAGCAGTTCGAAAGCATGCCAGTGCAAGTAAATAAATAGGTACTGCTGTGGTGGGAAGGTGTTTCTGTGTGCTGCTCTGGTTCACCAGAAGTGGCTTAGTCATGCTGGCCACATGACCCGGAAGCTGTCTGCGGACAAACACCGGCTCCCTTGGCCTATAGAGCGAGATGAGCATGCTTCCCCAGAGTCGTCCGTGACTGGACCTAACAGTCAGGGGTACCATTATCTTTACCTTTAAGAATACAGGAGACTGGGTCACATCATACTCATATTCTGTGCTACGATAAATTTGAGGGCAATTTGTAATCTTGATTTAAAATAAATTTAGCAACAGATAAATATTCCTCTTTGTAATAAAAACTTTGTAATTAAAACTTATTCAATAAGAACAAGTATTGTCTGCAGTGGTACTGCTGCGGCGGAAAGGTAAATGGTGTTTCTGTGCGCTCTGGTTTCCGTCACGATGTCCCGTTGCACCAGAAGCAGTTTAGTCATGCTGGCCACATGACCTGGAAAGCTGTCTGTGGACAAAGGCTGGCTCCCTCAGCCTGAAAAGTGAGATCAAAGCCCCATAGTCACCTCTGACTGGACTTAATGTGTACAATATGGAGCACTGTGTTGGAACATGGGAAACTGAGGACACTGCCTTGGAGAAGGGACTGGTGTTTGAGCAGGTCTGCCATTTGTGACCTGCTCAACAAAATACCACCTCAGCCAGTGATGTCTAAGGGTCCGTCAGCCACTACTGGTTTTTCTGCGTGTCTTGAACAGCAACAGCAAGGGGGACTGCAAAGCCCCTGGCAGACATGCATGGAAGATAGAATCAGATAGGGAGGCCCTAAGTTGTTCAGGCCTGAGAAATATGAGTTAAATGTTATGCTGTTGTGTCCAAAGATATTTTTCTCTCTGAAACCGAATTAGGAAATATATAAAAAGGCAGTACAGTGGTGCCTCGCAAGACGAAATTAATTCGTTCCGCAAGTCTCTTCGTCTTGTGAGTTTTTCGTCTTGCGATGCACGGTTTTCCATAGGAATGCATTGAAAATCAATTAATGCGTTCCTATGGAAACCGCCTTCCCCCGACCTCTTCTGGCGGGCAGCATTTTAAAATCGCCCGGGACAGCGGAGGACTTCTCCGCTGTCCGGGGCGATTTAAAAGCCCCTGGGAAGGCAGGCAGGGGGGACAAAGACTTTTGCCCCGCCGCCTGCCTTCAGAAGAGGTCCAGGACAGGCTTCGCGGACCTCTCCGCAAGGAGCGGGAGCGCTCCTTGTGGAGAGTTGCCAGTGCGCCCAGGCTTCGCGGCCCCGCCGCCGGGCTTCGGGACATCGTTCCGAAGCCGGGCGGCGGGGGGAGGCTTTCTCGCCCCGCCGCCGGGCTTCGGGACATCGTTCCGATGCCGGGCGGCGGGGGGGAGGCTTTCCCGCCCCGCCGCCCGGCTTCGGGACATCGTTCCGATGCCAGGCAGTGGGGGGAGGCTTCAAAAGCCGTCCGGGGGCTTTTAAATCGCCCCGGACAGTCCCGGGGCGATTTAAAAGCCCCCGGTTAGGCAGGCAGGGGGGGCAAAGACTTTTGCCCCCCGGCCGCCTTGGGAAGAGGCTTTGCCCCCCCGCCTGCCTTCAAAAGCCGTCCGGGATAGCGGGAAGCGCTTCCCTGCTATCCCGGACCGCTTTTAAAATGCTGGCGGTGGGGAGCAAAGCCTTTCGCCCCCGCCGGCCTTCCTGGACCTCTTCTGAAGTCCGGAGGGGGGGGGGAAAGGCTTTGCTCCCCACCGCCAGCATTTAAAAAAAGGTCCCCGAGATTTCCCTATGGGCTTTCGTCTTGCGATGCAAGCCCATAGGGAAAATCGTCTAGCGAAGCGTCGCAAAAACCGAAAAACCCTTTCGTCTTGCGGGTTTTTCGTCTTGCGAGGCATTCGTCTTGCGGGGCACCACTGTATGTTTTTACACTCTAGACTGCAGTTGCACATATTTTAACATAATTTATAGTAACAGAAAATTGTTTTGAAGTTACTTTCACATGAGGATTGCTTAGAGTGCAAAAGTGTTTACAAGTGCTTACAGAGTTACCTGAGATAACTGTCAGCAAGACAGGTGTAACTAAAATAGTCATTTAAACTACCCATTTCCAGAAATCATTTGTAAGAGATCAACAAGGCTCCCTTACAATAAGAAAAGTTCCTAGCCACTTTGAAAGGGGGGATTATGAGGCCACTGCTGAAAGATCCCAAGTACTGTAACACCTGTTAGCTGCTCACAAATGTCACCTTTTGGCACCAGGTGCTTGAGCAAGTGGCTGCTGCACCACTCCAAGCACTAATAATAATAATTTTATTTATACCCTGCTCATGTGGCTGGTATTCCTCAGCTACTCTGGGTGGCTTATAGCATATATAAAAACATAAAACATCATGGGTGGGACTGATGATCTAGGTCCATTTCTGTCTGGTTTCAAACCTGTTTTCATCACAGAAACTTTATATCTGTGATGGATTTCCGGAACCTCTCAGTGACTTTTGATAGCATCAACTCTTTCTGCATAAGGCTGTCCTGTTGGTTTCTAATATTTATTTTTTAAATGTCTATACCACCTATATCCAAGGATTACAGGGCTGTTGACAGTCTAAGAATACAAAACTGTATAGCATAGTAACAAACAGAAATCAATATCCCTGCCCTCCATTTAAAAGGCCTGTTTAATTAGCCAAAGGCCTGAGAGAAGATAAATGCGGTGTAACGAAGGTGCCAGGCAAGCCTCTCGGAGAAAAGCCTTCGACAAGTGGGAGCCACTGCAGAAAGGCTGGTTCTCATGTTGCTGCACAAGAAGAAGGGCCTCAGCTGAGGATCACAGAGTCCGGGTTGATTCATATGGAGAGAGGTGGTCCTTGAGGTATAGCAGTCCTGAGCTGTTAAAGGCTTTTTAGGTCAAAACCAGCACTTTGAATTGGGCCCAGAAACTAATAGTAGTGGTTCCTTTCGTACCTAGACAGCCAGCATGAGAAGGTGGTCTCAGAAATGAGCAACAAAAGTAATGCTTAAGATAAATATAGAAGACCATAAAAATGAATGTGAATAATGAATAAATTGCAAGGTGGATGTGATTTTAATTGGGATGCTGCAAGCTACTCCCCCTCCCCTGGGTTTCAGTTTGGATCAATTTTGATCCGAAATCCACATTTGGAAAACTGACTCTTTGGTCTTCCCATGGATTTGCACTGGGAAACCAAAATTATCACAACTTGTTTCTTTTTCACATAGGTGCACTGCATATGGGGGCATAGGAGCCTCTCAAAAGGGGATTAACCCTGCAGAATTTCAAACACGTAGATCCAGGTTTTTTTGTGCTAGTCACCTTAAAGTTTGCTTTTCCAAACAAATATTATTATTATTATTTGTTGTGTTGTTGTTGTTGTTTTTTTAAAAAGTATTTACAGCTAGTGAAGGGAGATGGGAAGGGTCACTCACAAATATTTTCTGTACCTTGTACCTAAGAAGGAATTTTAGTTGCAATATTATCTGCACATAGTGAATTCCTGCACCAGACTTACTTCTGCAAATTGTGGTTAAGGCTCTTAGCAGAACCCACAGTTGCTTGCTAAATTTGATTTTGCAGGCAAGAGGCCGTTTCCTGCCTTGTGCTTCCTGTTTTCAGCTCTGCAGGCTGAGACCTGCTTCCTGCCTCGTGCTAGCTATTTTAGCAAAGAGACACGTACAAGCGAAAAGGGGAGGGGAGTGCTTAGCTAGCAGAAAGACACGTATACAAGAAGTGGGATGGGGGGTTTAGATCATGCAGGGGACGGGAGGAGGCTTAGCTGACCATATATCCTTGTACCAAATAAGGAAATAAGCTGAACATTTGCCAGCTGATTGGAGAAGGTATGGGAGGTAGGTGGGTGCTTTTAGGTATAAGAATGCTTGCTGGACACAGGAATTTTACAGCCAGTTATTTACAGGAACCATCCTGCTGGCTGTCTCTGCGCACAGATTGTCTCTGTGCACAGATTTCAATAAACTTTTTCTCCAAAGAAGATTTTGCTTTCCTGGTACTTTTGTTCCCTCCAAGGTCCAGGGATGGCGTGGCTGATGGATCCCTAGGTAAATAAGGCTTCACTAGTTCTCAATCCTTCCTGTTCCATGATTATTTATGAAAAGAAACTGATTGGAGGGTGTAACTGGTCATTCTCATACTTCTCCTTCCCTCCCTTCAAGTGCTGTTGGATGAGATTCTAACACTGAATTGTAAACTAGTGCTGTCCATGAGCAAAATCCAGCCCTCTTCCTCCCCCTGCCCACCTTCCCTGGCATCCTCCTTAGTTGGGGCTGTTTTGCAACACTTTGGAGATTGTCAGTCTGGCTTCCTTAGGGAGTATTTTGAGTTCTGTCTCAGTCTGATGCACTCTGGATTGATTCAGTTTCTGAACTGCCTCTACCCACTTTGGACTGCATGGATCCAATTTTGTTCAAAATTTGGGACTGAATTCAAAGTGGTTGAAGAGCCCTAATTTTAACGATTTAATAACAAAAGAAAAGTAGTAGAGGAACTAAAAAAATTGCACTCCTGTTGTGTTTCTTTATTGTATTGGCAATAATTTCTATTGCTTTGTTATAATCCTTGTGTTCTTGTGAGACCTTTGCAAGTGGCTCTGAACAGCTGCTCCCCTCCGCCTTCAGCTTATGGTGAAGTTGTCCTGTAAAAACCCCTCATTTTTCTGGAACAGTGGTCAGGTCCCCTTCCTCCTCCACCACCTGCTGCTGCTGCTGGGGGCCCCAGGAAGAGTCTGCTCCTCCCTCTCTTTACTGTGCTTTCTGCTATTTAAAAAAGGATTGTTAATTACAGAATCTGTCTTTTAATATAAACGTTGCAGTTGAACAGAGGCAACTGCACCCCTCAGTAGTTTCTAATTTTCCTTTTAAAGAGTGTGCAAAACTTTATACTGCACGTGAGCCTGAAAATGATGCATATGTACCTGCTGTTACCAGAGCAGAAACTCTGTTTTCGCAGAGGGAAAGGTCTATTTATTTGTCCCTGATAGATTGTAAGGATCCGATTGAGAGGGTGTGTCACATAGATGGCTGTTCTCTAGGTTCACAGAACTGTGGTGCTGGATGTTTTTTTTTTTCCTTTGCTCCCGTACACGGCCAAATAGCAATGGCAGCAGAACGCAGGGATGGGAACTCACTCCTGGCCCTCTTGAAAAGGATTGTGCTTCATCATACACACCAATGTTTATTTATTTTAAAGTATTTGTTAAGCTTGCATCCTGCTGTTGTATGTGACTCCTGACTCTGCTGTTGTATGTGACTCTCTTCTGTTTGTCTCTCCGGGTCAAACAAGTGTGACAAACAAGTATGACAAACAAGTGTGGGCTGTGTGGGCTGGAAGAAAATGGAATGAATACTGCACAGCGATGAGAACCCCCAAGCAGCAAGTGAATGCACCATCATCCAGAACGAGGCATCACGGCTCATCAGCAGGAGTTGAACTGGAACAGTGAGGCACCCTTGACCACCCCAAAGCCTTGTTACCTCCTAGGGCTACTGGCCACCTCCTTGCGCCTTCTGCTGTGTGACAGGGAAGAACAAATGTCACTTATGTCCCAGATTTGATGAAGGGTGGAGGGGCAGAAATAGGAAGGCTGCTATTAACCAGTACATGATAAGTTAGTATGTCATAGAATCATTTCATAAAATCATGCCTATTTCAGGGATGGGCAAGGGATGGGCCGCCCTAAAGACCCCTGTGAACCCCCTGCCCCTCCCTAGCTATGCTACTGCCCCCTAGAGCATTCACTGGTCCCCCACTATTTTTAATGTGGGTGACATAAACTTCAAAGATGTTGTTTCATTCCATATTACGGTATTAGGTTTTTAACCTTTTTATTACTTTATTATATTAAAGAGCATGGAAATAAACATAACATCACAATAACAGGTACCCCCCCCCCGTTAATGTGAAGATTGGGTTCCAAGGCACCACACACTTTAGTGAAATTGTGTATATTTGAAACACCAATGGAAAAGCCTGCAAACACCCTGTTCTGTTTCATCCCCTCCCTGCTCCTGCCCAACATGCCTAACCTTATTTGCCTGAACCCCAGGTGGGCGGGGTATAAATAAATTATTTATTATGATGAGGATGAACTATTTCCAAGCAGGACCTGTGATCGTTGGCCCATCTCTGCCTTTCCTCCCCCATAGGACTACCTGGAGGAAATCACTCTGTGCTTGTAGTGCACTAACCTTTCTTTCCAAATTTACCAGCCAACCTAACGCTAATGTTGTTTGCGGCTCCTTTGGAAATTAGTCATGTGCAAATATGCATACATCCAACATCATTCCTCTGATATCAATTTATGCTAAACAAGGTCTCTTTGCTTCCCAAAATTATGTTTGCCTCTGAACTCATGTATTCTTTGATCATTCTGAGTGGGGGTGAGCCCGTTGTTCTTGTTTATTAACGCAGCAAATTTCCCATAGCCCTTGGGTGGAAGGAAACCCTTCAGCATGGTAATTATACATTCACACTAGGGGGGCTTCTTTGTGTTCTGAAAGAATACAATTCTCTGATTACACTCGACCTAACTGGCATTTAGAATAGGAGTATTAATAACTCATTCTTACTGATGCATCAGGTAGAATGAAAATTAGATAGAAAGGTTATAACCTGTCAAACTATGGGTTTAATTATGGAAGCTATTATGTTTCAGCTGAAGTTTTCCTTCACATTCATAGCTGTGAGCAAATCCAATACTGCGTTTGTGATCTCATAGACATTCCTATGGCAACAACCTATGACTTCATAGGCTGATTTTACTCGTATAATTCAGCAGAAATAAATGAAACACGCTATATCATGATAGGCACAGAGTGGTGACGCTGTTGCTACTCTAGGATGGCTCTCCATCAAATGAGCTGATTTCCATAATACCAGAGCAGGGGGAGGGGGGATTCAGAGGCCTGGGCAGGTTGCTCTTAGCCTCTCACAGCTCTGCTGTACTTTGTGCTGTTAGGTAAGTGTCATTATATAAACTATGCACAAACTTTCCAAATGACCCTTTGTTGTGATTTGGGAAGGCCCGGCTTCATTTGCTCGGCAATGCTGACTTGAGGTCTTGAGGCTCAGACCAACCGAGCAACAGCCACAGAAGCTCCCTTGCTCCCCACCCAGCTGTCTGCCATTGCTAATACCAAGTGGCTCTCTTGTCTCCCTAAATTTTGCAGGGCAATGCTGATTGGCTGAGGTTGGTGCTTCAGTCTTCTTCCAATCAAAGCATCTCACTTTTTTCCACCAGGCAAGGTGCCACAACTGGGCCTTGGAGTAGCAGAGTTGCCATTAGTGCCTATTTGGCATGTCCACCTTCTTCGCTTGTTGAGCCTTTTCATTCTATTTCTATCACTCTCTTCCTTCAAGGAGTTCAGAAGAGTGTAGGTGCTTCCCCTCTCTCCTTCACAAAAGCCCCAGGAGGCAGCTTAGGCTGAAAGAGGCTGGACGTAAATTGCTGAGCAAGAGTCCTACCCAAGGAGGAATTCATTGTTAATATCACTTTTATTGAGTTTTATTATACATAAATATAAACACAAACTAAACAAATATTAAATTGTAAAAGTACTCCTGGGGAGGCAACATTAAATTTCATTTGACATTTTCCATATTAATAAAAATACAGAAACAAAATAATGAATAATATTTGTGAAGAGCGGGGAGTAAGGCGAGAATATCTGTAGAAACTTTCAAAGCCAGAGCACAGTCATGAGTTCCAGCCTCCCAGAGATACCGCTGAAAACCAGAATTGAAAAGTGGCATTGATAATATAATTAATGACATACCACCAAGTGGCATAAAAAGCTTGTTCATAATTTAACGCTTAAATTCTGTGTTTAGTTTTCATAAATTGTTAGGTTCTATACCTTCTTATACCACTATGAAAGGTCCAAAGTTTCCAAGATTCTCCATTTTTAAGCCATTGAAAGCAATACAACCATTAGTATAAAAAAACCCCCAGAAGTCCCTTAGCTTTGATGTCTACATTTATGTCTTCAAATAAAGATAATAATGACAGCTGTGGTGTAACTTGCAATGATTCTTTCACAATATCCACCATTTCTTTATACGCATTGTTCCAAAAACCATCAATGGGCATTCTCACCCCAGGTGGTAGTACATGCCCCTCCTCTTGCAACCTTGTGACCACATGGCTGGCATTGGTTGGATGAGAGCTGAACGGGCGTCCTGTACCACCTATTAAATTCCTTTAGGGCATGCTCCCAAACAGAAGCTGGTTCATGTATTATTCCATTGTGCGTCACCAATATTTTCATTTATATCCCCCTCCTATACAACTTTCATCCCAGGCAGTGGATCTAAGGTTACAGTCAACATCTCCTGATATAATTTGGAAATGATGCCTTTGCCCCTGTATCCCACACCCAACAATCTGAGAACTGTAGTATATTAAGGGTGTGGAGAATTGTATCTCCGTGAGGGGTAAACTGTAGTTCCCAGGGGTCTTGGGGGAAATGCCTATTAAGTGTATGGTGTGTGCACAGCCATGAGCAAGCTGAGCTTCCAGGCAGCCTCTCTCCAATTTGAATATCACTTGGCTTATGCCAGCTTTTCAAAAGACTCTTCTAATAAAAATTGAGTTGTACAGTTCCTTTCCATAATCTCCCTTTATCACTAATTATATTCAACTTCTACAGATTTTGCTTTGGTCTCATCAGTAATCTCACAATCTCCAGATCGGTGAAAGTGGATGTTTAGTCAGTGTATAAATTGAGGACAATTATCATTAGGACCACACACAGTAATATGAAAATAATTAGGCCATTGCTGCCAGCAAAAATATAAATCAAATCAGTTTACAGTAGCAGCATTAATAAATTGTCAGAGATACAATCTATTATTTTACATGAAGATGGAAAAGCTGCTAAACTGCCTTGCTAGGAGGCTTCATTGCAATGAAATACAGTACAGAGAACAAAGTTCAGAAAATGTGTAGGTTTGGCTCTCTGTGGGCAATTGTGCCATGGGAAATAACAGACCCACTACAAGTGCATAAGCAAAGCAGAAAAAGAGCATGGTTCTGTTTCTCAGGCTGTTCTCCTCCTGCCCCACAGTGGGGGAAACTGTTGCAGAGTTCATCTTGCCTCCAGGTATCCAGTAAACACAGGTCCTGCTATCCAAACATGAGGAATTAGTCCCAAAACTTTGCTAGACACACTGCAGATTCAGATCTCCAAACAGCTGGACCTGCATTTAATACTGCAAACAAATAAGACATGAGAGCAGAACAAGACTGCAATCCTAGAGATGCTCACCTGTGTCCAACTGGGATGGGTGGGGGCAAATGGTTAAGCACTCTCCCCCATTTCTGATCAGAACTGGGGGGCTTACAGCTGACTGGTAAGGCATCTACCAATTTTAAGAAGGTTAATTAAAACAATTTTTGAGGTATTGCCAGCAAATAGTGTCTTTCACAAGTAGTAAGTTTAGTAATACTTTAAAAGGGGGTGGTTATCTTTGACGTTTCAGAAACAACTGAACCAGCCATTTCAAGCACGCTAACCTGGAACCACTTCAGAGCAATATGGTGCAGCAAGGTTTCTAACTGCCGGGTGAGGTGATACAGACATGGAATTTCAAAAGCCCAGTTCTCCAAGTATATTTTGAAGTGGGCCCAGACACACCTGAGGACTGCTCCCTTCTGTGAGTCCTCCATACTCCTATGAGACTAAGGTGAGGGTCGAGTGGATTAAGCATGCAGCAACTATAATCCTTGGAATTTGGATGGGGCCACAAGGCACCCATCCAGGCATTCTAGGATGCCATGGGAAATAATTTCCCAGGCTTCCTGGCATATATGGATAGGTGGATATTTACTCAGCAGGATGCCTTGATCTTGGGATGCATGGCAACCACATTTCTGATGCTTCCCAGTGCCCCCGGATATTGCTATATGCACTAATGGAAGCACTGAGGCCTGAATTGTTGTGATGGGCCCTCCCTGCCATAATTCCCTTTCCTCTTGGTAAGTTTCCGAAAGGTGGGGACTGACTGCGGTGGTGTTTTGAAGTAATGATGCCTCTAGCCTTCTTTTGCTACCAGTGATATGCTCAGGAGTGCAACAGGCCTAATTCGTAAGGGCCAAATTAAAACAATTATTATCAACCTAGATGTAGAAGTAGGGAAAGGGCTCTCAGGTGCGAAAGAATGGCCGGAGTCTCAGCATCACTCGTTGTAGAGACTAAACCTTGTATTAAAGCTATGTTGGAACAACGACAATACTCCTTGCATACCGCTGCTTGCTAAATAAAAACTAAATGAAAACCAGTGGGCCACTATAAAACATTTAGAGTCTGGGCAGCTGTTATATCATCCGTGTGCTTTTTTCTCAGAAGCTCATCAGCACGGCAAACTTCAAGTGCCCTCCTAAAAGAAAACAACCCAAACAAAGCACACAAAGAAATAAACAAACACAAAGACGTATGTGTGTGAAAATAAACCTTAGATCAGCATTGCTATATAATATGTTTTCTTTAACATAGTCAGCTGAGATTGAAGATCTACGCAGTTCAGATGGCATAGACTCACACGAACGTGTGTCAAAATTTTAAAAAAGAAAAGAAAAAAGAAAGCATAACAAGGGGAAAAAATGGCTCAGAAGGGGAGACAGAGCATTACAAGATCAGTTAATTAGCCATTTTATCATTTTAAAATATGTTTGTTGCAATTTGGATTTTCTTCTTTTTAAATATTTCAGTTTTGTCTACTGGTAGGTTTTGTTGTTGCTGGGTGGAAACAGAAAGAGAAGGTTAGCTAACAAACACAACAGGAAGAATACCCTTGTATAAAATCTGCCTTTTCTTCTATTGCGACAGCAGAAGCACTCTACCCTTCAACCTCATCTGCTCAATAAATAATTTGTTCTGTAAATATGGCCTCACAGTTTAAAATTAATTTTTGATGTCTGATATTCAAATAGATCCGTTTGCATATTTATTGCTTTGCAGCGTAGATCTTTGCCATAACCCCTGATACACTTCTTTTTATGGGATTGCTAGAGGAGACTGCAATGATAGATAGCATTTCTGTTTTTAGAACTATTAAATAAGCCGATACTGTTGGCATAACATGCACTGAAGGATGTGTACGGTGCTCACAGGCATGGTTTAGCATGAGATTGTTCCACTGTTCAAAGGCATATCACTGTTGAACCAGAAATATTCCCTGCTGTGAACTGAATTGTGTCAATATACTGATTCACTGGGGAGATCTTGTACATCATTAGGAAAGATTTGCCACAGAGAGTATTTCAGAATTTCACCAGCTGCTGTAAGGAGACTTGAAAGTAACAAACTCATTAATTAGTAAATTATATAGAAATACAAAATAAATATATTAATCAATTTGACAATACCCAAAATAGCTGTCTTCAGGATTGAGAGTAGAACAAGACTGCAATCCTTTAGCTGCTTACATGAAAGTAAATCTCACTGAAATCAATTAGACTTACTTCTGAGTAGCTAAGCATAGGATTACAGTGTTAGCTGCCTTCCCTGGGTCTAGGATTTAACTATGGCACTTTTGTCATTCAGTTAAGAACATAATTAAAGCATCGTCATGACAAAAAAATCCGCATTTCATTTCATGGCTACAAATGACAGACGATGTGAGATGCTACCATTTTCAGGGACATATTGAAACACCACACACACAATCTGTAAGAGTGGTTATCACTGTCAGGTGAAAATGTGGGCAGCTTTTGAGAGCTTTGTTTTAGTTTGAAACTGTGATACTCTTGGCACACCTACACTACAGCTTGGTTCAAAGTTCATCTGGGATCAAATCTGGCTTGCGGCCAAATCCAAGTTAGTTCCTCCAATCATTATTTCAGGTAATTGCATATGAAGAACATCTTTTCTTTCTTTGCCTGCTAACTGCTCAGAAGCATCTTCTTCGAAATCAAACCCAGCCCCCCCTTTTCACTTTTATTTTTTAAAGTTCAGCCTCAGTGTGATGCAATAGGCAACTGGAGAAGCATAGGAGGACATGAAGCTGCCCTGGATCTATCTTGCTCAGTGTAACCTAGACCAGACGCACAAACTGACGAAGCAGATGGGAGGCTGGTGTCACACACACGTGCTGAGTGCCAAGCACCCCCAGCACCAGCTTCTCCTCTCCCTCCTGTTGCCGCTGCTGCTGTGGCTCCTGCTGATGTTGTGCCCAGCACCAACAGGTGATGCCCTGGTCCAGACTGACTGGATGCAGAGCTCTAGGACTTTGGGCAGGAGTCTTTCCCATCCCTACCTGGAGATGCCAGGAATGAGCTGAAACTTAAAATATGCATACCTTTTTGTCATTTGGAGGAAGGGCAGGAGGAAAAGTTAATAATAAATCAGCATAGATGTATTCACAAAAATCCTAGGAGAAAATGGGAGCTCTTGGGTCTTCAGCATGCAGACAAGGGCTTGACATTTCCAGCGCCAATGCCTGTTTTTGTTTTTCAAATGCATAATGCCACACTGCAGAACATCAGAAATAAAGCTACACAGCAAAATGGACTGTTGACCACCAAGCATACACTCAGCTCTTTCAAGGTGTTTATGACCATGCATGTTGGTGACTTCACACACCTGTTTGAGCATTTATCATCGTGTTGATTGCACATCCATTTTCTGTTCCTCACAAACTCTGAAGGCAAATGCAAGGGAGTTCTGCCACCTACTGGTTCGCAGAGAGAGAATCCAGAGAAGCAGAAATCCCTTTTATTTGGACAGGAATCATTTTTAAATGAAAATGGGATTTAATTAAAAGCTTGTCCTTCATAGATACCAACTTGTTAAACCCTGACTTCAGTTTTTGAGGGACTCAATTAGAATTCCTGCCCCTGTCTGGAAAACAGTGTAATTAAACCAACCCCGAAGGTGATCTCATAATGGAGCCGATTTTTCAGACTAAACAAATATAGTATCTTTTTTGCTAACTATGTTGCCTTAATTTGTTCATTTTATAAACTCCAGTGTCCTGAGCAAATAACATCACTATGCTGGATTTTCTTCTTCTTCCCTGTATTTTCTGCTTCAGGCCATCTGCTGCTTAACAATGTCATTTCCTGGGAGGGGTTATGTGAATAAATAACAGTTTGAGGCATTCCGTCTGCAAAAAAAGAAACACTTCCATTTCTGCTTTTACATCACAACCAAACACCAGAGGACTTGCATTAGTAAGAGGGGTTGTGTGTGACTTTATATATTCTGCTTTCCCTACACAAACCAATTTCAAATGGTGAGGAAATTGCTTAATTATGGGATAGAAACCAGCTCAGGTTTTTGTCTCCTAAAAATCACCATTCATTTATTTCGGTTTTGTTGACAAGCTTTATCCTTCCTTCACATCCACAAATCATTCTGGTTCCTTATATTGTGAAATTTGGCATACGTAGATCTTGGAATACCAGTCAGAATGTAAAATCTGGACAATCTCAGTTTTTATTATAATATGTCATGTTGCAGCCCCTCGTGCATATGAAGTGTTTTTGTTTGGTTTTCACTGTCATCCAAAAAGCCTCAGGATTCAGGATTTTTCTGCAACCTCATGACTTTCATCTATCCATATATTGCCTGCCTGTACATGTTACTAAATGCAAATAGTGGGTTTGAGCAAGTACAAAGAAATGAAGCACATTTATTTAGGAAAAGCAAACAGTATATCCATAATTGATCTGCTGTCTTTGCAATATTTTGGCTAAATACTTGGATTTTCTTGATTCAGAATTGGACCTTCTTTTAATGGCCACTATTTTCATATTCATGACCGTCCAAGCAACTTTTTCTCTTCTCTTCTCTTTAAAAAGAAAGAATGAAAGAAACCTCCGGAAAACAAATGCATCTCTAAAGATGCCTCAGGACAGCTTTGAATTATGCAACTTATAGTTACGTGAGTTGTTGCTTAAGGATTACTCTGACTTCATGGTGACATTGATCAATCCCTTGCAGATTTTACTTAACTGTCAGTTCCAATCACTGAAGCATTCAGAACACATTGCTTGCATCATGCCCTCCCAGTCTCCATGGGGGGACGGGAATCACACATGCCACTTGAACTGAAATTAGTGCTACAGTTCTCTGTCATTAATTGGATTGCCTTGGCAGAATAATTACAGGGAAGACTAACAGGAGTGCAAATGGATTCACTGGATCCAAATCTGCTGAGAAAAATGAGGATCTTTGTCTTAGTTGTTGGCAAAGAGAGAAAAGGTCAGCTGGGACCATTTTTGGCTGGAGTTGGGGTGGGATATATTTCTTACTGAGTGCTATGTGTTGTCTGCTAAATATTACCCTATCATAGTTCCCGTTTCTTGCAAATGAGGAACCTAGGAGAAGCGTATTATAGAAGTTTAGGTGACAGGTTCATTTTTTTCTAATTCCAGGCCACAGAAGCAAAAGACACCCCAGATCTTTCTCTTTGACAGAGCCTCCATTTCCCACTGGCAAGTCCCACCCCATAGCCCCAGCAGAAAAGGGTGGCCGCTTCGGCCATTGCATTCCCTGCCCCAAAGTTAAGTATTGTGGCCATACTTGGTTCAGCAGAAGATGGGGCTTTGAGCTGTTGCTTTTGTTAGAACTGAAACTGGGGAGCTTGTGCAGGAGCAAGTGGCTGCAGCGAGTATTTGCTCATGAATGTGAGCTGATCCTTAATTTCTCACTGACTGCCTCATCGACGATACTATGGTAATCTACTCAAGGTAGATTGCATTTTGTAAGCTGAAAAGAGCCTTCCAAAGCAGAAAGAGAAAATAAGTTATTCAGACAACATAGGTTTGAGCAAAATGATTTTACATGATGCAGATTAAAATTTGGTGTATCTATCCTGCCACAGACGCTTCTCATCTCAGAATCCTTGCCAACCACAGCAATTTGTTTAACACAGCTAGCCAATTTTCTTCTATCACAATGTATTTTTTCCTGTGTTTGAACTTAACTCATTTGTTTTGGCCACGCTAGACAACAGGTACTGTTTTTAAGCTATATGTTTTAAACTGACAGCAAGATCTGAATTGGAAAGGAAGAATTGTTTGGTTGGCTGCCTTGCCATACTGCAGACCATGGAAATGTGAAGGGACTGTCTCTCATTTTCTATAAACTTTAATGAGGGTTGCTTTTATTCTGGAAATTTCTTAGTTATAAAAAGGAAGAAAATCAATCAAAACAACTGAGCACACTTCCCAGAAAATATCTCCCGTTAGAGTTACAGAGCTACATAAAACTGCAATAGGAATGGAGCCAAGAGCACCAAGTGAAGCAAACAAATCCCGTTCTTAAATTCCCAGCTACAAGGCCACAAGTTCATGGGTGACATTGTACTAAATAATTTCCCTTTCTTTTCTTTGCCCAAATACTACATGTAGGGCCTGTGACATTTGTCTGTGAGCTTTTCTCAGGGCTGCTTTGTTACCCTTAGAGTGTTAGTAAATGAAGGGAAATGGGTGGTGGTTGACCCCTTTTCCATTTGTGAAGAGACAGTTTCTCTCTCTCTCTCTCTCTCTCTCTCTCTCTCTCTCTCACACACACACACACACACACACACACACACACTTTTAATCATGTATCATATGGTATTTTCCTTTTATTTGGTTATTATTACAATATAAAAATGAGTGATTTAAATAACTAAACTGGGCATGAACACACAGAGAGAGCTTATAGACCTATCTGGTTTCCCTCCCTGCTTCTGCACACTAAATGGCTATTGTTGTAAAGAAGTAAATATTGAGTGGATAATTTATAATTAGATGAACCTATGTATGTACTAGCTATGCACACCAAAGGCACAAATTCCCTTTGGTCCAGTAGAAAGATGCCTCTTTGTCATGATAATATATTGCTATGGTTATTGAAATGAAAAAGAATTACAAATAAGTCTCTTACACAGCTTCCCCCCATCCTTTTTACAGCAAACCACAAATGCATCCACTAGTGAATCTTTGGAAGAAGCTTACAGATCCAGGGGAGGGGAGAGATCCAGCCCAGACCTACAAAGGTTTCTTAGAACAACTCCAATTTATTGAGATAGGAAATAGCAAGAGTGCCTCTTGCCATTCACATTTATAATCTGGTGACAGACCCCAAACTCAAGTGCATGCATAGGCTTTCAATCATATATTAGGCTGTCAGTTAGTATGTATTTTAATATGTTCGGATATCTATCGATCTTGCCTTATCGATGGGGCCGCGACCGGGGACAGCTTTACGATCCGCATCAATCACCTACAGCGGTTTATAACGGGTCCGGCACACTTCTTCACAGCTGCGCCACTGTTGCTCCCTTCAGGTCACGGCTTAGCAGAGTTGAACACAGCGTGTAAAGCAGTCTTGCTCCTTGTAAGCACACATAGACAGGTTCGTCTATTTACAGCTCTTTATTAAAACATTACAGCAAACAAAGTCCAGGGCTTCTTTCAGCCATGTCTCCCTCACAGATACACAGAGGGAAGTGAAAGTACAGGGAAAAACTCCTCCTTCTTAGCTTCTAAAAGCTTCTGTCTCCGCCCAGCTTCCATCTCCGCCCAGCTGTAAGCTGACGTTAGCAGGTGACACACACCAGGGGAATTTAACCAGATAAATTCTGAACCATCACACCCCCCCTTGTGTCCCTGCGTGATACCTGTGCAACATCTTCAGTAACACCTTGTGAGATCGATCCCTTCCCCAATGCCTTGTGCCCTCCCTTGGCAAACCTGTTTGGCATTTGTGGAACCACCTCACAACTCTCAGAATCGCACTGTGCGAAACTTACCCACGCACCTGTGGCCTGATACCTCTCTGGTGGGATACCTTTCGTTGTGCGACTGGACCTCCTAGGCACAAACTCAGGTGTTTCCTCTGACTCACTTTGATCAGCAGGTGTATCCTCTGCATCATGGAACTCACCCTCTGACTTAAAGCGTCTTCGAATCCTCTCCATTACACTCACAGGAGAACTAGGCGCACTCTTGGGCAGTCTCATACCAGCTTGTGGAGATGCCACATCCTGCTCTTGACCCTGGTCAGTGACCTGGTCGTCATCAGCAGCCTCAGCCTCTTCTTCCGCCTCATCAGAACTGTCTTCTGGGTCAGAGAGACATTCTGAGAGAACATCACGCCTGACAGGAGTCTTTGACCTTACACCCTCCTCTAAGAACTCAGCGTGTTTACTGATCAGCACCTTACTCTGATCACCTGATGGGTAAGCAAAACGCCATGCACGGGCATCTGGCTCATACCCACAGAAGATCATTTTCTGGACTTTGGCTCCATCTGGCCCTTGCAAAGCCTTAGGCAAAGCGACAAGCGCAGGAGTCCCAAAAGTCCGCAGAAAGTGAACCTGGGGTTTGCGGCCATTTAACAAAGAAAACGGTGTGTCACCTACCAGTGAGTTGTAGACACGATTCCAGGTGAATGACACAGCCCTAGTAGCCTCCACCCAAAACTCAGGAGGCAACCTGGCTTCTTTCAGCATCACCTGTGCAGCCTTAACCAGAGCTCCACTCCTCAGCTCTGCCCCCCCCCTTGCTGGGGTGAATTAACTGTGTGGCGTATCCCTCTCTTCTGCAAGAACTTCTGCAACGCAGAACCAGTGTACTCAGCATTTCTGTCACTGATGATCTCTTGAACCCTGGTGGAGAACCTCTGTTCCACCCCCTCAATCCAGCTCTTGATCAGCTGTGCTGCATCCTCCCTGGATTTGAGACCGTGAGCCCAGGAACTCTGCGAAAAATTATCCAAAAAAGTTAGGAGAAACCTGGCCCCCCCTAGACTTGGTTCCTTGACAGGACCGGCCAAATCTATGTGTACCAACTCAAAAGGTTTAGTGGCCACACGTTCCACCTTTGGGTAACTGCACCCTCTCACCTTTGCCTGCTTGCAAGTGTCACAATCAATGGCACTTCCACAATTTTGAATCCTACACCCCGTGGCAACCTCGGGCAGAGTCTGCAAGTCCTCTACCGACCCATGAATTGTTCTCTGATGCCATACGCATGCACATGTAACATGATGAGCGGGAATTGTAGCACGTTGGTTGGGAACTGTAGCACGCAACGCTTGTGCTTTCTCAACCTTCCCCTCACCTCCAAGAGACGTTTTAAGAATGAAAAGATCATTCTGTCCCTTCCGCACTTTGGCCAGTAACCTCCCTTCTTTGGAGATTGTGCAGACATCATTTTCAAAACAAACTTTGAACCCCTTACTTAACAAATAAGGCACAGATAGCAAACAGTGATGAATCTCTGGAACAATACAAAAATCCACCGTCTCCTGTAAAATAGAAAGATAGACATTAGCACATTTGTGAACTCTAGTTTTCTGTCCATTCGCGAATTTAATAGTTTGTCCTTTCGGAACTGCTGTGCAATTCCACCTCTCGACTGCAGGGGTCTCTGGAACCATGTTGCGGTTAGCTGCAGAGTCGATTACAAGGCTGAGCTGGAAATCTTCCACTCCGCCGTCGTCAAACACTGCCATATTCGCAGAAACCTGATAAGACTCTTCCTGTTGTTTACCACGACCACCTGGTTCAGCTCCACGCCTGCCTGTCTTCCCAGGCCTGTTGCCATGGAAACCTGCCTGATTCCCATGGGAAAAGTCCTTGAAAACATCCTGCATCGGCTCTCTGCTCCGGTAGGGGCAACTGCCACGCCGACGTTGAACTCCAGTGGAAAAACACTGCCCGGGGCTCCTCCCAGCTGGCCTGGCCTTCCTCCTTCTGGAACGGCTTCTCCCACCAGCGTGGCCCCCCCTGAAGCTCCTTTCTGCTTCAGCACAAAGCGAAAGCCTTTTAAACTTGCCTTTGGAACTCTTCGCCCCCCCGATCTGCTCACTAGCACTCCTAGAGGCCAAGACATCGGGAACAGGGCCTGCCAGTCCAGCCTCTCCAGGGCTTCCTCCAGGACTCTGGCCTTTCGCTAACGCCTCACACAAGCACGGTGCAACATTAGTACAGCTGCCAGCAATAGTCCCTTCTGCCCCCTCTGGGGGCCCACAGCTTCCCTCAGCTGTGTGTTGACTCTCAAGAATGTGCCCAGCGCCATCTTGCCTCTCCCCTTCTGACGCAGCCGCGTCTAGGCCATGGCGTTCCACTCCTGCTTCACAAGCCTCACGGAGTGCTAGCCATGCAACCTCAGGCCTCTCAGCATCTAGGACAATAGGCTTCAGCGCATCACTTACATTCTCTGCCAGAAATACTAGCACACACTTCTCAGCTTCGCTCAGCTCTGTTGCTGCTCCAGCCGCTTTCTGTAGTGGCTGGACTGCCTCCCAAAGGCTTTCTCCGACCAACAACAGTTCTACGTGGAGACTCCACGTCCACCAGCCTTCGCGCGTCAGCTTTTCACATGGTAGCTTAAGCTCAAAACCATGCTTCTGGAACTGCGCCATCTTCTCCCCCCAGTGCCCCAGCTTACTCACGTAGCAGTAGCCTCCAGCACCTGTCTTTGGAGAAGCGATTTTTCAGCTCCAGCTCTCTGTGTATCAGAAGCTCTCACTGTCTCACGGAAGCAGGCAATGACTCATCCTTGCTCTCCGGTGCCCAGTCAGCTCCCGTTGGCCTCCGACGGCCCCTCAGCCTCAGAACGCTAACTTCAAAGCATTCCTGAGGCTCACACCGACTGCTTTACGAGCGTTTTCTGACACCATAACCTGTTCGGATATCTATCGATCTTGCCTTATCGATGGGGCCGCGACCGGGGACAGCTTTACGATCCGCATCAATCACCTACAGCGGTTTATAACGGGTCCGGCACACTTCTTCACAGCTGCGCCACTGTTGCTCCCTTCAGGTCACGGCTTAGCAGAGTTGAACACAGCGTGTAAAGCAGTCTTGCTCCTTGTAAGCACACATAGACAGGTTCGTCTATTTACAGCTCTTTATTAAAACATTACAGCAAACAAAGTCCAGGGCTTCTTTCAGCCATGTCTCCCTCACAGATACACAGAGGGAAGTGAAAGTACAGGGAAAAACTCCTCCTTCTTAGCTTCTAAAAGCTTCTGTCTCCGCCCAGCTTCCATCTCCGCCCAGCTGTAAGCTGACGTTAGCAGGTGACACACACCAGGGGAATTTAACCAGATAAATTCTGAACCATCACATTTATTATGTTTTTATAACTGATGTTCTGTAATGTCAAACTGGGATCTTTTGATAAAAGGTGTATATACAATGAATTATTATTATTATTATTATCATCATCATCATCATCATCATCATCATCATCAAATGTGGAACACCTCTGAATGGATTTTGCAGAAATGAAAATTGTATGGAGGCTGAATGAATAATTGAGACCCAATTCTGATTGTGCTAAACTGCACAGAGGATGGGAAAGGATCTGTAGCATCACACAAAATCTTGAGTTGGCTGTATTCATAGAAGTGCCCCATTGGTATTCTATTCAAAATTGTTGCAGATCATGACTTCACAATGCCAGCTGATGGAAACTCCACACAGCTGTTGTTAACATAGCAGGTTTATGATTCTGGTTTCTGAAAGCTCCCTACCGGGGCTCCAAATCCACATTTGCAGCCAAGGTTCTCCAAATCCAAGAGGATGAGGTTTGTAATATACACAGGCAAGACTGAACATCTTTGACTTGAGGAGAACACAGAAAGGAGGTACATTTAACTGTTTTCTCTGGCAGCAAAAGGTCACCCCAGTCTCAGGGACTGGCTAGATGAGGAGGAATAGTGGGAAGCTACCACCAGGGAAGCATCAGAGCAGGAAGCCTCTGAGCCAGGAGAATAGTAGGAGGGGGATGCAGGAGACAGGTCAGAGGAAGAGGGGGTCAGATGGGCTGGAAGCTGGGCAAGCAACAGGTTTAAGTAAGACAGAGGCAGTGGAGGAGGAGGAAGCTGACCAGTTCCTCTGTTTCCCTCTCCCCTCCTCCTCAGAAGGTGTTACTGTCATGTGACAAAGACACATGAGAGCAGAAGCAGCAAAGCAGGCTGGGAAGTGCTGGGACTGCACAATCATTTGGGCCTACTAAAGTTATTCAGGCCTAACTGGTAACTGTGGAGTCACTCTGACGTGTGACTTAGCAGCCATTTTCTCTCTGTTCTCTGTAAAATTTCAGTCAGAGTCAGTCTGCCTCAGTTGTGAGCAGTACGTAATCTCAGTCAAACTGTTTGGAACCATGTTGTTTATGAAGAAGTTTATTTTAACTCAGTAAAGCCCTTATTCTTTAAAACTCTGCATTATTAATTTACGCTGCGTGTAAGTTACATGTAGCAGAACAAAAGGCACTAAGGAACCATCCTCAAAGGAGTTGGAAACTGTTGGGAGGGCAGCTGCCTGGGAAGGAGTCTTAGGAGGAAGGGGGATGCTCAGATCCTCAGTTCTGGCAACTGCCTTACCACAGCTAGTCCTGCTGCGGAGCTCTCTCTTGGGTTTCGTTTCTCTCAATAAGCAATAAAGCTCACTGTGCTGAACTGCAACTAAACCAGCCCTGACATCCTCTTTCATCCACCTACATCATGGGAGCCAACTCCTAGGGGACGAGGGATCTTCAAATCCCCCCAATAAAATAGTTGAGGGCCCCTCCCCCCAAAGTTAATGGGCATTGCCATTCAAATGGTGTGCGTCCACCGTGATATCCCCCTTATTTTATTCAAGTTGACACCCCTATACACACACATATTTAAAACATTGCAATAGCAAAATGGTAGAGGAGAGGGCATGTTCTGTGGGTATATTGCTGAGGTGGTGATGTGACTTTTTATTTTTTCCCCAAAAAATTATTAATTTTCCGAATTTATAACAAATAAGACACACAAATAAAGAAAAAACAACAGCATTACGATACTAATACTAAAACAGAAAGCAAGAAAAACAAACATATAAATGCCTAATACTTTAAAGCCTAATTTAAATTTCATTGTTAACTGACTTCCTCAAATCCCTCCTTACTGAATTTCATTGAAACACTTTTTAACAGCTTTCCAATATCCTCTTTCTAATCAAATTAACACCTTTAATTTACAATGTTCTTCTCTTTTCATAATTATCCAAATCCATAGTATTTTACAATTCACTTTTACTCTAGTCCTAGGCCCATTTAGTACTTTCAAGTAATTTCTACTTATTGTATGTTACAATATTTAGCTAAATGGTCTTTAAATTTCTTCCACTCTTCTTGGTATTCCTCTTCTTTCTGATTGTGGATTCTTCCAGTCAGGTCAGCTAGCTCCAAAAAATCTAACATCTTCATCTGCCATTCTTCTACTGTTTGTATTTCTTTTGATTTCCAATTTTTGGCCAATAAAGTCTTGCCGCTGTAGTGGCATACCACAACAATCTAACATCTTTTGGGGGCAATTCCAATCCTATTATTCCAAGCAGAAAAGCTTCTGGTTTCTTAATAAATGTATTTTCCAACTTTTTTTCCAACTCATTATAAATCTTTTCCCAGAAGTCTTTCACACGTCCACCACATGTGATAAAAGGTACCTTCTTTTTGTCTACACTTCCAACATAAATTATCATTCATATGGTAGATCTTTGCTAATTTTACTGGGGTTAAATACCATCTATCCATCATTTTCATGATTTTTTCTTTTTACACAATACATGCAATAAATTTAACCCCTTTCTTCCACAACCTTTCCCAATCTTCCAACATTGTATCGTGTCCAACATCTCTTGCCCAATCAGTCATTACAGATTTAACTTGTTGATCCTTTGTATGCCACTCCAACAATAAATTATACATTTTGGATAAATTTTTAACATTAGTATCTAAAAACTCTGTTTCCAATTTGTTTTTTTCCGCTGCAAAACCATTTTTCTTGTCAAGCTTATACAATTCATTGACCTGATGATATTGTAGCCAATCCAATTTGTCTTAAATTTGATCAAATGGTCTTAATTTAAATCCTTCATTATCTTCTAACAATAAATCAGAATGCCTCAACCTTTTACTCTCCATGTTTAACTTTTTCTGGGCCTTCGCTTCCATTGGAGAAAGCCACCTGGGTGTTTTCCTTTCTAAGAGATCTTTATATCTTACCCAAACATTATATAAAGATTTTCTGATTACATGGATTTTAAAACCTTTGTGGGCCTTCATCTTGTCATACTATAAATATGCATGCCATCCAAATAAATTACTGAATTCCTCCAAATCCAAGACATCAACATTGTCTAGCTCAGTGTTTTTCAACCACTGTTCCGTGGCACACTAGTGTGCCGTGAGATGTTGCCTGGTGCACCGTGGGAAAAATTGAAAAATTCAAAATAAAAATAAAGTATTTTATAATTTTTCATATTTCTGTTTACTTACTATTTCATAATAAAGTAATTATAAAATACTTTCTTTGTGTTTATTTGATTCCTATTCAAGAGAATTACTTTATATATAGTCAATATAGGCACAGAGTTAAATTTTTTAACATTTTCTAATGGTGGTGTGCCTCGTGATTTTTTTCATGAAACAAGTGTGCCTTTGCCCAAAAAAAGGTTGAAAAACACTGGTCTAGCTGAATCCATTCCTTAATCCAGCATAAAGCTGTAGCTTCAAAATATATCTTCAAATGTGGCAGGGATTAACCCCCTCTTTCTTTTGAATCTGTAAGTAATTAATATTTAATTCTGGGTCCGTCCGTCCCCGCCAGATAAATTTAGACAATGCTTTCTGCCATTCTTTGAAACATTTAACATTATCAATAATTGGTAAGGATTGAAATAAAAACATCTTTGGCAATACATTCATCTTAACCACCGATATTCGGCCCATTAAAGACAATTTTAAGTTTGACCAAATCTCAAGATCGCTCTTGATTTCATTCCATAGTTTCTCATAATTATCTTTATATAAATTCAAATTTCTCACCGATAAATTCACACCCAGATATTTAACTTTTTTCACAAAAACTAAACCTGTCTTTTCCTGAATGATTTTTCTTTCCTCATTATCTAGATTTTTCTTCAACTCTTTGGTTTTGCTCTTATTTAACTTAAATCCTGCTACTTGCCTGAACTCTTGAATTCTTGAACTCCAGTGCTTTTACTGCACTGGAGTCCGGATCTTGTAAAGTTAACACCAAATAATCAGCAAAGACTTTTAACTTGTATTGTTTGGATCCTACTGTTATACTTTTGACTTCTTCCTCCTTCCTTAACATGGTTAGCAAAACCTCCAGAACCGAAATAAAAAGCAGAGGGGAGAGTGGGGACCCTTGCCTCGTTCCTTTTTCAATTCTAATTTCTTCTGAAACCACATTATTAACTATAATTTTGGCTTTTTGTTCAAAATAAATCACATTAATACCATTTAGAAAATCTTGACCAACCCCAATATTTTCTAAATTCTTTTTCATAAAACTCCAAGACAGATTATCAATGGCCTTCTCTGCATCAATAAACATTAACATCGCTGTAGAATTTTTTCTAACTTCCAATCTTTCCAATACATCAATTATATTCCTAATATTATCTTTCATATGTCTTCTAGGCAGAAACCCTGCCTGGTCCTTGTGGATGTAATCTGTTAAAACCTTCTTCAACCTGTTGGCCAAAATGTTAGCAAAAAAATTATAATCCACATTTAGTAGTGTGATTGGTCTGTAATTTTTAACATTGGATTTATCTTGATCTTGTTTTGGTATCAGAGTTATAAAAGCTTCCTTTGAGGTTTTGGGTGCTTTATCCCCTCTTAATATCTTATTACACACTTCAACAAATGGCTGAATGAGCCAATCTTTCATAGTCTTATAATACTTTGCAGACAAACCATCTGGTCCTGGGGCTTTGCCAAGTTGCATCTGACTTATTGCCTTTTCAGCCTCTTGCCTTGTAATCAATCCATTGAGTAAAATCTTTTTGTTTTCAGGAATTTTTTGCAGTCCATTTACAGTGGTACCTCTGATTACATACTTAATTCATTCCGGAGGTCTGTTCTTAACCTGAAACTGTTCTTAACCTGAAGCACCACTTTAGCTAATCGGTCCTCCCACTGCTGTCACGCTGCCGGAGCACGATTTCTGTTCTCATCCTGAAGCAAAGTTCTTAACCTGAGGTACTATTTCTGGGTTAGCGGAGTCTGTAACCTGAAGCATATGTAACCTGAAGCAAATGTAACCCAAGGTACCACTGTACTTTAATAAATTGCTCAATTTTATCTTTATCTTTCTTATCCTTTTTGTACAGCTGTTTGTAGTATTTCTGGAAACATTTTCTTATCTCCGCAGGTTTCTCCACAGACTTTCCTTCTGACACAATATTGGTTATAGTACTTTTTCTGTCTCTTTTTTAATTGCCAAGCAAGCAATTTTCCATAATTATTTGCAGATTCAAAAATTCTTTGTTTCATCATTTTTATTTTCCATTCTATTTACTGATTTATAATCTGAGAATATTGAGTCTGTAAAGCCTTAATCTCCGTTTGAATCTGCTGGTTCTTAGAATTGGATCTTAAGTTCTTCTCTTTATCCTTTATTTGAGACAAAAAAATTTTTTTCTCATTTTGTGTCTTTTTCTTAATCAAATTTTGTTGTATGAGGAATCCTCTCATTACTGCCTTGCTTGCGTCCCAAACAACTCTTGTTTCCATCTCTGAGTTCATATTTATCTCAAAATAGTCCTTTAGGGTCTTTTGGGCCTTACTAATTGTTTGCTCATTCTTCAACAAATCATCATTCATTCTCCATCTTTAGGATCCCTGCAGAAACAATTTCATCTCCTAAAACACTGCATTGTGGTCTGAGCAAGTCTTAGGGCATATTTCCGTTTTAGTTACTCTAGAAGCCAAAGTCTCTGGATATCCATAGGTAGTCATTCCGTGAGAAGGATTGATTTGTATCTGAAAAGAATATAAAATTTCTTTCTGTTGGATTTCGAATTCTCCATATATCTGACAGATCAAATTTATCTAATATTTCAAAAAATGACTTTGGTAGTCTGCCAGCATTCATTAATTTCTGTCTCTGTGTTCTATCCATAAATGTTGATGCTACTCTATTCAAGACTCACATCAGAATCAGTTTGTAATCCAAATAGTCCAGAAGTCTTGATTCTAAATTCTTAAAGAATTCTGCTTTGCCATCATGTGGTGCATAAATTCCCAGCAACAAATATTTTTTTGCCTTGTGCTTTAATTTCAACTGCAATATATCTTCCCTCCTCATCTTTGAATATCATTCTGGGGTTCCATTTTTCTTTTATGTAGAAAACCACTCCTCTTTGTTTGGCTTTATCTGAAGAAATAAATTCCTGTCCAAGTTTCTTATTTTGAAGGATTTTTCTATGTAATCTAATAACATGAGTTTCTTGTAAGAAGATTATATCCAAATTCTGTTTTGCTAGTACATGATAAACTTGGTTCCTTTTTCAACGTGAGTTTAGTCCATTCACATTCCATGAGTAAATTTTCAGAGCCATCTTGTCGTGTTAGGGAGCCTCTGCCCCCAGTGGGTGTGAACTTTCCAGTCCAAGTTCCTCTGCGTTCTTTTCCAGGAATCTTTCCTTCTCTCCAACAGTCTTAATTCTTTGTTTTCTCCCTTGAAATTTAAAAGAAAGGTCCTCTGGGAATTCCCACCTGAAAAATATGTTCTTCCTTCTTAAGGCGCTAGCAAGATCTGTGTAATTACTCCTCAAACTCAAAACGTGCTTTGGGATCTCCTTAAACAGAACAATTGACTTATCTTTAATCTTTAAACCCTTTTTTTATAATGTAGACCCAAACTAGTATCTCTTTGTTCCTTGGTCTTGAAGACTGCTATACAGTCATGCGTAATTTTTGAGTCTTTTTAAGGCCCTTTCTGTAGGCCCTTTCAATCCAGGAATTTAACTCTTCTTTTTGGAGATCCCAGCATGCTGCAAATTCATCAATTAGCCAATCTTTAAGACTATCCTCTTCCCGTTGCGGCACACCTCTCAATCTCAATTGATTTTCACGTTCTTTCATCTGAAGAAAAGCAATGGTGTTAGACGCCTCCTGTTGTGTTCTCTCTAAGTCTGAGACTCTAACTGTTTCCAGTTGGGTCAATCTCACTTCATGGCCTGAAACGTCTGTCTCAACCTCTTTCAATTCTTGTTTCAAATCAACAAATTCTTGTTTCAGTTCTTTTATGCTGTGTTGATTTCCTCTTACCTCTGTTTTAATCTCATTGAGCAATTGCATCACCGATTCTTCAGAGGTTTGAGCCCTGGAACCTTTTCTTGGCTTGCTTTTGTCTGTCTTCTCTCCCTTCTCTCCCCCATTAGCCATAACTATTCTGCAGTTTCAAGGTCAATCACAATTTCAGTCCAGAGAGAGAAGGAAGAAGGCAGTTTCCCACCACACATCCCTGCAGGCAGTTCAGTAGTTCCCCCTTTCTTTTTTACTTTCTTTTTACTCTTTTAAGACTTGCCAAATGCACCTCCAAAATTTATTTGCACTTTTAAATTGTTCCAGGAGGGTAAGAGATACCTTTAGCAATGTTTTATCCAGTTCACTTTGTATTATGACGTCACAGTGGAGTCTAGCCTTTCCCTGCTGGGAGGTCTGCTTCAGAAAACAAGAATCCATTTTGCACAGATCTAACATATGCAGGGTTTATTCGATCGGAAATCCCACCCCCCTTCCCCCTGCAAAAAGGGGGGCTTGAAAGTTTTACTTGGAAGTTTCTAAAAGTCTTATTCAGCTTGCGGCTTCGGTCAGAAGTAGCTGTTAATCTTTACAAGGGCATAATTTATGCAGGTTGGCTTTTTCACACCCTGCCACGCAGAAGGAGCTCTGACCGTAAGATGGCAGTGCCTGGATGCACAGTGCACAGGCTCTCTAGATCAGAAATTTCTATCAAGACCAGGTACACACAATTTTAGATGATGAGGTCATTCTCACCCAGCTGCAGGACCAACGCATCTGGAAGACCACAGCTTGCAACCTCGCCCTTCAACTTGGGTATAAGAGCATCCCAATTGCCTGATGGCTCATCCAGATGAAATTCGCTTCGGGCTGTAGACCCAGATGTGCACCTCAATGCATTGCCCCTGCATGCACTTGTGCCCTGTGCATACTATGGCCACAAATCCAGATGTACCTGTTAGGGGTATGAAAGGGATTGAAGATCTTTGAGGAGGAAGCTTGCCGATTCAGCAGAAGGGTAGGACATGCTGGGCAGGTGGGTGGCGAGCACCCGAAACAAAGTGTGATTGCAATAAGGAAGGTGAGGTGCCACCATTGCAATTTCAGCTCGTTCTCAAAATGTGCCACTCCAGCATGGCAGCTGTCACCTGCTACGCCTTAGGCAATTCACTCACCAAGTTGTCTTCTCGATGGTGCAAGGCTCCTGCTTCCCCTGTTCTTCTGTTCTTCCTTGCTGTTCTGCAGCCAACGGCAGACCCAAGATTGGGCACAACTGGCCTTTATAGGCTGGGGGTGGAACAGACTGAAGCCTGCTCCACTCTGGTCTGCTCCCAAGCCCTACCCACTCAGGATGGCGAGTTTCAAACAACTTGATCCAAGCTGGGGATTTCCCAATGGCCAGCTGACCAGCCCAGCATTGATCTCTGCGTGTTACGGAGCGAATGCACTGGATCGGAGCCGTGGCTGCTGTCAGTCAAGCAAAGCGGGAGCTGCTTGCAGGGCTTTGCATGGCTCTAGCTTTGCTTGTTTTACAGCCAGGAGGAGGGGCTCCTTTGCTTGCTTTAAAGCGACCTACGGAGGAGGAGGAGGGAAGGAGGGAGGGAAGGAGAGCCATGGCAGCAAAGCAGGCAGCAGCCGATTACATGGGAGGAGGAACAGACGGGAGCCATAGCGAGCCAGGAGGAGGCAGGCGGTTAAAAGCCAGCAGGCGCTTTTAAAGTAGCTAGCAACAGCTGCTGCAGCCTCAGCTAGCAAAGGTCCGTGCGCTCTCTAAACGGAGCAGTGAGGCTGCAGAGGGACAGCAGGGCACAGGAGGGCTTGGATCAGGAAGGATAAAATTTAAGCAACCAGCAGCAAAAGAAAAAAACCAACCTGGAGCTCTGAGCCACGAGCGCAGTGAAAACCAGGAAGGGGAGGGCACAGATGAGGGAGAGGGGAAAACTAGGCAAATCCCCCGCTTCTCAGCTGTTTTCAGGCAGGATAGATTTGAGCATTGTCTGGGTCCTAGTGCCCCTACCGCTTTTTTGTGCTTCATTCTATTGCTGCTGGTGGCTGCTTATCACTCAAACTGAACCTGATACCAGTAGCCACTTGTACAAACAAAGTAGAAGGCTGCGAGGAGGAGCGCTTTTACACAGCTAATGGCGAATCCCCTGCAATCCAAGTCCTCCTCACTTGCTCAAATCTATTCTGCCTCAAAACAAGGAGCGGAAGGAAAAGGCTGCAAACTGTTAAATGGAAAAAAACCCCAGGCACAGGGCAAATACCTTAAGCACACCTTTAAAGCAACAGTGCTCTTTCCCTCCCTCCTCCCCGCTCAGCTCGCAGAAAAGCTCCTTCTCCACACACCCCACGCGTGCTCCTTGTCCCTTGAGTGCTTTTCCTTCCCTCCCCACTTAAAACGTGGTTACAAAGCACGGATCCACATGGATCCTCAGGATTTTTGCACTGGGTCACCCCAAACTCACCGTCAGATCACATGTCTGTGGCCACAGCATGAACCACAAAAATCATACATCCACTGTTTCGTTTAGAATATTTTTTTTCTTGTTTTCCTCCTCTAAAAACTACGTGTGTGTTATGGTCAAGTGCGTGTTATCGAGCGAAAAATACGGTACTTGCTTTTTATTGTGATGTTTTTGTAACTTGCCCTTGGTGAAGGGTGAGTGGTAAGTGAAATCAGGGTTTCTTCTTCAAGGAATAAAACAACTGTCTTAGATTGGCACCTAATCCTCACAATAACCCCATGAGAATGCATTTCACAAGAATTCACAAATGGGGACAGAGGGTGAAAGATGGGCTGAGAGGCAGCTTAACACACACCATGAATCTATTGCTGAGCTACAACTTGAACTCCAGCTCACCAGCTTGGGGGGGTAGGGGTGGGAATGCCTAGCAAGACCAGCGGTATGTTTACTTCATTGCTTGCTCCTTCATTCTGCAACTATTTGCAAGTCATTTCAGGTACATCTTCCTTACTCGAAGACAACTTTTGTCTACCTGTGTTATGCTTTTCACTTTATATTCACAGAATTGCATTTTTAAAAGGGGAGCAAAAATGTCTTAAACATCTGCTGTTTGAAACAGAATGACTGGGCTGTCAAACAAGCATCTGCTTTCTTGAAAGCATTAAATAAGACCTTAAAATGAAAAGGATACCAACAAGATGAAAATGAATATTCAGGTGTCTCCCAAGAGAAATCTCTGTAAACTGGCAATTCCCCAAGGATTGTGTGTTACCAAAAATATTCCTCAATAGAAAAATGGATTGAAATGTTTGCCCCAGCAGAAAATATTATGAATCAGGATTTGGAAAATTTACTCGAATGAATCCGTTGGAGCCCTTGCACTGAGGCTCAGGCATCACATGTGAATTAAGAAGGAGGGTAGAGAGATGACTTTTAAAAACTGGAAAGAGCTTGCATTGGGAAGTCACATCTTTACCCACAAACAAATGTGTTGTGCTTTTACTATGAAGGTGTTGTGTTTTTACTATTCCCACTGGAAGCAAGTTGTTTCTCTGAATGCAAAGGTTTGTTCCACAGCTTTTGCCTTTTTCTTCTTTTCTGCCTCAAGGCCCCCCAAACCACTCCCCAGAAAAACGACAAGATGACACAGTAATTAAGGTTATTGTTAATGCGTGTAATTTAAACCACAACTTTATTGATTACAGAATGTGAGCGGTATTGGCTTAGGCCTTGGCAAACAAGACCATATCTGACTTCCAGCCTGCTTTGCTGGAAGTCTGCTAAGGGTAAACCCCAATGGGGGAGCCCTGCCGACATGAACCGACTCGAGCATCCCCTGGGTTCCTTGGGGTTGTGGCATGGCCCTAGCCCCTCCGCGGGCTTCGGACAAGATCCAGACCCCTTGATTCCTTTAATGGAATACCCTAGAGCCGCACCTCCCCCTCCCACCGCTATACCAATGCCTAACCGCCAATCGAGCCCTAAGCTCGCTGCCAATACCCTCACACCTGCAACCAACACTTTATGCCCTTAATAATATTGGCCAACCAAATGTCATTCCCACCATTGGTAAGATGAATGCCATCTACTCGATATAAGGCCTCATTGCTGTGCACAATTTCTGAGTGGCAAATCGCCTGGCCACCCAAGGCCAACACTTTCCGTGTCACAGCCCGGTCCAATTTTTTCCTAGCCTTATTTGTGGCAGCTGGGCAATGACTGTCCTGCCATATACGCCTTTCGAGGAGCTGTGACCATAAACTGGTAGCTTTTCGGAAGGTCCTTTTCAATGCTTAAACGCAGATTGAGACCTTTCTGGGAAGGCAAGTTGTTCCCACCCAGCTGCACTACCAGTGCACATGGCAGCCACCCTTCCAACACTCTACATACTATAAATTCCGTGCAGGGATCTTTGAGAAAAATGGACTTACTGAAAAATGTTATTGCAGCAGACTGTATCTTAAGAGTCTTAGCTACCTGACCATGTTCGAAAAAATGGGCTAGGTATTTAAGTGCATGGACTGTGGTAGGTGGCTGTGAGGCTGTAATTTGCAAAAATTGTTTATGGAATTTAATAAAGTCTGCCCAGGCTTTTTTATATGATCTAAGGGTGGCGGGGGCAACTGAAGCGATTACTCCCTGCAGCACTACTCGCTTCCAGTGCTCCAAAGGTACTCTGAGAAAGGCTCTGGCAATTGCTGTGCCTCCAGTGCCAGCGGTTGATCTGAAAACAAGACAGTGCATTGGCAATATTGTTATTAACCCCGGGGATGAATCTAGCCAAAAACAAAATGTTAAATCGGAGGCATTGCAGCACAAAAAGTCGAAGGCGTGCAACCCTCTGCTTAGCTAGAACGTTAACCACCAATTGGTTATCTGACCAGAAGCAAATGTGCCGCTCTCTGAACTCCTCTGTCCAAATGTGCATGGCCACTAGTATAGGGAAAAATTCCAAGAACATTAGATCGCGAATGATGGACTTACTGCACCATGCCTCTGGCCAATGCTGGGCACACCATCGGCCCTTGAAATATACGCCAAAGCCTAAGGATCCTGCCGCATCAAAATGTACCTGGAAATCCGAAGAAAGGTTTAGCACACATCCTGCCAAAGGAAACACCATTGTACTCGTTCAAAAATTGCAGCCAAATCCTCAGGTCTGCTTCACGGTGCTTGGAAGACGTACCCAGTGATGGGGTGACCATAGGCTGGCAGACAACCTTGCCAGCCGCGAGCAAAATGGGCTCCTAGAAGCGACTACTTGGCAAGCAAAATTCAAATGCCCAAGCAGGGATTGAATTTGATGCAGTGCTACCTTTCTCAGGGGAATTAATTGAGAAATTAATGCCTTAAGGGCTGACAATTTCTCCATTAGCAAGTGGGATGTTTGGCTGACTGTATCCAATTCTATGCCTACGTAAGTCAGTGTTATAGTAGGACCCTCTGTCTTTTCTGCTGCGAGCAGGAACCCAAGTTCCTTTGCCAAATCGGCCAGTCCTTGTAACAGCGTGACACATCAGGCTCTGTCAGCAGGGCCCAGATAGAAAAAAGTCATCTAAGTAATGGGTAACTCCTGGGAAACCTGTCCTGAAGCGTAGAGTCCAGCTCAGAAATGTGCAAAAAGACTCAAACTCTGCACAGGTCACTGAGCAGTCCATTGGCATAGCCTTGTCCACATAAAAGGCCCCCTCAAATTTAAATCCCAGCCATTGGAAGTCCTGAGGGTGTACTGGCAGAAGGCGGAAGGCTGATTCAACATCACATTTTGCCAGCAGGGCCCCTTTTCCAAATCTGCGAATGAGCTTAATAGCTCAGTCGAAGGAGGCATAGCACACCAAACATAATTCCTCTGGGATGGCGTCATTTGCTGAGCTTCCCTTTGAGTAAGATAGATTGTGAATAAGGCTGTACTCACCAGGCACTTTCTTAGGCACTATCCCTAAAGGTGGAAGGTGTAGGTTAGGGAACGATGGGCTTGTGAAGGGTCCAGCCACCCGTCCTGCATTCAGTTCCTTAGTAATCTTTTTCCTAGCTACTTTGGGCATTTCTCTAACTGATTCTTGATTAGGTGGATCTTTTGAGCTTAGGGGAAAAGAGACTGGGATCCTGAATCCAGTGGAGAAGTCTTCCCATAAGTACTGGGCGTCCTCCCTGTTTGGATAAATATCCAACAGAGGTTTTAAGGTGGGCAATATAATGGGGGTAAAGGCCAAAGTCAGGGATTTATTGCCTGTGGGGACCTTGGTTTGCGGAGGAGTACCCATCCCTTGAGTTCTGATGATGAGCCGCCCTGCCCCTTCAAAAGGACTGCCTGCCCTTGTAACATGAAACCAAGGCGTGGTTTCCAAGGCATCTGTTGCACTCGTGAGAGTACTTAAAAGCCTGCCTTGTACACAAACCTTTGTTGTACTCCCAACAAACCCTGTGGCGAGGGTCTTTCGTTGATACTGATTTACTATGCTTAGGTTGCTCCTGGGGTTTTTTCTCAAACAGTGGAGCAACAAAGGTGGTCCACACATCTAGGTCCTGGTGATCCCAATGTGTATTGGGCACCTTCGCAGCTTTCCTGCGAAAAAAATCTCATCATATATTATGGCTGCCTCCTCCCCCGCCATTGTGTAAGCTTTCCTGACCTGGGACTGGTACACAATCAAATGCAGTGCTCTCTTGGGATATACTGCAGACACCACACCTGCAAACACATGGAAGCAGTCTAGCCAGTTCTCAAATGACCTTTCTACCTTGGGCGCACTGTATTTATGTTTCCCAAAGTTTGATATTTTTCCCACCTTCCCGGGGCATTCATTAGGCATCAATTTGAAAATGTCCACGTAGCGACCATTCAATATCTTATTTCTGAGTTTGGAAGAAAGGTGATTCCCTGGTATAATATTCCTGGTAGAATTAGTGGAAATTTTAATGTCTTCCACCAGGGCACCATCTTTGCACTCTAATGTGGCACCAAACTTACTCCTATGGAAGTTGGCCCTCCTGGCATGAGCCCAACTGGGCAGGCCTGGGACCCCTTCACCCTGGCCCCAATAAAATTCCACGGGAGCATCACTATCACTATCAGAACTTGAAGAGGAGGTACCTGAACTGGATGTTGTGCCCTCATCCCTGTCCTTCTTGTGCTTCTTACTGGAGCACTTCTTGTGGTGCCTCTTCTTAGTGGAGGCCATCACACAGGGGAGAGGCAAATCATCATCATCTGATGATCCCAGGGCTGCAGCCACCAGAGATGGTCCCTTTGATACCTGCAAAAGGCTAGAGGAGGCTGATTTAGTGATCACCGTCATTTGATATTGCAGTGGTATTGCTGCCAACCGGTGTCCCACTGACTTGGTAACCCTGGTGTTCCCTGTTTGGGGCTGAGATTCCTCCCCTTGCTGCAGGCCAGCTGCGACCCCATGAGGAGGCAGAAGTGGTGCAGGCAACTCGCTACCACCTGCATTAGAAACCTGGGAATTAGAGAACAAGGCTGCGGAAGAAGAGGGCAGATCTTCCGACTCATCACTAGTTACCGATAAGCTGGAGGCACTAGCCCGTGTCAGGAATGTGGCTAGTTTCAGAACTCACAGGGTTAAGGAGTTCTGAGTGACGTCTCTCCATTCCTGAGGCGTGACTAGAAGGAGGGAGTGGCTTTATCTCACTGCCTGTTTTGTGCTGGCTTCTGAAGGAGACAGAAGCAATATGAGCGCTCTGAGCCCAGGAAAGCTCTGTAATTGTTTAACTGCATGAATAAAGACTGAGTTATAAACACACTGACGTCTAAGTGTGTTTGATCTGCTAAACACTGGGGAGCAACAGCACGCTGCGGGGAAACTCTGCAACAGTGGCTGACGGAGGACGGAGGACCGGGAGTAGAGGCGCCAGACGGAAGTGTGCTGGGCTTCCATTCAAGCAGCTGCGCCTAATTGGGGTCCAATCCAATTAGCTACGCCACACTTTCACAGGTTATGGGTCGCTGATTAATGCTTTGAAGCTGTTGCGACGGTGTACCGGTGTGTGTTTGAAGCCAGCTGAGAAGATGCTGGAGCCAGCTGGAGTCCTGCCTGTGTCTGGGGCAGAGGAACTCGCTGGGAAAGAGCTGATCTGCTGAGCCGGGTGCTGGAAAGCTGCTGGTTACGTGAGTAAGCTGGGCCCTGGGGGAGAAGATGGCAGATGGCCACGTCTTTGAAGATGTTCCGTTCGAAAAGCTTACTACCCAAGGATGCAACACCTGGGCCAGAAAAGTGAGGGGTTGGTTTTTGGCTACAGGGCTCTGGGATCCAAGCCAGAGGGAGTCAGCACCCCTCACTCCAGGTGCTGCTGGGACAGACGCTGCAGGCTTTCAGGCTGCGTTGCCAGAAGATAGCCAGCAGAGAATGCAAAGGGAGTTTTGCATGTTGAAGGCATGCGTACACGCATCGCTGTTGCCTCATTTGGAGGGCGTGGAGTCAGCAAGGGCTGCCTGGGAGGTGCTGAGGGCTTTGTGTGAAAGCTCAGCAGAAGGCAGTCCCTGATCGCTTAGCTTCAAAGAGAGCTCATGGGCAAGTCGGGGGGACGAAGAATTCCAAAGGCAAGTTTGAAAAGTTTCCCACTGTGTGTGACGAGGTGGAGCGCAGTTTCAGAGAGAGCAGGGCTGGCACAGAGAGCTCTTTTGGAAGAAGGGGGGCCAGGCCGGCTGAAAGGAGCCCTGGGCAGTGTTTTTCCACTGCTTCCCGTCGCTGTTTTGTTTGCAATTCTCCTGACCATCTGCGTCGCTCCTGCCCCCAAAGAGCCAGAGAGGCTGCGCAGGATGTTCCCAAGGTCGTTTCTCATGGGAACCAGCCAGGTTTCCATGGCAGCCAGTCCAGGAGAGCAGGCAGACGTGGGAAACCGCAAGGAGGACGTGACTCAGGAAGCGAAGACGGCTCTTATCATTTAACAGCTTCCATGGCACTTTTGCAGGACAGCTCCAAGGAGGAGAGAGTGCTACGCTTTATAATTGACTCTGGAGCTAGCAGGCACCTGATAACAGAGACACCTGCTGTCGAGATGTGGAACTGCAGATCTGTTTCAGCTGGGAAAAGTATTGTGTTAGCTGATGGGAGACAAATGTTGGTTTCTAACATAGCAAATGTTTATGTTTCTATTTTGCAGGCGCAGCTGGAAGTTTACGTGGTACCTGGGATGAAACATTGTCTTTTATCCGTTCCTTCTCTGTTACAGGAAGGGTATAAGGTGTGCTTTGAAAACAATATTTGTACAATTTCCAGGGGAGGAAAGCAACTGGTCAGTGTTGCAAAGGGGCAGAATAATCTCTTTGTTCTGGAAATGCCTCTGAAGGGTGTGAGGAATGCTGAGAGGGCTCAAGCTATGCGTGCTACAGTTCCCACTCATGTTTCATGTGCCTGTGCTTGGCACAAAAAGATGGCACATGGTACCCTAGAAGATATCCAAATGTTGCAGGAGTGCACTAAGGGTTGCAAAATACAGGAGTGTGGCAGATCCCTAAATTGTAGGTGTCAGGAGTTCAGGAGCAGAGGCACAGGGGAAAGAGGAAGCGGAGAGCGAAGGGGAACAATCCGAGGGCAGCGTAGGTGAGGATGACAGTGGGGCAAGAGATTCCATGAGCCTGTCCAGTGAGTCGGAAGATTCCCAGAAGGGGGCCTGTCCAGTGAGTCGGAAGATTCCCAGAAGGGGGCACTGATAGCCAGAGCAAGGGGGGTCCCGGGAGGGACGCACCAGAAGCAAGGGACCAGCGGTGACTCCCGAAGGGGGAAGCAGTGACAGGAGCAGTGTAACGGTCAGGAGGAAGGTTGCCGGCTGGGCGCGCGCGCCAAGTTCAGGCGCGTGGGACAGCCGGGAGCGCGGATTGGGAGCCAGGTCCTAAAGCACGCCGGAGGCAGGGGGAAGAATCCGGGGACTCTTCAGCATCAGAAGAGTCCAGAAAGGGCAACACCCCAGCGGGCAGACGGACCCAGAGGAGAAAGGAGCAAAGGAGGAGGTGGAGCAAGGCTAGGGTCTTGAACTGGTGTCTGGGGGGAGGAGATTCAGATGGAACTTCAGCAGTCTAGGGTTGAGACGTAGAGCTGCGCGCCGCGGCTTTGGAATCGAAACTGAACCTTAATAAAGACTTTTGTATATAACAAGAACTGGCGTTGGTCCTCTGTGAGCTGGGACCTTGGGCAGCTCTGACAGTAGGGCATGCAAAAGGGCAAAGGTAAAAGGGTGCAGTCATCCCAGGGTGGAGAGGGTAACCACAAAACCTTTTGAGCTCGTGCACACAGACCTTTTTGGGCCCATGCCAGAGAGTCTGGGAGGGGGCAGGTTTCTGCTAACGATGCAGGACGATTTTAGCCAGGTTTCGTGGTGCTTTGCTCTGAAATCGGAGGAAGATGCACCACAACTGATCAAAGATTGGATTGCAGAGGTGGAACTAAGATTCTCAACCAAGGTAAAGGGGTTCAAGAGTGACCGATGTGCAGAGTTAACTGGGTCTGCTCTGCAAAAGTTCTTTCACCAGAAAGGGATACGTCACAAGGTGACGGTGCCTCAGGAACCTGGAATGTAAGAACCATGAACCTTGGTAAGTTGGATGTGGTCAAAAATGAGATGGCAAGAATAAATATTGACATCCTGGGCATCAGTGAACTAAAATGGATGGGAATGGTCGAATTCAGTTCGGATGACCATCATATCTACTACTGTGAGCAAGAATCCGGTAAAAGAAATGGAGTAGCCCTCATAGTCAACAAAAGAGTGGCAAAAGCTGTACTGGGATGCAATCTCAAAAATGATAGAATGCTCTTGATACGAATCCAAAACCTTTTAACATCACAGTAATCCAAGTTTATGCACTAAATACTGGTGCTGAAGAAACTGAAATTTGTGGTGGCCAGCCAGTGTGGTGTAGTGGTTAAGAGTGGTAGTCTCGTAATCTGGGGAACTGGGTTCGAGTCTCCGCTCCTCCACATGCAACTGCTGGGTGACCTTGGGCCAGTCACACTTCTTTGAAGTCTCTCAGCCCCACTCACCTCACAGAGTGTTTGTTGTGGGGGAGGAAGGGAAAGGAGAATGTTAGCCGCTTTGAGACTCCTTAAAGGGAGTGAAAGGCGGGATATCAAATCCAAACTCTTCTTCTTCTTCTGAAATTGACCAGTTCTATGAAGACTTACAACACCTTATAGAAATGACACCAAAGAAGGATGTTCTTCTCATTAGAGGGGATTGGAATGCTAAAGTAGGTAATCAAGAGATAAAAGGAACAACTGGCAAGTTTGGCCTTGGAGATCAAAACGAAGCAGGGCAAAGGCTAATAGAGTTCTGTCAAGAGAACAAGCTGGTCATCACAAACATGCTTTTCCAACAATACAAAAGACGACTACACATGGACATCACCAGATGGGCAGCATCGAAAACAGATTATTTTCTCTGCAGCCAAAGATGGAGAAACTCTATACAGTGCGCAAAAACAAGACCTGGAGTTGACTGTGGCTCAGATCATCAGCTTCTTATAGCAAAATTCAAACTTAAATTGAAGAAAGTAGGAAAAACCACTGGGCCAGGAAGATACAATCTAAATCAAATCCCTTATGAATACACAGTGGAAGTGAGGAACAGGTTTAAGGATTTAGATTTGGTGGACAGAGTGCCTGAAGAACTGTGGATGGAGGCTCGTAACATTATACAGGAGGCAGCAAAGAAAACCATCCAATGAAAAGGAAATGCAAGAAAGCAAAGTGGCTGTCCAACGAGGCCTTACAAATAGCGGGGGAGAGAAGGCAAGCGAAATGCAAGGGAGATAGTGAAAGATACAGGAAATTGAATGCAGATTTCCAAAGAATAGCAAGGAGAGACAAGAAGGGGGGGGGGAGGAAAGCAAATGTTCAATAGGGGTGGGGAGAAGAACTCAGGACTACTCGCAGCTGCAAACAACACTGAGGCAAGGAGGAGGAAACACAAAGACAAAATTGCAGGATTAAGGCAAAGCGCCCAAAAACCTCAGAGGGCAACACAGCAGCATACAATCTTGCCGCCCTTTTCCTTCAGCCTGAGACCTTAACAAAGTAAACTACCAATACTGCACAGCTTGGTCCAAGCTCCCTCACAAGCCCCTAAACTCTGAGCTAAACTGCACACACACACACACACACACAACTCAGGCCCCGAAAACACCAGTACCCAAGCAATGTCGCTCAGCTTGGCCTGCAATCCCCCAACACCCCCCCTTGCTCCACCACACTCCCGGCCCCCAAAAATAGAACCTAATGATTGGCGCTGAAGTGTACTATCCTTCAATAGTCTTCCGCAGGAACCTGCAAAGGGACTGGATCCACGTGGAGAAGATGCGAGGAGGAAGTCCAGGGAAGCCTGCAGAACTGCAGCGTGAGGCAAAAGGGAACAAAACGGCATTGTGCCAGGGTTTCAATCATCCAGGCCACACCTCCAAGCCTCCTGATTGGGCGCTCGGTGCTGTGACGTTGTCCTGCCCATGCAGAGGTGGGAGGAAGTGTGCCCGGGAGGACAGAGCTCAACATGCCCCCGCTGTGAAGCAGAAGCGATTTCTGAAACATTGGTTTCTCAATTCCTTTGAAATACTTCCTGTATAGTATGGGAGTTGCAACTAATTTATTCTGCATGATACATGAAACGCTGAATGCAAAATGAAGCCACCCTTTGTGCAAGCAGGACAGTGGAAGCAGAGAGAGGAACTCCAATTCTCCCCTTGCCAATAACAAACCTCCAGGCTGTGGGGAACCTGCTGAACTTCAGCCAAACAACTTCTCGTGACTTTTCTTTGCCTCCTTGCTGCCATCTTAGCAGCAACAGGTCTGCTGCAATTTTTTTATTCTAGAAAATTATATAAGCTGCAGCTAGTTTTTAGTGGCTACTTCATAGGTTTCCTATACCAACAAGGTGGTTCACCTAGCTTGGAAACTGCAGCTTGAGTATCATACATGCTTGTCCTCCTTGTTTACACATGTATTTGGAATTGAACTTACACAACAACTTCACAAGCTCATCGAAAAAAATCTGGGAAAGAGAAGCGATCCCAGCAGACTTTAGGGAGGCCAAAATTATCAATCTCTAAAAAAGGTGACAAAACTGATTGCGGAAACTATCAAGGCATCTCTCTATTAGCTGCAGCTGGTAAAATTCTTGCAAGGATCTTAGCAAACCGGCTCTTAACAATATCCGAGGTGACCCTTCTTGAATCCCAAAATGTTTTTTCAGCCTTCTAGGGGGGCAGTGGACATGATTTTCACCACTCAACAGCTTCAGGAAAAGTGCAGAGAGCAAAACCAACCCCTGTATATGGTGTTTATCGACCTGACTAAGGCTTTCGACACTGTAAATCGTAATGCCCTGTGGACTGTCCTTATGAAAATTGGCTGCCCAGATAAATTTGTAAACATCATTTGGCCCCTCCATGATAATATGACAGCAACAATCACAGATAACAATGGCTCTCAAAATGAACCATTCACAGTGGGATCAGGTGTTAAACAGGGTTGTGTTATTGCCCCAACTCTATTCATTATTTTCATTGCCATGATCCTACACTTTGTCAAAGAGAAAATCTCCGCTGGGGTAGAAATCATATATTAAACAGATGGAAAGCTCTTCAATCTGAGCAGGCTGAAAGCAAAGAGTAAGGTTACCGTAACTTCCGTCATAGAGCTTCAGTATGCTGTTGACAACGTAGTGTGTGCATGCTCAGAGGATGACCTCCAAACCATCCTAAATATATTCGCAGAAGCTTACAAAAAGCTTGTCCTGTCGCTCAACATCAAAAAAACCAAAGTGCTACACCAAAAAGTACAAAATAACCCCTCTGCAGCGCCACAAATCCAACTCAATGGTGTAACATTGGAAAATGTTGATCACTTCTCCTATCTAGGTACAGTGGTACCTCTAGATGCGAACGGAATCCATTCCGTCTGCGTGTGCGCAGGTCACGTTTCAGCGCTTCTGCGCATGCATGTGACATAATTTTAAGCGTCTGTTCATGCGCAAGAGGCGAAACCCAGAAGTAGCGTACTCCGTTACTTCCGGGTTGCCGCAGAGCGCAACTCAAACGCGCTCATCCTAAAGCACATTCAACCCGAGGTATGACTAGTTATCTTTCCACAAGGGTCAATATTGATGCCGAAATCCAGCATCGCCTGAGTATAGCTTTCTCCGAGTTGAAGTGCGGAGTGTTTGAGGACCGGGACATTTGCAGGGAAACCAAAATGCTTGTTTACAAAGCTATTGTACTACCAATGCCATCTCCAACACCTCAAAATATTTCATCAACAGTGTCTCTGAAAAATCTTACACATCACTTGGGAAGACAGGCGAACTAATATCAGTGTACTGGATGAAGCAAAGATCACCAGTGCTGAAGCAATGATTCTTCAACATCAATTTCGTTGGACTGGTCATGTTGTGCGGATGCCTGATGATAGTCTTCCAAAGCAACTACTCTATTCCGAACTTAAAAATGGAAAACGTAATACTGGTGGTCAACAAAAGAGGTTTAAAGACTGTCTAAAGGCAAATCTTAAAAAATATAGTATAAACACCAACAACTAGGAAACACTGGCCTGCAAGTGCTCCAGTTGGAGAAAAGCTTTTACCAAAGGTGCCATGGACTTTGAAAACAAAATTTTTTTTCCCTTCCAGTAGCACCTTAAAGACCAACTAAGTTAGTTCTTGGTATGAGCTTTCGTGTGCATGCACACTTCTTCAGATACACCCTGAAGAAGTGTATCTGAAGAAGTGTACATGCACACGAAAGCTCATACCAAGAACTAACTTAGTTGGTCTTTAAGGTGCTACTGGAAGGGGGAAAAAAAATTGTTTTGACTATGGCAGACCAACACGGCTACCTATCTGTAAATGGACTTTGAAGACACTCAAACTCAGAACACAAGGGAGAAACGTGGTAAGAGGAAGGCACGCTTGGCAAATCCACACCATGATCAACTCCTGCCCGGGAACCAATGTCCCCACTGTGGAAGGATGTGTGGGTACAGAATAGGCCTCCACAGTCATTTACGTATTCATTGTTAAAACTGTGTTTATGGAAGACAATCTTACTCGGCTATGAGTGATCACCAAAGAGTGAAAATTTACTTTATGCTATTTATTATTTCATGTACCTCCCACCTTCCCTCCAAGGAGCTCAAAATGGTTCTCCCCTGCTTCTAATTACCCTCACAACCAGGGCTATTATTCCAGAAAAAGAGGTGCCAGAACTCACCATCAACACTTCCCTCAGTCTCTTAGAAAGGCAATGGAGCCCACCTGAGAGGGGCCGAAACTGAGTTCCGGCTGGAAAAAAAATTCTGCTCACAACAACCCTTTGGAGAAGGTCAGACTCTGCTGGTGATTAGCCTGAGGTCACCCCTTGAGCTTCAGGATCAAGTAGGAAACTGAACTCTCTTCCCCCAGAACCATTACACCACATGGACTCAAGTGACCCAAGGAGCAGCTTTTGGTCTACAGAGCAACCCAGATGTCCTCCAAGTGAGGCTGAGGTAGAAAGCAGCCCAACATAACCAGTCATGATGCTTCCCCTGGAGCTGGAGCTCATTCTGCAGGCCTGCTGCTACCGGGCACCACCAGCACAGAAGCAGGCAGGAACAAGGAGGTGAAGTGGGAAATAACCACATCACTGCTTTTCATGCTGTCTTCCCCTTCTTCAAAAGCTCTTCTGCCCACAACCAAAATCCCACCAACACATGGCTGAGTGAGCTTGACAAGGCAAAGCCAGGAAGGAAGCCACCATCACTGCCTTTATTTCTTCTCCCCCTCTGCTCAAAAGCCCTTCTGAGAAAACACTACCCCATTGCTGTTTTTTGCCCCCAAACACCCTTCAATACCCACCCCCCAAAAATCCATACCTCTTGCTACCATATCTTGGTATCCATAACTTTTGCCCAAATTCTCAGAGTTCCCTCCAAAGAGTTGTCTGACAGGCCCTACCAGCTCCTGAAACTGCTTGGTAAGACTAAGACCTGCTTTGCAGAGCTACATGAAACCTGGGTCCCTGGCTCCATGGAAATCTTATCTCCAATGAGATGGGCACCCCCACAGGGTTGTGTTGCTTGCACAGTTTGCACCACAACTGCCCTTCCTAGAGAGTCAGAAACTTGTTTTTCTTCTTTTTTAAAAAAATATAATGTTCCAGTTGCACTATTATAATCTGGCTTTGGTGCTACACAAGTTCCTTCTCACCTTATAGTGCTTACACAAAGGAGCAACTATCTGGAGGCTCCAAGCCAGTGAGGGTGTCATTTAAATGTGCCACTGAGCGACCCAGCCAAATGGGCAGGATATAAATAAAATTATTGTTATTGTCATTGTTATAATACCTTCATTTCATGCACACCGTGGGCTCATCTCAAACCAATGGTGCCTTTATGGAAATCATATATTTTTGTAAATAAATCTCAGGCGGACAATTCTATGATTCTACATACAGTCCTAATAATAAAGAGGAGGTCTTATTGCTATATAAAATCCTGGTGCACATAGACACAGGTATGACTAAAACACTAACATCTGAATGGGAAGATGACTTCAAATGCACAAAAGAGGAAACACATTGGAAAGCTATCTGCTTTGTTCTCTGCACACACCAGGAGTCAGAACCTTCAACTGGCTCCACAGCTCATATCATAGAATCATAGAGTTGGAAGAGACCAAAAGGGCCATCGAGTCCAACCCCCTGCCAAGCAGGAAACACCATCAGAGCACTCCTGACATATGGTTGTCAAGCCTCTGCTTAAAGACCTCCAAAGAAGGAGACTCCTCCACACTCCTTGGCAGCAAATTCCACTGTCAAACAGCTCTTACTGTCAGGAAGTTCTTCCTAATGTTTAGGTGGAATCTTCTTTCTTGTAGTTTGGATCCATTGCTCCGTGTCCGCTTCTCTGGAGCAGCAGAAAACAACAACCACCTTTCTCCCTCCTCTATGTGACATCCTTTTATATATTTGAACATGGCTATCATATCACCCCCTCAAAAATTATCCTGCGTGGAGGCTAAACTCTCTAATTTATGCTGGAGGGAGCGCAGAACAGTAGGTGTATGCATACTCATGTGGTGGGAATGCCCCCCAAACAGGAATTTGGGATAGCAGATTTAGGGAAATGCAATTTAATAGTGAAAGAAAATTAAGACACGCCCATAGCCAACCCTTCTTAACATACTTAATGATGAAATAAATGTACAAAACAAAGGATTAATGTCTTATTTATTAACCACTGCAGTGGTAGGGTGAACTTGGAAAACTTTAGAAGGAGTTAGTAATGACTGGTGGTATGCTCAGATTTGGCAAGTAGCGCTCCTAGAAAAGTTGGTGGGAAAGCGTAGTTTAACAACCACACAAAAGAAAATGGACACATTAATGCATATCTGGAATTATTTATAGTTTACCCTAATCAGCACCATTATTACTAAGGTAAACAGGAAAGGTAAAGGACCCCTGGACGGTTATGTTCAGTCAAAGGCAATTATGAGGTGTGGCGCTCATTTTGCTTCAGGCTGAGGGAGCTGGTGTTTGTCCACAGACAGCTTTCTGGGTAGGTGGCCAGCATGACTAAACTGCTTCTGGCACAACGGGACACCATGATGGACACCAGAGCACACAGAAACACTGTTTACCTTTCTGCCGCAGCAGTACCTATTTATCTACTTGCACTGGCATGTTTTCGAACTGCTAGGTTGACAGGAGCTGGGACAGTGCGACAGGAGCTCACTCCATTGCACAGATTCGAACTGCTGACCTTACAATCAATCAGCAAGCCCAAGAAACTCAGTGGTTTAGACCACAGCACCACCTGCGTCCCATTATTATTATTATTATTATTATTATTATTATTATTATTATTATTATTATTACTACTACTACTACTACTACTACCACTACTACTTTGAAATCACATTCTTAAATAACCATATATACATATATATATATATATATATATATATATATATATATATATATATGGCATAAATTTAAGAAGACCAAGACTACTTAATCATTTAATCTTTTATTTTGCCTGGCTGTAAATCTTAATTTTTATGTCAATTCACTCTTTCTATTAAACAAAATAATATGAACAGAAGAGGAAGCTTAAATATATGTACTTTCTTTTCTTTTAATTGTTTTCTCTTTTTCTTTTTTAATGTTTTTGTTACTTCTTTTCTTTACTGAGTCTGAGGTGCAAGTTATACAAAATGAGAGTTTATGTTAACTTTCCCTATAGAATCTATGTATGCGAACTCTGTATATGCCAACTTGACATTTAATATTGCTGTACCATTCAGGTTCCGATGCCTGTCTTTCTCAGCCCATCCCTAGTGCCACCCAAAACTAGTCATTTCACCCAGGTGCATGGCTGGTCTGCCTCTATGCACCTACGTGGCAGCAGACACACCGACTGCCTTTATTTGAGCACCTTATAGACAGAACTGCCATTAAGAGGATATGCCATTTATAGGTAGAGGAAAGTCAGCTGCAAGAGCTGTGACAAATCACCTTCCTCCCATTTATTCCACAAAAGTGAATCATTTGTAAACAGGCCTTGGACTGGTGCTTCATCAGAGAAGCAGAATGATGATGTGATTTCAAGGCTAAGCTGCTTCTTGCAGGGGATCCTCATAACTCTCCATGTTGAGGCAGAATGTATTAGGAAGGCACAGGACTTGGTGGCCTGCCATGTCAGAAGTCCAGCAGTTTAATCTAAAAGGATGTCACACTTGACAGCTGTGAGTCATGCAGCAGTGACATGGGACAATTTTAGTTTTCCTTTCATTACCTACCAGTATTTTTGCAAAATTCTGTCTGGACATGATCCAGTATATGTTTTCATCTTACATACATGAAGAAACTCCCACATAAAGGATTCAGTTGTTAACCCACAGTATCATGCAGAATAAATGGTCTGAACACTTGCATGCAAAGCAGTGTCAGCTGAGTTCAGCTAGAGCAGTGGCACGGTTGTTTCCTCTCCCCTCCCTCAAAGTCTCCTCTGAAGAGTTTCCCAACCATGCAAGGCAGAGGAGGTGAAATGCCCATTTAGCAAGCACAGGTCTCTTGTGCTAGTGGAAGGGGAGCACTGGATGCCACCCGTGGAGGCGGGGGTGACTTGTATGATTGTAAAATTTATTTGGCAAATCTCCCAAAGCAAACAAAAATCATGTTAACTCACCCGAATATCACCATGGCCTGATTAAAAGCTACCTCATGAGCCTCATTGCATAGAAACATTGTGCCCATCATGTTCCAATTGATGAATATGTGACATGTGAAAACAGAGGTGGGAAATGATGTTGAGAGTGATTTAAGTCACTCTTCTCCTGAATCTGAATAGCCACACTCTTATCTCTTTCCCCAGTTCTCCAGATGCCGCTGCAATGACTGTTGGCCTCAGCCACAGAACCTGGGCTCTGCTGGGCTCACAGACCTTGTGAGAGGAATGCTCCTCTTCACAGTAGCGGAGAGAGAACTTTGGCTGAGCATCCACTCCCCTGAAGGCCAAGGGGAGCCATTTTCAGGTGGAGGACTCAGGAAGACTCCTCTCTGAATTGGCTGACTTGTCAATACCCTAATTACATTTCCATTATGCCTGCTTCAAAGAATGTAGTTTGAAGAATCAAGTATAAAATGGAAAACGATCTTATCAAAAAGCAGGCAAAAGAAAAAGGTCTGGCAAGTCCCTATTATTTTCACAATAGAGCTGTGAAAACAGAAAAGCTGCATTTCTTGTGGAGACTAACAATGTGGTACCACTTGAGAAAAGCATACTGCTCCAGCAGCATCACAAGGAAAAATAGTTAATAGACCTGACCTTTTGCTGTGTCCAAATGAAAAATGGCAACAGAACAGCAAAGGAGGCCCCTGTATGGAGAGCCATTTCAAAGTCTGAGGGCAGGATTCCTACTGCCCTGCCCCCCACCCCTGGAAGTCAGGACAGAAACCTTCCAAGCAAATAATAATAAGAAAAACCCTTGGAAATATGACCATTTACAATGCAGTGATTTCTTGAATGATAAAGGAAGTTTTAAAATTATTGAGGCATCTAACTTATACTCATGGCATGCATTTTTGTGATAAGGCCCTGCCATTTCTTAGTATTTCTTGCATAGATCACTACCCTGCCATTTCTTAGTACAGTGGTACCTCAGGTTAAGAACTTAATTCGTTCTGGAGGTCTGTTCTTAACCTGAAACTGTTCTTAACCTGAAACACCACTTTAGCTTATGGGGCCTCCTGCTGCTGCCATGCCACTGGAGCACGATTTCTGTTCTCATCCTGAAGCAAAGTTCTTAACCCGAGCTACTATTTCTGGGTTAGCGGAGTCTGTAACTTGAAGCGTATGTAACCTGAAGCATCTGTAACCCGAGGTACCACTGTATTGCCAGGTGGGGAAGGGTGTTGTTGGATTTTAATTTACTGAATGAGTTCCTCCATACCTGCGTGGAGTTCTTTCCTTCAGCCAACACTGGTTTTCTACACTATTACCATTATGATCATTCCAGAAACAAACCTCTGGCCTGAATTTAGGCATGATTCCATGTGGGCTACCATAGTCGACAACGTTTTCTGTACTCAGAGCCTCATTTAAACTGGGCTACCCCTTGCAGTCTGAGCAAGTCATGGACTGCTCTCTGGGTTGCACAGATGTGGCAGTGGAAGGATCCATTTAAAGGATAGGTCAGGTGTATTGATTTATTCCTGTCCAATGAATATTTCCAATCCCTGAGCAGGGAAGAAAGTAATAAAAATAAACACGTGAAAACTACTATACAAAATTTACAGAATCATTTAAACAGGTCCAATAAACAACATATTAGCTTTTCTGCCATAAGGCAAAGCAAAACTACAATGGCAAAAAAAATAAAATTCCCAATCTAACTGAATGCTTATGCAAAAATCAAAAGCAAGGCATTCCAATAGATTAAACTGCCCTTGGCCTCAGCAACCGTTCCACCCCCACTTTCCACCTATGGCAAAGTCTGTCTTTCAAACAAGGAGGGGACCTTCCCCTCCCCTCCATTCAGATTGGCCCAGGATCTGCTTATATTTTAACCTCAGAGAACCTATAACCATAAGCATAGGTACTCCCTTGTACTCAGTGGATTTTACTTCCTTGTACATGTGCTGAGGATTGCACTCTGTGTGCTCAGAAGCAGAGGTGGCCAGTGAGATGGTTTGCTAAGTGACCATGGCATTGTGATAGATAGGGGTGAGGCATTCCAGGCCTGCCCATTATGTGCCTGTCAGGAGGTGTCAGAGGAGGTGGGGGTTGTAGCTGCCCCATGCACCCCACCAGGTGCAGGCTTCTGGCATCCCTGGGGGAGTCCATCCCCACAGCAGCCATGTGCTTGTCTGGTGGTGGCTGCAGAAGTCCACTAGCACCTCCCAGGACCCAGAGATCAGAGCAGGAGCACTCCTCCCCACTCTGTGGCCAGGCAGTGGCTTGAATCAGTTTTGAACCAAGCAGCTGCTGCTCAGGAGCCACAAAGTACATGCTCACTCTCCAGAACCATCACCTGCCATTTCCAAGTTCACAGTTTTACAGATATGTTTTAAAAATGTTTTTACAAAAAGAATCTAGAGGAGGAAAAAAATAAACGTTCTTATTCCAGTTGCTATCAAGAATCCTCCTGTCACTTGCAAAATACAACAGGCAAAGCCAAGTTGTGAACATAAAGAAAGCTGAGGCAGCTCTCTGTTAATGTCGCTTAGGCTTATGGGGTAAAACAACAATGCCAAAATAAATATCTCTGTAAGAAATAGCAAGCAACTTAGTTTATACCTCAGAGAGATTTTTTTTTTTTGTATGTGCAAAGTCTGTTTCAGAACATATACCCAGCAAGGGTTAACATTAATTATAGCCTATTGTTGTCTGTGGGACGCGGGTGGCACTGTGAGTAAAACCTCAGCGCCTAGGGCTTGCCGATCGCATGGTCGGCGGTTCGAATCCCCGTGGCGGGGTGAGCTCCCGTCTTCCTGCCCACCTAGCAGTTCGAAAGCACCCCTAAGTGCAAGTTGATAAATAGGTACCGCTTTATAGTGGGAAGGTAAACTGCGTTTCTGTATGCTGCACTGGTGCTGGCTCGCCAGAGCAGCTTCGTCACGCTGGCCAAGTGACCCGGAAGTGTCTCTGGACAGCACTGGCCCCCGGCCTCTTAAGTGAGATGGGCGCACAACCCTAGAGTCGGACACGACTGGCCCGTAGGGGCAGGGGTACCTTTACCTTTACCTATTGTTGTCTGTAATTTTTTTCCACTCTATTAAAGATAACAGAGGTCTATTCACAAACTGCCTGGCCGCATGGTCCCAGAAAAAAGCAGGCCACTCTTCTGACCAAACTGCGAGAGGCAGTGAAAGACAGGAGTGCCTGGCATGTTCTGGTCCATGGGATCACGAAGAGTCAGACATGATTAAACGACTAAACAACAACAACACCCTTCTGTATGGCCACTGACTGTTTTGCACACTGATTGGAGAAGGGGATAAAATGTGAACAACCACTTCTCTTGCATGGTGGGACCTGAAAATAGAAGGTCCTGGGTTCAGTCTATGCCACGAAAGGGACTTGCTCAACTATTAACCAAGCACTATGCTTTGTCTGGTCTCTTTATAGCCAGTGTCTTTATGAGAGAGAGAGTTTTATAGCCTCAAACTGCAGCAGCATCGCCTGTCCTCTGCTGAGCTGAAAGAAGCAATGCTACCCTATACCTTTTTAAACCCTTTATTAACAGCCCAGAAGTGCAATAGAAGGTTATTAGGCCATATATGAAGTGAGCAAGCCATAAATACTAAGAAAACAAAATAGTGGCAGGCCAATATAAATCAAGACATCCCTATTTCACCAGCTAGTACAGATGGTCAATGCTTTGTTTTTGTTTTTGTTTTAAAAATAATTTTTATTAAATATTTTCTTGGTTTAAAAGTACATGCTGACGTGCAGAGGATCAGCTGACAATCCCTCTTCTGGCCAGTGAACCCCCTGGGGCAGAGAGTGAAATGATTGGCTCCAGTGGGCCTTGCCAGACTCGCAAGATGGAAACTCCTCTCACCTTACAGCAGCCTTTCCCAACATGGTGCCTGTTAAGTTGTGGGTGAACATATCAGACGACACAGTGATTCTTCAAACAGCTCTTGTTTATTCACAGGCCAGAACACGACTGAACTGAAGGATTCAGCCAGCCTGCTTATATAGAGCTCGACTAGAATAATAATAATAATAATAATAATAATAATAATAATAATAATAATAATAATAATTTTTATTTATATCCCACCCTCCCCAACTGAAGTCGGGCTCAGGGCAGATAACAACACTAAAGTAGTGCAACATTATAAAAATTAATTAAAATCAAAATTGATGGCAACCATAAACTAAAGTTTTGTAAAGATTGCCAAAGGAGGGAGTCAGGCTGCGCCCTGACCAAAGGCCTGGTGGAACAGCTCTGTCTTGCAGGCCTTGCGGAAAGATGTCAAGTCCTGCAGGGCCCTTGTCTCTTGTGACAGAGCGTTCCATAGAATCATAGAATCATAGAGTTGGAAGAGACCACAAGGGCCATCGTGTCCAACCCCGTGCCAAGCAGGAAACACCATCAGAGCACTCCTGACATATGGTTGTCAAGCCTCTGCTTAAAGACCTCCAAAGAAGGAGACTCCACCACACTCCTTGGCAGCAAATTCCACTGTCAAACAGCTCTTACTGTCAGGAAGGTCTTCCTAATGTTTAGGTGGAAACTTCTTTCTTGTAGTTTGGATCCATTGCCCCGTGTCCGCTTCTCTGGAGCAGCAGAAACAACCTTTCTCCCTCCTCTATGTGACATCCTTTTATATAGTTGAACATGGCTATCATATCACCCCTTAACCTCCTCTTCTCCAGGCTAAACATCCCCAGCTCCCTTAGCCGTTCCTCATAAGACATGATTCTATGATACTACTATCTCCCTTCCTTTTGCATGCTTGGCCATCTGTTCCAGGAAGGCATCATCTATGTCCTCCGTTTAGCTTGGGGATCTATAGTAAACTCCCACAATGAGGTCACTGTTATTCTTCTCTCCCTTAATTTTGACCCAAATGCTCTCACTTTGGCTTTCAGGTTCTAAATCTTGGATCTCTTCACAGGTATACACATCCCTGACATATAACGCCACTCCTCCTTTCTTGTCTGGTCTGTTTCTCTGAAATAGATTGTATCCCTCCATTATTACATTCCAGTCGTGGGACTTATCCCACCAGGTTTCAGTGATGCCTATTATGTCATATTTAGTTTGCTGTACCAAGAGCTCAAGCTCATCTTGTTTATTTCCCATGCTTTGCGCATTAGTGTACAGACATTGAAGTCCATTATTCATTCCCCCGTGTCTCTTATTTAAGGATTTTTTCCTCCCACCACTAGGTCTGCGTGCTGTTTGCTCCTTTTGGTCTATGACATTTGGATGATCATCTTCATCAATTGATAGACTCCTACCTTCAGGAGCACTGTCTCCCTCCCCCACATTAGTCAGTTTAAAGCCCTCCTGATGAGGTTTCTGAGGTTTTTGGCAAAAACATTCCTCCCAACCGTTGTGAGGTGCAGCCCATCGCTTGCCAGAAGTCCATCTTCAAGAAACTGCAGTCCATGATCTAAGAATCCAAACCGTTCCTGTTTACACCATTTCCTGTTTACACTTCCACTATTTTTCCCTCTCTCCCTGGGCCACATTGTTCAACTGGGAGGACAGATGAAATGACAATTTGTGCATTTAATTGCTTCAATTTCCTGCCCAGAGCCTCGTAGTCTCTTTTGATCTTCTGGAGGCTATTGCTTGCAGTGTCATTGGTTCCCACATGAACCAAGAGGAAGGGGTATTTGTCAGTGGGTTTTATTATTCCTTGCAGTCGTTCAGTTACATCTTGGATCTTAGCCCTGGGGAGACAGCACACTTCCCGAGACATCTTGTCAGGCCCACAGATCACTGCTTCTGTTCCCCTCAGTAGGGAATCCCCTATCACCACTACACGCCTCCTCTTAGGTGTGGTCGGGGTTCTTCTGTGAGCTGTCCGTTCCAAGGTCGCCTGCACATTCCCTGAGGACTGACTTTGCTGCTCGTCTTCATATACCTGATCGACTGTAATGAGGGAGAGATCCTCAAATGGAGTCTGCTCTTCGTCTTCCATGCTAGGGGAGAGGACCTCAAAGCGATTGTGTATTTCTAAACAATCAGAGTGAACCCTGGGCCTCCTACTTCTTTGAGTCACGTTTCTCCATATATCTGGCTCCTGTGTTGGTGAACTAGCCTCCTTCTCAGTGGAGTCCCCTGTCTCCTCCTTGGTGGAGACGGTGTGCTCTGTTGCTTCCAAGAAGAGCTCCAGCTCTCTAATTCTTTGTAGCGTAGCTACACGTTCCTCCAGTTGCTGGACTTTGTCTTCTAAGAGGGCAATCAACATGCAATTGCTGCAGGTAAAGCTGCCTGCAACCTTTGGCAAGATGGCAAACATTGCGCAGGAACCGCAGGCGACTGCAGCTGTTCCCTCACCCTCCATCTTGAGAACGTGCCATTGGGGGTGGCTACAGCAGTCCTCCATCATAAAAAGCGTGAAGACAGGACAAATAACTCCCCCCCAAAAAAACCTAGGTCTCCCTCAACAAATGTTTGAGACTAGCTCCCCTAAATCTAAAAGATGGATCAAACTGCGCCAAACTGTTCCACCAGGTTGGAGCCGCAGACGAAAAAGCCCTGGCTCTAGTTGAGGCCTGGGACCTTCAAGATGTTTTTATTTGAAGACCATAAGTTCCTCTGTGGGGCATACCAGGAGAGGCAGTCCCATAGGTACGAGGGTCCTAGGCCATATAGGGCTTTGAAGGTTAAAACCAGCACCTTAAACCTGATCCTATACTCCACCGGGAGCCAGTGCAGCTGGTATAGCACCAGATGAATGTGATCTCACTGCGAAGACCCCGTAAGGAGTCTTGCTGCGGCATTCTGCACCCGCTGGAGTTTCTGGGTCAGTCTCAAGGGCAGCCCCACGTAGAGCAAGTTACAATAATCCAGTCTGGAGGTGACTGTCGCGTGGATCACAGTGGCTAGGTCAGGGCGAGAGAGGTAAGGAGCCAACTGCTTAGCTTGGCGTAGATGAAAAAATGCCGCCTTTGTTATAGCTGCAATCTGCGCCTCCATGGAGAGGGAGGTATCGAAGATTACACCCAAACTCTTAACGGACGGTGCTGGCACTAATTGCACCCCTGCAAGAGATGTGAGTTTCCTCCTCGATCCCATATCGTCCCGTCCCAGCCAGAGGACCTCTGTCTTTGAAGGATTTAACTTCAACCGGCTCCCACGTAACCATCCAGCCACAGCTTCCAAGCATCTGATCAGTGTGTCTGGGGCCGAGTCAGGATGGCCATCCATCAACAGATAAGAGTTGGGTGTCATCAGCATACTGATGGCAGCCCAGCCCAAAACAAGCTGGGCAAGGGGGCGCATAAAGATGTTAAAAGGCATCAGGGAGAGTAGCGCACCCTGGGGCACTCCACACACCAAGGAGTGGCGGGATGACAATTCCCCCCCAAGTGCCACCCTCTGTCCCCGACCAGAGAGAAATGAGCACAGCCATTGAAGGACTGTGCCCTGGATCCCCACGTCGGCAAGGCGGTGGTCCAGGAGTTTGTGATCGACCATGTCGAAGGCTGCTGACAGGTCTAGAAGAATCAGCAGCCCTGACCCGCTTCGATCCAGCTGCCTGCGGAGATCGTCTGTTAGGGCGACCAGAGCCGTCTCGGTCCCATGACCAGTGCGGAAGCCAGACTGGAATGGATCCAGAGCCGATGTTTCATCCAGAAACCTACCAAGCTGTTCAGCAACCGCTCTCTCAATCACCTTACCCAGGAATGGAAGATTCGAAACCGGGCGGTAATTGGAGAGATCTAAGGGATCTAATGATGTTTTCTTTAAGAGCGGGCGCACCACTGCCTCCTTCAGTTCCCCTGGGAATGTCCTGGTGCCAAGGGACAAATTGATGATATCCCCCAGGGGGGCCCGCACCTCGTCTGGACACTAATCAGCCAGGACGGGCACGGGTCGAGAGGACAAGTGGTGGGCTTTCCAGCTCGGAGGAGTCTGTCCACATCGGCTGGGGATATCCGGTCAAAGTCGTCCAATACTGGATCCGAGGACAGTCGAGGTTGCCTCCAGTTCCTTTATTGTATCCAAATTGGCAGGGAGGTCATGGCAGAGCAACAAGACCTTCTCTGCAAAAAAGCTCGCAAATGCCTCACAGCTGTGTGTCAAATTGTTATTTAAATTTGGCTGTCCTTCGAGGGACGTTAAAGACCGAATTATACTAAATAATTGCGCCGGGCGAGAGCTAGCGGATGCAATGGAGGCCGAGAAGTAGGACTTCTTAGCGGCCTTCACAGCCATCTCGTAGGTTTTCATAAAAACCCTATAAGATGTTCTTGAAGCTCCGTCACGGGCACCCCACCATACTCGCTCTAGCCGTCTGAGGTCCTGCTTCATTTTCCGGAGCACCTCGGTAAACCAGGGAGCCCGGTTTCTGCGGGGTCGCAGAGGGCGCTTAGGTGCAATCTCATTGATGGCTGCCAGGAGCTGGGTATTCCAGCCCTCAACAAGCTCAGTCAATGAGTCGCCAGGGGGAGAAAGGTCCCTCAAGGCTTGACGGAATCTATCAGGGTCCATCAGCCTCTGCGGGCGAGCCCAAATCGGCTCGCCACCTAAGCAGGGTGGGGGTAGAATGTCAATCCTGGCTTTCAGAGCGTAGTGATCAGACCATGGCACCTTCATTGAAGGAAACATGATCACATATATACCGACGCTAAAGATCAAATCCAGCATGTGGCCTGCTTGAAGTGTGGGGCCCGAAACAAACTGGGAGAGCCCTAGTGTCACCATGGAAGACACCAGGTGCAGAGCCTGTGATGAAGGAGTGGCATCAGCATGGATGTTGAAGTCCACCAATACCAATAGGTTAGGGAACTCCAAGGCCAAGCGGACACCGCCTCCAGCAGGCCTGACAGGGTGGCTGCTGGTGCGCTAGGTGGCCGGTACACCAGCCAGACAGCCAAGCTCACCTCGGAGCCCCACACTAGGCCAACACATTCAATGCTGGGGATCGATGGCGATGGTAGAGCTCTGAAAGAACAATCTTCCCGGATTAATAATGCCACCCCTACCCCCTGGCCCACAGTCCGCGACTGGTGGAGGACGAAGAAACCCAGGGGCGCCATCTCTCATAAGGTAACAGTATCCCCTTCGCGCACCCAGGTCTCCGTCACACAAGCCAGGTCGACCCCCTGTGAGATGAAGAAATCTCGCAGGGTGGCGGTTTTGTTGCCTATAGACCTGGCATTGCACAACACCAGTGACGGAGGTGAGTAATCCTTGCTCACCCTACCCTCGTCTCTCGGGATGGGGCGCAGATTGGAAGAATGTAACAGTAACCACTTTCTGTAACTATCCAATCACTGAACGTCACTTTCAATCCCTTATTTGCATATGTGGACCTGAGCGAAAACTATCCACAGTATTCCCCTGCTGGCCCATGGTGAGAACTTCAGTACATAACAGTGCCCTCCAGATGTTTTGAACTGCCACTCTCATTAGCCCTGACCAGCATGGTCAGGGATAGCGAGAGTTGCAATTCAAAGCTGGGAAGGAAGAGGCTGCGCTGCCATTCCCTCTTCCAATATTCACACCAATCTAGTTTTATGCCATGGCTATGGAATGTCATAGCATGGGATAAAAGAAGGACTCTGTCTCTCCATGTCAGTTTCTGTGCCTGCCTGTGCAGGTTTTCAGACCAAATGAAGGGCCAGGCCTGAGGTGTCTCCCCGACACACATGGCTGCGAGTCTGAGGACTCACCTGCAGCCCCAGCACGATCCACTTGTCCTCACAAGCACTCTCCCAATCCACCAGCACCTGCTACCATATATAGATATAGATATAATAAACCAAGAAAGTATATTGATGGTAAAAGGATGCATTGAATGATGTTCAGATTTGGAAATTAATATCTGATATTAGCATTTGATGTTGAAATTGCAGCCAGCAGATTTGACTTTTAGAAAGGAAGAAAGAGCATTTTTCCTCATATCATTTGATTTCATGTAAGTAGCGTGGAAAATCAACAGCGAATTCCACCATCCTTCTGCTGAGAAATTCAAAAGGTGTTTTCCCCCTAATAGGCTCTGAATGAAAAACAAGCCATAAAGAAGTGTTGATCAGTTCACACATGTGTGCTAAGGAGATACAGCTCAGAATTTTAGCACTTCATATATCTTTTGTTTTTTTAAAAGTTTTCCCCACCCAAAAAATAAGTTTAACCAACACAGCTGCCTTTCTGAAAATTAATGCTGCAGATATGAAGGTAGATAATTCTCTGAGAAATTATTTCACATGTTGGGCAATTATCATTAATGAAGGAAATTTTCTTAAATCTTAATAAATCAGCGGTTGAATTGACTGGCCATGCATCCAAATTGCTGCATTATTCACACTGGAATTACTCCAAAGATTAGCTGTAAATTGCCCTCTAAATTGAATTTATAGTTCCATTTTTCATAACTACTGTGTTGTGACAGACGAGAAGAATCTTCAGGAAAAACGACAGAAAAGGAACTAGTTTCTTAGTGCCCTGCCTTCAAGACAGGACTGAACAAGCTCTGTTTACCTTTATGTTTTTAACAATCTGTTTTGGCAAGCATAAAAACCTGTTAGGAAGGAAAGTCTATCCTATTTTATGCAATTCTCCATGCAAGACCCATAAACAAAACTTTAGCACTGTCCTGAAAATGCAAAGTAACCATATTAAAGACAAGCTACAGCAACAGCAGCACCACAAATAGAATGATCATTTTAGCTAAGTTGGAAAGCTTGAGGGTGTTGATTTACTCTGTCTGCTGTCAGGAATGGGCAAAATTTTATCTATTTATGATATCTATGAGTCACATCCTAACATATGTTCTCTGGACAATGAGCAATTTAAAAATAGGCCACCTTAAAACTGACCATTCAAAACAAAATAATAAAATGCAATGACCAGAAATCAGTCAGTGCCAGACATTCTTGCTTCAGGATTTCTTCCCAACCCTTTGGCAGACCAACACAAGAGGGTGTACAGAGAAAGAGAATGAGACATGGCAGGTGGGGAAGAAAGTTGTGAAAGAGTTGTAGTTTAAGGGGTTTGGAGTGGTCTGGAGGAAAATCCAAGATACCTGGTTGCCTATGGAACTGGCAGCTTGAAACTGGAAGCAACTTTGCTAATCCAGGCCTTGTAATAGACCTCCATGGAATCTCATTCTGAAAAGCAATTTTCATCTACAGTGGTGCCCCGCAAGACGAACGCCTCGCAAGACGAAAAACCCGCTAGATGAAAGGGTTTTCCGTTTTGGAGGCGCTTCGTAAAACGAATTCCCCTATGGGGTTGCTTCGCAAGACGAAAAAAATCTTGCATCCCCCCGCGGGTTTTTTTCGCTTTTTTCGCCCTTTTCTTAAGCCGCTAAGCCGCTTATCAGCTGTTCCGCTGATAAGCCGCTTAACAGCTGATCGCTGGAAGCCGCTTGACAGCTGTAGCGCTAATCCGCTAAGCTGTCAATGGGCTTGCTTCGCAAGACGAAAAAACCGCTATACGAAGAGCCTCACGGAACGGATTAATTTCGTCTTGCGAGGCACCACTGTATATCTAATGTAGAAGATGTGTTGGCATGAGAAAACCTGGACTAGACATGAGCCGGTTGGCATAAGTCTGCAGACACCATTTTCTAAAAACAGCCTCCAGTCATTCTCCTACAGCACCTGTCTGTATCTGTAAAATGTACATTGTAAAATGTACAAAATTTACCAGTTGTACTTAACTCAGCATAAACAAAGCTCCATCTACCCAATCATACAACATATTTGTTGGAGGTGTCAGTTTTCTTCTACTGGCTTCTTGCATATTTTGCTGGCATTTTAATGTTACTGAAATTGTTACCTTTGTTTAAGCTTTGAATTTGAATATGCTGCCATTTTACTGTTTTATTTGATGTTAATATATGGAGATTCTTGAACAAAAAGTGCTATAAAACATTTTATAAAAAATATATATTCTCCCCTCTTTGCAGTGTGGACAAGTATTGTGGCTGTTCATTGGGGGCAGGAGTGCCAGCTTGGCCCTGCGACCATGGGTGCCTGGGGCCATGGGTGCCATGCAGCGTGCATGGCCCCGGTGCCAAAATTTGTGGGGAGCCAGCTCCTGCATAGGGAATTTTGTGGGGGCTCGGGCACCCAGGGCCACAGGGAGCTGGCCCCTATGATTGGGGAAAATGTCACTCCATTTAGAACCAGGTGAAATCCATTTAAATTTTGCTCCCAGCTGAGACTGGAAGAGGAACTTATGAGCAACATCAAGAAGCCCCAGTTGAGGCCATCATAGCTCACATTTGGAGTTCCATGCAGCTTTGGCTACTAGCTTAGATGGCTCCATTACAAACACATCATTTACCTAAGCAGCTACACGCACAGAGAAAAGGAATTGTGATTAAGTTCCCCAAGAAATTAATTGAATCACCTACCTCCAATTCCATATCAGGAACGGCTGAAAAGTTTGGCATGTTTAGCCTGAAAAGGAGGAGGTTGAGAAGGGATGTAACAGCCACCTTCCAATATCTCAAGGGTGACCACATGGAAGAGGGAGCAAGCTTGTTTTCTCGTGCTTTGGAGGGTAGGACTCGAACTACTGGCTTCAAGTTACAAGAAAGAAGATTCCATCTAAATATCAGGAAGAACTTTCTGAGGGCAAGAGCTGTTTGACAGTGGAATGGTCTCCCTCAGGACGTTGTGGACTCCTTCCTTGGAGGTTTTTAAGCAGAGGTGGGATGGTCTGTTCAGTTTCTGTTAATTGATTCTCATGGGAAACTTGCAGATTCTGGCTTCAAACAATTAACTCAAGGCAGTGTCAATTTACTCTTGGCAGAAAGCCCAGGTCAGCTTGACCTAGAAACTGCTTACACTGATTGGTTAACGACCAGCATTCAACTCTTAACTAGGGATTGCTAGCTCAGTTTGATGTGAGGTGTGTTAGGAGTAGAAGCGCTGTGTATGGTTTTGAGAGAGAGAGAAAGAGAGGATTTATTTTGCTTTTATTTGTATGCAGAAACTCTGCTGGTTTTATTTTCTCCTTTTTAATAAATCCTGTAAATAGTTATTCCGAGTCTAGCTGACTAGTCATTACTGCCGCAACTAGCTTCTTCGCTGTACAGGAAAACTCTGCTACGTTTGGGCTAAAGCCAATAGGGCTATGCCTGACACTTCAAAGTTCCAAGATGGTCATCTGTTGGATTCTTTAGCTGAGATTCCTGCATGGCAGGGGGTTAGACTAGATGACCCTTGGGGTCCCTCTGCACTCTACGGTTCTATAGTTTTCTGATTCTGTTTTTTCTCTGCCTCAAAGCATGTTCTGGGGACCCATCCAGCTGTATCTGAAGAAGTGTGCATGCACACGAAAGCTCATACCAAGAACTAACTTAGTTGGTCTTTAAGGTGCTACTGGAAGGAATTTTTTTTGTTTTGACTATGGCAGACCATCCAGCTGTGTTCACTTCCTCTTTCTCCATTTGCTCTAGACCAAAGATGAGACAGTGCTGTTGAATTAATTGTTTGAGAGGCTTAAACCCGTTTGGTTTTGGCTTATGGAGAAAACTGATATGAATAATGAGTCTCTATTTGGCTCTGATGGTGTTTCCTGCTTGGCAGGGGGTTGGACTCGATGGCCCTTGTGGTCTCTTCTAACTCTATGATTCTATGATTTATGTATGTCTGCATAGTGTGTTTTTGTGTTTCATTTATCACCTTAAGCGTGTGCCATTTAATCCCACAACCTTTTCCAGAAGCAGAGACACCAACTCCTTTCACCTACAGTGAATTGGAAAAAATGAATTTCTGTGCTATTGTGACCCTGAATGGTTTATTATGGTTGTGCCATAATTGAAACTAATGTTCACTTAGAGCAAGGTTTCACAGCAGAACAGTGATAACAGATCTCTAAAAGTCAGGAACAAGTTATTTGTCAAGTATGAATTTATAAAAGAAATAGCTTGCTCTGCTATGCAGAGGAGGACAAATATATAGCAGTTACTTTGTATAATAGTTGTGGCTTAATAATATCTTCATTTCAAATTAGGAATTTGAATCCACATTGCAACCACACTATGCAAAGGGTATATTGACATATAGAGGCACTGCAAAGTAAGACATATTGTAATAATTAGCAGAATTATTTCTGGCATGCCACGAGCAATTACAGGATTAATAACTACCCAAGCACCGCATCCTGCTATGTTGGAATAAATTGACCGACAAGGTTTTTCAGTTCGGAAATGAAGCTTAGATGGGTCATCAATAAAAAATACTGTGGAGAGGAGATTTTTGAGCGCATATATTTTATATTTACAAAATATGGATGTGATAATTCTGCTTAATGACTGGAAGGATGTATTTTAAAATTCATTTAAAATATTTTGCCCTTTTTTTAATTGCCTAGCTCAAGCTAGCATCTTAGATAGTCACACTAATGTACCATGTAACCTGTATTTAATTTTGTGTTCTGATAAAAAAGAATGCTCATAATGACTTCCTAATTAGCTGTCTGCACATGGCAAAGGAAAGCTTTCTCCTCTGTGTTCAACTTAACTACCTTAGATGTTACACTGATGTGCATGTATAGAGTGTGGTGGGCTGATTAGCATGAAATTATGCAACAGCCTATGAAGTTGGACATCGGTGATGGGAAGAATGGCTTCCCTCCCTCCACTGCCAGCTGGAAAGCGCAGTTAGGTGCTCAATGGTGGGCTGGGCAATATGTCCCTGCCCTGGCAGTGTGAGCCAGTGTGGTGTAGTGGTTAAGAGCGGTAGACTCATAATCTGGTGAACCAGGTTCAATTCCCCGCTCCTCCACATGCAGCTGCTGGGTGACCTTGGGCTGGTCACACTTCTCTGGAGTCTCTCAGCCTCACTCACCTCATAGAATGTTTGTTGTGGGGGAGGAAGGGAAAGGAGATTGTTAGCTGCTTTGAGACTCCTTAGGGTAGTGATAAAGCTTGATATCAAGTCCAAACTCTTCAACTATCTTCTGGCAGCTTTTCTGTACCAGCCAGGATAGAAAAGAAGCAGCTTTCTCTGCAGTCAGCACAGAAACTGAATGAGCTGCTGGAGGAGGGATGGGATGGTCTGTTTCTCCTTAAGCCACTGCATGTTTGTGCTTGGGTGCATACGCTGGAAAAGGGATACAACGAGAAATGGGAAAGCCAGAAAAAGTAGAGATTCAACCAGCCTGCTGCTGACAAAGAATCATAGAATTGTACAGTTAGAAGGGACCACAAGGGTAATCTAGCCCAACCCCTGGCAAAGCAGGAATCTCGACTAAATCATCCAAGACAGGTGGCCATCCAACCTCTGCTTTAAAAACATTCCCCAATGAAGGAGAGTCCACCGCCTTCTAAGGAGTTTGTTTCATTGTCAAACAGCTCCTACCATCAGAAGGTTCTTCCTGGTGTTCAGTCAGAATCACCTTCCTTGCAACTTGAAACTACTGGTATAGATCCTAACCTTCAGAGCAGGAGAAAACAAGCTTGCTCCATCTTCCCTGTAACAGCCCTTGAGATATTAGAAGATGGCTTTCCTATCTCCTCTCAGTCACCTCTTTCCTAGGCTAAACAAACCCCATCCCTCAACCATTCTTCACAAGGCTTAGCTTCCAGACCTTTGATCAATTTGGTCGTTGTCCTCTGCACACGTTCCAGCTTGTCAACATCCTTCTTAAATTGTGGTGCCCAGAATTGGACACAATATCCCGGGTGTACTCTGACTAAGACAAAATAGAGAGGTAATATCGCTTGACCTGGGCACTAGACTTCTGCTGAGGCAGCTTAGAATTTGCTTTTTTTGCTGCTGCTGCTGCTGCTGCTGCTGCATCACATTATTGACTCATGTTAAGCTTGTGGTCCACTCATATTTTTTTCACTTTACTGCTGGCAAACAGATGTCCCCCATCTTAGATTTTTGCAACTAGTTATGCCTACCTAAGTACATAAGCGTCTGCTTACATTTGTTCCTATGGAAAATCATTTTGTTAGTTTGGGCCCGGTTCTGCAATCTGTTAAGGCCATTTTGAATCCCAATTCTGTCTTCTGGGGCATCAGCTACCCCTCGCAGCTTGATTTCAACTGCACATTTGATGAGCATCCCCGTCATTCAAGTTGTTTATAAAGCTGTTGAACAACAACGGGCCAAGCACAGAGCCCTGCAATTCCTCATTTGTCCCTCCCTGAGATGATGCAGACTCCTATAGATTGCAAGGGATGAGGCCTCAAAAGAACAGTTTCCCTGCCTCTGTCTGGATTTCTATCCTGAGCCAACCTGAGTCCCTAGACCAGGGCTGGCGCAAGACATTTTGAGGTAAATCACGAAATGGTGCCTCCCGCCCTGACTGGGAAGAAGGGGTGAATGAAGATATACATCAGGAACAAGAGGAAGTAAATATTTGTATCGGTTTCTGCTGCCCCTGTGGATCCTGCTGCCTGAGGCAGCACCTGAGGCAGTTGCCACACCTTGCCTCATGGATGTGCTGGCCATGCTCTGGACTTAGTGATGGACAGTTCTCTCTCTTTCCGTATATCTCAGTTCCTCACCTTTCCAGTTGGGTTCTTTGCATTCCACTTTGGTTTGGTTTGTTGCTGCATCTAAGGTCCTTGTGAAGATCAACCAGCATTTTAGTGCAAAATTATTCTAATACACATTTTCATGCAGTTTAGCCTTTAATATATTTTTCGCTCATAGCTTTTAGAGGAACACATAGCTTTTAGAGGAGGAAAACAAGAAAAAAATATTCTGAACAAAACAGTGGATGTATGATATTTGTGGTTCATGCTGTGGCCACAGACATGTCATTTGATGGTGAGTTTGGGGTAGCTGAATGCAAAAATCCTGAGAATCCATGTGGATCAGTGCTTTGTAACCACGTTTTAAGTGGTGAGGGAAGGAAAAACACTGAAGGGACAAGGAGCATGTGTGGGGTGTCATGTCTAGTTTGGCTCTCAGAGAACCCCCCAGAGCCAGTCAAGTTGTTTGTATCATTGTTATTGCTTTATGGTTTCCAACCTTCTGGAGGCAACTTTCTCCTTCTCAAATTTTTCCTATTCACATGGTTAGTAGAAACAGACATCAAAATAAAGAGGAATGTCAAGCAATGTGTTTGAGAGTTTGAGGGCAATATATGTTTAACCACAATTCTTCATTCATTTTTGTAACCCCAGAAGCCACCTGAAGTTATTCAAACAGAAAAGGCATGGATAATTAAGAACATGTGGTGTGTAAGAAAATGGAGACATTTCACTTAAGGAGGGTTTGTAAAATGATATAATTATTTAGAGCAGGTTAGAAAGGGATATAATTTTGAAATGTGGGAAGAATTTGAAAACTACTTATATTGCCATTGATACTGTTGAACCACCAGACCACTCACAAACCTATGCCCACCTGTATAAATTAACACTGTTGTGTATCATATTCTTGGAGAATCGTTATACTGGACGAGAGGGATGTGGAAGCAGAGTCTTGACATTCCAAGGCAAGAGATAGGAACACCATTAAAGGACATAAATTTGTCCCTGGATCTGGGTGGTGGAAAGTGGGATACATGGAAGATCTAAGGAAAATGGCGATAAGCAAACCATTCTGATCCTGAACCCTGCACGCACACACTGGAACAATAGTATTTGTTCCAGTGTGTGCGTGCAGGGTTCAGGATCAGAATGGTTTGCTTATCGCCATTTTCCTTAGATCTTCCATGTATCCCACTTTCCACCACCTTCCTGTCAGTCAAGACTATAACTACTTTTAACAGTCAGAGCTCAGAAATGTTCCATGTACCATGAGTTCAATGTACATTAGGTCAATGTACAAATAAAGGAGTGGCCAGAGAAAAATGGGTTCATCTGTTGAGTGCTGATGTCACAAATGCCATTCATGCTGCCTTGAATTTGTTTCCTGTTGGTGTTCTTTGGTGTGTGTGTATGTTTGGGGAGCCATTTCAGAGACGGTTTCTCATAGATTCACGAAACAGTTATCACTCTACCATCTGTCTTATCTTTCTTATGGTTTCACAGTTTTCTGCACTGCTGAAATAATTCAGGAGGAGAAAAGTGGAAAGACATGCAGCTATCTTGACAATTATTCTAGAAGGAGGCATTTTAAGGAGGAAATGCTATTCTGGATTCGGTCACTGTCGGAGACGGGATACCTGAACAAGATGGAATATGGGCAATTGGTTCTGTATGAAATGCCTAGGTTGTCAACAGATGATTGATGACGCTAGCATACATTTCCAGGGTGCGCCAATTTCCAATCTGACATTTGCTTTAGACTCCCTAAGGTGAAAGTTTAGTGAGCTGAAGATGTTAACTAGTGTCAAAAATAATTCATTAGGTAACACTCTGTCATTTAAGGAGCAATCTAGAGAATGGGTCCCACACCCCCTCCCAAAGCTCCTCAGCTGTCTGTGTCCCTGCTTGACTGGCAAAAACCTCTGCCACATTTGTATGAGAAATGAAGAATAATGAGCTCCAAGATGGTTTGACTACTGGATTTTGTTCTTCTGACTCTCCTTATATCCACACTTAATGGAAACAATCTTTAGAAAGATTTCTGACCAAGAACCATTGGACCTCAGTCATGCAAGTGGGACAATTTCCTCATGAATTCAGAAACAACACAAGAGTCTTGCTGGATCAAACCAAAGCTCAAAGTCTAGCATATTGTTCTCACGGTGGCCAAGTAGCTGCCTGATGGAAAGCCCCCAAGCTGGGCATGTGCATAACAGCAGCCTCCCCACTTGTGATTTCTAGCAAGTGGTCTACAGAGGTCTATCACCTTCAATACTGCAGATTGCACAGAGCCATCATGGCTGGTAGCCATTGATAACTTTAACCCCCCCCCCATGAATTTATCTAACCCCCCTTTAAAGCCATCCAAGTGAGTGGCTATTGTATTGCTACATTTCATGGTGAAGAATTCCAGAGTTTAGCAACACACTGTGTGAAGAAGTACTTCCTTTTGTCTATTCTAAATTTTGCAACAAACAGCTGCATTGGATGTCCCTGAATTCTAGCATTATGGTAGAGGGGGAAATGATCTTATTTCCACCCATTTTCTCCATGCCAAGCTGGCCAAGCATTGCATGTGCCACAGTCATGATTTGCCAAAGAGGTTAAAAAGGCTTTGAAAACTTAGATAGACTTGGATAAACTTTAAGAAATGTATAAGTTTAATTCCTCCCCCCCCCTTCGTAGCAAACCATCGCGGTGGCACAGTAATTCTCTTGGTCACCTTGCCCAGAATGCTTGGCTCTGAGAAGGACCACCCAGGCCCATCCTCAGAGCCCAGGCACCATTTGGCTTTGCATTAGTGGTATTGCAATAGTGAAGGTTTTTTTTCCCTTCAAAGAAGGAGATGGACCAGGTGCAGCAGGAGGAAGATCTGTGGTGGTAGACCCACTGGCTGGACCATGCTGAGCACCCCTTGGTCAAGTGTTGGTCCTAATCCTCTCCCACCCCATGAAGCTTACTCCTGAGTCTTTGGCTCTGTTAGTTGCTTTTGGCTTTTAAAATTGTCTGATGTATGTTTATATTGTGGTTTAAAATCTTCGTACAGTGCTATACTTAAAGTTTAAATGTTTTTTTTTAAAAAAAAAAACCCCAACAAGAACAGACTTTAAATGGTTCCAGGTCACAGGTTTTTTGCTGGACTCTGTCCAATTCTTCAGGAATCTCTGCCCAGCTATTTTCCAGCCTCCAATTGCCTAATCCTTGCCCTACTTCCTAGTCATAAAGTCATAGAATTGCAAAGTTAGAGGGGACGACAAGGGTCATCTAGTCCAACCCCTTGCAATGCAGGAATCTCACCTGGACCATACATGACAGATAGCACATCTAACCTCTGCTTAAAAACCTCCAACGACTTGGATGATGGACTCAAGGGCATCCTGATCAAATTTGCAGATGACACCAAACTGGGAGGGGTGGCTAACACCCCAGAGGACAGGATCACACTTCAAAACGACCTTGACAGATTAGAGAACTGGGCCAAAACAAACAAGATGAATTTTAACAGGGAGAAATGTAAAGTATGGCACTTGGGCAAAAAAAATGAGAGGCACAAATACAAGATGGGTGACACCTGGCTTGAGAGCAGTACATGTGAAAAGGATCTAGGAGTCTTGGTTGACCACAAACTTGACATGAGCCAACAGTGCGACGCGGCAGCAAAAAAAAGCCAATGCAATTCTGGGCTGCATCAATAGGAGTATAGCATCTAGATCAAGGGAAGTAATAGTGCCACTGTATTCTGCTCTGGTCAGACCTCACCTGGAGTACTGTGTCCAGTTCTGGGCACCACAGTTCAAGAAGGACACTGACAAACTGGAACGTGTCCAGAGGAGGGCAACCAAAATGGTCAAAGGCCTGGAAACGATGCCTTATGAGGAACGGCTAAGGGAGCTGGGGATGTTTAGCCTGGAGAAGAGGAGGTTAAGGGGTGATATGATAGCCATGTTCAAATATATAAAAGGATGTCACATAGAGGAGTGAGAAAGTTTGTTTTCTGCTGCTCCAGAGAAGCGGACACGGAGCAATGGATCCAAACTACAAGAAAGAAGATTCTACCTAAACATTAGGAAGACCTTCCTGACAGTAAGAGCTGTTCGACAGTGGAATTTGCTGCCAAGGAGTGTGGTGGAGTCTCCTTCTTTGGAGGTCTTTAAGCAGAGGCTTGACAACCATATGTCAGGAGTGCTCTGATGGTGTTTCCTGCTTGGCAGGGGGTTGGACTCGATGGCCCTTGTGGTCTCTTCCCACTCTATGATTCTATGATTCTAAGATCCCTTCAATGACTTTGACCCATAGGAGAGAAAAAGGCAGCACTTCTGCTATTTTTACATCTCCACTTTTTTCTTTCTCTTTACCATTTTGTGAATTAGAAGATAATGCAGTTAGCTTCATATTTTGCGGTTTGCATTTCTTACAGATTAAGTAATTAAAAATCATGAAAAATTAATTGAAATTAGCTGATTGTTGATGAGCTTTCTGACAGTAATATTAATGCAATTATTTTACGAGTGAAGAGCTGCAATAGCTTATTAATATTAATATGTTGAAGGGAGCACAGAAAGATATTTGCCTTTAATAAAGGGAATATTCTGAGATAAGCTTTTTAAATGCAATAGTGTTGTATCAAGGGCAATTTTGGCTTATGAATGTCAACAGAAATAGCCCAAACAAGGTCTGAGCCAAAATGGAGGCTATTTGCTGAAGTACTGTTCTGCGTTTCACATTCAGCAAATATTTAGTGGCGTTTCCCAGTGTTATTAGCACAGATTCAGGCCACACACACACTCCCCTACTCATCCAGGCAGCCCACACTCCTCACTCATTCCTGGTATTCAAGTGCTGGTTCCCCTGTGAATCCCTCTGCATCCCAGATTGGTTCCAGCTTCTGCAGCTTGTCTTCTGCAAATCCTCATTTTTCCTCCAACTAAGAGTGACGTCACCATATAGTAGAGTTGACAGCATGGCGGACTTCAATGAGAGCAAATGAAGCTGATTCTGCTCAAAAGGCACTCTACTCTGGCTTCATTTGCCCTTGGTGAGGTTGGCATGCAGAGCATTCTAACTGGCTAAATGATGGGAAAGAAGGATGCTGATTTAAGCAAGGAAGCTAAAACTGATAGGTGCAATATCAGAACCACCAGCTTTGGGTGGTCTTTTTAGAAACTTTTCAGACCTTCTCCTGAAGTTTGTTTTACCACCAAAAATGTTCCCTGAAGAACATATGCCCCTCTCCCATTTGTGTGGTTGAAATACAATGTTCACTTGGAAACAAGTGACATGTGGAGTTACACGTGCAGTGAAATACTTCTTCAGGGAAATAAATTCTCAGATTAATCAAAAGCAAAATGAACAAAGGAGATTATTTGAAATGTCACAGCTTTCAATATTCACTAGAATTATAGCACTGCTATAATTGTGGCAGGCATAGCGTAGCCTTCCTGAACAAAAGAAGCCCAAACTATGAAATAGAAAACAGTACACAGATGTAAATCAATGTAAGGAACCAACATTGACGCAAGAAAAGCATAGATTTGGCCATCATTAAGGGCTGTATCCAATGATACCTTTGTCTTGTCAGAAAGTGCTTCTGCTCTCACAGGTCAGGAAGTTTTTTTGCCAATCCTCCAGTGCCTTGAAAAGTTTGACTTTGCAGAACTGAAATAGATTGGGATTACTATAAATTATTACAAGAAATTAAAAGTTGTACTTCCTATCTTAGAATCATAGAATCATAGAGTTGGAAGAGACCACAAGGGCCATCGAGTCCAACCCCCTGCCAAGCCGGAAAAAATCATGAATAAAATCTTGAAAAAATCATGAATAATATAATGGAAGGAAGGAAAACTCCAGATTCATGGAGGAGTGCATTAATAACAATAATTCCAAAACAAGGCACAGATCTCAAAATGACAAAAAATATATATAAACCAATCTCATTATAGAATTCAGATTATAAAATCTTTGCCGGAATATTAGCAAACAGATTGAAAAACTTCCTGAACAGAATAATAAATAGAGACCAAGTAGGCTTCCTGCCGGGAAGGCAGATAAATAACACAAGAATAATAATCGATTTACTGGAATACATTGAAATGAAACCTAGCAAAAAAAAAGCAGCAAGCCTTCTAGTCGATGCTGAAAAAGCCTTTGATAGTGTTTCATGGGACTTCCTACTGAAAACTATCAAGGTGATGTGAATAGGGAACAAAATAATAAATGGAATTAAAGCTATACTAGCTATTTATACTAGCCAAAAGGCAAGGTTAATTATAAATAATGAAATCACGGAAGAGTTTAATATTGAAAAGGGAACAAGAGAAGGGTGCCCACTGTCACCACTCCTATTTATCACAAAATTTCACTGCATGCTATCAAATTAGAGAGAATTGGATGAAAATTCCGTATAGGTGGTATCTAACTCCCACAAAATTGGCCAAAATCAATAAAAACCATAATAATAAATGTTGGAAATGTAAAATACAAGTGGGTGGTTGTGCCCAGAAATAAAATATTCTGGGACACAATCTATGAGGAAATGAAAAATTACTAAAAATTACATTCCACACAAAAACAGAATCATTCCTTCTTGGAATTCTAACTGATAATATTCCAAAAGAAAGATTAAAATTATTTTTTTATGCAGTGATGGCGGCTAGAGTATTAGTAGCCAAGTATTGGAAGGGAGACCATATACCAAATAAAGAAGAATGGCTACAAAAATTGAGCAAGTACTTGGAACTCACTAAGTTGACTGAAGTCTTAAGGAACAAGTCAAATAAAATAGTCCAGAAGGAATGGGATTGTCTAAATACCTACCTATTGAGTCAAGGTTCAACAACCAATTTTTGGTTGTGTTTAGAATAAACCCATAAGTAGGAAAATGTCTCCTTATACCAAGATAAGGAATATATAGAAACACAGAGAAAAGGTACTAGTTATAGGAAATGAACCACTGTGAGGTCAACGGAAGTCAAAATCAAAAACCAAATGTATAATAGAAAGAGATTCATCTGAGAAGGGTCAGTATTCAGGTAAAGAAATGACATTCTGGGATGACAATTATAGTTGTTGTTGTTTAGTCGTTTAGTCGTGTCCGACTCTTTGTGACCCCATGGACCAGAGCACGCCAGGCACTCCTGTCTTCCACTGCCTCCCGCAGTTTGGTCAAACTCATGCTGGTAGCTTTGAGAACACTGTCCAGCGTGGCGCGGTGCTGAGAGTTAATTGCTACTTCTGCGGAGTAAAGCTGCACAGCTGATGCCGGAGAGCGCTAACCTTTTTCCTTTGAAAATTCGGCTTCTAAACTACAACCCATGAATAAGATCTTCTTAAAAGTGGGAGATCAAAGGATTTGCTTCCTTTGATCGATGCAACGAACTTGAATTTGGCACTGAAGCGGGAAGGTGCAAAAAGGAAGTCCGTCTTCCGGTTTTATAAATAGGACTAAAGCAAAGACTTTTGAAGCTAAGAACTGGGAAAGTTGAGCTAAAAGGAGCTAAATTTTAATGTCTAAAATAAGTACCCCCCCCTCAGAGTGGGGGGGGGAGGAGAAGAAACCTCTTGACTAAAGGAAAAAGGGAGAGGAAAAAATAAAAAGACCACCGCTTAATCCCTGATATTGGACTGCCAGAGACAGCAGGGAAGTTCTGCACCATTTAGAGACATTGTTATTATATGTGATCACTCTGTAACTGAACTGACAATATTGAAGGACCCTCTTTGTAACTGTTGTTTTTGACTGAAGGATACTATTGCTTATAGAAACAAGTTATTTTGAAAAGAACATTGTTGCCAAGGAGCTCCCCTAGAGGACGCCTGTGATATAACTGGGGATTTTCCATTACAGCTGGCTAGGAAATTTTCCCATTACGAAAGAATCTGAACCGTGAGAGTGAACTTGAGTTTCAAAGATAAAGTAATGGATCAGCTCCAACCTCAGGAAAAACCCCAGGAAAAACCCTCAAAGATAAAAACTAGGCTGCAGCAACGAAGACAATCAGTAGTAGCCCCACCTGTTTTAGAAAAAGAAGAAATTGGACAGCCCGGAGCAAAAGGTGGGGGCTCTGAAGAGACATTAAATGCATCATTAGATAAAATATTTGGAGCTTTGGAAAAATTGTCAGCTAAAATCGACTTAAACACTACAACTATCAGCTCCAACACACAGGCTATTGATCGGTTGTTGCAGGAATCTAGATTGACAAGAAAAATTGCTGAGGAAGCAAAAGAGAAGGCGCTGGCGGTAGAAGAAAGGATACAGCCAATTAATAAACAACTTGAGGATCATAAGGCGCAATTGTCCTTGTTTGAACTTAGAGATAAACAGACCAATTTAAGGATCAGGGCGGTGCCAGAATCGGAAGAAAATAATCTGAGTGAATTTCTGACACAGGAATTTGAAGAATTCTGCTGCCTAGATCAAGACAAAGATTTCAAGATAGTGACTGCCTTCAGACTTGGCAAAGGCGGCAAAGGGGGAAGGAAAAATAGGGTAAGAGACTGTCTGATTACACTTAAATCTAAAGAAGAGAGGGATAAAATATTGAGCCTCCACTACCAGAAATCATTGGAGATAGAGGATTCAAGGATTGAAATTTTTAAAGATATCCCAAAACACCTATTGGACCTAAGAGCTAAATACGGAGACCTAGTGTATCTGTTAAGAAGAAACAGTATCATCTTTAGGTGGGAGTTCCCTCAGGGCCTGTCCTTTACCTATAAAGGAAAAAAGGTGAAGATAAGATCAGAGGAAGACAAAGAGAGATTTTTGAAAGACCACAAGGAAAATTTACAAAAAGAGGCAGAGGGAAAAGAACCGAAGATACCAAGACCAGGAGTTTTGGACCCAGGGAAGCTACCATTGGGATTGGATAAACCAGAGGAAGTGATACCACCCACAGATCAAGAACAACTGCTGGGAGCTGTTGGAGGGAATACAGAATAATCTACACAATGTCTCTGCAGGTACTAAGCTGGAATATCCGAGGTTTGAATTCCCCAGACAAGAAGAAAAGAATCTTTCATCTATTGAAAAGGGAAAAATTGGACTTGATTTGCCTGCAAGAAACCCATGTGACCAGAATACATAGGAAAGTATTAATTAACAAAAGATTAGGCCAAGAATTTATCTCATCAGATAAAGTTAAAAAGAGAGGAGTCGTGATCTATGCAAAAGAAAGTTTATCACCAAAATTCATTTTTAAAGACGATCAAGGAAGATTTGTGGCAATTGAGATACAATTTCAAGGAGAGAGACTCTTCATAGTAGGGGTCTACGCACCAAATGAGGGGAAATCAGAATTTTTTAAGAAACTGTGCGAGACATTGTTGGACTTTATGGATTACAATATCATCATGCTTGGAGATATGAATGGAGTGGTATCAACAAACATGGATAAGTCAGAAAGACAGGTGGTGACAAAAGATGGAAGACTACCGGAAACCTTTTTTGAAATGACAGACAATATGGACTTAATTGACATTTGGAGAACTAAGAACCCCCTAGGTAGAGAGGGGACTTTCTTTTCTGAAGCCCAAAAGACTTGGACAAGAATTGACCAAATCTGGATAACCAGAGGAATGACTCCCAAGATCCGAAAGGTGGAAATCTGCCCAAAAACTTGCTCCCACCATAATCCTGTAAAAATGGAAATGAAATTAACACCGACTGGTTCCTTCAGATGGAGGATGAATGACACCTTGTTTAGAGATATAGAAATTACCAAGAAGGCCCCCAAAATTATGAAAGATTATTTTGAGATAAACTTGAAGACTTCTGTGGAAAAAAGAGTAATCTGGGACGCAAGTAAAGCTGTAATGAGAGGGTTCCTGATACAGCAGAACGCAATAAAAAGGAGAACCCAAGAGGAGAAAAAAGAAAAGATTCTGGAGAAGATAAGGGAAGGAGAGAAGAGGCTTAGAGCTAAACCAAAGTCACAAGAGATTCTGAGAGAAATTAAATTAAACCAAGTACAATATATGAAAATGATAAATCAAGATATTGAATGGAAGATTTAACAGATGAGAGAAAAGACTTTTGAATCAGCCAATAAATGTGGAAAGCTGCTAGCGTGGCAGTTGAAGAAGAGACAAAAGTTAAATACGGTTACAAACCTTGAAGTGGAAGGAAAGAGCATACAGAACCCACAGGAGATTAGAAATTGCTTCCAGAGATACTTTAAACAACTTTATACACAAGAGCCACAGATAGAGACAAAAATTGACCAATTTTTGAAAACCAATGGATTACAAAAAAATTCTCAAGAAAATAAACTGTTATTGAACCATAAAATAACTGAACAAGAGGTGGAAGGTGCGATTCAGAATATGCAATTGGGCAAATCTCCAGGGCCTGACGGGTTAACCTCTAAATACTATAGAACTTTGAAAGACTATTTAATTCAACCACTAAAGGAGGTGTGCAACAAAATTATGGAGGGGAAAAAAGTGCCTGAGTCGTGGAAAGAAGCTTATATCACACTTATACCGAAAATTGAGTCTGAAAAGACACAACTTAAGAACTACCGCCCCATATCCCTGCTTAATGTGGATTATAAAATTTTTGCAGACAATTTGGCTAAAAGATTGAAAAAAGTATTGGCAGAGGCCATACATAAAGACCAAGCAGGCTTTCTCCCCGGTAGACATCTATCGGACAAAATGAGGAATATAATTAATATCTTAGAAAAACTGCAGGTGAACATCAAGACAAAAGCAGTGTTGATATTTGTAGATGCGGAGAAAGCCTTTGACAATATTTCTTGGAGTTTCATGAAGAAAAACCTTCAGGGGATGGGGGTTGGACAGAATTTCATAGGTGCGATTTATTCTGAACAAAAGGCCAAATTTATAGTCAATAACATGGTGACAGAAGAATTTAAAATAGAGAAAGGGACACGACAAGGCTGCCCAATTTCCCCACTACTTTTTATTTCGGTTCTGGAGGTTTTGCTAAATATGATCAGAAGGGACCATTTGATTCAGGGTATTCAGCCTTTTAAAGCCTTTGCAGATGACCTAGTACTGACATTACAGGAGCCAGTATCTAGCACCAAGAGGGCCCTAGAAGTAATCCAGGAATTTGGTCAAGTAGCAGGTTTTAAGTTGAATAAGTTAAAAACCAAGGTTTTGGAGAAAAAATTAACACCAATAGAGAGGGAGAGGTTTCAGAAGGAGACAGATTTAACACTGGTAAAGAAGGTAAAATACCTGGGGGTGAACATGACAGCTAAGAATGTGAACCTATTTAAAGATAATTATGAGAAATGTTGGGCAGAAGTGAAAAAAGATCTAGAAACGTGGTCGAATTTGAAGCTTTCCTTGCTGGGTCGAATTGCTGTTATCAAGATGAATGTATTGCCGAGAATGTTATTCTTATTTCAATCACTGCAAATTATTGACAAGATGGACTGTTTCAAGAAGTGGCAAAGAGATATATCTAGATTTGTCTGGCAGGGCAAAAAGCCCAGAATAAAATTTAAGATACTTATCAAAACCAAAGTCTCATGAGATTCTGAAAGAAATTAAGTTGTATCAAATACAATATATGGAATTGATGAATCAAGAAATAGAATGGAAAATTAAACAAATGAGACAAAAGACTTTTGAATCTGCAGATAAATGTGGGAAACTTTTGGCTTGGCAAATGAGGAAAAGGCAAAAATTGAATACGGTGACAAATTTAGAAGTGGAAGGAAAGAATATTTACAACCCAACTGAAATTAGAAGATGCTTCCAGAGATATTTCAAACAACTATATTCACAAGGGCCGCAGAAAGAAACGGACATAGACCGATTTCTTGAAATAAATGGATTACAAAAAATCTCTAATGAAAGTAAATTAGTACTGAACCAGAAAATAACTGAACAGGAAATAGAAGGTGCCATTCAAAACATGCAATTGGGTAAATCTCTGGGACCAGATGGGCTGACTTCCAGATACTACAAAGCCTTGAAGGAGTGGTTATTACAACCTTTGAAGGAAGTCTGCAATGAAATTTTGGGAGGGAAAAGGGCACCAGAATCGTGGAAAGAAGCTTTTATTACACTTATACCGAAGACAGAGACTGAAAAGACTCAACTTAAGAACTACCGCCCTATTTCTTTACTAAATGTGGATTACAAAATCTTTGCTGACATTTTGGCTAAGAGATTGAAAAAAGATTTGATGGAGGAGATTCACAGAGACCAAGCGGGCTTTCTCCCAAGAAGACATTTGTCAGATAACGTAAGGAATATAATTGACATTTTGGAAAAGCTGGAAGTGAATATAAACACTAAAGCAGTTTTGATATTTGTGTATGCGGAGAAAGCCTTTGACAATATTTCTTGGAGCTTTATGAGGAAGAATCTCCGGGGGATGGGGGTAGGCCAAGAGTTTGAAAATGGTATAGGTGCAATATACTCTGAACAAAAAGCAAAGTTAATTGTAAACAATGTGGTTACGGAAGAATTCAAGATAGAGAAAGGGACACATCAGGGGTGCCCAATCTCTCCATTACTTTTTATATCAGTCCTGGAGGTTTTGTTGAACATGATTAGAAGGGATCAGCTGGTTAAAGGGGTACAGTTCGGAGCCAAACAGTACAAATTGAGAGCATTTGCTGATGACTTGGTACTTACATTACAAGAGCCTGAATCTAGTACAAAAAGGGTCTTAGAAATAATTCAAGAGTTTGGTCAAGTAGCAGGTTTTAAATTGAATAAGTTAAAAACTAAGGTATTGGAGAAAAACTTAACAGCTTTTGAAAAAGAGAGGTTTCAGAATGAGACAGGATTAACCGTGGTTAAGAATGTGAAATATTTGGGGATCAATATGACAGCTAAAAATGTGAATTTATTTAAAGATAATTATGAGAAAACTTGGACAGAAGTGAAAAAAGACTTAGAAATCTGGTCAAATTTGAAGCTTTCCTTGTCTGGTCGAATTGCGGTTATTAAAGATGAATGTATTGCCTAGAATGTTGTTTTTGTTTCAAACATTGCAAATTGTGGACAAGATGGACTGTTTCAAGAAGTGGCAGAAAGACATTTCGAAATTCGTCAGGCAGGGCAAGAAACCCAGAATTAAATTCAAGATTTTAACTGATGCAAAGGAAAGGGGGGGGATTTGCCCTGCCAGACCTTAAACTATACTATGAATCTGCAGCTTTTTGCTGGTTGAAGGACTGGCTACTTCTTGAAAACACAGACATTCTGGATTTAGAAGGTTTTAATAATACTTTTGGGTGGCATGCATATTTGTGGTATGACAAGGTTAAAGCACACAAAGCTTTTAAAAATCATATTGTCAGGAAAGCATTGTATAATGTCTGGATTAGATATAAAGATTTGTTGGAAAGTAAAACCCCAAGGTGGTTGTCGCCAATGGAGGTGAAAGCTGTGAAAAAGCTTAATATGGAGTCCAAATGGCCGAAATATTGGGAAATTTTGGAACAAGAAGGGGACAAATTGAAATTGCAGAGTTTTGAGAAATTAAAAGATAATGTGCGAGACTGGCTTCATTATTATCAAATAATGGAGGTTTATAAGATGGACAGGAAAATTGGCTTCCAGGTGGAAAAATCAAAATTGGAAACAGAATTGTTAGAATCCAATACTAAAAATTTCTTAAAAATGTATAACTTGCTGTTGAAATGGAATACGCAGGATGAAACAGTGAAATCAGCTATGATTAAGTGGGCACAAGACATTGGTCATAACATTATGTTTGCTGACTGGGAAAAGTTGTGGACCACCGGTATGAAATTTACGGCATGTAATGCCCTAAGAGAAAATATTATGAAAATGATTTACAGGTGGTACATGACCCCAGTCAAGCTTGCAAAAATTTAACACTTGCCTGATAATAAATGTTGGAAATGCAAAGAAAATGAAGGTACTTTTTTCCACCTTTGGTGGACGTGCCCTAAGATTAAGTAAGGCGTTCTGGGAAATGATATATAATGAATTGAAAAGGGTATTTAAATATACCTTTCTGAAGAAACCAGAGGCCTTTCTCTTGGGTATTGTCAGCCAAACGGTGCCAAAGAAGGATAGAACATTCTTTATGTATGCTACAACAGCAGCAAGAATACTCATCGCAAAGTATTGGAAGACACAAGATCTACCCACCTTGGAAGAATGGCAGATGAAGGGGATAGACTATATGGGACTGGCAGAAATGACTGGCAGAATCCGAGACCAGGGGAGAGAGACAGCGGAAGAAGATTGGAAGAAATTTAAGGACTATCTCAAGAAATATTGTAAAATTAATGAATGCTAGAATGACGTTGGTTTAGAAATTGTGTGGTTTCCAGCCGGATTGGACAAGTAGTAAGAAAAGAAGGGTTAAAAACTAAACGAAATTAAGGGAAAGGATTTGCTGAATTAATAAAATAGAAATTGGAATACAGAGAGGGGAGGTATGGGGAAGTCGGGAAAGTAAGTTATAAGAAAAAAAGGGAATGAAATTATACTTGTTTTTTCTTTTGTCTTGTTTTCTTTGTCTTTTTTTATTACTGTTTTGTTTTGTTTTGTTTTTATGTAACTTTTGAAAAACTTAATAAAAATATTTTTTAAAAAAAGTGACGTTCAGTGATTGGATAGTTTTAGAAAATGGCAACAGTTACATTGTTCTGGAGCTCTATATAAGCAGGCTGACTGAGCTCCTCAGTTAGTTCTGTTCTAGCTTACAAGTAAAGAGCTGCTTTGGAAGAATCGCTGTGTCGTCTGCTATGTCTACCCACAACTTAATACTGGCGACGAAGGTGGGATCGATGGACATCAGAGCACAGCCAGATGCGGCCATCCTCTTCACTGAGCTGAATCACTGAGTTGAATCACTGAGCGAAATCACTGAGCGAAATCACTGAACAGAACCAATTCAGAGCTGACTGTTCTGGCTAGAGCACTGTGTTCCATCCATCACACTTCACGCCGGCATCGGAATCATGGCTTCACTTGTACCTCTACCACCGTTTGCACCAGCCTCTGAATCATGGGGACTCCTACCTCGCTTGGTTCGACTGCTACCTCCAAGCCAACGAGCTGGCAGAAGTATCAAAGGAACGGAAGTGGGGCCTATTCCTCTGCCTCTGTGGGCCTGAGGTGTTTGAGACGGCCTGAGCATTGGTTGCGCCTGAAGCAGTCCAGGCAACACCATAGGACATGATCCAAGAGAAGCTCTGCAACCACTATGCACCAAAGCTGTCCAAGATTGCTGCCCGCCATGCGTTCTACCACCGGAACCAGGCAGAGGGGGAGTCAATCAACAACTTCACCACCGCCCTGCGACAGGCTGCAATGCACTGTGAGTTCCAAGACTTAGACGATACCCTGATGGATCGAATCGTCTGCTGGGTCCGGGACATCCATCTGCAACGGCGTCTCCTCGCCAAGCCAGACCTCACGCTACAGAAAGCCTTTGAGGAGGCTGTGGCCTCAGAAGCTGCTGAAGGAGATCCGCAAGTCCAGCAGCCCGTGTCTTGCTAGGAAGCCAGGTTCCAGTGCATCACGAAGAGGACAGCAGTGATGAGGCATCCTCCAATGAAGACGATGACGTGCACCAGACAAAGCGGGAGCACAGGAAGTTCCAACAGAAGTCCAAGGGCCAACCGGAATGTGCCGGCTGCGGAGGCAACCATTCCCATGCCAAGTGTCGATTCAGAGACGCCATCTGTCGGATGTGTTCCAGAAGGGGCCACATCGCTAAGGTCTGCCGATCGGCTCCGTCTGACACCCCCCCCTTCACCGACTCGCAAGTCCAAGTCTTCACTCCAGCCTGCCAAGGAAAGCTTTTTCGCTCTCACCAACTGCCGCTGCCCGTCTGGAACCACGATTGGCCAAACCGACTCACCTACGCGACGCGACGCAAGCTGAACATCACGGTGCTCATTGAAGGAGCTCCATGTGACATGGAGATCGACACCGGGTCTGCCCTGTCCATCGTGTCTTGGAGCACCATCAAAAGACTGGTACCCAGAGTGTCCAAAAGGCAACTCGACTCTCACCGCATACACCTGAGAGACTACCAGGGAAACGACATTCCCGTGGTAGGCGTTGGCCGGTTCCGGATTGCCTTCAAGGATTTTTCGGGCCTGCTCCGACTGGTGGTGGTTGAAGGTCAGTGGCCAAGCCTCCTAGGGCTAGACTGGTTTGATGCCCTCAGCCTGGAAGTCACCGGCATCAACTGCATCTCTAACGCAGAGACTGAGGGTCTGGTCAAAGACTTTGCCGAGGTTTTTGATGGCACTTTGGGGCAATACTTAGGTACGCCCATCTCCTTTAGCCTTGATCCACAGGTCGCCCCCATCAAGCTAAAGCCACACCAGGTTCCCTTTGCTCTCAAGGCTAAGGTGGACGGACAACTGGACAAGCTGATCGCCAAGGAGTTTTGGAGCCGGTTGACCACGCAAGTCACTCCTTTTTTTTAAAAGATATTTATTGAAATTTTCAAAGAAGAAAAAAAAGAAAAAACCAAAAAAATTTAAAAAAAGAAAAGAAACACTCCAGAAACACAAGCCTTATTTTCAATAACTTATTTCCATGACTTCCCCACGCCTCCCCTTCTTGTATTCCAATTCCAATTTTTAGTTCAACAAGTTCTTATCCCCAATTTTTAATCTTATTATATATAGTTCATTATTATATTTAGTTCATTTTATATAATCAATTTTAACTTATAAACATCAGTCTTTATACATCAGTACCCATTCTTGAAATCTTTTTCTAAGGTCGACCCCAATTCCCTTCCACAAATTCCCCAATTTTTATACTAATAACAAAACAAAATAAAAAACAAAAACAAAATATAATTGTACACCCTTTGGATTCCCAAACCTCACCCCCCCTTTCCCGGTTTCGATCCCCAACAAATATCCATCGGTCTAACTGCTATCAGCCTGGAGACCTCACGTCCGAGGCTCTTAATTCTCTCTCAACTCCTCTCTGCTGGTTTTTTTTTTTTATAGTCCTTTATATTAAACACCAAGTCTTGGAGAAGCTCTGTCCCAATAATGTCCATTTTTCTTCCAGCCAGAACTCCATATTTAAGAGTGGAGCCCAAATCTTGTTTCTTGCTTCTTTTAAGTCCAAGTGCTCCAAAAGCTCCAGCTTCCACCTTGGTCAAATTTGTAATCCATAGGTCTTCAGATCTCCACATAAGGAGATCTCTCCATTCTTCAATTCAAACCAGATTTTCATCATCCAGATCTTATTCTCCTTTATGTCCATCTTAACAGGCCTCTGGCTCTCCTTAATCATCTGAAGCATTGTAGCTCCTCCTTCCTTTCTCTCCAGATCATCATGTATCTCTTTCTCCACTTTCTCAGATTTCTCAGATTTCTTTTCTTGTTCAGCTGCAAAGACTTTTTGTTCAGCTACAAAGACTTTTTGTTCAGCTGCAAAGACTTGAGTGAAGTCCCTTCCAGATTCAGTAAGTTTATTTACTGTTTCATTCAGTGTTGTAACATTTGTAGCCAAAACATCACTTTGCTCTTGTAACTTTCCCAAGAGAAAGAAAACCCTATCCAGTTCAGTCAGTATTTTTCCACTTGCAGCCATTCTTATAATGTCCCTGAACCCCCTCTAGAGGGATTCTGGTTACTTAGTCCCTCTAGAGGGATTACTGGTTACTAATCCCTCTAGAGGGATTCTGGTTACTTAGTATTCCTTCCAGTTCCAACCCAAAAGTCCAGTTAACTTGTTCTTCTTTGTTCTCAACAATTTATAACCAGATTGCAACAAATCTAACCAGCAAAGACACCAGAAACAAAGTTCTCTTTTCTTCCCAACTTTGACAGCTAGTTTGACAGCTGTCAAAATCTTCTATGTCTCTTCAACAGGCTCTCTCACGGATCACTCCCGGGTCCTGAGCGGGGGGGTGACACTTCCGCTCTCAAAGTTAACTCTTATCCTCGAGCAAAGATCACTTATACTGCCAAAACCTGAAATTAATTGCTTTTATCCACTAAAGAAGAAGGTGTTCTCTCAACCTTAGTTATCTAGTCCTTGCTTTAAGTTGTTTACAAAGCGGGGAGATGGACTTCCTCTTTGCGCCTTCCCCAATCGTGCCTAATCCAAAGAAAAATTTTCCCTTTTATAAGTCCAATTTCCATATTACTCACGGGTTGTTACTTTTAGTCCAAATGTTCAAAGGAAGAAGTCAGCGCTCTCCGACCATGGCATGCGGCTTCACTCCGTAGGGGAAGCAGTCGACTCTCAGCACCGTGCCGCTCCCCGTCCCCCATTCTGAAGCCTTTAAAAAGGCTCCTTCGCAGGTCGGGGGGCGCAAATGGTGCCCGCCGAGTCACCGGTCCACAGGCTTCCGCGCCTGTGGTTTCTGAGGGTCCCCGCGTCGCCGCCGCGGCAGGACCCATTCCCTACTGAGCCTATTCCCTCCGGAGCTCGGAGGGAATCCGCCATTAGACGATGAACCCCCATCGTCCTGAACGATGAACCCCCATCGTCACTCCTGTCAAGCCAGACGGGTCGGTGAGAATCTGCACTGACTACAAGTGCATGATCAACAAGGCACTTCAGCAGCATGCTTATCCGGTTCCTGTTATCCAACACCTGCTGCATTCCCTGGGTGAGGGTAAGGTCTGCACTAAGCTGGACCTTGCCCAAGCCTATCAATAACTGCCCGTTGATGATGCCACTGCTGAAGCCCAGACGATCGTCACCCACCGAGGGGCATTCCATTGCCGCCGTTTGCAGTTCAGGGTGAGTGTGGCTCAAGGCATTTTCCAAAGCCTTATGGAGCGTTTCCTACAAGGGCTTCCAGACATGGTATCATATTTTGATGATGTCTTGGTGTCTGCAGACTCACACCAGCAGCTGTTCAAGCGCCTCCATGCCATGCTGACCAGGTTCCAGGAAACCGGACTCAAGGTAAAGAGGGAGAAGTGCCAGATCGCTGTTCCACAGGTGGAGTTCCTGGGCTATCTTATTGACACCTCCTGCCTTCACCCGACCACATCTAAGATCCGTGCTATCCAGCAGGCCGTCATCCCAAAGAACAAGACGGAGTTGGAGGCGTTCCTGGGGCTGCTGAAATTTTATAACATGTTCCTGCCCCACAAAGCCACGGTGGCTGAACCTCTTCACCGACTCCTCAGCACAAAGACGCCTTGGTCCTGGGGTCATCGGGAGACGGCGGCCTTCAACGCGGTCAAGTCTCTCCTTTCATCAGACAGCGTCCTGGTACAGTACACTGGATCCAGGCCGCTGGTCCTTGCCTGTGACGCCTCACCTTTTGGCATTGGCGCTGTCCTTAGTCACCGTTTTCCAGACGGAAGAGAAGCACCGCTCGCCTACTTTTCCAGGACGCTATCTCTGAACGGAATTACAGCCAATTCGACAAGGAGGCACTGGCACTTGTAGAATCATAGAATCATACAATCATAGAGTTGGAAGAGACCATAAGGGCCATTGAGTCCAACCCTCTGCCAAGCAGGAAACACCATCAGAGCACTCCTGACATATGGTTGTCAAGCCTCTGCTTAAAGACCTCCAAAGAAGGAGACTCCACCACACTCCTTGGCAGCAAATTCCATTGTTGAACAGCTCTTACTGTCAGGAAGTTCTTCCTAATGTTTAGGTGGAATCTTCTTTCTTGTAGTTTGGATCCATTGCTCCGTGTCCGCTTCTCTGGAGCAGCAGAAAACAACCTTTCTCCCTCCTCTATGTGACATCCTTTTATATATTTGAACATGGCTATCATATCACCCCTTAACCTCCTCTTCTCCAGGCTAAACATGCCCAGCTCCCTTAGCCGTTCCTCATAAGGCATCGTTTCCAGGCCTTTGACCATTTTGGTTGCCCTCCTCTGGACACGTTCCAGTTTGTCAGTATCCTTCTTGAACTGTGGTGCCCAGAACTGGACACAGTACTCCAGGTGAGGTCTGACCAGAGCAGAATACAGTGGCACTATTACTTCCCTTGATCTAGATGCTATACTCCTATTGATGCAGCCCAGAATTGCATTGGCTTTTTTAGCTGCCGCGTCATTCTGTTGGCTCATGTCAAGTTTGTGGTCAACCAAGACTCCTAGATCCTTTTCACATTTACTGCTCTCAAGCCAGGTGTCACCTATCTTGTATTTGTGTCTCTCATTTTTTTGCCCAAGTGCCATACTTTACATTTCTCCCTGTTAAAATTCATCTTGTTTGTTTTGGCCCAGTTCTCTAATCTGTCAAGGTCGTTTTGAAGTGTGATCCTGTCCTCTGGGGTGTTAGCCACCCCTCCCAGTTTGGTGTCATCTGCAAATTTGATCAGGATGCCCTTGAGTCCATCATCCAAGTCGTTGATAAAGATGTTGAATAAGACCGGGCCCAAGACAGAACCCTGTGGCACCCCACTAGCCACTCTTCTCCAGGATGAAGAGGAACCCTTGATGAGCACCCTTTGGGTTCGGTCAGTCAGCCAGTTACAAATCCACTGAGTGGTAGCATAGTCAAGACCGCATTTTACCAGCTTCTTTACAAGAATATCATGGGGCACCTTGTCAAATGCCTTACATCTAGACTAGCCAAGTATTCTTGTACTATCTCCTTAGTTATTCTGGGCTGTGTTTCTTCTGCTGAATCATTTGCTCCAAATTCTTCAGGAGCAAATTATCTTCAGGAGATAAATTTGCTCTTTTGAAAATAATCTATGAGAGACCATTGATGAGAGTTGTGTGGTGACTTGTCTAGGCAGGAAGAGTATCCGACACAGAGCAACACATTCAACTGTGGGCCTATGGCATGATTAAAGGAAAGCAACTGTGTTTCTTTTGGCATCTCAGCTGATGCCCACCAGAGGCAGATCACTTAGAAGAAAGAAATGGCTTTTGGTGACAGGAAATATGAAGGTTCTTTGGAAAACAGAAATAAATGAGTAAAATATTGAATGGCCATCACTGTTGCATCAGAGAACCTTTACACTTCTTTATAATCAAAAAGAAAAGAAGGTAGAACACTGGAAAGGAGTGACTTACCTTCAGTAAAGTGAAACTTTGAGGCCTTGAGTGAAATGTAATCCTGAAGAAGATTGTGATTGGAACAGGAGATTAAGGAGAGCCAACCGTAGAAAAATTGCTGCAGTAGTTTTTGGGGCTGTAGCAGAGATGTAATTAATATGGGCAGTTTTCTTTCTTGAAGCTTGAAAGACAGCCCCTAGATATTTGAAACAGGTCCTGGATCTCCTGTGCCGCAGCTGTTTCATCCATAAATCTTAGTAATATATTTATGTATAAGAAATGTATTTTATTCAAATTTTAATATATTTGCTCTGCATAAAGAAGTTTAATTCCAGTTTGGTTTTTTGGGGTGACAGTTTGTATTAATTTGTAACTTATTTAAATCAGGTTGTCATTCTAATTAATTACATAGGCATTCATAGATAGGGTACCAACTTGAATAAAATATGGGGAGCAGCTAAGCCCTGCCCCATATAATCAATGACATAATGCAGAGTGCACACACCATTTGAATGACTCCTTCAAATATTTTATTGAGGGACCAAAGGGACCTCAGCCCCAGGAGTTGGCTCCTATGTTCTTGGAGGTTGATGGCTTCAGTACGTATTTTAGGACAATGATCCAAGCCTTCTTTCCATCACCAAGAATAATTTTTATTTCACCTGTGAAGAGTGATAATATTTCTTTGTTGCATGAAAGACCTCAGCAACTCTCGTGTCTGGGGATTTCTGAGCTATGGTTTTTTCACCTTCATGACAGAAATGTAATATGTCACCAGTGAGAAGCCCAGCAGCTGCTGGCTAGTGAGATACACAGTGGTAAACTACATTCTGGAAATCTTGAAATATCAGCTCTGAATTGAAATTTCATGCAGACATCTTTCTGTTTTAGATTTGCGGGGTGGGGAACAACGACCCCCTAAATTGATAAATAGTAGTATATTGATTAATTCGGGTGTGGATGAAAGTACAAGTTGCAGAGCTGTGCCAGACAGAATTACTGGGCTGGCTTATGCAAAGCAGCTTGACTGGCTTAGCAAAGAGCAAATATGTTAACATGACAAGATGGGTTAATGGGCCATCGAAGAGGAATCCTTTGGCCAAGGGAGACAGGCTGCCAAGGTGATGGGGTATGTGTTTGAGGTGACAGGAAAAGAGAGTTTTTGAGCAAGGAGTGCTGGGAAGAAGGAAGAAGAAGAAAAGACTGGGATCCATCTTCGGCAGGCTTGCTGAGAGGGTTGCCTGGGACTCCAGGGCTGCGCTGCTGTGGGGAACAAGCCCCTCTTGAAATGACCGTGTGGTAAGACCGAAGTGTAAATAGCTGAATAAACCATATTTCTTAAAGCTACGACAGTCTCTGCCTTGTCTCAGTCCTTCAAAGGGACACATACCTTGGGTGAGTGCCTGAAACCCTGGGGGCTCTTGCCACCTCTCAACAGAGAGAGGGGTTGGCACCCAACTTTTGTAACAATCCTTATAATGCAATACTTAGGGTGTGATATCTTTTCTCCCACGTTAAACTTTGCATTTTACTTCTCTGTTGATGGAGAAAGAGTGGAATAATATTATAATAACATAACTGTACTAATATTGTTTTCTTTTTCTTTTTTTAAATAATTTTTATTGAATGGTTTTATGTTACAAAAAACAATACAGCCATACTACCACTAAATATAATTAAGAAATAAAAATTACATACATCGATATTTAGTTTGTTTTTTTGTTATTTACCATCTTATTTCCTCCCAAACATTGCATACAGCAACACACACATGTGCACACGCACACCCACACACCCACACCCACACCCACACACACAATGATAATAATGAAAGTAAATATTTTCCCCCTTTTATCTTCCAAAATCTTTTCTTCAACCTTGACTTCCTGTCAGGTCCCTTTGCATATATTTTATCTTACATTTGAATGTACACAAAACAATAAACCTTTCTATATATTTTTCTAATACATTCTGAAAACATAATAAATCCTTAATTGTTATCCACCTCCTTTTAGTTCCTTTATCACTTGAATGCTAGCACGGAGTTAAAACTACTATTGTATTTTTGAAAATATCTTCTATAACCATCCCAATTTTCCGCAAACTTTTTCCTTTGAGTTTCCTCTGTGTTTACTAGTCAATTGAGCTGTCTCCACCAATTCCTGTAATTTGATTTGCCAATCTGTTATTTTTGGAGCCTCGTGATCTTTCCATCTCTTGGCCACAAGTATACGAGTCGCTGCAGTTGCATACAAGAATACCTGTCAGAGCTGCCCAAGGTCCCAGCTCACAGAGGACCAACGCCAGTTCTTGTTGTATACAAAAGTCTTTATTAAGGTTCAGTTTCGATTTCAAAGCCGCGGCGTGCAGCTCTACGTCTCAACCCTAGACCGCTGAAGCTCCGTCTGAATCTCCTCCCCCCAGACACCAGTTCAAGACCCTAGCCTTGCTCCACCTATTCCTCCTTTGCTCCTTTCTCCTCTGGGTCCGTCTGCCCACCGGGGTGTTGCCCTTTCTGGACTCTTCTGATGCTGAAGAGTCCCCGGAAGAGTCTTCCCCCTGCCTCCGGCGTGCTTTAGGACCTGGCTCCCAATCCTCGCTCCCAGCTGTCCCGCGCGCCTGTGCATTTGAACTTGGCGCGCGCGCCCCGCCGGCAACTTTCCTCCTGACCGTTACGCTGCTTCTGTCACTGCTTCCCCCTTTGGGGGGGCTCGCTGGATCTGACTTCCCCTCTATTTCCTCACTCAGTGACAGGGGCGTGTTCAGCCCTGCCTCATCTTCTCTTTCCCCTGGAGTGGAAACCGATCCTGACACCTGGGACTCTTCCCCCCCGCTACGCTCTGGTGGGGAAACTGGTCCCGATCTCCAGCTGCTGCTTTGGGAGTCACCACTGGTTCCTTGCTCCTGGTGCCTCCCTCCCGGGAACCCCCTTGCTCTGGCTATGGGTGCCCCCTTCTGTGAATCTTCCAACTCACTGGACAGACTCATGGCATCTCTTGCCCCACTGTCTTCCTCACCCACACTGCCCTCGGATTGTTCCCCTTCGCTCTCCGCTTCCTCCTTCCCCTGTGCCTCCACTCCTGAACCCCTGACAATACCTCTCTTAGATTTTTTGGGATCTCGTTATCTATAATACTTAATAGAAATGCCTCCGGTTTTTTAGTAAAAGTTATCCCCATCATCTTTTATAATTCATCGTATATTTCCCCCCCAAAAAATCTTAATCTTTTCACACGTCCACCACATGTGGATCGTCTCACCGTTATTTCCTCCACATCTCCAACAAGCATTCGCCAAATTTTTATACATTCTTAATAATCTGGAAGGAGTGAGGTACCACCTATGAGCCATTTTCATCATGTTCTCTCTTATATTATAGCTGGCTGTAAATTTCAAATTTACCTTCCATAAGTTTTCCCAATCTTTTAGCATAATTGGACGGCCCATTGTTTTCTACGAGATAATTGTTTTCTACTAGATAAATAAACTGTTATTACTTATTCCTATATAGCCTTCCTGCTTATTTAACCTTTATGCAGAATTCATCTGCATATTCAAGGCGGGTCGGGGCTGCTGATTCTTCTAGACCTGTCAGCAGCCTTCGACATGGTCGATCACAAACTCCTGGACCACCGCCTTGCTGACGTGGGGATCCAGGGCACAGTCCTTCAATGGCTGCGCTCGTTTCTCTCTGGTCGGGGACAGAGGGTGGCGCTTGGGGGGGGGAACTGTCATCGCGCCACTCTTTGGTGTGTGGAGTGCCTCAGGGTGCGAGTCTCTCCCCGATCTTTATGCGCCCCCTCGCCCAGCTTGTCCGGAGTTTTGGGCTGGGTTGCCATCAGTATGCCGATGACACCCAACTCTATCTGTTGATGGACGGCCATCCTGACTCGGCCCCAGATACACTGACCAGATGTCTGGAAGCTGTGGCTGGATGGTTACGTGGGAGCCGGTTGAAGTTAAATCCTTCGAAGACAGAGGTCCTCTGGCTGGGACGGAGCGATATGGGATTGAGGGGGCAACTCCCATCTCTAGCGGGGGTGCAATTAGTGCCAGCATCGTCCGTTAAGAGTTTGGGTGTAATCTTCGATACCTCCCTTTCTATGGAGGTGCAGATTACAGCTATAACAAAGGCGGCATTTTTTCACCTCCGCCAAGCTAAGCAGTTGGCTCCTTATCTCTCTTGCCCTGACCTAGCCACTGTGATCCACGCGACGGTCACCTCCAGACTGGATTATTGTAACTCGCTCTACATGGGGCTGCCCTTGAGACTGACCCAGAAACTCCAGCGGGTGCAGAATGCCGCGGCGAGACTCCTTATGGGGTCTTCGCTGCGAGATCATATTCATCTGGTACTATACCAGCTGCACTGGCTCCCGGTGGAGTACAGGATCAGGTTTAAGGTGCTGGTTTTAACCTTTAAAGCCTAGGACCCTCATACCTACAGGACCGCCTCTCCTGGTATGCCCCACAGAGAAATTTACCGTCTGCAAATAAAAACATCCTAAAGATCCCAGGCCACAGAGAAGTTAGGCTGGTCTCAACTAGAGCCAGGGCTTTCTCGGCCGCGGCTCCAATCTGGTGGAATGCTCTGTCACAAGAGACTAGGGCCCTGCGGGACCTGACATCTTTCCGCAGGGCCTGCAAGACAGAGCTGTTCCACCAGGCCTTTGGTCAGGGCGCAGCCTGAGGGGGTCCTCTGGCAATCTGCACAGAATTTTGCTTGATGGTTGCCATTAATTTGATCTTAATTTGATTTTAATTAATTTTATAATGAATGTTTTTAGAATGTTGAACTATTTTGATTGTTGGTAGCCGCCCTGAGCCCAGCTTCGGCTGGGGAGGGCGGGATATAAATAAAATTTATTATTATTATTATTATTATTGTTGTTGTTGTTGTTATTGTTATTGTTATTGTTATTGTTATTGTTATTGTTATTGTTATTATTATTATTAACTTGCGAAAGGCTGGACTGGATGAATCCCAATCCAGAATTAAGATTGCCGGAAGAAATATCAACAACCTCAGATATGCAGATGGCACAACTTTGATGGCAGAAAGTGAGGAGGAATTAAAGAAGCTATTAATGAGGGTGAAAGAGGAGAGCGCAAAATGTGGTCTGAAGCTCAACAGCAAAAAAACTAACATCATGGCCACTAGGCCCATCACCTCCTGGCAAATAAAAGGGGAAGAAATGGAGGCAGTGAGAGATTTTACTTTCTTGGGCTCTGTGATCACTGCAGATGGTGACAGCAGCCACGAAATTAAAAGAAACCTGCTTCTTGGGAGAAAAGCAATGACAAACCTAGACAGCATTGTAAAAAGCAGAGATTCACCTTGCTGACAAAGGTCCGTATAGTTAAAGCAATGGTTTTCCCAGTAGTTATGTATGGAAGTGAGAGCTGGACCATAAAGAAGGCTGATCACCGAAGAATTGATGCTTTTGAATTCTGGTGCTGGAGGAGACTCTTGAGAGTCTCATGGACTGCAAGAAGATCAAATCTATCCATTCTGAAGGAAATCAGCCCTGAGTGCTCCCTGAAAGGACAGATCCTGAAGCTGAGGCTCCAATACTTTGGCCACCTCATGAGAAGAGAAGACTCCCTGGAAAAGACCCTGATGTTGGGAAAGATGGAGGGCACAAGGAAAAGGGGACGACAGAGGACGAGATGGTTGGACAGTGTTCTTGAAGCTACCAGCATGACTCTGACCAAACTGCGGGAGGCAGTGAAAGACAGGAGTGCCTGGCGTGCTCTGGCCCATGGGGTCACGAAGAGTCGGACATGACTAAATGACTAAACAACAACAAATGGGCAAAAATAAAGCTAGCAACTTGTAGGTGAAAATTGAGCGATATTATTGTGCGGTAACAGGGTGGCCTGTCCTGTTTTGCCACAGGTGAAATGGGAATGTGCTGCCTTCTGTCGATCTGCCACTCTGCCACTCATGGCTGAAATTCTCCCCTCTTGCTGAAACTCAGCAGGAGGGGGGTGTTCCACAAGGGCCTTGCTGTTCATCCTCTCTGTTCCTGGGTGGGGAAGATGAGCAACAATGCTGTGTGCTGGAAACAGTGGGGCATGTACTTCACCCCACCCAACAGGTGGGCTGCCTCTGGTTACCAGGAGTTATGAAAACGGGTCACATTTTTCAACAGGGAAGATGCACGAAAACAATCAATTGCCTATCCTTCATCACAAACAAAAACTGGCAGGTACTCTTCTCCCTTTCACTAACCCTAACCCTCCCCCTCCTGGCCTACAGTGTGACTGACCCTGAGCATGGAAATGTTTAGGGAGGTCAAGGCAGTCCCTCTCCCCCCTTGCAGCGAACACAATATACTATCTGAAGCCCAGGCAGCTTTTCGTGAGAACCATTCAACAACAGACCACTGTCTAATGCTGTCCTTCCTAGCCAAGAAGTATACCAGGCCTCTACAAGGTAAACTCTTTGTGGCCTTCATGGATGTGAAATCAGCATTTGACTTTGTCAGGGGTTCAGGAGTGGAGGCACAGGGGAAGGAGGAAGCGGAGAGCGAAGGGGAACAATCCGAGGGCAGTGTAGGTGAGGAAGACAGTGGGGCAAGAGATTCCATGAGTCTGTCCAGTGAGTCGGAAGATTCACAGAAGGGGGCACCCATAGCCAGAGCAAGGGGGTTCCCGGGAGGGAGGCACCAGGAGCAAGGAACCAGCGGTGACTCCCAAAGCAGCAGCTGGAGATCGGGACCAGCTTCCCCACCGGAGCGTAGCGGGGGGGAAGGGTCCCACGTGTCAGGGCCGGCTTCCCCTTCAGGGGAAAGAGAAGATGAGTCAGGACTGACCACGCCCCTATCGCTGAGTGAGGGAACAGAGGGGAAGTCAGAGCCAGCTAGCCCCCCTGAAGGGGGAAGCAGTGAAAGGAACAGTGTAACGGTCAGGAGGAAGGTTACCGGCTGGGCGCGCGAGCCAAGTTCAAATGCACAGGCGCGCGGGACAGCCGGGAGCGCGGATTGGGAGCCAGGTCCTAAAGCACGCCGGAGGGAGGGGGAAGAATCCGCGGACTCAGCATCAGAAGAGTCCAGAAAGGGCAGCACCCCAGCGGGCAGAAGGACCCAGAGGAGAAAGGAGCAAAGGAGGAGGTGGAGCAAGGCTAGGGTCTTGAACTGGTGTCTGGGGGGAGTAGATTCAGACGGAGCTTCAGCGGTCTAGGGTTGAGACGTAGAGCTGCGCGCCGCGGCTTTGGAATCGAAACTGAACCTTAATAAAGACTTTTGTATATAACAAGAATTGGCGTTGGTCCTCTGTGAGCTGGGACCTTGGGCAGCTCTGACAGACTTCATCCCCAGATCCCAGCTATGGTCCAAATTAAGTCTGATTTTGCAGGACAAACAACTTCTCTTCCTCATAAAAGCCCTATACAATGGAACCAAACTGCAGGTCTGATGCGGTCGACAGGGACAGCTATCGAACAGCATCGAGATGACTAGGAGGTGAGGCAGGGTTGTATTTTGGCCCCCACATTGTTTTGTCTATTCTTAAATGACCTAGAAGAGAACTTAATGGACCCAGATGGACACATTCCAAAAACAGGAATGAGAAGGACCCCCTTGTTGTTATATGCTGATGACGCGACCATCATCTTACATTCCAGACCAGGTTTGAATTATCTGTTGAGGAAATTTTCTGATTACTGTTCTGGAAATGGTTTATCCATTAATTATGAAAAATCTAAAATTTTAGTCTTCGAAAGAAGATTCTCCCGGTCTGAATGGGTGCTGCATAGCCATAACCTTGAACAGATAAAATACTTCAGTTATCTAGAATAAACATTCACAAACTTTTTATTGATAATAATCAGCTAAATAGTTTTTATCGGTGGTTGCAAGAACAAATGAGCCCTATATTCTAAACAAAATGCTTGATTAACCTGGAGGTAGGCTGTATGAATTGTGTATTGATTTGTAATGATTTGTTGGGTCTCTGGAACGTAATAAAGATTGATTGATTGATTGATATAAGGGCTTGCACACCATTGTTCAGGGTTCTTTCCTCCTGTGTGTGAGGATTGGGGACCGTGTTGCAACAGTACTTTTCTATTGCAATAAAGATCAGCCTTACGAGCCACTTTGCTTCTCAATATTCCTTGGTTGACCTCTGTTATTTTCTCCTACTTAAGGACTCTATGCGGGCTCTTAAGAGAAAAGGAACAGGTTTTTTTTTTTAATACCGTAATGGCCTGAATATAGGCTGCACTCCCCCCCCCCCAAATTCTGACAGTGAAAAGTTAAAGTATGTCTTATATTTGTGACCTTATGCCATCAGCAAAGTAGTGTGGCTCCCCTCCCCCAGGAAGCAGCTTGGAAAGCCACTCCCGACCTAAAGAGGGGGTGGGGTTGCGGGCTCATGGCCCCATCAACAATCTCGCGGGGCTGGCGTCAGCCCCGTGAGAAGCAGGGATTCCCCCAGCTCATTAATATTCTCTGCCCACAGCGACAGCCAATCGGCTGCCGCTAGGGGCGGGCCTCCCGGGATCACTTAAGGTCGGGGCAGCCCTGCCTCGCCCCTTTTCGTCTCCACAGCTGTAGCGGTTTGACCCAGTGGTGTAGCAATAAAATTGCTAGCATATTTGCAAAGCTAAGCAGGGTCCAGTATGGTTTCAAAGTGGATGGGGGACGGTATGAGATTTGTGCATTTTGCATTTACATTGGGCTCCCATCGGAGGAATACGCTGCGCACTCTTTCCGCATTGGGGCGGCCACCACTGCCGTTCATATGGGTTTACCGGCCGAAAGGATAATGGACATGGGGAGATGGAAGTCGAACGCTTACAGGGGCTACATCTGGAAATCGCGCTAAATCCCCCGTTTATCCTTCCCCATCTATCCCCCTCCCTGATTCGGTCCTCCTGCTTTCTTATTTTCCAGGTGGTGGGTCGGTGCGTATATGGATCTTCGGCCATAGCATCGTCCACTGGGCAAGGCTGCGGGCGATTAGCAGAGGTCGCTGCCATGATCTACAGCTCCCTAACAATGTTAAAGTTTCCTGGTTCGCTCGTCGTGGAATGCGTTGGGAGGAATTCCTCCCAGAAATATCAAATAAAATTGCAGTGCTAGGCCCACCCGAGGCGCTGGTCATCCAACTGGGCGAGAACAACCTGGCCTACAGAAAGGGGGTGGATGTAATGTGGCATATCGTCAATGATCTCGAGGCATTGCGGGCCGCCTGTCCAAAGCTTAGAATTATATGGTCATCTTTGCTGGAGAGGCGCTGTTGGCGGGACGCCACTAATCCTGTAGCCGTTAATAGAGCCAGGAGGATCCTGGAGCGCTCGGTGGCACGTAGACTGACTGCAATGGGTGGGCGGGTCATCGAACACCCTGGCATCCATTTTAGCAAGGAGGCACTCTACTGCGGGGATGGCGTGCATCTTTCTGATGATGGTAACGATGTTTGGCTGCCTGATATTTTTAACGGGATCAGGGATTGGTTACAGGTTTGAGGGTATTGGCGGCGAGCCTGGCTCAGGTGGCGGTTAGGCATTGGCGGGGGTATTGTTATGGAAATGAGGTCGGGGGGAGGAACGCCTCGTCATTAAAGGACTCCGGGGGGCGTCGCCTCGTCCGAAACCTACGGAGGCTAGGGCCTAAAGCACGCTCCCGAGCGGTAACCCCCTGGGGAGCGCCCATTAACCTAAAATTTGGTGTCCGGTGTCTTTATTTACTTCATCTTTGGGATGGGGCGGGAATCCCCACGCAAGTGCAGGGCAATGGCGCGCACCCCTCCCGCCCGCCCGCTCCTCCCAAGCCTCCCCTGGTGCCGCCTTGGGGAGGTTGCACCTGCAAATAAGCCTTGAATTTTAAAGGTGCGGTTTATTTGCGGGTACATCTTATATTCACACCAATAGAAGTTTTGCCAATAGAAATTTTCAAGCCAGTTCTAATTCCAGGCTCCTGGTAGTTCAGCTACAGCTGGATTTCAGTGTTTTTGCACATCCTGAATTTGGCCTTGATTGGCTTAGTACAGTGGATTCCAAAGGTGATTTTTATAAATCCAATAAACAGGGAAATGTGGCATTTGGACAGTGTGCAGGTGGCGAAGTGGGCAGCCTGAGCTTTGCTGAAAAAACAAAGGCATAAGCAGTTTTGGTACTGAAGAAGAAGAGTTTGGATTTGATATCCCGCTTTATCACTACTCGGAAGAGTCTCAAAGCGGCTAACAATCTCCTTTCCCTTCCTCCCCCAAAACAAACACTCTGTGAGGTGAGTGGGGCTGAGAGACTTCAAAGAAGTGTGCCTAGCCCAAGGTCACCCAGCAGCTGCATGTGGAGGAGTGGAGATGCGAACCCGGTTCACCAGATTACAAGTCTACCACTCTTAACCACTACAACACACTGGCTCCCAGTGTGCAGTGAAAGGTAGCATTAGACTGAGAAGTTTGGTTCGCACAGGTAGTGGATAGGGCTGGTTTAAGTGCTGCCTCTTCACCTGAATGCCACCTTGCCCAGTGTTTACTGATCCTTCACATCATGAAACTATGTGAGTAAGTAGTACCAGTGTGTGCCTGATTTAATCAAATATGAAAATATGCTTTCATGCCAAAGACTCTGAGATTTGTTTTGGGGAAATGCAGTTTCTCGCATAATTGCAGGGGGAGGTGTCAGAAGTAGGTAAAATCCTGAATTTATTTTTCTTGATATCAAGTTAAGCAGGAATGAATATTATTCTAAGTGTTTCAGATTGCTTTTGAAGGATTGTGACTAGAACTTCCTATTCTGATACACATTCAAATTCTTTTCTTTCCTTCACTCCCTCACCTTCTTTCTTCGTTTTTTTTTTTGTTTTGTTTTTTTGCTGTATGGATGTAAATTTAAAGGCATAATAAAATATGCCCCCCTAATGGTGGTTTTGTGTTCCTTTTACCCTCCGCTAGAAAATGTCAGCTAATTTTCTGAGTATTTAGAAATCTTTCTTACCCTTTTAACAAAAGAGCTTTAAATAATGTCTTAAATATTGTTTAAAGCTCCATTTAAACATCTCATAGAAGCCAAGCCCCACAGGAGACATGGTGCTAATGTGTCCAGCTGGCTGTGAAAGGGGGTCCCACAAGGCATTCCTGGCTAACCTGGAGCCCCTTCATTTTCCACAGGAGCAGAGGAGACTGCAAGTCAGGCATGTGAAGCAGGGGTGCCATCTCTCCCTCAGGATTGTGGGTGCCTGCCACTGCAACGCGGATGTGCGATGTCACACACACACACACACACACACACACACACACACACACCTGCACTCCTGGCAGCAATTCCTCTCCTTCCTCCTTATCCACTGCCAGTGAGGCACCCTTTTCTGTGTGGAGGGGCTTGGACTCAGAGGCAGAGAGACTTTGCCTCTGCATCCGAGCCACACCCCGCAGACAAGGGTGCCTTGCTTGCTGGCTGCGGAGGGTGGAGCTGAACTGCTTTTCTCTCAGAGGCAGCACCACTGCTGCATGCTGGCTTTTTTGGTTGACTTTGTGGGTGCCCAAGCCTCACATATATTATTGTGGATGCCCAAGCACCCATGGCTCCCTGGAGTTAGCTCCTATGATGTGAAGCTGAGGCATCTGATCAATGCCTGTATTTTAAAATGAGCTTAAAGATTTGCAAATGTTTCATGCCAGGCAGAAAAGCAGCTGGCTAAGTACTTTGGCAGTTGTTTATCCTCCTGGACAAGGGCCCCCCTGATTTATAGTAGTAGCAGGAGACAGGTTTCTCAAGGTTGTAAAAGGGAAATACAGGCTGGGAGCAAAGGTTACACTGACCCTACATATTACAGAATACAATCAAGCTGCAAAAACACTAATTAAGAGTTGGCAAATAGTAAGATCTCTGTTTAGATAGAACTTAATACCACGAGCCATCTGTTTTAGCCATTTGTTTTGGAATAAAGGGGCAAAAGGTGATCTGGTAATTAAGGTGCCTTGTCGAGGCAAATGTAAGATATATGGCTACTTGTCTGCCATTTATGGATAGAAGGAAATATAGCTCTTTGTCTCCCATAAAAGGTAATAGGAAATAGGTGTATCTTTTATGATTGGTTCTAGCAAACAGCCAATAGGAATTTCAACCAGGCTGATTGGACAGAGGCAGCCAAAGGAGGAGCAAGGGGGCTGGGTTGAGGAAATATAAGTGCTGGCCATCAGGGCTGGAAGGCAGGCAGAGCTATGGTAACCATATACCACTGTGCCTATCATTTATTTGTCTGACAAATGAGTTATTATTTTAATTTCTCTATTGCTGCGTTGAATATTTCATTCCAGCTAAGCGTTAACCACAAGCAGGGTGCTACAAAGCCACACAGGAAGGGAAGGAGATGGAAGCATCTACTCAGATCAGGGCCAGGCTGAGAGCCATGAAGGCACAGACACGTCAGCTCCTCCATAAGCCCCTAGGCTGAGCTGCTTCATTGCTAGAGCAACAGCTTCTTACCAAGCTGCACCCTTTCCAACGTGGGAAGAGGACACCAACTGTAGTGGTCTGTTCTCTATATTACGACCCTCAATACAAGGCTGGCTCCAGCTTTGAAGGCACAAAGTGCCCCTTGGTGGGCCCAGGCCTACATTGTTGGTGGTTGGCAACAGGCAGTGGTGGGTACCTTGCAGCTGTCATTTTAATTTTGCAACAGGCCCCTGATATAATGTTGGGGTACTGTGAGAAATTAAAATGGCAGCTCCCCAGACAAGCCAGGGCATGTGTCTGGGTGGCGCCTGCTTGGGTACAGGAACCCTGGCAGCTGCCCAAGGGATGCTATGTGGCAACACAGGCCTCTCTTCAAAAACTTAAGCTACTCACATGGCTCTGCTGACCACAGTGGCCTAAAAACAGAGCCGCTGGGATCTGCACATTCAGGCATCTGCTGTCATGGATTGTGAAGTCTTGGCATTAAATAGGAATTTGGTTTTGGTACAAGGATGTCTTGGAACTTTGAAGTGTCAGGCATAGCTCTAATGGCTTTAGCCCAAACGTAGCAGAGTTTTCCTGCACAGCGAAGAAGCTAGTTGAGGTGGAATGACTAGTCAGCTAGACTCAGAATAACTATTTACAGGATTTATTAAAAGGAAAAATAAAACCAGCAGAGTTTCTGCATACAAAACAAAGCAAAATAAATCCTTTCTTTCTCTCTCTCTCTCTCTACACAGCACTCCTAACTCCTAACACACCTACCCTAACACAAACTGTGCTAGCATTCCTAGATAACAGAGTTGAGTGCTGGCCGTTAACCAATCAGAGTAAGTAGTTTCTAGGTCAAGCAGACCTTGGCTTTCTGCCAAGAGTAAATTGACACGGCCTTGAGTTAATTGTGTGAAGCCAGAATCTGTAAGTTTCCATGAGAATCAATTAACAGAAACTGAACACCCCCTCACAGATTCTGCTGGACAATTAACATCAAATAACACCTATGTAGGAGATTATTTTTCCAGCAAACCTAAACCCTTGCACATTTGCTTGTTCTTTATCTTTGCCAATGGTTTAGTTAATACATCTGCTACATTTTCTTCACTTGATACATAAGTACATGTGATTATATTGTCTTGTACACAGCAACGTACATTTTGGTATTTTACAGAGATATGTTTGGAACGTGATTTGAAACCCTCTGTTTTACTTAAGGTTATACAAGCCTGATTATCAATGTAAACTCGTACTGGTTCTCCACAATTTACATTTAAATCTGCTAACAAATGCTTGAAATAAATCACCTCGTTGCACAATTCACTCAATGCGGCGTACTCGGATTCCGTTGATGACACACTTACAACGTCTTGCTTGCGTGACCGCCAGCTGATTAAAGCTCCACCGACCATTATGACTAGTCCTGTGACGGATTTTCTATCCGGCAAATTTCCCCAATCACTATCACAGTAGCAACTCAACGTTTCATCCTCTGAAGAATTTAATTGTAACATATAGCCAATTGTCTGTTTGAGGTATCTCAGAACTTGTTTTACCCCTTTCCAGGCATTTAGTGTGGGTTTTGAGACCAATCTACTTAATATGCTTACTGCGTAGCTAATATCAGGTCTGGACCACTGTGCTAGATACAATAAACTTCCAATTACAGAATGATATACATCAGGATGTTCAAATTCAGGACTCTCATCTGTATGAAGTGTTTTTATGAAACCTGGATCCATAGGCACCACTGCCCCTTTGCAATCCTGCATCCTGTACGTAGTCAGTAGTTGTTTAACTTTGTTCTGCTGACTAATTAGGCAGCTGCCATCTTGGGCCCAGCACACTTCCAACCCTAAATATGTCCTAACCGGGCCTAAGTCTTTCACTTTGAACTTACTGGACAATTGCTTGGCAAACCTTTTAGTTTGTTTATCTGTTTTGCAAGCATACAATACATCATCTACATAAATCAGACAAAACTCTTGATCACTGCCTGTGCCACGTACATAAACACAATTGTCAGCTGTACTCTGCTTGAAACCAAATGATACTAAGGCCTCATGGAAACATTTGTTCCAAGATCTTGCAGCCTGTTTGAGACCATATAGAGCTTTGTTTAATTTCAACACTCTATTGGAACCTGTCTCATAACCAGGCGGTTCGGCTAGATACAGGTCTTCTGATATTGATGCATGTAAATATGCAGTCTGGATATCAAAATGGTTTAACAGGAGTTTTCTCTTTGCTCCAAGCGTTAGAATCAGCCTTACACTGTCCCCCTTAGCAGTAGGGGGAAAAGTCTCGTCATAATCTTTTCCAGGCCTCTGAGAGTATCCTTGAGCCACTAAACGAGCTTTGTATTTGTACTTTCCTGTCACCAGAGGTTTAAGTTTGTACACCCACCTGCAGCCTACAATCTTTGCCCCCTCAGGCGCTGCTACTGGTGTAAAGACCTTGTGCTCATTCAGAGAGGACATCTCTTCCTCCATTGCCTGTTTCCAGCGCTCTGCCTCCTCTTTTGGTAACTTTAACACCTCCTGAAAACTCTTGGGCTCTGCAATCACACTAAAAACATTTGCAGTATCAGGAGAAAAACGCACTGGAGGCACTCCTTTGTTTTGTCTTTTAGATCTTCTGGGAGAAAATTTTTCTTCTGACCCACTTTCCTCCTCAGAACTACGACCTCTCTTTTGTTGCTTAGCAACTGGTCTCTGGCTAATTCCACTTTCTTGAGAGCTCTTATCTGAACTTTCCTCCCCCTCAGACTCTGATTCTCTATGTTTACCTTCAGAGTCATGAAGCTCCTGGGAAGGTTCAAACCAAACCTCAGTATTGGCATGTAGTCTCTCCCAGCCACTATGTTCACAAAAACTGGCATTCCTGGAGATCACAATGCCATTTGTCCCTTCAGCAAAGCGGAAACCTTTCCCCAGCTCCTGGTAGCCCACAAACACTAACTGTTTGGTCTTAGGATCTCCCTTCTTTCTCATTTGTTTTGGAATTAATACCCAGGCTTTTGATCCAAACACATGCAAATGGTCAATTTTGGGTTTTTTCTGAAACAATTTAAAGTACGGGGTTGTACCTATTGTTTGATGAAAGAGCCTGTTTTGGAGATAACACGCGGTGAGCATGCTCTCCCCCCAATAAGACATGGGCAAATCAGCATCATCAAGCATGGCAAACATCATATCTTGCAAAGATCTGTTTTTTCGCTCTGCAACGCCATTCTCCTCTGGGGAAAAAGCGTTTGTTTTTCTATGCCCAATGCCACGCTTCTGTAACCAATCTCTAAAGGCATTTGACATAAATTCGCCACCTCTGTCCGTCTGAATCCTTTTAAGTTTAGTGGACAGAAATCTTTCCACAGATGCCACCCAGCCTTTAAACTTAGTGAACACGTCACCCTTATTCTTCATGGGAATAACCCAAGAGTAACGCGTGGCGTCATCCACAATTGTTAATGAAAAACGCGATCCACCCCTGCTTACAGGAAATGGACCAATTACGTCCATGTGAACCAGCTGTAGCGGCGACTCACTAACTCTGTCACTTCTGGGGTAAGAGACTCTGTGGGTTTTAACCTTTTTACAAACATTACAATCAAGGTACTTGTTACAACTCTTTAAATTACCCCCATCAGCCAATTCAGACATTTTTAGTACACTTTTCCAGCAAGCATGCCCCAATTTCCTATGCAATAAGTGCACACAGTTGTCATGTTTAGCTTTGTTGTTCACTGCAGGCTGAGATTTACTGACTACTGCTGCAGCTTGAGATCCTGCTTTAAGCCAAAACAAGCCTCCCTCTGACTTAGCAGTGCCTAAAATCTCACCAGCCTTCTTAATAATGCAACTGTCTCCTTCAAAATACACTTTAAACCCAGCTTTTAGCAAACAATCTACAGACATCAGATTGCTCCTTAATGAAGGCACACAAAGTACATTTTGCAGGCATTCACGAAGACAAGGAACAAAAACTGCACCCCCTGAAATCACTTCGGAAGTACTTCCGTCTGCTAGAGCCACCTGGCTGCGCTGTGCTGAGTTCTTGGAAACAAACAATTCATCTGAATTTACGATGTGCCGAGATGCTCCCGAATCTACCACCCAGGCAGCTTGTTTCTCATCAGCAATCTTGACCTCGGCGGTCACCAGCTGAGCAGACTGTTTTCGTTTGAAGAATTTCTTTTTACGCTGCTGCTGCTGCTGCTGATCTCGTCTCTGCTCCTGCACCGGCCACTGAGACTTGACCAACTCCGGACATTGTCGTTTTAGATGCGCTGAAGACCCACATCGGAAGCAACGCCTAACAGAAAACGCTGACTCATCACCGGTACGCTGCTTTTGCTTCACCTCTGGCACGGCATGAGAACTCTCTCCAAACCGCCCGCCTGTAGAAGCCTCTGCAGCAAACGACCTTTCTTGCCTCTTCTGCCATACTTCAATCAAACGCCCAGTAACGTAACTGACTGATAAATCACGCTCCTGTATGCCTTCTAGAGACAAAACTAAATTGTCCCAGCTTTCCGGGAGAGAACTCAAAATAATAGCCACCTTCTCCTGCTGGTCTAATGCACAGTCTCTTTCCTGTAGCTCAGTAAACTTTAACTGTAAACTGTGTAGGTGTTCCTGCATTGTAACCCCAGGCTGTAACATTGCCTTGTACAATGCCTTGCGAATGAACAGCTTGGAAACCGCTGTCTCACGCACATGGAGTTCTTTAAGTGCTTGCCACACACCTCTAGCTGTCTTGATTCCCCTCACATATGGCAACTGGGAATCTTCCAGCCCCAAGACAATTGTGGCCCTTGCTCTTTGGTCTTTATCGAGGTCTTCATCATCAGGCTTCGCAGGAAACTTACTCACCACTTGCCAGAGACGATCCCTCTGCAGCACTGCCTGCATGCGTTCCGACCACAGCAAGTAATTGGAGTCATTCAGACGCTCAAAAGCCATCTGAACTGGTTGTGAGGCCATCTTGAGAGCGATGTCCCTGGAACCCGGAACCAGCTACTCACGACCACCGAGAGAGAAAACAGGAACCACAGCACCCAGCACCAGCTCGCTGCAGCTGTTGTCCTTGTGTCCGCTGCGTCACCAGCTCACCACGGTCAGGAACCAGCCAGTGTCCATCTGCTGACACCACCACAACTCAGGCTGGCAGCACAATACCCATAACCTCTTGGAACTTTGAAGTGTCAGGCATAGCTCTAATGGCTTTAGCCCAAACGTAGCAGAGTTTTCCTGCACAGCGAAGAAGCTAGTTGAGGTGGAATGACTAGTCAGCTAGACACAGAATAACTATTTACAGGATTTATTAAAAGGAAAAATAAAACCAGCAGAGTTTCTGCATACAAAACAAAGCAAAATAAATCCTTTCTTTCTCTCTCTCTCTCTCTACACAGCACTCCTAACTCCTAACACACCTACCCTAACACAAACTGTGCTAGCATTCCTAGATAACAGAGTTGAGTGCTGGCCGTTAACCAATCAGAGTAAGTAGTTTCTAGGTCAAGCAGACCTTGGCTTTCTGCCAAGAGTAAATTGACACGGCCTTGAGTTAATTGTGTGAAGCCAGAATCTGTAAGTTTCCATGAGAATCAATTAACAGAAACTGAACAGGATGAGCAGGCTTGAACACCTTATTCTAGTTAAGAAGAATGCATTTTCTCAGTGGGAAAGTAATCAAATAGAAAACTATTTTATACAAAAGCACTTAAGCAAAAATACTTAACAAAGAGAGCAGGTGTTCACATCCATAAAGATATATGTATTTATTTGTGGTTTCTTTTTCACATGACTAGAACACGATATTCTGTTTCCTGAACCAGAATGTTTGTTGTTGTTTTTTAAAATGTCAAGAACAACAGTGAGGAAAGCACTGCAGTTCTTCTCAGAATACCTTTTGAGTCAAAGGCATGCGGCCATTTGGGGTGGGGCTTCTTATCAGCAACCGCCATGACAGGGCTTTTGTTCTTGTTGCCTCTGCTGCCACTGCTAAGACATGGAGGAGGGCATGGCAACAGGAGCAATCCACAGGACAACATTTTGTTGCAGATCCCACTTGTATCCTGTTACTGATAAAAATAAAAGGTACTGCAGAAAAGATTGGCTTGAGTTTGGATTTAAGGCGGCAGAATTTGTACTTTCTAAGAGCCAGTTCTCAAATGAATGAATTGCAGAGCTTTTCAAAGATTAACTAGGCAATCCAAACCCTTGAAAACTTCTTGCCCTTTCATGTTATTAAATGCATGACATTTAACAGCCTTGGCTGATAACACAGATGTCCCCCTGCATGTATTGTGCAGTGAGACATGAAATAAAACCTTTGTAAGTTGTAGATAGATTTTGCAAGAAGTTTGCCATTGATTTACTAGCAAAAAAGTTAATTTTTAAAAGAAAGATAATTGCTCACTGAAACAATATACAGTGGTACCTTGGGTTACATACGCTTCAGGTTACATACGCTTCAGGATACAGACTCTGCTAACCCAAAAATATTACCTCGGGTTAAGAACTTTGCTTCAGAATGAGAACAGAAATCATGCTCCAGCAGTGTGGCAGCAGCAGGAGGCCCCATTAGCTGCTTCAGGTGCTTCAGGTTAAGAACAAGAACGGACCTCCGGAACGAATTAAGTACGTAATCAGAGGTACCACTGTATTCAAAGAAAAGAGGAAATACTACAGGTCTTGTTCAGTTTTGTACCCTTTATTTTATTCTGGCTGAAATTGCTGGGATTGAAAAGGGCTCTGGATTCCTCACAATTTGCTCAACATGTATAGCTCCATTAGATATATCTGAGTATAATGCACTGTAAAGTTCTCAAAAGCACCCTTAAAATGAATGGCAGTTGAGCACTACAACTTACGCAGTTCTCTTCAGTTCTTTGAAGCACAGAAGGCCCTTCCCAGAGGATTGGTGCTGCCAATAATTCTGTTGTGTAGCACTTCCCAAAAGGACACCGAAGCTTGAATGTCTTCAGGAGAGAAGGGTAGTAGTGGAAAGAGAGAGAGAAAGAGAGAAGATGAAATAGGGGAGGGGGGAGAAGAGAGAAGATGGTCAATTGCAAATGACAGGCAAGGGCTCCGAGGCTGTGTGCACCTGCACTACGATCCTTGGCTTTCTGTGCTCATTCGGAGGGCTGCCTGGCGAGGGAGTGCAGTGTATGTGTGTGTGTGTGAGAGAGAGAGAGAGAGAGAGGTGTGAAAGGGGTTGTGTGTGTGTGGAAGAGGCGGTGCGTGACTTCACATTGTCATGGTGTGGTTGGCTGATGCTGCATTGGAAGGCTTTTGGATTTGCAGTCTATCCCTCTCTATTTTAGGCAAATCCCCCTCCCCGCGTCTCTTTATATATCAGACTAGCTGATGAACACTTGCATCACTTGCTACGACTAGCAGTGACAAATATGGAACTGGATATTGACCATCTCATTAGCTTATAGGTTTATGTTGATTAAAATCATTCTTCATTTTAAATATTTTATTGTTTTTCCTGTTTTTTTGTACACTACAAATAAAATATGTGCAGTGTGCATAGGAATTCATATTTTTTTTCAAACTATTGTCTGGCCCCCCACAAGGTTTGAGGGACAGTGAATCAGCCCCCTGTTAAAAAAGTTTGAGGACCCCGATTTGGATCCTGCCCTTCCTTCAATGGGCTCAAGGGGGCATAAGTATTCCTCCCCCCACAGCAACTCTTTGCTGGTAAGTTAGGCTGAGAGGCAGATTGCTACATCTTTCCCTCGGTTGCTGGGGTAATTTTGGCCAATGGGCTCGTTTCATACATTAACTGAGGGACCTATATCTACCGCTGCATATTGTGCTGAGCTTCCTCTTTTTGCCTCATGCATCGGATCACGCAGACCATTTGCAGCTCAACGGAGTGATCTTCTCATTGTCTGGTTACACTTCTTATTCCCCCTTTCCCCCTCTCCAGTTCCTTAATTAGTGAATTCTTCCTTCCCTAATTGATTTCTACCCCCCACCCCCCAGTGGGGGCTTCACCATGCCAGGGAGTTACTAGGCTTACTAGTTGCCCTTGGCCCGCTGGCAGACGTCACAACCGGCAACATAGCGTGCCATGTCAGCCTTCGGGTGGGGCCACCAAAACTCCAGGCTTACCAGATGGGTAGTCTGATACCGCCCGAAGTGTCCCGCTTCTGGGGCATCGTGGGACATCCAGAGAACCTCAGCCCACAGTGGTCCTCGCGGGATGTACAGACGACTGTGGTGCAGCAGTAGGCCCTGGTGCAAGACCAGCCCTGGATAGTGAGGGCATGACCCTTCGGACAGTTCCTGGAGCCATTCTTGAGCCCAAGCGTCAACCCGTTGCTGTTCCCGCACTGGAGCCCGCAGTGGCTCAGCCTCCTGAGTGGCCAGGAACACGGCCGGTGGTAAGATTGTTGTGGGTACTGCTTGCTGTACCATGTCTGCGACGTCCTCGGGTTTCTGAGACAGGGCATCCGCCTTCCGGTTTTGGGAGCTAGGGATGTAGCGGATCCAGAACTGGAACTGGGAAAACATCGTCCACCGGATCTGTCTTTGGTTCAACTTGTGGGTGGTCTGAAGGTACTCCAGGTTCAGGTGGTAGGTTCTCACTTCCACTGGGTGTCGTGCCCCCTCAAGATGATGGTGCCAGACCTCTAAGTCCACCTTGATGGCCAGTAGTTCTCTTTCCCACACGGTATAGTTATGCTCTGCTGGAAGGAGCTGGTGGGTATAGTAGGCACAGGGCAACAGAGGCTCATCAGGTCCATGCTGCTGGGACAAGACGGCACAGAAAGCCATGCTGAAGGTGTCGGTCTCCATCATGAAGGGTCAAGAGGGATTAGGATGCTATAAAATCAGTGCCCTCTGGAAACAGGCTTTCAACCCCTGAAACGCCACCTCTGCCTCCTTGTCCCAGGAGAACGGCGTCTTGGGGTGCAGCAGTTGGGTCAATGGGGTGGTGCGATGAGCATAGTCCGCAATGAAGGTCCGGTAATAATTGGCGAACCCCAGAAACTGCTGTAGGTCCTTGTGATTCCAGGGTGTCGCTCACTCCTGAACCACAGCCACCTTCCTGGGATCCATCTCTACCCCATCAGGGGAGAGTCGGTGACCGAGGAAGTCCACTGACCGCTGGTGGAACTCGCACTTGCTGAGCTTCACATACAGGCGGTGCTCCCGCAAGCACTGCAACACAGACCGGACATGACCCTCGTGGCCGCCAGAGCGTGTGTGTAAATCAGAATGTCATCTAGGTACACCACCACGTACTTGTCTAACAAGTCCTGGAACGTGTGGTTGATATACTGTTGGAACACGGCGGGCACGTTGCACAACCCAAAAGGCATTACCAGGTATTCAAGCTGCCCATACCGGGTCCCAAATGCTGTCTTCCACTCATCCCCGGCTTGGATCTGAATCAAATTGTAGGCCCCACGGAGGTCCAGCTTGGTGAACATCTGCGCCCCTTGCACCTGCTCCAGCAACTCTGCAATAAGGGGCAAGGGATACCGGTCTGGGATGGTAATCTTGTTCAGGGCCTGGTAATCATGGCAAGGACAAAGCTCCCAAAACATCTTAACGAAGAGTACTGGAGCGGCAGTGGGCGAGGTAGAGGGCCAATGAACCCGCGCTCCAGGTTCTTGCAAAGGAAGTCCTGCAAAGCTTCGCACTCTGGCTCCGTAAGGGAGTATAGGCGCCTCACAGGGACCCAGGGCTGGAGGTCTATGCCAGGGTCGAAAGAGCGAAGAGGTGGCAGTTGGTCTGCCCCCTGTTCCTAGAACACGTCTTGGTACTCCTGGTAAACAGCAGGAAGAGTTGACGCAACCTCGCCCGTGGGGGCGGGCGCTAGCATCTTAGACCGAGCATAGGGACACGGGTCTGGGAAGCGCACAGTCCGATTGACCCAGACGATCTGAACATTGTGAGACTCCAGCCTGTCCATCCCGAGCACCAGGGGAAACTGGGGCATGATAGCAATGTCCAGGGTTCGCACCTCCCGGTGCTGCTGGTGACACAGAACCAAGAGCTGGGTCTCCTTAGTAACAGCACCCGAGCACAGGAGCCATCCAACAATTGCCTCCACCTGTACTGGCTCTGGCTTGTTCTGGAGTGGCACCTGATAATAGGCGGCAAAGGCAGAGTCCATGTAGGAGCAGGTTGCCCCGGAATCCACCAAAGCGTGGGTGAGAATCCAGGGCCCGCCATGGGGGTATGGACACACTAGGACCATGTGGTGTTGCAATTCCACTCGTGAGGGCCCATCGGCTACTGGGGTTGGCGGTTTCCTTGGGCCGGCGTTTCTCGGGACAGGTTCGGACGTAATGTCCACTCCCGCTGCAGTAGACACACAGGTTCCCCTCCCATCGCTGCATCTTCTCCGAGGGGGAGAGGCAAGGCCGCTCTGCCCCAAGCTACATTGGCTCTTCTGGTAACTCGGCTGTGGCCGTGGAACTGCTGGTAAGGACCGGAGCCGGGAGCACTGGCGGCCCCGAGTCTGACAACGGTCCTCCAACCGATCGTCTATCTGCAGGCTCCGTTGAATGAGGGCATCCAGCGTGGCAGGGCGATCCATTGTGGCCACCTGGTCCAGTATCTCGTCTGAGAGCCCCTCAAGATACTGGTCTCGAAGTGTAGAGTCATTCCAGGACAAGTCCTGTGCCAACAGCCAAAATTCGGTCGCGTAGTCCACTGTGGGCTTGTCCTGTTTCAACCACCGAATCACCCGATTGGCTTGACTCCCCTTCTGAGGGTTGCCGAATGCGGTCGCCAGATGGTTGCAAAACCCCATATAGTCTGTCAGCAAGGGAAAGTCTTGCCAGAGCAGCGGCAATGCCCACTTGGCCACCTGATTCTTCAGCAAGCTGATCAAGAAGTGCACCTTGGTGCAGTCATCAGGGAAATTCCGGGTTCGCTCCTGAATATACAGCTTGGCCTGGGCGAGAAACATGGGAAAGCTGGCTGGGGACCCATCAAACTTCTCTGGCAGGGCCACTGGGTACTTGTCAGAAGCTGGGGCATCGGCACCAGGAGCCAGTAAGGTGTCCAAATGCTGCTGAAGCATCGTAACTGTATTGCTTAGCTGCTGAACGGTGTGGGTCAAGGCCTGGTTTTCCTGGGCCAATGCCACCAGTGCAGCCACCTGGGCCAATGCCACCAGCCAGCCATGGCTTCTGGTTCTTCCCGAACGCACCTCAACGAAGGGGGAGTGCTGGTGTGGCAGGAGCAAACTGTGCTGGTTCCTTGGGCTAACCGTGAGGTGAGGTCCAAGTCTAGTCCGAGGTTGAGGGTGCAGTATGGAGGCAGTCCGTAAAAGTTGAAGCTGGATGCAGGGCAGGTAGTCGGGTGAGGTCAGGAGCTCCGGCAGGATAGCAGAACATGGTTCAGGCAGGAATTGACAACTAACGAAGTTGCTCCCACAACTTGGGACTGGGTCTGGCTGGCTTTTACCTGCCCCGAGGCACAGGGCAGCCCCAATCCTCAGGTGACTCGCCTCTCCTGACCTTGAGGTGAGCACTCCTCCTGCGAAAACTTAGTTCCCTCTGCCTCTCTGGCCTGAGCCTCTGCAGCTCAGGAGAGGCTGGAAGGTTACTGGACTCAGAAGCAACCTCAGTTTCCTCTGCTGTGGCTGAGAGTGGAGCACCTGAAGGCAATGGGTCCTCCACCCCCTCAGGAGCCCGAGCAGACTCAGCTGGTGCCTGCACCTGAGGATCCAGCACAGGTGAGGACCCTTCAGGCTCAGGCCCCAGCCCTGGCTCAGCTGGTTCTGGAGATGGGGAAGCCTGTGCAGGCTGGGATTCTTCAGGTTCAGCATCCGAATCCAAATCCTAGGCCATCACATCCCCTTAGGTAAGTGACGCTTCGACAAATCCAGTCTTTGTTGGGCCACCTAAATTTTGTGTGTAGAGTGGTTGCCCCGGTCACCCATTTTGTTTCCACCTGGCCAGGCTCTCAGCCGGCTTGGTGTCCCCGCATCATTGGGTCCACTTACCGTGTGAGGTAAAAGCAGACCTTAAGCTTTGGTTGGAATTTCTGGGGGAATTTAATGGTGTTTCGCTGTGGCAGGACACTTTGAACCTTCACAGCAATTTTCATGTTCATTCTTATGCAGCCAGGTCCTTGGGTTTGGGGCTGTATTTTAGGAGCCGTTGGTGTGCAAAGCCATGGCTGCAAGCTTGGTGTGGAAAGGCAATTACCCATGACCTAATTTTCTTGAGTTTTTTCCCATTGTAGTAGCAGTGCACATTTGGACTGAGGAGTTCAGGGACTGCTGGGTCTGCTTCTGGTCCAATAACCAGGCAGTGGTGAGTGTTGTGGCAAAGCAGTCTTCACGCTCCAGTAGTCTGCTCTCTTACGCACTTTTTTTTTTAAAAAAAGCTTTTTATTAGAGTTTCAACAAATTTTTATCATAACAAAACAAAACAACACAATAACAGACAAAACACAGTATAAAACATAAAAAACAAAAAGAAAGATATAAATTCAAATCTTAGTTTCTTGTAGCTTACTTTCCCGACTTCCTCACACCTCCCCTTTCTGTATTCCAAGTTCTAATTTATTTTCAGCAAATCCTTCCTGTATTTTGACTAATTTTAATATTGCTTATTTTCTTTTAAATTAACCATTACCGCTACTAACCACTTATCTTCTAATCCCCCATCATTTTAACATTGGTTAATATTGCTATATTTCTTTACTTATAGCTCATAAAACATCTTTACATATTCCTTTCAACTATGTCACTAATGCCGCACTATCTTTATATCCTGCATCACTTTAACATTCAAATAATTTGCAATGTTTTTGCACATAGTCTTTAAATTTCTTCCAATCCTCTTCCGTTTGTTCTTCTCCCGTGTCTCGGATTCTGCCAGTCATTTCTGCCAATTCCATGTAGTCTATCAATTGCATCTGCCATTCTTCCAGGGTGGGCAAATCTTGTGTCTTCTAGTACTTTGTGATGAGTATTCTTGCTGCTGTTGTTGCATACATAAAGAAAGTTCTATCCTTCTTTAGCACCATCTGGCCGACAATGCCCAAGAGAAAGGCCTCTGGTTTCTTAAGGAAGGTATACTTAAATACCTTTTTCAGTTCATTATAGATCATTTCCCAGAAAGCCTTAACCTTTGGGCACGTCCACCAGAGGTGAAAGAATGTTCCCTCAGTTTCCTTACATTTCCAACATTTATTATCAGGCAAATGATATACTTTTGCAAGCTTGACTGGTGTCATACACCACCTATAAATCATCATTTTCATAATATTTTCTTTTAAGGCATTACATGCCATGAATTTCACACCAGTGGTCCATAACCGTTCCCAGTCAGCAAACATAATGTTATAACCGATGTCTTGTGCCCACTTAATCATAGCTGATTTGACCGTTTCATCCTGAGTATTCCACTTTAACAGCAAGTTGTACATTCTTGAAAGTACCTTAGTTTTAGGTTCTAATAATTCTGTTTCTAATTTTGATTTTTCCACCTGGAAACCTGGTTTTTTTATCCATATTAAAAACCTCTCTAATTTGGTAATAGTGTAGCCAATCTCGCACTTTATCTTTTAATTTCTCAAAACTCTGCAATCTCCATGTGTCTCCATTTTGTTCTAGTATCTCCCAATATTTCGGCCATTTGGCCTCCATATTGAGTCTTTTCAGAGCCTTAGCTTCCATAGGTGACAACCACCTTGGGGTCTTGTTTTCTAATAAATCTTTGTATCTTTGTCCAGACATTAAATACTGCTTTCCTGACAATATGGTTCTTGAATGCTTTGTGAGCTCTAACCTTGTCGTACCACAAATATGCATGCCACCCAAACGCATTGTTAAACCCTTCCAAATCTAAAATGTCAGTGTTTTCAAGAAGTAGCCAGTCTTTCATCCAGCAGAATGAATGCTGCTGATTCATAATATAGCTTCATGTCCGGCAGGGCAAACCCCCCTCTTTCTTTAGCATCAGTCAATATTTTAAATTTTATTCTGGGCTTTTTGCCCTGCCAGACAAACTTAGAAATGTCTCTCTGCCACCTCTTGAAACAGTCCATCCTGTCCACAATCTGCAAAGTTTGAAACAAGAACAACATTTTTGGCAATACATTCATCTTTATAGCAGCAATTCGACCCAACAAGGAGAGATTCAATTTTGACCAGATTTCTAAATCTTTTTTAACCTCTGACCAACATTTTTCATAATTATCTTTAAATAAATTCAGATTTTTGGCTGTCATATTTATCCCTAGGTATTTCACTTTCTTCACCACATTTAAATCTGTCTCTTTCTGAAACCTTTCTATTTTCATTAACGTCATATTTTTCTCCAAAACCTTAGTTTTTTGCTTATTTAGTTTAAATAATGCCACCTGACCAAATTCCTGAATCAGTTCTAAAACTCTTTTCATACTAGATTCTGGCTCCTGTAACGTCAAAACCAGGTCATCTGCAAAGGCTTTAAGTTTATATTGTTTAGCTCCGACCTGAATTCCTTTGATCAACTGGTCCTTCCTAATCATATTCAAGAGCACCTCCAGGACCGAGATAAATAGCAATGGAGAGATAGGGCAACCCTGTCGTGTTCCTTTTTCAATTTTAATCTCTTCTGACACCACATTATTAACTATCAATTTTGCCTTTTGTTCCGAGTAGATTGCTTCTAAACTATTTTCAAACCCTCGTCCCACTCCCATTCCCTTAAGATTTTTCTTCATAAAATTCCAAGAAATATTATCAAAGGCCTTCTCCGCATCAATAAAAATTAGCACTGCTTTTGTATTAGTGTTCGTTTGCAATAACTCCAGTATGTCAATAATGTTCCTTGTATTATCAGACAAATGTCTGCCTGGGAGAAAGCCTGCCTGATCTTTGTAAATCACTTCATTTAACACTCTTTTTAATCTATTAGCTAAAATATCTGCAAAAATCTTGTAAATCACATTTAAGAGGGATATGGGATGGTAGTTCTTCAGTTGTGCCTTTTCAACTTCAGATTTTGGTATAAGTGTGATGAAAGCTTCTTTCCACGACTCCGGTGACTTCTTCCCCTCCATAATCTCGTTGCACACCTCCTTTAGTGGTTGAATTAAAATCATCTTTCAAAGTCTTGTAATACTTGGAGGTTAGCCCGTCCGGCCCTGGAGACTTGCCCAATTGCATGTTCTGGATGGCACCTTCAATCTCCTGTTCCGTTATCTTATAATTCAGTATTGTCTTGTTTTTTTGAGATAGTTTTTGTAATCCATTAGTTCTTAAAAATTGGTCTATATCAGTCTCTTTCTGCGGCCCCTGAGTATAAAGTTGTTTGAAGTATCTCTGGAAGCATTTTCTAATCTCCACAGGATTCTGGATATTTCTCCCTTCAATCTCGAGGTAAGTGACCGTATTCAGCTTCTGTCTTTTTTTCAACTGCCATGCCAGCAGTTTTCCACATTTATTTGCCGATTCAAAAGTTTTTTGCCTCATTTGCTTAATTTTCCATTCGACTTCCTGATTTACTAATTTCGTATATTGTACTAGATATAATTTAATTTCTCTCAAAATCTCCTGTGACTTTGGTTTCGATCTTAATTTTTTCTCTCCTTTTATTTTTTCCAAGATTCTGACTTTTTTCTCATTTTGGATTCTCTTTTTTATTACATTCTGCTGTATCAGAAACCCCCTCATAACCGCTTTACTTGCGTCCCAGATTACTCTTTTTTCCACTGTGGTTTTCAAATTTACTTCGAAGTAGTCCTTCAGGTTTTTTGGGGCCTTCTTAACAATCTCTTGATCTCTTAATAAGGTGTCATTCATCTTCCATCTGAAGGAACCAGTCATAGTTAGTCTCATTTCCATCTTTACAGCATTATGGTCGGAGCAGGTTTTTGGGCAGATTTCCACTTTTCTAGTCTTCGGCGCCAGTCCTCTAGTTATCCATATTTGGTCAATTCTTGTCCATGTCATTTTGGCTTCAGAAAAGAAAGTCCCTTCTCTTCCGAGGGGGTTCTCTTACGCACTTTTGTACTGCGCTGCTTAAGGTTCAATAATGTGTTTTCTGCCTGGTTCATGCTGGGAGCTTCTAATTACATTGTTGATCCTCTGTCCCGTTTTCAGATGGAGCACTTCAGATCCCTGGCTCTGGATGCACAGCAGCTGTCGGAGTTTTCCCCAGATCATCTATGGAACCTTGGCAGCATTTAGTTTTACAGGGAGTAGTGGCTTCCATTTTCCCTTCTACACTTAGGTCTTATAGGAAGGCCTGGACTGATTTTTTAGCCTTTTGCTCGCAGTCCTTGGCCATCAATAAGAGTTTGTCCCCATCTACCGAGCAGGTGCTGCAGTATTTGGTGCACCTGTTGCAGCTTAGTTGTGCTACTAATACTATCAGGATTCAATCTGCTGCAATTCCTTTTTTAAACAAAGCATTATTTTCTATTAAAAAAAACCTTGTGCAAGGTTTATAGTGTGCAAAGCCTTGGAGGGCTGGAGTAAGCTCCAACCTCCCAGAGTGTTAGGGAAGAAGCCTATTACATTTGACCTTCTGTGCAGCATTCACAGCAAGTTAAGACTTGTTGGGAGGAAAAAATCCTTAAATAAGGGACTCGGGGGAGTGATTAATGGACTTCAATGTCTGTACACTAATGCGCAAAGCATGGGAAATAAACAAGATGAGCTTGAGCTCTGGGTACAGCAAACTAAATATGACATAATAGGCATCACTGAAACCTGGTGGGATAAGTCCCACGATTGGAATGTAATAATGGAGGGATACAATCTATTTCAGAGAAACAGACCAGACAAGAAAGGAAGAGGAGTGGCGTTATATGTCAGGGATGTGTATACCTGTGAGGAGATCCAAGATTTAGAACCTGAAAGCCAAAGTGAGAGCATTTGGGTCAAAATTAAGGGAGAGAAGAATAACAGTGATCTCATTGTGGGAGTTTACTATAGATCCCCAAGCCAAACGGAGGACATAGATGATGCCTTCCTGGAACAGATGGCCAAGCATGCAAAAGGAAGGGAGATAGTAGTAATGGGGGACTTCAATTACCCGGATATTTGTTGGATGTCAAACTCAGCCAAGAGCATAAGGTCAAACAGATTCCTCACTGGCCTTGCAGACAACTTCATTGTCCAGAAAGTGGGAGAAGCAACAAGAGAAACAGCCATTTTAGATCTGGTCCTAACCAATGCTGATGACCTGGTTAGTGGGGTAGAAGTGGAAGGATCATTAGGCTATAATGAAGTTTACTATACAGCGGAAAGGAGCAGCCAAGCATACTAGGACTCAATTTCTTGACTTTAAGAAAGCCGACTTCATAAAACTTAGGGAAGTGCTGGGTGAGATCTCATGGACAGTAATAATAAAAGGAAAGGGAGTTCATGATGGCTGGGAGTTTGTTAAGAAGGAGATAGTAAAAGCACAACTTCAGGCAATACCAATGAGACGGAAACATGGAAGGTGCCTAAAGAAGCCAGGGTGGCTATCTACTTTTAACTGAGTTAAGATTAAAAAAGGATGTGTACAAAAAATGGAAAAGGGGGGAAACCACCAAAGAGGAATTCAAACAAATAGCCAGCACGTGTAGACACAAAGTCAGAAAAGCTAAGGCACAGAATGAACTCAGGCTTGCTAGAGAGGTTAAAAGCAACAAAAAAGGCTTTTATGGGTATGTTCGTAGCAAAAGGAAGAACAAAGAAACAGTGGGGTCACTCAGAGGAGAAGATGGTGAAATGCAAGCAGGGGACACAGAAAGGGCTGAACTCCTCAATGCCTTCTTTGCCTCAGTCTTCTCCGATAAAGAAAACAATGCCCGACCTGAAGAATTTGGAGCAAATGATTCAGCAGAAGAAACACAGCCCAGAATAACTAAGGAGATAGTACAAGAATACTTGGCTAGTCTAGATGTATTCAAGTCTCCAGGGCCAGATGAACTGCATCCAAGAGTATTAAAAGAACTGGCAGATGTGATCTCAGAACCACTGGCAGTCATCTTTGAGAATTCCTGGAGAACAAGCAAAGTCCCGGCAGACTGGAGGAGGGCAAATGTTGTCCCTATTTTCAAAAAGGGGAAAAGAGAGGACCCAAATAATTACCGCCCAGTCAGTCTGACATCAATACCAGAGAAGATTCTGGAGCAGATCATTAAGCAAACAGTCTGTGAGCACTTAGAAAGGAATGCTGTGATCACCAATAGTCAGCATGGATTCTGAAAAATAAGTCATGTCAGACTAACCTGATCTCGTTTTTTGACAGAATGACAAGCCTGGTAGATGAAGGGAACGCAGTGGATGTAGCCTACCTTGATTTCAGCAAGGCATTTGACAAGGTGCCCCATGATATCCTTGTAAAGAAGCTGGTAAAATGCGGTCTTGACTATGCTACCACTCAGTGGATTTGTAACTGGCTGACTAACCGAACCCAAAGGGTGCTCATCAATGGTTCCTCTTCATCCTGGAGAAGAGTGACTAGTGGGGTGCCACAGGGTTCTGTCTTGGGCCCGGTCTTATTCAACATCTTTATCAACGACTTGGATGATTGACTCAAGGGCATCCTGATCAAATTTGCAGATGACACCAAAATGGGAGGGGTGGCTAACACCCCAGAGGACAGGATCACACTTCAAAACGACCTTGACAGATTAGAGAACTGGGCCAAAACAAACAAGATGAATTTTAACAGGGAGAAATGTAAAGTATTGCACTTGTGCAAAAAAAATGAGAGGCACAAATACAAGATGGGTGACACCTGGCTTGAGAGCAGCAGTACATGTGAAAAGGATCTAGGAGTCTTGGTTGACCACAAACTTGACATGAGCCAACAGTGTGACGCGGCAGCTAAAAAAGCCAATTCAATTCTGGGCTGCATCAATAGGAGTATAGCATCTAGATCAAGGGAAGTAATAGTGCCACTGTATTCTGCTCTGGTCAGACCTCACCTGGAGTACTGTGTCCAGTTCTGGGCACCACAGTTCAAGAAGGACACTGACAAACTGGAACGTGTCCAGAGGAGGGCAACCAAAATGGTCAAAGGCCTGGAAACGATGCCTTATGAGGAACGGCTAAGGGAGCTGGGCATGTTTAGCCTAGAGAAGAGGAGATTAAGCCATGTTCAAATATATAAAAGGATGTCACATAGAGGAGGGAGAAAGGTTGTTTTCTGCTGCTCCAGAGAAGCGGACACGGAGCAATGGATTCAAACTACAAGAAAGAAGCCCTCAATTTTTCTTTTTCTAATTCCTGCTCTAGCCTAAATTTTTCTTGCTCAGTTCTATTTTTATCAAGCTCTAATTTCAAGTTATATTCTTGAACTAATTTCCACTTTTCAAAAACCTCTGAGAACTGTGGAACTTCTACTTCAGGTGGGGTTTTAGTCATCTCTTCTGTTATGTAGTGAAGTTTCACCCTGGGCCAGCAGGGGGATACTGTAGATAGTTTTCACTCAGGTCCACGTCAGTTATTTTAGGCGGGAAACTCTGGGTTGTTGTTGCTACAATGTAGACAGGTGGCTGCCTATAAAAGCAGGCCGGCTGAGCTGTTTGATGTTCAGTTCTGTCCAACTTACAAGTAAAGAGCTGCTCTAGAGAAATCGCTGTGTCGTCTGCTATGTTCGCCCACAACTTAACACTGGCGACGAGGATGGGATTGATGGACATCAGAGCACAGTCAGATGCAGCCACCTCTGAGCAGAGCTGAATCACTGAGCTGAATCACTGTGCGAAATCACTGAACAGAATCAATTCAGAGCTGACTGTTCTGGCGAGAGCACTGTGTTCCATCCATCGCCCTTCACGCCGGCATCGGAATAATGGCTTCACTTGTGCCTCTACCGCCGTTTGTGCCAGCCTCTGAATCATGGAACTCCTACCTCGCTCGGTTCGACTGCTACCTCCAAGCCAACGAGCTGGCACAAGTATCACAGGAGCGTAAGCGGGGCCTATTCCTCAGCCTCTGTGGGCCTGAGGTGTTTGAGACGGCCCGAGCATTGGTTGTGCCTGAAGCAGTCCAGGCAACACCGTGGGACACGATCCAAGAGAAGCTCCGCAACCACTACGCACCAAAGCCGTCCAAGATTGCTGCCCGCCATGCGTTCTACCACCAGAACCAGGCAGAGGGGGAGTCAATCAACAACTACACCACTGCCCTCGACAGGCTGCAATGCACTGCGAGTTCCGAGACTTAGACGATGCCCTGATGGATCGAATTGTCTGCTGGGTCCGGGACATCCATCTGCAACGGAGTCTCCTCGCCAAGCCAGACCTCACGCTACAGAAAGCCATCGAGGAGGCTGTGGCCTCAGAAGCTGCTGAACGCTCCGCCCAGGAGATCCGCAAGTCCAGCAGCCCGCATCTTGCTAGGAAGCCAGTTCCAGTGCATCATGAAGAGGCCAGCAGTGATGAGGCATCCTCCAGTGAAGACGATGACGTGCACCAGACAAAGCGGGAGCGCAGGAAGTTCCAACAGAAGTCCAAGGGCCAACCAGAATGTGCCGGCTGCGGAGGCAACCATTCCCGTGCCAAGTGTTGATTCAGAGACGCCATCTGTCAGATGTGTTCCAGAAGGGGCCACATCGCTAAGGTCTGCCGATCGGCTCCGTCTGACACCCCCCTTCACCGACTCACAAGTCCAAGTCTTCACTCCAGTCTGCCAAGGAAAGCTGTTTCGCTCTCACCAACTGCCGCTGCCCGTCTGGAACCACGATTGGCCAAACCGACCTACGCGACGTGACGCAAGCTGAACGTCACGGTGCTCATTGAAGGAGCTCCATGTGACATGGAGATTGACACCGGGTCTGCCCTGTCCATCGTGTCTTGGAGCACCATCAAAAGACTGGTACCCAGAGTGTCCAAAAGGTAACTCGACCCTCACCGCGTACACCTGAGAGACTACCAGGGAAACGACATTCCCACGGTAGGCGTTGGCCGGTTCCGGATCGGCTTCAAGGATTTTTCGGGCCTCCTCTGGTTGGTGGTGGTCGAAGGTCAGCGGCCAAGCCTCCTAGGGCTAGACTGGTTTGATGCCCTCGGCCTGGAAGTCACCGGCATCAACTGCATCTCTAACGCAGAGACTGAGGGTCTGGTCAAAGACTTTGCCGAGGTTTTTGACGGCACCTTGGGGCAATATACAGGTACGCCCATCTCCTTTAGCCTTGATCCACAAGTTGCCCCCATCAAGCTAAAGCCACGCCGGGTTCCCTTTGCTCTCAAGGCTAAGGTGGACGAACAACTGGACAAGCTGATCGCCCAAGGAGTTTTGGAGCCGGTTGACCACACCAAGTGGGAAACCCCCATCGTCACGCCTGTCAAGCCAGTCGGGTCGGTGAGAATCTGCGCTGACTACAACTGCACGATCAACAAGGCACTTCAGCAGCACGCTTATCCGGTTCCTGTTGTCCAACACCTGCTGCATTCCCTGGGTGAGGGTAAGGTCTTCGCTAAGCTGGACCTTGCCCAAGCCTATCAACAACTGCCCGTCGATGATGCCACTGCTGAAGCCCAGACGATCGTCACCCACCGAGGGGCATTCCGTTGCCGCCGGTTGCAGTTTGGGGTGAGTGTGGCTCCTGGCATCTTCCAAAGCCTTATGGAGCGTCTCCTGCAAGGGCTTCCGGGCGTGGTACCATATTTTGATGACGTCTTGGTGTCCGCAGACTCACACCAGCAGCTGTTCGAGCGCCTCCATGCCGTGCTGACCAGGTTCCAAGAGGCCGGGCTCAAGGTAAAGAGGGAGAAGTGCCAGATCGCCATTCCACAGGTAGAGTTCCTGGGCTATCTTATCGACGCCTCCGGCCTTCACCTGACCACATCCAAGATCCGCGCTATCCAGCAGGCCCCCATCCCAAAGATCAAGACGGAGTTGAAGGCATTCCTGGGGCTGCTGAACTTTTATAACATGTTCCTGCCCCACAAAGCCACAGTGGCTGAGCCTCTTCACTGACTCCTTAGCACAAAGACGCCTTGGGCCTGGAATCATCGGGAGACGGCGGCCTTCAACGCGGTCAAGGCTCTCCTTTCATCGGACCATGTGCTGGTACAGTACAGTGAATCCAGGCCACTGGTCCTTGCCTGCGATGCCTCACCTTTTGGCATCCCCGCTGTCCTTAGTCACCGTTTTCCAGACGGAAGAGAAGCACCGCTTGCCTACTTTTCCAGGACGCTATCTCCGACGGAACGGAATTACAGCCAGCTCGACAAGGAGGCACTGGCACTTGTGGCTGGAGTGAAGAGGTTCCATGAATACCTCTATGGCAGGACTTTTGACCTCATCACTGACCACAAGCCACTCCTGGGCCTCCTCGCCAGTGATCGTCCAACTCCACCGGTCCTCTTGCCACGCATGCTGCGATGGACTGTTTTCCTGGCTGCCTACCACTACCGGCTCGTCCATTGCCCGGGGAAATCGATGGGCCATGCCGACGCCCTCAGCCGTTGCCCTCTTCCAGCATTTGTGGAAGACCCAGCTCCAGCTTCATCGCTCCTCCTGATTGAGGATCTTCTGGCAGCACCTGTATCGGCTGCCACTGTGGCCCCGTGTCTGCCCAGGATCGCACCATCAGCCGGGTGCTCAACTGGGTGTGGAGGGGGTGGCCACAAGGGCCTTTTGCATCAGAGTTCTAGCCCTTCGCAACCAGACAACATGAACTCTCGGCTCATCGTGGCTTTCTGCTGTGGGGAGAACGCGTCGTGATTCCCTAGGGACTCCGTCAGCGCGTCCTGGAGGCTCTGCACATTGGCCACCTGGGAATTGTCAAAATGAAGGCATTGGCTCAGTGTTACATCTGGTGGCCTAACATGGACGATGCCATCACTGACTGGGTGTCCGCCTGTCAAGCGTGCCAAGAGTCGAGGCCTGCACCACCGGCAAGTAAGGGACACACCTGGGAGACGCCAAAGACACCCTGGTCGAGGGTGCACATCGATCTGGCTGGCCCCTTTCACGGCCGGACCTTTATGGTAGTGGTGGACGCCTATTCCAAATGGCTGGAGGTGGCCCTGATGCCCTCCACCACTACCGAGGCCGTCATCCGGGTGCTGCGAGGCCTGTTTGCAATGCATGGGTGTCCTGATGTCCTTGTCTCCAACAACGGACCGCAGTTCACGTCAGGCACTTTTGAGCGGTATCTTTTGGGATTGGGCATCCGCCATGCCCTAACGGCACCTTTTCATCCATCCAGCAACGGGCAAGCGGAGAGAATGGTGCGCTCGGCAAAAGAGGCACTGGCGCGCCTGGACCGGGGAGACTGGCACGAGCGGGTTGCCAAATACTTGTTTGTGCAACACATCACCCCTCATGCGGTGAACTGCTGAACTGCTTATGGGCCGCCGCCTCAGGTCACCGCTCGACCGGCTGCACCCGGACTTTGCCGTGGCCGAACCCCCAGGCTGTGCCAACGTGCCACAGTCATTTGTTCCAGGAAACCAGGTCTTTGCCCAGAACTATGTGGGGGACATTCCTTGGGTGCCAGCCGCAGTAGTGGGAGTCACTGGACCTCGCTCATACCAGGTGGCACTCGCAGACGGACGCTTGTGGAGAAATCACTGTGTTGTCTGCTATGTTCGCCCACAACTTAACATCTTCTGTTCTTCTTTCTTCCCCCTGGGGATTCCCATTCTCTTCTCCAGAGCTTTCATGTGGGTTTTCTCTCACTGGGTGCTTGGTCTTCTTGGGTGGCATTATGATTGAGTCAGTATTTTGCACTAATTAAATAAGAGACTTTTACTCTCAGCACTGTTCCTCCCAGCTTGGCTTTCCAAGACCCTGGTCCCCAAAATATAGCTTTAGGTTTTTTCCCTCTACTCTTTCAAGCTTACTTCCTCTGACCCTGAGCCTAAGCCTCCGCCAAAACAGTCTTTTGAGATCTCTTGCTCTTATTGTTATCTCGACCGCACAGCAATCTGGGGTTTATCCTCAATCACACCCTCAGGCCAGATAATCTCTTCACCGATTTACCCTTCCCCTCTCTAGGTGTATTGCTTCCCCTCACAGGCTCTTAGATTTATCGAATCCCGCCGCTGCCACCAATTTTGTGGCGGCAGGTACGGTTGTTATCCCACCTCTGCGCCACCAATTTTGTGTCAGAAGCCAAAATGAATGAAGTAAATTATGTGATCCAGCAAGGAGAGGAAGGGCGAAAAGTGGTGCATGTAAATATGATCAAACCGTATTTTAGAACAGAAAAATGGACACTGTATGCCTTACGAGAGGATCCATGTGAACCAGACATACCATGCTGGGGGGACAAGAGAGAGTCCCAGACATAAAATTGGTCCCGACTTTAACCCTTAAACAGCCAGGGGAAGCAAAACAGATCTTGCTGGAATATGAATCCTTGTTCAGTAATATTCCAGGAGTGGCCAAAGGTGTGGAACATTGGATCGACACAGGGCAAGCCAAACCCATTGTTGTGAACCCCTACCGTGTAAAAGGAGGACACTTCAAACACTGGAAACGGGGCCACCTTAAGCCAGCCAGGACCAGAAGGAGACCTACATCCAATCACCTACATCAGCAAGTTACTGCCTAGAGACAAGCACCTCTCGATGGTTGAGAAAGAATCATTGGACATTGGGGCGGATGCCTTATCACGAAAACCAGAGAGTGAAGGATGAACAAAGACAATCAATCATTTGCTTGTTTATGCATGTATATATATAGATAGATTAAAAAAAACACATACAAAACTTTTTGATCAGGAGTGCAACTTTAAGAAGTCAAGCCTCCTGAATTGAAACTTCTTAAGGGGGGGGGAGGTATGTGATGTTACCATATATGAGAGAGTGCTGGAGGGGAAATAGTTAAATAGGTTGCACAGACACCCAGGGGGTGGAGTCAGTGGGTCTATAAAGGAGTTCAGGGAGGAGTCTGGGAGTTTGTTCGTTGGGAGTTGTGGATGGGTAGTTGGTTGGTTTGAGTGGGTTGGCTGGTTGGGAAAGGCAATTGGTAATAGAGAGACAGGACAGTTGGTCCTTGAGTGTGGGGTGGTAGCAGAGATAGAGAGAGGAACATAAGACTAAGGAAGTAAAGAGGAACACTGCTTGGAATGCTGTAATAGTTTTGTTTTAAGTCTGAAATAAAATACACTCTTCTTTATGAATTGAAAAGCTGACTGAGACTGAAGTGATTTTACCAGGGAGGACCTGGTTGTTGGCAGCAGATTAGTGGTGTACGGGTGGAGTTCGTGAGACGACCGGGGGCTCCGTACGAACGCCACAAAGGGTTGGTTGCAGGTGTGAGTGGTTTGGCAGCGAGCACTGGTGCTCGTGTGGCAGTTAGGCATTGGTTCAATGTGGAGGGGAGGGGAGGTTGTCACACCTGCCCCTCCAATGTGCGGAAGGGTATTCCGTTAAAGGAATCCAGCAGCTTACCTTGTTTTTGTCTGATCCCCTTCCAGGGGTCAGCGCCACGTTAGAGTCCCTGGGAGCATTGGGGGTGAGCTTGAGTCTGAGCCAGGTCCAATGCTCCCCCACAATGTTTTCCCTTACTGACCTTTGCTGGAGTCCAGTTGTCAGTGCTGCCCTGCCAAGGTCAGGTGCAGCTAGTCGGGAACCAATGCCTAACCAAACCACTCACAATCTGTAATCAATAAAGTTGTGGCCAAAATTATGCCAATGTGTCAATTGTGTCTTTATTTATTGGGGGGGGGGGGTCTTGGGATCTTAACATGCAATGTAATAAATAAATAACAAAAATAATTTACTGAGAATTTTTCATTTACTGGTGCTGCTCCTATGTTCACTGTTCTTTCTCATAAGAAAAACTGCACTGTTGGGGGAAAATGTTTAATATCTGAGGGTATCTAGAATAAGACCTGCAAGGCTGACCTTTGTCTGGCTCCATTAGCTTTTTATAACCATCCTTACCAAGGACTGCAGATCTCATTTTGGCTATTATTATGTAGTTCATCCAGCTTTTCAGGGGTTTTTATTCAAGCACAAAGACTAGCTGCTTGGGATGAATTTCAATTGCTGTCTCTCTCCTGAGCTGTTTCTTAAATATTATATTTCCTGCTTTGCGTTAGAAGACTCTTCTCATACATTACAGAATGCCAATCAAAAATTCCTCAGGGCATTGAACAAGCTTTCCAAAGACCTCTTTCCCAAAGCCAAAAAGGCCTCTGGTCCACGGCATCCTTTCCCAGCACTTCGGATCAAATGATGGGCTGATAACTTAGATTGGAGGTTTATATTACTTGTCTTCGTTCCTGGAGATTGACTCAGAAGATTCTTACCCATTTGACACACACCAGAAGTGAGAAAAAAAGAAAAACAAACACTGAGCTCAGAAAAAAGAAACTTTGGAAAAACATAATTCAAAATTCAATTTCTGTAATCTCAACTATTATCCAAATAAATAATTCAGTTTAACAAATAATCATTTGGTTTAATGTGCTGTGTTAAGGGCTTTCTGTGTCCACTAAAACTCCAAAATGCAGGAAAATTAGAGGTGTTAAGGCCACCCCCACAGGTGTGTTCTGCATCAGGGATCTCTTACCACCTGAACAATTTCCAGCTGGTCATTATAGGAACTATTATTTTGGAATTTGTGCCTGAGTTTCCCTTACCTTTCCTGACCTGCTTTCCTTATGTGTTACATCTTTTATATTGGGCAGGAACTATCTTTGCAAGTAAATCACTGTGGAAGTCTTTTTGGCTGAAGAGTGGGTACATAAGCTATGAATAAGGAAGGAAGGAAGGAAGGAAGGAAGGAAGGAAGGAAGGAAGGAAGGAAGGTTAGGGTTGTGGCTGGATGCTGCCGGAAAGAGAGTGCTGGATTCAGCAGCTCTTGGCATGGTGCAGCAAGGCCATCCTTTCATTCCAGTATGCAAATGTTTTAGCTTAATAAAATAAATTTTAGCAAAAATAATAAAGCAGGGCGGTTCTCGATTTATACCTCTAGATTTCTGCAGCATATATGGTTCAAATATTGTATCTTTTATTTGGTTATTCATAAGGTGTTTCTCAGCCCTGCTCCAAAAAGAAATAATAACAGATGGAATATTTTCTAATCTATAGTTTTGCATGGCAGATAAAATGACAATTCTATTTTACATTCTAGGTAAGAGAGATTCTCCCACCTACATGTTGCATCCATTGCTGGTGAACTTGTTTTAAAAAACCTTCCCCGTTCGGTTTCTATTTGTGCGAGACAGGATGGACAGATCTTCTGAAGCTGGCTCTTTGTTGGCCAGTGATCCACATTTTATAGCGCATACCTTATTAATACTCCCACAGCCACAGATAGAACCAACAATCCTCCAATCAACCCAGGAGGGAGAGGGGGATTGACAGTTAACGAAACACCATGGGACTGTCCTCCCCGCTTGGGGTGCGGTTGGTTGGGTCTTATCTTCTAGGGATACTTACCCTATCAAACCTCCACCTCTTCCCCATACCATTTTGACCCAGGAGTCCTGGCCCAAGGATGACTTGTTATTGAGGGGATGTTACCCCTCTATTGGGGAGGCTAGTATGGGTCTGGGATTTCCACTATTAAAGGGCTAGGGAGGAATGGCGGTGGGGCTAGATATCTCTATCGGCGAAGGGTTTCGAGATGCAGTGATCCTCGAACCCCTTCCAATCTACACCCCATCCCAAGGGATGAGGGTAGGGAGAGCAAGGATTACCCACCTCTGTCATTGGTGCTGTGCAATGCCAGGTCCATAGGCAACAAAACCGCCACCATGCGTGACTTTATTGTCTCGCAGGGGATTGACCTGGCTTGCGTGACAGAGACCTGAGTACGGGAAGGCGAAGTAGTCTCCCTACATGAGATAACACCCCCAGGTTTCTCTGTCCTCCATCAATCGCGGACTGTGGGTCGGGGGGGGGAGGAATAGCGTTGTTAATCCGGGAGGATTGCTCTTTAAGAGCTCTGCCATCACTGGTGATCTCCGGCATTGAATGTGTTGATCTCATGTTGTGCACCAAGGAGAGCTTGGCTGTCTGGCTGGTGTACCGACCACCCAGCACACCGGCAGCCACCCTGTCAGACCTGCTGGAGGTGGTGGCAGGCTGGGCCTACTGGTTTTGGGAGACTTCAACATTCATGCCGATGCCGCTCCCTCCTCACAGGCTCTGGACCTAGTGACTTCCATGGCAACACTAGGGCTCTCCCAGTTTGTTTTGGGCCCCACTCATCAAGCAGGCCACACGCTGGATCTGATCTTTGGGGCTGGCATAGCTGTGATCATGCTCCCCCCTATGGAAGTGCCATGGTCTGATCACTATGCTCTGAAAGCCAAGGTTGACTTCCCGCTCCTCCCCTGTTCGGGTGGCAAACCTTTTTGGGCTCGTCCGCGAAAACAGATGGATCCTGATAGATTCCGACAAGCCTTGCAGGACCCTGCTCCTCCTGGCGACTCATCAGATTACCTTGTTGAGGACTGGAATAACCGGCTCTTGGCAGCCATTGATGAGATTGCGCCTAAGCGCCCTCTGTGACCCCGTCGAAACTGGGCCCCTTGGTTTACTGAGGAGCTCCGGAAAATGAAGTGGGATCTCAGACAGCTAGAGTGAGTATGGCGACGGACTCATGACGGAGCCTCAATAACATCTTATAGGACGCTTATGAAAGCCTATGAGATGGCTATGAAAGCTACTAAGAAATCTTACTTTGCAGCTTCCATTGCATTCGCTAGCTCTCGCCTGGCACAACTTTTTAGAATAATTAGGTCAATAACATCCTTAGGAGGACAACCAAATTTAAGCACAAATTCAACCCACAGCTGTGAGGCATTCGCGAGCTTTTATGCGGAGAAATTCCTATTGCTCCGCCGTGACCTGCCTGCCAATTTAGATACAGTGGTGCCCCGCAAGACGAACGCCTCGCAAGACGAAAAACCCGCTAGACGAAAGGGTTTTCCGTTTTGGAGGCGCTTCGCAAAACGAATTCCCCTATGGGGTTGCTTCGCAAGACGAAAAAAATCTTGCATCCCCCCGCGGGGTTTTTCCGCTTTTTTCGCCCTTTTCTTAAGCCGCTAAGCCGCTTATCAGCTGTTCCGCTGATAAGCCGCTTAACAGCTGATCGCTGGAAGCCGCTTGACAGCTGTAGTGCTAATCCGCTAAGCTGTCAATGGGCTTGCTTCGCAAGACGAAAAAACCGCTATACGAAGAGCCTCACGGAACGGATTAATTTTGTCTTGCGAGGCACCACTGTACAGTGACTGAACTGGAGGCCCCTCGACTGACTTCAGGTCCGCTGTTGGACCATTTCGATTGGATACTCCCTGCTGATGTGGATAGATTCCTCCAAATTGGTAGGCCCACCACCTGCCTCCTTGATCCGTGCCCATCTTGGCTGATTAGGGAGTGTCCAGATGTTGCGCGAACCCCCTTGGTTGAAATTATCAATTTGTCCCTTGACACGGGGATATTCCCAGGGGAACTGAAGGAAGCAGTAGTGTGTCCACTCTTAAAAAAAACTTCATCAGATCCCTTAGACCTATCCAATTACCGCCCAGTTTCAAATCTTCCATATCTGGGTAAGGTAATTGAGAGAGTGGTTGCTGAACAGCTTGGTAGGTTTCTGGAGGAAACTTCGGTTTAGATCCATTTCAGTCCGGTTTCCGTCCTGGTTTTGGGACTGAGATGGCTCTGGTTGCCCTAACAGATGATCTCCGTAGACAACTGGATCGAAGCGGGTCAGGACTGCTGATCCTTTTAGATTTGTCAGCAGCCTTTGACATGGTCAATCATGATCTTCTGGACCACCACCTTGCAGACGTGGGGATACAGGGCATAGCCCGTAATTGGCTGTGCTCTTTTATCTCTGGTCGGGGACAGAGGGTGGCACTAGGGAGGGAAATGTCGTCGCGCCATTCCTTGGTGTGTGGAGTGCCGCAGGGCGCAATTCTCTCCCCGATGCTTTTTAACATCTTTATGCGCCCCCTTGCCCAGATTATCCGGAGCTTTGGGCTGGGCTGTCACCAATATGCTGATGACACTCAGCTCTATCTGCTGATGGATGGCCACACCGACTCAGCCCCGAGCACACTGACCAGATGCTTGGAAGCTGTGGCTGGATGGTTTCGTGGGAGCCGATTGAAACTAAATCCTTCGAAGACAGAGGTCCTATGGCTAAGTCGGGGTGGCATGGGGATGAGGGACCAACTCCCTTCTCTTGCGGGGGCCCAATTAGTGCCATTGCCTTCTGTTAAGCGTTTGGGTGTAATCCTTGATGCCTCCCTTTCCATGGAGACGCAAGTTACAGCAACAGCCAAGGCGACATTTTTCCACCTTCGCCGCATCAAGCAGTTGGTCCCTTACCTTTCCTGCCCCGACCTAGCCACAGTGATCCATGCGCCGGTCATCTCCAGGCTTGACTACTGTAATTCGCTGTACACGGGGCTGCCCTTGAAGCTGACCCAGAAACTCCAGAGGTTGCAGAATGCTGCAGCGAGGCTCCTCACGGGGTCTCTGCCATGGGAGCATATTCACCCAGTGCTTTTCAAACTGCACTGGCTCCCGGTAGAGTACAGGGTCAGATTTAAGGTGCTGCTTTTGACCTTTAAGCCCTTTATGGCTTCCGGGTTGGCGCCATCGCCGAATGGCGGGCTCCCTCCGTGCTCCGGAGGGAGCCGGCTCGGCAGGGGTTGGGTCCTACCGCGCCGGCGACGCGGGGACCCTCAAAAACCATGGGCACGGGGCCCATGGACATGGTGACTCGGCTGGCACCTTTGCGCCCCTCCCCGGCCCGCGAAAGAGCCTTTTTAAAGGCTAAAGAACGGGCGCCAGGAGGAGGGGTGGTGCTTTGAGTCCTCCGCTTCCCCTGCCGAGCGAAGCCGCATGCCATTCGGTGGAGAGCGCTAGCTTCTTCTATTGAGAATTCGGACCCAAAAGAAGAACCCGTGAGTAATTGGAGTATGGACTAAAAAGAGGGATAAATTTTTAAAATTTGGAGCGAACGGGGGAGGTGGAAAAAGGAAGTCAGCCCCCCCTTAATTGTAGAAGAGCCAAAACAAAGGACTTGACAACTAAGATCGAGAGTAACCATATCTTGATGAATCTGCAACTTCGTGAGGGGAAAATATAAGATTGAGCTGGAGGAGAAAGGTGGAATTTGTATTAAAAAGTAACACCCCCCCCCCCCCGGAATCCCTGGAGCGATTCGTGAAAATGCCTGGAGAAGAGCAACGGAGGTTTTGACAGCTGCCAAAGAGCTGTCAAAACGGAAGAACAAATTGGAGTCTTTGTTATGAGGACTTTGCTGGTTACATTGTATAAATTGGACATAAATTGGACATAAATTGTTTCAAATAAGGATCAACAAGCTATTTGGACTGGTGGATGCGATCTGGAAGGGAGCTCAGCTGCTGTGGTCCATCTAGAGGAGCTGAGGGATATTGCATGTGTTTTCGACAGGAAACTTGAATAGTTGAACAGAGTTTTTAATCTCCTGGGAAACTGCAGAAATGGAACATTATTTTGTCTACAGAGGTCTACACACTATAGGAAACAATGGATTTATCTGTTGGAAAATGAAAGGGACATGACGCAACGTTTGGTTCCTGAATAACAAGCCTCTGCAGAGAAACTAGAAGATTTTGGAAAAAGAACATTTCTGCGGGAGAACAGGGAAATAAACAAAGAAACAAGAACGAGCTGGAAGTGGGAACATTTGGGATATCCAGATTTGATAAGCTTATGGAAATAAAATTGGAGTTTTCACTCCTGGATACAAAAATCTGGATAGAAGAAATGGGCCCCTTTTGGAGATAGGCTCCTTCTATGATCGGACACTCGAAATTAAAAATGACTGGCAAAGAATCAGAGGGGTATGGACTTAGTGAAATGCGGGAACTCCAGAAAGATACTAGAAATGGAGGGATATGGGGAACGCAACAGGGAAGGGGGGGAGGGAAATTTGGAATCCAAAAGTTGTAAAATTATTTTTTTTCTATCTTTATTTTATATTTATCTGCATTATATTTGAAAAGGGGGACCTCGTGGAAGGGAGTAGATCGATCTTAGGGGATGGGAACTTGGGAAAAAATTTGGGTTATTGATGATGAGTGTAATTTGGGGATAAGAATTTGTTGAATTTAATTGTTTATTTGGAAGATTTGGAATGCAAGAGGGGGTGGGGAGGGGAAGTCCTGGTTATTGGAAAAAGTTTATAAATTGGATTTAATTTGTTTTAATTTGGAAAACCTTAATAAATATTATTTTTTTTTTTAAAAAAAAGACCTTTAAGCCCTTTATGACCTAGGACCCTCGTATCTACGGAGAGCCCCACGGAGAGCCTCAAGGTCCATAAATAGCAACACCCTAGTGGTCCCGGGCCCTAAGGAAGTTAGATTGGCTTCAACCAGAGCCAGGGCCTTTTCAAGCCTGGTGGAATGCTCTGCCTCATGAGACCAGGGCCCTGCAGGATCTGATTTCTTTCCGCAGGGCCTGTAAGACAGAGTTGTTCCGCCTGGCCTTTGGCTTGGAGCCAATTTGATTCCTTCCCTCTCTTTCTTTTTTCCTTTCCTTCTCCTCCTGCAATGAGGCTACATTTTAATATTTTAATGTCTCAATATTTTAATGTTGTATTTTAATTTTGTTTTTAAGTTGTTATCATTCAACTTGTTTTTATTATTGCTTGTAAGCCACTCTGAGCCTGGCCTTGGCTGGGGAGGGTGGGGTATAAATAAAAATTATTATTATTATATTATTATTATTAAATAACTCCTTACTCTAACCTCTCTAAGCTCTGGCTTCATCTGTGGAGGGAAAGGGGCCCCATCACTTTGCCATCTGACATGGATTCCCTTTTGATCCATCATCCAGGCTCCCAACTGCAAAGGAAACTAGCCTGGTTTAATTTCAGGTTCTAGCACAATTTAGCAACCCAAGCCTTAATTAAATTCTAATACCTACTGGAACCAGGAATTTAGGGCACTCATTAACTCATAACAAGATACATAAGTTGTGGTCCTTGGTTGCTATTGCAACTCTCTCTTTGACACTAGTCATCTGTGAACCTGTCATATTCATTGATTTTCTGGAGAAAGTATACCCATCCTAACTCTCCTGTCTGGTTTCACATTGCAACAATAGACAGACAAAAATTCACACGAAAGGTGGCTACCATTCTCCCCAGTCCTAATAGCTAGAAGTATTTTACAATCAATACATTCTGTTATATAAATGTCTAGCGCTACAGGGTCTTCCAAAATTGCAACCAGTCATAGATAATTTTATTAAACCACTGAGAAGACTACAGTGCATGGAAACCAATTCTTTGAGAAAAGAAAAGTGGGGAATGGTTTTGAAGCCACTAATATTTCATCTTCTTTTCCACCCCTCTTATTGAAAATAAAACACAAAGGAAGTTTCTTGGCTCTGAAACTCTTCAACGTATAACAGTAAATAATTGGCCTTGATCATGAAGCAAATGTGAGAAGCGATTGTTTCAATTTGTAACAGCCTGAGTGGTGTTTTATGCCATTCAATGAAAAATGGATAATGGTGTGCTTCGCTTACATTGTTAGCAAACTGCATTGTTATAGGGGAGGAGGTATAGCTCAATAGTAGAGACATACAGAAGGTCCCATATTTCCATGTCTTACTTTGCTGCATATTTTGTGATTTTAAACCTCTGCTGGGGTTCCTTCACCAAAGAGTTGTTGTTGTTGTTTAGTCGTTTAGTCGTGTCCGACTCTTCGTGACCCCATGGACCAGAGCACGCCAGGCACTTCTGTCTTCCACTGCCTCCCACAGTTTGGTCAAACTCATGCTGGTAGCTTCGAAGACACTATCCAACCATCTCGTCCTCTGTCGTCCCCTTCTCCTTGTGCCCTCCATCTTTCCCAACATCAGGGTCTTTTACTATATGGATTGTAATGGTTCTAGAGGTTGCTTGTGCGTAAGCCGGTGCCAACACCTGGCTGGGTTGCCTGAGTGAACCTTTTCTGTCCGGACAGCCACACGCCCGTGGCTGTCTCAATCGCTGGCAGAATCCATCAGTGGGCGTTTCTTAAACTTCTTCCAGCAAAGAAGCTCTTTGACGCCTAGTCTCCTCCTACTCTCCCTGCGCGGAAGCCTTCTGTGCAAGGAGGGCGTAGGCAGTGGAGGACCCTTACTCCCCCGCTGGTCCCCGACAAGGAGTCATGGGACCGCCTTGCCGATTCCCCCATCTGCCCCCCTTCTCCACTGGTGCTACGCTGATTCTCTTCCCCAGAAGCTGGGCTGCCTCTCCCCATCCTGGGACGCTCTCTGGAATCCCTCTGGAGCTTGTTCTCTCCCTGGTTTGGGCTTATCTGGGAACAAACTGTGGAATTCTTCCACCAGATACCTGTCAGTGATTGATTCAGCAGGGACCCACGTGTTTTCCGACCTAGGTTCCCCCTCCCAGGCTACGAAGTACTCTATCTGGTGACCTTGCCACCTTGAATTGAGTATTTCCGTGGCTTCATTACAGTGTTCCCTCTCCTCTATTTGCGGGTGGGTGGTAGCCCCTCCCTCCCATCCCAGGAATTCCCACCCCTCCCTGTACAGTAAGAGTAGGGACCTATGGAACACCGGATGTATCTTCATGCTGTCAGGCAACTTGAGTTTAAATGCCACTGTGTTAACCTGCTGTATTACCTCAAAAGGCTCCAGCCTCCTCGGCTGCAACTTCTTGCACCCTCCCTTTAGGGGCAACCCTTGGGATGACAACCACACCCGTCTCCCACCCGTATGGCCTCCCCCTCCCGACGGTGCCTGTCCGCCTGCCTCTTGTAAACTTCCTTGGCCCGCTCCAAGTTCAACCTGAGTTGCTGTGGTAGGGCCTCCATTTCCTCCACAAATTGCTCAGCCGCAAGTACACACCATCCTTCCTCCCCCCCCCGCCCCAGGAAGGCCCTGGGGTGACACCCGTAATTGGCCATGAAAGGGCTCATTCCCATGGACACGTGTTCAGCGTTATTGTACGCAAATTCAGCCAAAGCTAATTTCTCTACCCAATCGTTCTGTCTCTCACTCACATAATAGCGTAGGTATTGCTGGAGTATACCATTCGTTCTTTCGGCTTGTCCGTTGGTTTCTGGGTGCCTCGCCGTCGAGAAGCTCACCTGGACCTGTAGCAAGCTCATGAGCTTCCTCCAGAACCGGGAAGTAAATTGTTTCCCGCGATCTGAGATTACCCTCAAAGGAGCCCCATGCAGTCTAAAAATGTGACCCACAAACAGCCTGGCTGTCACCTCTGCCGTTGCTGCATGTGAGCAAGCTACAAAATGGCACATTTTAGTCAGTAGATCGACTACTACCATGACCGCTGTCTTTCCCTTTACTTGGGCAGATCTGTCATAAAATCAATGGACACCACCTCCCAGGGCTTTCCCGGTGTAGGTAAGGGTTCCAGTAACCCCGCGGGGGCAGCCCTTTCCCCCTTAGCCGTCTGGCAGCTGTCGCACCCTCGTACATATTCTCGTATGTCTTCCCTCAGCAGAACTGTCTGGTGACAAGTAGCATGGTCTTGTGCTGTCCAAAGTGCCCAGCTGTTGGGTTGTCGTGGAGTTGTCTAAGTACCTTCCCCCTCAAAGTCTCCCCCGGTACATACAGTGCCCCTTTATAGTACAGTAGCCCTTCCTTTTCCTCAAACCCTCCATTGTCTTCCTTACCGTCCTGGAGTTCCTTGATTTTTGTCTGAACGAACTCATAGTCTCTGGTGAGCCCTGCCAGTTCTCGTTTCCTAACCAATGCTCCCCCACACACCCACCAGTCCTCGGGGAACACGTGCCTGGTCTCTGGTGGTCCCTTTCCTTCCATGTACTCCGGTTTCTGGGAGAGAGCATCTCCCCTTACGTTTTCCTCTCCCGGCACGTATCGGATCTCAAAGGAAAACTTGGCGAACTCCTGGGACCATCTGATCTGTCTCTGGTTGAGCACTTGTGTGGTCCGCCAGTATTCCAAGTTCTTGTGGTCAGTTCGGACCTGGATCTTGTGCTGCGCCCCTATCAATAGATGTCTCCATTGCCGAAATGCCGCATAGATCGCAAGCAGTTCTCGGTCATACACTGTAGTTTTGCTCCGACTTGCTCAGCTTCTGTGCTGGTCCCGGGGGTAAGGTACCGTGGGTGTAAGCAGAGTCCACACGTAGAGGGGCGAGGTCCGAGGCGGAGAACCGGGCGGGGAACAGGAACGCTGGAACAGGAGGCTGAGCAGGGAACAGGAACACCGGATGAACAGGAACAGGAGGCCGAGCAGGGTACAGGAGCACCGGATGGTCAGGAACAGGAGGCCGAGCAGGGAACAGGAGTACCGGATGGTCAGGAACAGGAGGCCGAGCAGGGATCAGGAACACAGGAGGGTCCGAAGCCAACAACGACGTTGCTCCCGCAACCTGGGGCCGGGCTGACTGGGCTTTTATCCTCTTCTAAGGCCGGGGGCGGTCCCGGCCCCCAGGAACCCCGCCTCCTCTGGCCTTAAGGCAAGCACTCCTCCTGGGGGCAACCAGTTCCCTTCGCCTCTCTGCCCTAAGCCTCTGCAGATCAGGAGAGGCCGAAGGGTTACTGGGCCCTGGAGGAGGCTCACCTGTAGCCACTGAGTCGTCAAGCCCCTCTGGGGCCAGAAGGGTTTCACCTGGGGCCAGCTCCTGGTGCTCTGCCACAGGTGCAGGCTCTTCAGCATCTAGGCCTTGCCCCAGTTCAGCCGGCCCTGGAGGCGGGGACTCCTGTGCAGGCTGGGATTCCTCTGGTTCATCCTCTGAATCGGAATCCCAGGCCATCACAGCTTCCTTGAGAAAAAGGCATACGGCCTCCAGTTCTGCTTGGCCCCGGGCTGCAAAAGGACCGCTCCAATGGCGCAGTCAGACGCGTCCGCCTCCAGTCTCATGGGCTTCTCCGGATCCACGTGCAGGAGCTGCTCTTCCGAGGCGAACGCCTTCTTCAGTCTTTCAAAGGATTGCTGCGCACCCTCTGTCCACGTGAACTTCTTTTTGCTACTAAGACAATCCATTATGGGCGCTGTCAAGTGAGCAAAGTTCTTTATAAACTTCCTGTAGAAGTTGCTGAAGCCTAGTAACCTCTGCACATCCTTTCTGTTTTGGGGGGCTTTCCATTCCAGCACTGCCTTCACTTTGCTCGGGTCCATAGCTTGACCCACAACTGATGCTTCTTCAATCTCTGTAGCACCTTCCTGACGTCTCTGACGTGTTGCTTTTCATTGTCCGAATAGATTAAGACGTCATCCAAAAAGGCTATGCAATTCTTGTACAGCAGGGGCCCCAACACATGGTGCATGAATGCTTGAAAGCAGGCGGACCCTGATTGTAATCCAAATGGCATGACTAAGGACTCAAAAGCCCCCAGGGGGGTGAACATGGTCGTTTTCCATTCGTCCCCCTCCCTTCTCCTAATCAGATTGTATGCTCCCCTGAGGTCTAGCTTGGTAAAAATCTTCCCCTGCCTCACACGTGTCAAAATATTGTCAATCCTGGGCATTGGGAAAGTCACAGGTTCTGACACCAGGTTTAGGGCCCGGTAATCCATGACTAATCTGGGCTGATTAGTCTCTTTTTTGTCCACAAAGAACACCGGACTGCCCCCCCACCGCCTTTGATACCCTTATGAAACTTCTCTTCAGGTTCTTGTCAATAAACTGCAGCAACTCCTGCATCTCCTGGTCAGACATGGCATACAGCTTACCCACCGGCAACTGAGCCCCTGGAAGCAGGTTGATTTGGCAGTCAAAGGGCCTGTGGGGGTGCAGTCTATCTGTGTCTGTATCTGATCAGTCTATCAGTCAAAGGGCCTGGGAGGGCAGTCTAATTCTGCCTGGAGATTCATCCAGCCCAGCCATTCGCATGATGAATTCTGCATATAAGTTAAATATGCAGGGAGACAAAATACAGCCTTGTCGTACTCCTTTCCCAATTTTGAACCAATCAGTTGTTCCATATCCAGTTCTAACTGTAGCTTCTTGTCCCACATAGAGATTTCTCAGAGGACAGATGAGGTGATCAGGCACTCCCATTTCTTTAAGAGCTTGCCATAGTTTGCTGTGGTCGACACAGTCGAAGGCTTTTGCATAGTCAATGAAGCAGAAGTAGATGTCTTTCTGGAACTCTCTAGCTTTCTCCATAATCCAGCACATGTTTGCAATTTGGTCTCTGGTTCCTCTGCCCCTTCGAAATCCAGCTTGCACTTCTGGGAGTTCTTGGTCCACATACTGCTTGAGCCTTCCTTGTAGAATGTTAAGCATAACCTTGCTAGTGTGTGAAATGAGTGCAATTGTGCGATAGTTGGAGCATTCTTTAGCACTGCCCTTCTTTGGGATTGGGATGTAGACTGATCTTCTCCAATCCTCTGGCCACTGCTGAGTTTTCCAAACTTGCTGACATATTGAGTGTAGCACCTTAACAGCATCATCTTTTAAAATTTTAAATAGATCAGCTGGGATACCATCACTTCCACTGGCCGTGTTATTTGCAGTGCTTTCTAAGGCCCATTTGACTTCACTCTCCAGGATGTCTGGCTCAAGGTCAGCAACCACATTACCTGGGGTGTACGAGTCATTCCTCTGTCATTTCTTGCCACCACTTCTTGATGTCTTCTGCTTCTGTTAGGTCCTTACCACTTTTGTCCTTTATTATGGTAATCTTTGAAAGAAATGTTCCTTTCAGATCTCTAATTTTCTTGAACAGATCTCTGGTTCTTCCCATTTTGTTGTTTTCCTCTATTTCTTTGCATTGCTCATTTAAGAAGGCCTTCTTGTCTCTCCTTGCTATTTTTTGGAAATCTGCATTCAATTTCCTGTATCTGTCACTATCTCCCTCACATTTTGCTTGCCTTCTGTCCCCCGCTATTTGTAAGGCCTCGTTGGACAGCTACTTTGCTTTCTTGCATTTCCTTTTCATTGGGATGGTTTTTGTTGCTGCCTCCTGTATAATGTTGCGAGCTTCCATCCATAGTTCTTCAGGCACTCTGTCCACCAAATCTAAATCCTTAAACCTGTTCCTCACTTCCACTGTGTATTCATAAGGGATTTGACTTAGATTGTATCTTACCGGCCCAGTGGTTTTTCCTACTTTCTTCAGTTTAAGTTTGAATTTTGCTATAAGAAGCTGATGATCTGAGCCACAGTCAGCTCCAGGTCTTGTTTTTGCTGACTGTATTGTTTTTGCTGACAGTCTTGTTTTTGCTGACAGTCAGCTCCAGGTCTTGTTTTTGCTGACTGTACTCACCAAAGAGAACTTGCCCCAAACTTGGATCTTGGCATCCAGAAATTCTTTTTGTGGCTATCTTTTCCTTGCCAAGCAACATTTATTCCCAAAAAAACAATGACCTCCAATGAGACTTTATTTTTATAAATGAAAAGGTGCTTGATGTGGCAGAAATTATTCTGCATGGAGGAATTGCGGATGGAATTCACATGAAAATGGTTTGTAGCACCAGAGGACTAACCCAGTTCATCATTCATTGTAGCACTTGTATCAATAACAATCAAAGTGAATAAGCTTACTAAATTTATTGAGCATTAATCCTTGCTCGGGGACATGTGGGAGAATGAGCTAGACAAGAGAGAAAGTGTTGCGTGGCTATTCCCTCCCCCCCACAGGTAGAATAAATGAAGACAACCGACACAGAGTTTTTGGTTAATGGGCGAAAATGGCCACAACTTTATTGATTACAGGAAAGAAGGGTATTGGCTTTAGGCATTGGCCCCTAACCGACTATCCGGTCTAACCGGGAAGGGTTAAACACCAACAGGGGGAGCCACCCGAGATGCATATCCCTAGGCGCTCCCCGAGGGGTTACCGCTCGGGGGCGCGCTTTAGGCCCTAGCCTCCGTAGGTTTCGGACGAGGCGTCGCCCCTCGGAGTCCTTTAACGAACTACCCTTCAAGCATTGGGGGAGGTGATGGCGTTCCTCCCCCCCAACCTCTTCTGCATGACAATACCCCGGCCAATGCCTACCGCCACCGAGCCGCAAGCCGGCTCGCCGCCAATACCCTCAGACCTGTAACCAATCCCATACGCCTTGAAAAATGTCTGCCAACCAAATATCATTGCCAGCATCAGACAGATGCACGCCATCCCAGCGATAAAGCATTTCCTTGTCAAACCGTATGCATGGGTGCTGAATGACTCGACCACCCAATGCGGCCACTCTACGTGCCACCGTGCGCTCCACAATCCTCCTAGCTTTATTCACCGCCACGGGTTTCTCTGCATCCCGCCAGCATCGTCTTTCCAGCAAAGATGACCAAATTATTGTAATGTTTCCATGGGATGCCCTCAATAATTCCAAGTCATTGATAATGTTCCACATCAAGTCCACCCCTTTTCTATACGGCAGGTCATTCTCGCCCAGCTGGATGACCAAGGCACTGGGTGGGCCCTCGGCAGCGATTTTATTGGATACTACTGGGAAAAACTCTTCCCAGCGCATACCCCTCCTGGCGATCCATGACAATTTGACCCTGCTGGGTAGCCGCAGCTCTTTATCCCAGCCCCTTTGTTCGGCGCGCCGCCTTGCCCAATAAACGATGCTGTGGCCGAGGATCCAAAGACGAACCACACCAGTACCTGAAATGAGAGAATCGGAAGACCAGATCAGGAGGAGTGCACGGGGGAAGGCCAAGGAGAATTTAGAAGGGCTTCCGGATGTAACCCCGGTATGCGTTAGATTTCCATCGCCCCATGTCCATAATTCTTTCTGCCGGTAAACCCATATGGGCGGCGGTGGTCGCCGCCCCAATGCGAAAGGAGTGGGCGGCGTACTCTTCCTGGGGGAGCCCGATGGCGGCAATAGCCTTGCGCATGACCCTTGTGAACTGTTGCTTTGAGAGGGTGGACCCGTCGGAATGCACGAAAAAGGGGCCACTAGACTCTGGTCTTAAACTCAGGTATTTTCGAGCATCCTTTACAGGGCAAGGGCCCGCCTTTTGAGTCGCCTGAAGGCGAACCAAGGCTCCCTTGGCTAGCTGATCGGTCTTCGAGCTACGGATTTTTAACATTACATGCGCACTGTCCACAGTTACGTCCTCCAACAATAGCCCCTTGGCGGCTGAGCGGTCCTCACAGACCACTTCGCCTATGCGTAGGGCGCCAAAAAATGCAAAAGAAAACGCTGCTGAAAATAATCTGGCTTCATATCTTGACCAACACAAGGCCCTAAGCTTCCTACGGATTTGGGTGAGTTATCTAGCGTTATGGGCCTTCTTCTGTCCTGGCCGTGAGGCCTGGACCTGCGCCAGCCCTCGAGCATTTTCCGCACCACGAAATGCGAACAGGGATCAACAGAAAATAAAGTTTTAGAAAAGAAGGATATGGCTGCTGAATGAATATTGAGGGTTTTGGGGGCCCGGCCAAGATCTCTAAGGTGGACCAAATACTCTATGACTTCCGACTTGGACGGTGGCCTGCCTGGCTTGAACCGCTCCTTTTTGATACGGAAGGATGTGAAGTCTAGCCATGCCTTATTATAAGATCTCAGGGTAGAAGGCGCTAGCGCCGACAATACTCCCTTTATTGCTTCTCGTTGCCAGTATTCCAGAGACGCTCCGGGAAAGGTTGCGGCTGCTGCTGCGCATCCGGCGCCAATGAGCGAAAGCGTTCCATCTGGAAGCGAGATAGAGCATCTGCGATGTTATTATCAATACCCGGGACAAACTTGGCTGAAGCGTGAAGGTTCAACCGCAAGCAGGAAAGGACAAAGTACCGTAAAAGGGACGCTACTCTGGGTGAACGTGACGATTGTTTATTCAAGACAGACACTACCGCTAGATTGTCCGTCCAGAAACAGACCCTATGGTTTTTAAACTGGTCTTCCCATAAGTGGATTGCCACTACGATGGGAAAGAATTCTAAAAATGTCAAGTCCCGTAGTATCGGTTTACCTTGCCAGGAGGGAGGCCAGTGCTGAGCACACCACTGATCCCTGAAGTATACCCCAAAACCCAAGGACCCCGCCGCATCCGAATGTACTTGGAAATCTGACTGCAGCGCGAGACTATCCTGCCAAAGCGATATACCGTTGTAACCATCCAGGAATTGTAACCAAACAAGGAGGTCCGCCTTTACTGCCTTGGAAAGGTGCACCCTATGATGGGGTGATCGTAATCCTGTGGATAGCTTTGCTAGGCGGCCGCAGAAAGGACGGCCGGGGGAAACTACACGGCAGGCAAAGTTGAGGTGCCCCAGAAGGGATTGGATTTGCCTCAAGGTGACCTTTCTTAAAGGCAACATTTGGCCGATAAGTTCTCTAAGGGCAACCAATTTTTCAGCTGGTAAGCGCGAGGTCTGGGCTACGGTGTCAAGTTCAATGCCCAGGTAGGTCATAGTAGTGACCGGACCCTCAGTCTTCTCGTTTGCCAGGGGGACCCCCAGTTCCCTAGCTAAAGACTCAAAAGCCAGGAGGAGGGACCTGCACTCCTCAGCGTCACTTGCCATCATTCATTGTAGCACTTGTATCAATAACAATCAAAGTGAATAAGCTTACTAAATTTATTGAGCATTAATCCTTGCTCGGGGACATGTGGGAGAATGAGCTAGACAAGAGAGAAAGTGTTGTAAGGCAGAGCTGTTTCAGTTTCTGTTTGGGAGAGAGGCATAGCCAGGTGCCCAAAGCTGTCTGTCACACTTGTGTTCCACTCTGTTGTGACAAAACAAAATCCTTAAAAAACAAACCCTGCCAAACAAACCAATTTAAAAAATATATAAATCAAATAAACAAAACGATATTTGGACTATATACAGGCAGACAAGGTGGTGCAATATTGTGTGTGGGTGTCCCTCTTGCTGCAGACTGAGGCCTCCTTTGTTGTCAAGCCACAGGACATTATGGTAAACTCCTTCTATCACACTCAGAAGCCCAGCACTGTTCACATTCTTCTTCTCCTCCTCCTCCTCCTTTTCCTTCTCCTTCTCCTTCTCCTTCTCCTTCCTCTTCTTCTTCTTCTTCTTCTTCTTCTTCTTCTTCTTCTTCTTCTTCTTCTTCTTCTTCTTCTTCTTCTTCTTCTTCTTCACATTCCTGCTTTACAGCCCCTTCCAACTCTATTATTATTATTATTATTATTATTATTATTATTATTATTATTTCAATTTATATACTGCTTAATAAGAAGAGCTCTGTCAGATCAGATCCAAGGCCTGGAGGAGCAGCTGCCTCAATACTGGAGGCAATGTAGGCATCAGGATTAGTAGCCACTTGTCTTATCCTCCATGAGTTTCTTTAGCTATCCCTGTTCCTATATTGTAGGGGTGGCCAACTCCTGAGGGACTGCAATCTACTTTCAGAATTAAAATCTGACCTTTTTTAGAGGTATGAAATAACCCGTATTATGCCCATTTTGTTAGGGTTCCGGGGGTTTTTTGGGGGACTTTTAAGGGGGGATGGGATTAGTCACTCACCAAAACAGTGCTGTGAAAGCATTTTGCCTCATAGCAAAAACTCCATCTTACGTTACAGATATCAGGAGAAAATCAAGGCAGGGGAGAGGGGCCGGGCCGGGTGCTCTTAGGCAAAAGCAAAGGAAAATGAGTCCGTGATTGACAGCGATCAACTGCTCCTCCCGGGAATCGACCAGTCAATCCCAACCGATCTGTTGGACATCCCTGCAATATGGGACTCAGTGTGCAGTCACTGTCAGATACAGGGTGACACATTCATAGGCTTCAACAGTCAGGATAGTTCAGTTGTTAGAGCATGAGATGCTTATTAATCTCAGGGTCATGGGCTCGAATCCCAAGTTGGGCAAAAGATTCTTACATTGCAAGGGGTTGGACTAGTTGACCCTTGTGGTCCCTTCGAACTCCACAATTCTAGGATTCTATGACTGCCAATCCTATTCTCTCTTTTTAACAATTTTTATTGGTTTTTAAACAAATACAATAACAATAACCATTAAACACTCAACCAGCAATACATCTAGTGGTGTTTATTTTATTCATTGTTTATAGACATACACTTACACATTCAACATTCAAACAAACAAGAAAGTTCTGCACCTTTCTGTACACTCACCTATAGGAAAGAAAGGAAATAAACTAAAGAAAGAAGGAACAGAAGAAGAAACGACAAGCTTCCGGTTTGCCTGCAAAGGGAAATGGCGGCGCAGAACGGATCTTCTGCTTAAGGGACGACTGTTTCCAAGCTATCAGGACCTTAGGGGTGTGTGCTAGGGCTAAGCACCCCCCTGAAAAAGCCCCATGGACGTGTGGGGTCTCGAGGGGACCAGCTGAGCGCTATGAAACTCGCAACACTCCTGGAACCCTGCCGTTGAATTGGCAGTGAGTGGGGGGGTGAGAGAGCGGCTGGAGTTCGCTCACGGCTAAATTGCAGTCCGATAGCTGAAGCCACGATCGCCACCTGAAGGAGCAGACTTTCCAAACAAGGTATTTATAGCCAATTGATAATAGATTTGCTTTAAATTAAGATTTGGACCCAGAGGAACAATTTAGCAAAGATGGAGTTTAAGAAAGGCTTTCATACATGGTTTCAAAATTCCAAAAGGAAGTAATAGAAGAGAACTCAAAATTATTAAAGAAAATGTACAACATCCTTTTGGAATGAGAAATGAAAGAAGTGAAATCAGTAATGATCAAATGGGCACAAGACATAGGCCATGATATACAATTTGAAGTTTGGATAAAACTTTGGAAAGTAAATCTGAAATTTACGGACTGTATATTACTAAAGGAAAATTACATGAAGATGATGTATAGATGGCATATCTCACCACTGTATAGATGATGTATAGATGATGATGTATAGAAGATGATGTATAGATGGCATATCAGCACCCAAGAAAGGGACATAACCTGTCTGCCTTTGCTTGGCTTTGCTCTTTGTTACTCCATCATATTAATAAAAGCTGTTTATCAAATAACAGACCAGGTGTGCTTTGTTGCCCTGTCAGAATCCCCAAAGCACTTCTGCCCTTGGGTGGAACAGAGGCCTCTAGGAAAGCAGATGTTCTTGCACTTCCAAGTTCTTTGTCTAGTGTGACTTTCAGGTCAACATGTTTATGCAACAATAATCAAACCACATGATGGAGAAGCAGTAAATAATAAAAGAGACAAGAATATGAGGGAGCACATTTGAGATAATGTATAGTTTTCCTACAGAAATTAATTCCTCTTGGACTACTGCAATGTGCTTTACAGGGGGCTACCTTTGAAGGTGAATTGGAAGCTACAACTAATACAGAATGTGGAGTACCCTTCCTTCAGTTGTCAAGATGTCTGATGTTTTTCAATATTTATATATATGCTATTAGCTGCCCAGATGGGTGTGGTAATAATAATAATAATAATAATAATAATAATAATAATAATAATTCTTCCATGGAATGAAAAAATGAAACTGATGATAAAAGTGTTCCCATTAGTTTCATCCACTTCTTCATCCAATGTACTTAGTTGTGAATTAATTTGTTTACATGGGTTTTGAGGGCCAAACTAGGGTAAGTTGTGTATGTATAGGTTTTTGCTAATGGGGCACACAGCTCTGCAAGCGGACCTGGTTTTCTTTAGGAAAATGGTTTGTGTGTGTGAATGTTCTTCCCTTGTGCTGATGTCCCTTGCCTTTAAATCCATAATCTTGTCTAGTATGGCTCTTAATGTGTGCTCCATCCCCTTATCTCTGGCTAGGAATGTTTGAGAAATGTGATCTTAGGAAATTCTGATGTGAACCTACCAGAACTATATGTACTTCTCTTAGTCTAATGTCTGGATCTGAACATAATTAATAATAATAATAATAATAATAATAATAATAATAATAATAATAATAATTTATTTATACCCCGCCCTCCCCAGCCAAGGCCGGGCTCAGAGCGGCTTACAAGCAATAATAAAAACAAGATGAATGATTACAACTTAAAAACAAAAATAAAATACAACATTAAAATAATGGAACATTAAAATATTAAAATGTAGCCTCATCGCAGGAGGAGAAGGAAAAGAAAGGGGGGAAAAAGAGAGAGAGAGAGAGAGGGTGAGAATCAAATTGGCTCCAAGCCAAAGGCCAGGTGGAACAACTCTGTCTTACAGGCCCTGCGGAAAGAAATCAGATCCTGCAGGGCCCTGGTCTCATGAGGCAGAGCGTTCCACCAGGCCGGAGCCAGAGTTGAAAAGGCCCTGGCTCTGGTTGAAGCCAATCTAACTTCTTTAGGGCCTGGGACCACTAGGGTGTTGTTATTTATGGACCTTGAGGCTCTCCGTGGGGCATACCAGGAGCGGCGGTCCCGTAGGTACGAGGGTCCTAGGCTGTGAAGGGCTTTAAAGGTCAAAAGCAGCACCTTAAATCTGACCCTGTACTCCACCGGGAGCCAGTGCAGCTTGAAAAGCACTGGGTGAATATGCTCCCATGGCAGAGACCCCGTGAGGAGCCTCACTGCAGCATTCTGTACCCGCTGGAGTTTCTGGGACAGCTTCAAGGGCAGCCCCACATAGAGCGAATTACAGTAGTCAAGCCTGGAGATGACCGTTGCATGGATCACTGTGGCCAGGTCGGGGCGGGAAAGGTAAGGGACCAACTGCTTGATGCGGCGAAGGTGGAAAAATGTCGCCTTGGCTGTTGCTGTAACTTGCGCCTCCATGGAAAGGGAGGCATCAAGGATTACACCCAAACTCTTAACGGAAGGCAATGGCACTAATTGGGCCCCTGCAAGAGAAGGGAGTTGGTCCCTCATCCCCATGCCATCCCGACTTAGCCATAGGACCTCTGTCTTCGAAGGATTTAGTTTCAATCGGCTCCCACGAAACCATCCAGCCACAGCTTCCAAGCATCTGGTCAGTGTATTCGGGGCCGAGTCAGTGTGGCCATCCATCAGCAGATAGAGCTGAGTGTCATCAGCATATTGGTGACAGCCCAGCCCAAAGCTCTGGATAATCTGGGCAAGGGGGCACATAAAGATGTTAAAAAGCATCGGGGAGAGAATTGCGCCCTGCGGCACTCCACACACCAAGGAGTGGCGCGACGACATTTCCCTCCCTAGTGCCACCCTCTGTCTCCGACCAGAGATAAAAGAGCACAACCAGTTATGGGCTATGCCCTGTATCCCCACGTCTGCAAGGCGGTGGTCCAGAAGATCATGATCGACCATGTCAAAGGCTGCTGACAAATCTAAAAGGATCAGCAGTCCTGACCCGCCTTGATCCAGTTGTCTACGGAGATCATCTGTTAGTGCAACCAGAGCCATCTCCGTCCCAAAACCAGGATGGAAACCGGACTGAAATGGATCTAAACCGATGTTTCCTCCAGAAACCTACCAAGCTGTTCAGCAACCACTCTCTCAATTACCTTACCCAGATATGGAAGATTTGAAACTGGGCGGTAATTGGATAGGACTAAGGGATCTAATGAAGTTTTTTTTAAGAGTGGACACACCACTGCTTCCTTCAATTCCCCTGGGAATGTCCCCGTGTCAAGGGACAAATTGATAATTTCGACCAGGGGGGTCCGCACAACATCTGGACACTCCCTAATCAGCCAAGACAGGCACGGATCAAGGAGGCAGGTGGTGGGCCTACCAACTTGGAGGAATCTATCCACATCAGTAGGGAGTATCCAATCGAAATGGTCCAACACTGGACCTGAAGTCAGTCGAGGGGCCTCCAGTTCAGTCACTGTATCTAAATTGGCAGGGAGGTCACGGCGGAGCAACAGGACTTTCTCTGCAAAAAAACTTGCGAATGTGGGTCGAATTTGTGCTTAAATTTGGTTGTCCTCCTAAGGACGTTATTGACCTAATTATTTTAAAATGTTGTGCCGGGTGAGAGCTAGCGGATGCAATGGAAGCTGCAAAGTAAGATTTCTTAGCAGCTTTCATAGCCATCTCATAGGCTTTCATAAGCGTCCTATAAGATGTTCTTGAGGCTCCGTCATGAGTCCGTCGCCATACTCGCTCTAGCCGTCTGAGATCCCGCTTCATTTTCTGGAGCTCCTCAGTAAACCAAGGGGCCCGGTTTCGACGGGGTCGCAGAGGGCGCTTAGGCGCGATCTCATCAATGGCTGCCAAGAGCCGGTTATTCCAGTCCTCAACAAGGTCATCTAATGAGTCGCCAGGAGGAGCAGGGTTCCGCAAGGCTTGTCGGAATCTATCAGGATCCATCAGTTTTCGCGGTCGAGCCCAAATAGGTTCGCCACCCGAGCCAGGGAGGAGCGGGAAGTCTATCTTGGCTTTCAGAGCGTAGTGATCAGACCATGGCACTTCCACAGCAGGGAGCATGATCACATCTATGCCAGCCCCAAAGATCAGATCCAGCGTGTGGCCTGCTTGATGAGTGGGGCCCAAAACAACCTGGGAGAGCCCTAGTGTTGCCATGGAATTCACTAGGTCCAGAGCCTGTGAGGAGGGAGCGGCATCAGCATGGACGTTGAAGTCTCCCAAAACCACCTCCAGCAGGTTTGACAGGGTGGCTGCAGGTGTGCTGGGTGGTCGGTACACCAGCCAGACAGCCAAGCTCTCCTTGGTGCCCCACACGAGACCAACACATTCAATGTCACGTCACATGTGAATGTCACATGTCTCCAAATTTTGCGGTGTAGTTTTCTCCTCTCAGAAACCATGCCAAAATTTATGTTTTTACAACACATTTAAAAATGCATACTTTGTAGGAAAGCATTCAAAATAAGTATTTAAATATCTATTTTGTATAGATTGAGTCAAAACAAAACATTCAAAGCAGAAACAGACTTCTTAATGATGATACAGACCAGGAAAAATCTGAGCCATCCATCACTATCTCTGGTTCTGCTCATGTCTCTCTTTAGTGCTTTGCTGCTTTCTTTCAAAAGACAAATGGGAAGTTCATGTTTGAAATATACTCGGAATCGAGAGTGGATTTAATGTTCTTTATTCAGCTCATAGTGGTGAGGAGGAATGGAAGTTCCCCCAGTATGTCCGCTTTATATACATTATTTACACAATGGGCCCCACGTGATTAGTTAATTCCGGGATTCTCCTGTAGGCCAAGCAGGTTGCGGATTTACCCAGAGCTGAATTGGGTGGCTCCTGTGGACCAATCAGACTGCTGCATTTTGGATCCTATTCAACTCAGTACATAACACCCCTCCCCTCTAAGTTCCAGTCCTGCCCGGGAGGTTGCATTCATAGTCCTCAAGGTACGCCGGCCACCTACGTGTGCGTTGCAGCCTGGGGTGTTCCCTGGTCGGGGGTTTGGGTTCTGGCTTGTGCTCCAAGGATGCTGGCCGCGATGGGGCCGTTTGGTCTGGCGCAACCAGCTTTCTCAGTCATGGCTCTGGTTCCAGTGTCCTTTCAGCCTCGAGGGTCCTCTCTGTATTTACTGATTCTGCCTCCCCTGCTGGCCCCTCCTGCTCTATGGGCCTCACTGCCCCACTGTTCCCTTGGGACTCCTCTGACCTGTCCTCCGCCTGGTTTTCTCCTGGTGCCCTTGGGGGATCTGGGTGGGATTCTTGGCAGGCCTGGCAGTGTTTGACCCAGGCCTCTATCTCTCTGTCAATCCCCAGCCACCACACATAACTCCTGGAGAGGGCCTTCATTCTCACTACCCCTGGGTGTGTCTCGTGTAGGGCTGTGAGGACCCTTTTGCAGAGAGGATGTGGAACGATGACCCTGCTTCCCCATAACAGGCACCCCTTGTGGGCCGACAGTTCATGTTTATGGGTTGTGTAGCTTGCGAATTCTGGCCCAGGGCTGCTGCTGGGCCATCCCCTCCACATCCAGTCCAGGACCCGGGAGATGACCTTATTTTTCGTGGAATGGTGTGTAACTTCTTGTGCCTGAATGGGGCAGTCGGGAAGCAGCTCCGGGCTCATAACCTCTTGCGCGGGCACTGGGTCAGGGCCTGTTTCTGGTAGTGCTAGCCTACTGAGGGCGTCCACGTGGCCCATTGCCTTCCCAGGGTGGTGAATCAGTGCATACTGGTAGCAGGAAAGGAAAATTGACCACCTGAGGACGTGAGGAGACAGCACTTGGGGCATCTGCTTTTCAGGGGCAAACAAGCCAAGCAATGGTTGTGGTCAGTCACCAAGATAAAGGGCTGCCCATACAAGAAACCAAGGATTATTTTTTTTACTCCCTTCACAATTGCCAGACCCTCCTTGTCAATTTGCGAGTAGTTCTGCTCAGCTGTGGTGAGTGTCTGGGGAAAGTATGCTACCGGCACCTCTCTTCCATCCGGGAGTTGGTGTCCCAGGACAGTGCTGATTCCGTAGGGAGAGGCATCGCATGCTAGCACCATCGGCAGCCTCTCGTCGAAGTGTGCCAAGACTGAGTTTGAGATGAGCAAGTCCTTGACTGCCTGGAATGTGGCCTCCTGGGGCTGGCCCCACACCAAAGGGGCCTGCTTGTCCAGGAGTCTGTGTAGGGGCTCTGCTACCTTCCTTATGGGGGAGGAAGGCATGGTAAAAGTTCAATAGTCCCAAGAAGGCCTGAACTTCAGTCTTGCCCTTGGGCGCTGGGGCATCACAAATGGCCTGTACCTTGTCCCCAGTCAGGTGGACCCCTCCTGCGTCCACCATGAATCCCAGAAAGTCCACCTGAAACACTCCTTGTAGACACTTTTCCCACTTCACCTTGAGACCCTCCATCTGGAAACAGTGCAGAACAGTGCGGAGGCAGTCCTCAAACTCCTCTGGCGTGGGCCCAGCAATCAACACATCATCGAAGAAGGGGGTGACGCCAGGAATCCCTTTAAGGAGAGAGTCCATTAGATTCTGGAATATGCCTGGTGCCACGCTGACACCGAATTGCAGCTGCTTTACCTTGAACGCTCCTCTGTGCGTCACACTCGTCTGTGCCTCTGCTGTGGCCTCATCCACCAGCAGCTGTTGATAGGCTTGGGCCAAGTCCAGCTTGCCAATTTTTTTTTGACCCAGCCAGGGTGGTGATGACATGGCTGACCACTGGCACTGGGTATGTGTGGGCCATGAGGGCCTTGTTTATGGTACATTTGTAGTCTGCGCAGATGAGGACTGAACCATTAGGTTTGATGGGTGTGATGATCGGGGTTTTCCGGGGGCATTAGGCACAGGCTCCAGCACTCCTTGCTCCACAAGCTGGTCCAATTCCTCGTCTATACGGGGTTTCAGGGTGAACGGGACCCAGCGGGCCTTGAGCCTGACGGGTCGTACTGTGGGGTCAAGCTGTAGGGCGATGGGGGGCCTGTATTTCAATTTCCCATCGAAAACCCCTGGAAATTCCTTGCATATGGCGTCCACATCCATTTGTAAGCTAGTGCGGTTCACCCCGGTGACAGCTAGTCTCAGTGGTCCAAACCAAGGCAATCCCAGTAAGCTAATGTAGGGGCCCTTGACCACAAGCAAGTTCAGTTGCCGCGTCCGCCCTTGATATTGCACCCTGAAGGTCCCCACTGCCATTGTGGGGACCTTACGTTTCTGGAAGTCCCGAAAGGTGAATGGGGCTGGGCTGAGTCTGGGACCCCCACTAAGGCACAGTTTCCTTAAGGTCCTTGCCGAGATTATGGATAGAGTTGAACCCGTGTCAAGCTCCATGCGGCATGGGGCCCCTTCTCTCTGTACCTCTGCATGAATTTTCTCTATGTTGGGGTGGGGCAACTGGTATACCTGGCAGCCCGTGATCTCCGTTGAGTTGCCTTGGTACGTTGGGCCCTGGGACCTAGGGCTCTTGGATCAGTCATCCAATGCCTGGCGTCGGGTGGGCTGAGCCCGACACATCTGGGCAATGTGTCCCAATTTTCTGCACTGCCTGCACTCTACGTTTTGGAAACAGCAGGTCCTCCTCTCTTGACTCTGCCCGCAGCTTGCATAGTTCCCTCCTTCTCGTTGAGGCAGCTGTGGTCTGTGCGCTGCTTGAGTGCGTCACTGAACTCGGTACACCTCCTCCCTGTCAGATCCTGAGTTGTCGGCGAGGTCTTCATGATGGACCCTCGGTTGGGGCAGCAGGCTCTGCCGTACTTCCTGCGTCAACCTCTCGGCAGCTTCAGTTGCTAGGGCCTCCTCCAGAGCGACCTGGAACGTTAGGTCCTTCTTGGTGTAGTGGCGTCATTGCACCTTCTCATCCTTCACGCCACCGACGAGGTGGTCATGAAGCATGTTCTCCAACTCTGAGAAGTTGCAGGCGGGTCCTGGGCCTGGGCGGCTTGGCAGAGGGAGGTCATAAACCCAGTTATGGTTTCCCCAGGGGCTTGCCACTTTGCATAGAAGGCATTTTGATGAGACACCACCGAGGGCTGGACAAAATATATTTTTTTTTTTTTTATAATAATGTTTTTATTTGCTTTTTTCCAAGGTCGAATACATCGTCAGTTATTCAACAAAGGCAGTTTTACAGAAAAAAAAGGAAAAAGGTTATAAGCAAAAAAGAGATCTTACTTTACAAAACAATTTTTCATGATCTACTGGACTTCCCCACATCTTCCATCCCCTGCATCTTTTTCAATAAAATAAAGTTACAGCAAATTAATACCTTGTTTCCTGTGTTTTGTACTTTCCTCAATTGTATATTAGGTTTAGGGGAAATATTGTTAGTTCACAATTCCAACAGTCCTCAATATAGAAACTTTACCCTAGACTTTAGTCATTTCATCATCAGAACTTAAATTCAGCAATATCAAAAATTTGAAATCTGAAGCTTGTTGTCTAAAAACTTAACAAATTCTCAACATTCACATAACTTATAATGTTTTTGTAAATAGTCCTTAAATTTTTTCCAGTCCTCTTCCACTGCCTCTTCTCCCAGGTCTCGGATTCTGCCTGTCATTTCGGCCAGTTCCATATAGTCCATCAGCTGCGTATGCCACTCTTCCAGCGTGGGTAGCTCCTGTACCTTCCAATATTTAGCCAATAGAATTCTTGCTGCTGTAGTTGCATATAAAAAGAAAGTTCTATCCTTCTTTGTCACTCTCTGGCCCACAATGCCCAGGAGAAAGGCCTCTGGTTTCTTAGTAAAGGTATACTTAAATACCTTTTTCAACTCATTATAAACCATTTCCCAGAATGCCTTCACCTTCGGGCATGTCCACCAGAGGTGAAAGAACGTTCCTTCAGCTTCCTTACACTTCCAACACCTTTTATCAGACAAATGGTAAATCTTTGCAAGTTTGACTGGGGTCATGTACCACCTATATATCATTTTCATAATGTTTTCTTTCAAGGCACTACATGCCGTGAATTTCATATCGGTGTTCCATAACCTTTCCCAGTCTTCAAACATGATGTTGTAACCAATGTCTTGAGCCCATTTAATCATAGCTGATTTAACTAACTCATCTTGTGTATTCCATTTAAGCAGCAAGTTATACATTCTTGAGAGCACTTTCGTCTTAGGTTCAAGTAGTTCTGTCTCTAATTTTGATTTTTCCACCTGGAAACCAATCTTTTTATCTTTTTTAAACATCTCTTGAATTTGGGCATAGAGAAACCAGTCTCGCACCTTGTCCTTTATTTTTTCTAAACTCTGCAGCTTCCAATTATCTCCAACTTTTTCTATTATCTCACAATATTTAGCCCAACCACTCTCCATGTTAAGTAAATATAAAGACTTGTTGGAAAATAAGACCCCAAGGTGGTTATCACCAATGGAAGCTAAGGCTCGGAAAAGACCCAATATGGAGGCCGAATGGCCGAAATATTCGGAAATAATAGAAAAAGATGGAGATAACTGGAGGTTGCAGAGTTTGGAGAAAATAATAGACAAAGTTCGAGATTGGCTACACTATGCCCAGATCAAAGAGGTTTTTAAGTTGGATAAAAAGATAGGATTCCAGGTGGAAAAATCAAAGTTAGAAACTGAATTGTTAGAACCTAAAACCAAGGTACTTTCAAGAATGTATAATTTGCTGCTTAAATGGAATACTCAGGATGAAACGGTCAAATCAGCTATGATAAAATGGGCACAAGACATTGGGTACAATATTATGTTTGCTGACTGGGAAAGGTTATGGACCACTGGGTTGAAATTCACGGCATGTAATGCCTTGAGAGAAAATGTTATGAAAATGATATATAGGTGGTACATGACCCCAGTCAAGCTTGCAAAAATATACCATTTGTCTGATAATAAATGTTGGAAATGTAAAGATGCTGAAGGAACGTTCTTTCACCTCTGGTGGACGTGCCCTAGGGTCAAGGCTTTCTGGGAAATGATATATAATGAGTTGAAAAAGGTATTTAAGTATACCTTCCCTAAGAAACCAGAGGCCTTCCTTCTGGGTATTGTTGGCCAGAGGGTGCTAAAGAAGGATCAAACATTTTTTATGTATGCAACCACAGCAGCAAGGATACTTGTTGCTAAGCATTGAAAAACTCAAGATTTGCCCACACTGGAAGAATGGCAGATGCAACTGATAGACTATATGGAACTGGCAGAAATGACCGGCAGAATCCGAGACCTGGGAGAAGAGGCCGTGGAGGAGGACTGGAAAAAATTTAAGGATTATTTACAAAAGTATTGTAAACTGTATGAATGTTAAGAAGGATGTAAGATCAATAATAATATGGTTCCATTAAACTAGTTAAAGGGAATATGAAGATAAATGGAAAAACTGGATAAGACAAATTTTGGATAAATATGAAGTTAAAGTTTAAGTTTATAAGGTATGGGTAAAATTATCTGAAATTTGGGATATAACATTGGGAAACTTCAATATAAGAGTTGATACAAGTTAACAATTTGCTGAGTAAAGCTTGAGAAATTTGGAACGCAGAAACGAGAGATGTGAGGAAGTCCAAAGAAGCGAAGAAAATATGTCTTTGTAAAAGTACATGTTATTTGATTTGTTTATTATAAACTATTGAATTTTTTTTTAATAAATATTATTTTTTAAAAAATGGGTCCTTTCTTTTCCCCTTTTTGAAAATAGGGACAACATTTGCCCTCCTCCAGTCTGCCGGGACTTGGCCTGTTCTCCAGGAATTCTCAAAGATGACTGCCAGTGGTTCTGAGATCACATCTACCAGTTCTTTTAATACTCTTGGATGCAGTTCATCTGGCCCTGGAGACTTGAATACAACTAGACAAGCCAAGTATTCTTGTACTATCTCCTTAGTTATTCTTAGTCATACAGTGGTGCCTCGCAAGACAAAAAGAATCCGTTCCGCGAGTCTCTTCGCCTTGCGGTTTTTTCGTCTTGCAAAGCAAGCCCATTAGTGGCTTTAGTGGATTAGCACTATTAGCGGCTTAGCGGATCAGCTGATAAGCGGCTTAGCGGCTTAGTGGATCAGCTGATAAGCGGCTAAGCGGCTTAGCGGCTTAGCGGATCAGCTGTTAAGCGGCTTAGCGGATCAGCTGTTAAGCGGCTTAGCGGCTTAGCGGATCAGCTGATAAGCATCTTAGCGGCTTGGGGAAAAGGGAAAAAAACCCCGCAGGAACTCGCAAGACATTTTCGTCTTGCGAAGCAAGCCCATAGGAAATTCGTTTTGCGAAGCACCTCCAAAATGGAAAACCCTTTCGTCTAGTGGGTTTTCCGTCTTGCGAGGCATTCGTCTTGCGGGGCACCACAAGCTTATCTTGTTTATTTCCCATGCTTTGCGCATTAGTGTACAGACATTGAAGTCCATTAATCATTCCCCCGTGTCTCTTACTTAAGGATTTTTTCCTCCCACCACTAGGTCTGTGTGCTGTTTGCTCCATTTGGTCTATGACATTTGGATGATCATCTTCATCAATTGATAGACTCCTACCTTCAGGAGCACTGTCTCCCTCCCCCACATTAGTCAGTTTAAAGCCCTCCTGATGAGGTTTCTGAGATTTTTGGCAAAAACATTCCTCCCAACCGTTGTGAGGTGCAGCCCATCGCTTGCCAGAAGTCCATCTTCAAGAAACTGCAGTCCGTGATCTAAGAATCCAAACCGTTCCTGTTTACACCATTTGCGAAGCCAGCTGTTCACTTCCACTATTTTCCCCTCTCTCCCTTGGCCACGTCGTTCAACTGGGAGGACAGATGAGATGACAATTTGTGCATTTAATTGCTTCAATTTCCTGCCCAGAGCCTCGTAGTCTCTTTTGATCTTCTGGAGGCTATTGCTTGCAGCAATAAGATATCATCAGACCATGTTACACCCTGCCCCACCAAAGCATCATAGGCCAGGTCATGTGGTAAAGCTGAGCTTTAAAAGCCAAAGCCCTGACTTGCCCAATATCGTTGCCCCCTTCTACTCTACGCAGACGACGCAGTGATCCTATCTTTCTCAAGAGTTGGCCTTAGGAGGGCACTGAAAATTTTTGATGCTTACTGCAAATCAAATTTTCTTACAATTAATCATGCCAAGTCCAAAGTCCTAATTTTCACCAAGAGTCGAAAAACCTATAATTGGAGAATAGACGGAAAAGCCATTGACCAAGTCTTTAAATTTCAATACTTGGGAGTCCTTCTCCAACACAATATGGGCTGGAAGGTCCATCTGGCATATGTATTAAATAGAGCTAAAGCCCTTTCCTTTGCGCTACTGCGTTTTTTCTTTTCAGATGGGGCTTTCTATATTCCATCAGTGTTAAAAGTTTTCAAGGCAAAGGTGATTGCAACAATGGCATATGCAATCCCAATATGGGGGTCCCTTGTTAATCTAACCCAATTGGAGGTAATCCAAAACCAGCTGCTAAGAAGGTTGCTAAAATTACCCAGGTGTGTAGGCAATACTGCTATACGACTCGAACTAAATGTTACATCTCTAGAAACCACATTATGGAAATGCATCCTCTGTTACTGGTTGGCATTATGGCATAAACTTCCAAATCTCCACTTGATACAGTGTCTCTGGAGAGACGACTTCCCTAGCCCTTGGGCAAAAATAATACATGGGAAACTTGTGTCCTTAGGACTATCTCCATCTGAACTACTAAAATTGGATTTAATTTCTGCCAAGAGAATTATAACTCACAAATTAGAGGAGATGGATTTACAATTTAATATTGCGACAGGTGGTGGCACCTGTTCGCCGATAAACATTGGCTTAACACCACCAACAAAACTTCCATCTTATTTAACTACCTTATCTGTGGTGATGCACAGGTACGCCTTTATAAAGGCTAGATTCAATGTTTTCCCATCAAATGTGTTGGGTAACAGACTCTCCAACAGACAGATCTCACTCCTCTGTGACTGTAAAAGTGGATCTATAGAATCGTTATATCATATAATCTTCTGTTGTCCTTTACATTCGGCTTCACGGTCCAAGTTTCTGGCCCCATATTTATCGAGAATTGCTGACAGACCTCAGGAAGCCCAAATAATATACTTATTAAACGACGAAGACTCAAGTAGATCCCTTGCAGTCGCTAGATACCTGATTAATGTCTTATTTCATAAGAGGAGAAATGGATCACTGTATGACTCTGACAGCTTAGCCAAACTTAAGAACCATCAATAAGTGCCAGAACTAAGACGCATATCCCCCAAAATCTGAGGGATTTGAATTGCGGTTGACATAGAGGGAGCTTATTGTGTATAGTTTACTTAATTGAAGTAAAATTGGTTTTATAGGGGTGTTTTAACTTGGAACTGTTTAAATTGTATTGTTTATGGATAAATTTTGATGTATTGTTTTAGATATGGGCCAATGGCCGTAAAATAAAAAAAAATTTAAAAGCCCTGACTGAATAGAACAACTTTGCAGACAGCCAGTGTGAAGGGAGCAAAGTAGGTTTCCCTGCACAGGGAGTTGCAGAGTCTGGGAGGCATCTGGGTGGAAGCTAAGGGCGGGCAGCTGAGAGTCCTGTGAAGGGGCTCTGTGATTAAACATGCTAAAACAATATATTTTTAAAAACAACCTAAGGCATTCTTCTTCATTCACCTCTGTGGGTGCTCTGAATGTGCAGGTGATCCATTATGAGAGGAGCCCAGGCTGCATGTTGCAGTGCAGTTTGCATCATGCATGCCTTTAACTTACGCAACTTCAAGTAGAGGCACTCGGAGGAAGATTCTGCAAAGGTGGTGAGAAACACTTTTCTTCTCCTTATCACTCTTCTCTACTAGGACCCTGCTGCCAGTTTAAGGAACTGTCAGACCCTTTTTCTTCTTCTGCCTCTCTAGGACCTGCCTGAAAGATGGGGAAGACTTTGCCCTCTGCCTGCCAGCACTTTCCAAGGCTCCACCAGCTGGAGGAGAAGGTGGGGTAGCCCTGATTCGTTCAGCGCTGGCTTTCTGGCCACACAAGGATGGAGAGGGAGGCACCAACAGAAAGCGCAGGCTCCTTTGCAGCTCAGTGGACAAGGGATAGTGAGCCAGAAGACTCCCTGGTTCCCAGGGTCACCTTCCATTGGGAAGGGGAGTATACTTTATAGACAATTTAAGGTAATTTGGCCTATGCATGATTTTTGCCTTATTGCACTGACTTCAGAACCCAGATGCAACTCTGCTCTAGTGTGCAAAACAACACTTTAATTGTTCTCAGAAACAAATAGGAAGCCAAATGTTTCAGCGGTGGAACAACCTGCTCCTGAAACCTGGCTTTGCTCATCAGCCTAGCTGCTGCATTTTGTATGAGCTGAAATGTCTTTTTTCAAAATGGCATTATTTATTTATTTGTTTGTTCATCTCATAATATTTATTATGCTTGATTATATTTTTAAAAGCCTCAAAGAGGTTTACAAAAAGATAAAACAACAAAATCACAAAAATTTTACAACGCTGCTTTAAAACATAGAAAAGTTAAAATGCTAAAACAGATAAAATTACCTCAACTTTCTAAGCACCTATGACATTTGGTGGCAACTGTCCTGTGACCCTTGATTCTTCCCTTGCTATTCCAGACCAGCTCCTCTTCCCGTTGGTGCTAAATCTACCAGCATATCAGCCTGCCACATCCCCTCACAGATGGTTTCCCTGGCAATGGCTGTCCTTCTTGAAATTGTGTTGCTCTTCTGCCTCAGCCCTTTGGCACCGACCTTCCGCTTGGCTGGACATTCCTGGTTTTGACCCTTTGGTTTGTGCCACAGCTGTTCTGTTGGGCATTCTCTATATGATTGAATCTGCTCCTGCCAGAACTGACATCTGGTCTCGTAACTTTGGTAAACTGTCCATGCCTCGGTTGCGACAGGAGCGTACAGGTCTGTTCAAGAGTACATCAAATGACTGCTGGCACTGTGATTCCATTCTCCTCCTTCTTTTCATGCAAGTCTCTGTTTAAATTTTTTATTTGGCAAGGATTGAATGTTGGCAACTTCTGTACTGTAAGTGAAACTGCTGAGACACCAATTAACATTTCATTGCTAAGAGTCATCCATTTGTTATTTGTAGTTGTGGCCAAATTTGGATGTTTGAACTTTAAAGGCTTTGTTTGCATGGTCTGTAGCACATCAGAAAATGGCAAAAAAAAAATAACCGCTAAATCCTCTTTAACTAGAAATTGCCGGCCTCATCGTCAACTAATGTGAAGCTTTGCTGGTGAGGATGAGCTGGAGCCTTCAAATATTGAAAATGCCTTGCTCTATTAATTTCCATATAATTTAAATTTGTAGATGTTGCCAACAGATCAAAGAAAAATAAATAAAAAGAATGAATACCTTTTTTAAAGAAATGCAGAAGTTGCCTGCAAAAGGTCATCTCAAAATAAAAACAAAATAGAGATAATTTGGCTTTAAAGCATTGTTCTCTTTAGAATTCAAAATTAGATTGCTTTTAATTTCTTACCGAAGAAAAAAAAGCCTATCGCAAGAGAAAGAAGTAATCAAATAGCAAACTGGTATGAGAAATAAAGAAAATAGATGGGGGGGCCCTTTTGGGGGGAGGAGTATTTATTTGTGAGTTGTTGGTATCAGCTTCCTAATTTGTACTTTCCCCTCTGCCTTCTGTTATACAAAAATGTAAACCAAATTGCAGTTCTTATTTAGTGCATGGATTCCCTAATCTTTTATTTTGGTGAAGTGTAATGCTGCATTTGAGGTGCATCAGTTGTTGATGCGTTGATATAGAAAATCTATTGTGACTGTTTACATTCAACTAGAAATATATTACCCTATTTTTCCGTGTATTACACGTCCCCATGTATAAGATGACCCCTATGTTTTTGGCCTGCAACAAATATTTTGGGGGAGATTGCCCAGAGTTGTTGAGCAAGCTTTTTTTGGGGGGGGGGAGATTGCTGCGGCCACCAGTTATCTGCACACTCACTGCCAAAAGCCCACTTGCCCGCTCGATGCAAACACAGCAAATTGCACACATGACTTGCCACTGCTGTAAATCTCCCGCCTAATTACTGCTGTCAATCACCTGCTAGCTGCTGCCACCAATTGCCCATCCCACCACTGCTATCCAAGTATAAGACGACTCGCAATTTTTGCCAATTTTTCTAAGGAAAAAAGGTGAAAAAATATAATTTTTGGATTAGATGGTTAGAATCATAGAATCATAGAATCATAGAGTTGGAAGAGACCACAAGGGCCATCGAGTCCAACCCCCTGCCAAGCAGGAAACACCATCAGAGCACTCCTGACATATGGTTGTCAAGCCTCTGCTTAAAGACCTCCAAAGAAGGAGACTCCACCACACTCCTTGGCAGCAAATTCCACTGTCAAACAGCTCTTACTGTCAGGAAGTTCTTCCTAATGTTTAGGTGGAATCTTCTTTCTTGTAGTTTGGATCCATTGCTCCGTGTCCGCTTCTCTGGAGCAGCAGAAAACAACCTTTCTCCCTCCTCTATGTGACATCCTTTTATATATTTGAACATGGCTATCATATCACCCCTTAACCTCCTCTTCTCCAGGCTAAACATGCCCAGCTCCCTTAGCCGTTCCTCATAGGGCATCGTTTCCAGGCCTTTGACCATTTTGGTTGCCCTCCTCTGGACACGTTCCAGTTTGTCAGTGTCCTTCTTGAACTGTGGTGCCCAGAACTGGACACAGTACTCCAGGTGAGGTCTGACCAGAGCAGAATACAGGTTGATTGTCCACATTCGTAAAAGTACACACACAAAAAAGTTTCCCAAGAACTGCATGTACAGCAGGTGGATTCATGTAGTAGAGAGGGGTACAGAGAAGAAATGCTGTGGATCCTCCTTATCTCCTGAATGATAATAATAATAATAATAATAATAATAATAATAATAATAATAATAATAATAATAATAATAATTATTTATTATTTGTACCTTGCCCATCTGGCTGGGTTTCCCCAGCCACTCTGGGCGGCTTCCAACAAAGATTAAAAATACATTATTTAATCCCTCCAAGGACAAAGCTACATTAGTAGAAATAAAACATTATCAATGCATTACAGTGGTACCTCAGTTTTCGAACAGTTTAGTTCCCGAACAACTTGGAATCCACACACTGCAAACCCAGAAGTCAGTGTTCCAGTTTGTGAACTTTTTTCGGAAGTCGAACCTGCTCCATTCTGAGTGTTACACTTCCGTTTTTGGTGCCACACTTCCCTTTTCTGAGTGAAGGAAGGCCAGGCTGGGCAGCAAGCAAGCAGGCAAGGGATGTCACTGGATCTGCCACCGCCGCCGCCACATCCTCTTAAAGTGGCTCGGCCCCAGCAGTGCCTCCCTTTCCTTCCCCGCCATGTAAACTTCCCCTCCCGCATCCAGTTAGCCACCTCCTTCCACACACGACCCCCCCCCCCCGTGCTCTTCATCCCTCCAATGGCAATGGGTAGTTCACTGACAGTTTTTGATACTGGGTAGTACTGTAGTTTGCAGCCTATTTGAAGTTGGACATACCTTATAGCTTTCATTTTATGGATCAATGGTCTTGTTAGATAGTAAAATTTATATTAAATCGCTGCTTTAGGGGTTGTTTTTAAAAGTCTGGAAAGGATTAATCCATTTTGCATTACTTTCTATGGGAAAGCGTGCCTTGGTTTTGGAATGCTTTGGTTTTGAAATGGACTTCCAGAACAGATTAAGTTTGAGAACCAAGGTAACACTGTATAACACTGTGACACCAGATGGCATTGTAGAGCTGAAATCATTATGAGCTTTAAAACGGGTTTCAGAGCATTTCAGAGTGTTTTTTATAACTGTGTAGATGCAGCTCAAGTCACAATAACCCCAAAGCTACTACTGGCTGCTCATGTAACTACAAAATCATTCTCACCTCTGACTGCCTTCATTTCCACTTAGTAAGGGTTGATTATTATCATTATTAATAATTCTGAATGGATTCACTGCTACTTTGTGCAATAATTTTATTGGTTATGAAATTATATTTCTGTTCCTGCAAAGAGCACTTGACAAAAATCCAGAGGCAATTATTATTATTATTATTATTATTATTATTATTATTATTATTGAATTGCAGCATGACTGAGTCTTCCATTTCTATTTCTTACTCAGCAGGAACCAGTTTATCTGTTCTGTGCTCCTACCACATTTTGAATTTCTTCATAAAATCATACAACGCTCCCTGTCTTGATATTATGGCAATGTGAAACAGGATGTCATATTTAAAAAACAGAGCAGAGACTATATCAAGAGGAACAGGAGATTGACAGCATCACAGCTTGTCACCCCTGAAGGCAAACATAATGCTCTTCTTTATTAATGTGTGTCATGGACATGCTAAAAGGCATTGCCAGGCCCTGGATCAGAGCACTGAAGGGTACCTATGAGGCTGGAAAGTCCTCTTGCTCAAAAGAGGTCTCTGTAAGATACAGACAGTCTGCCCTTCCCCAGCTCACTGTTGCCTCTTATCTTGTACATGCCAGGCATATATACTTTGGTTAGTGACATCTGCTGTGCACTGCATTTCTTGATGTTTATACTCAGTCTTTTATGCTGAACATGTAATATCATTAATTCAGTTGTTGCCATATGATATTGTTGCACCCAGTCATTTTGCCTTCCTAGATTCATTTCCATCTGTATTAGAAAAATGTCCATCATTGTGACAGATAGGACACAGAAGCAAATTGCACTCCCTCTATGGGATCCCTCTTGGAAGCCAAGCCAGAGATGGTGCAGGGAGGGGTTGGCCTGTCACAAGGTGGTTGAGGTCTGCATCATTCGGGGGCGGGGGGTGAATGGGAGCTCTTCAGTTATGTTAGATACAGTAAAAGGTCACTCTTGGAAGCACTGAGTGGGAGGGAGGATTAACAACAATATCCAGGATGAGATTCAGGTTTGACCTCTTTCAACTTTATCCCATAAACAACCACCTCTCCCTCCCTCAGGAACTCTTCCAAAGCTGAATCTTTGAATCTCTTGTCTCACCTCCATCTCCTCAGTAGATTGCCCCACATACTTTCACCTTCTCCTCAGAACCACCAATTTCCCCTTTCCTATGATTTTCACTGAGGTCAAATAAACACATTTTTTTTCAGGCCCTGTACAGGGGCTTCACTTGCACAGGGCTGCAATACTTTTAAAGTGAGGAACCCCTTTACTAACCAGTCAAGGACCTTCACTGTCCTTTAAACTCTCTGTGAAGGTCCAGGAGGCGAGTACTCAAAAGGCCTGCTTTGCCACTGAATCGCTTATTTAAATTTGGACCCAGATTGAACCTGGTCCATCTTTCCTGCAGACTGGCTAGATCCTGCACAGAACCACCTTCTTCTTCTTTTTGTTTTTTAATTACATATACAAATACATATACAAAATGTTTACATAATATTACATGTACGTTATACTTGTAAATTCACATTTTTCATTTCATTATTTATAAACATTTAGTCATTTCTTACTTGCATTTTATCTTTCCCCTATATCATAACCCTGTGTCTTCCCTCCACCCGTGCATGACTTCCTAATTTTAATATTATAACTTTATTATTGTGATTGTACTCTTATATCTTAATAATTTAAACATACATTCTTGTATTTATGTTTATATTAACTGTGAGATCAATCTATACATATCAATAAATTTTTGTTGGAGCATCTTTTAACCATGTATTCGTCTACACACTTCCATTCCTGTTTGAGATTTTGGTTAGATTGACTTCCGGGTTGACGCGATCGGTTAATGGCGGATTCCCTCCGAGCTCCGGAGGGAATCGGCTCCGCTGAAGACGGGTCTTGCCGCGCCGGCGACGCGGGGACCCTTAGAAACCACAGGTGCTGATACCTGTGGACTTGGTGACTCAGTGGGCACCTTAAGCGCCCTCCTCGACAATCGAAGAGCCTTTTTAAAGGCTACGGAGAGGGTACGAGGAGCGGCGTGGTGCTGGGAGTAGACCACTACTTCAGTGGAGTGAAGCCGCAAGCCATTGCCGGAGAGCGTCAACTTTCTTCCCGATATTTGGACTGGAAACGAACACCCCGTGAGTAGAAGGAAATTCGGATTTTATAAAACTTATACCCTTAATTTGGAACAACCGGGGGGATGTGCTAAAGGGAAGTCCGCACCCCCCCTACATACAGATAATCTGAATCAAGGAGCGAAGAACTAAGATCGAAAAAACTTTGTGTCTTTTGAGATTGTTAAGATATTCCATGAATTTGAAAGAATTAAGTTTTCTTTTTATGCTGGAGGGAAGAGAGGAATTTTGGAAACTTTTGTGTACCCCCCCCCCCCGGATCCGGGAGTGTCCCGCGTACGAACCTAGCGTAAAAGAACAGGAGTTTGACAGCTGTCAAATGAGCTGTCAAACGGATGGACAAAGATAAGAATTGTATTACTTTATATCTCTCTGGACTAAAGGTGTTACATTTAACTAGAAGTGGTTGGAAACAAAGTAAATAACAAAGTAAAAGACTGTTGGTAAAGAACTCTGAGTAACTGGAATCCCCCTAGGGGGAACTAGTGACATTACAATGGCTGCAGAAGGAAAATTACTGGCAGAAATAGAAAGAGCCTTTTTTCTCGTGGGAATCTTGCAAGAGCAGGCTATGGCTATGGACAAACAACTCACGACCTTGGTTCCTAAAACAAGCAATTCTGCTGATGGAACAAAGGACTTGACTGTGAAAGACTCTGCAGTTGAATCAGAAAAGACATCTTTGGAATTGGTGGAAAAGGAGGAAGGAGGGGGAAAAGTACAGACAGAAAATATCAAGCAGAAATCTACGTGGTCAGGAAACAAAGAAGAAGTTTTTTGGATTACAAATTATGGAAAGATGAGAAAGATGAGAAAAGCAAAGGAGGAAGTCTCTGGATACTATGGAACATTGGAAGTTAAAACAGCAAAGAAACACAACTGGGACTTCCTCCTCTTTTCTGACTTTTATGACTTTGAACATGGGGGATCTTTGGCAGAACTTTGGCAGCAAGTTTTAATTAGGTCTGGAGTGAGAGAAGATGATGTGACTGTGACAGATATCCTTCGAAACCTGAAGACCAACAAAAAGGACTACCAACAAAATAGACAGAGAGAGACTGACAGAGACTTGAAGGCCTCTGATGTGAAGAATCCGGGCTAGGAGTTGTATGGGTGGACATTTATCTGGGAAGGGACAGAAACCGGGGCAGGGAAGGAGGGGGAAAGCAGAATCTAAAAAAAATTATGACTTTTGTGTTTTGTTATTTTGATTTATATTTTAATATAAAAAAGTGGAAATTTATGGTATAAGAACCTAGGTCGATCTTAGAAAAAGGATTTAATGCATATAAGAAAATGGGACAAACAAAATTTGGCCTAACAAAAAGAATTAAGTTTAAACATAACAAGAATAGGTTAAGGAGAGGGATAAGAACTTGCTGAATTAACTATGGAAATTGGGATGTATGGGAGGGGGTGGGGGGAAGTCAGGGAAAGAGGGTTAGGAAAGAAAGGAAATGAAACTATATATGTGTGTCTTTTGTATTGTTTTGTGTGTGTGTCTTTATAAAATGTGAAAATTTAATAAAAAAATTTAAAAAAGAGAGATTTTGGTTAGATTGCATTCTAATTGTTGTCGTCAATTTTGCTAATTCAATCAATTTTTAAAAATTGCATTGCCAATCTGCCACTGATGGTACTATTCAGATTTCCAATTTTTGGCAACCAGTAACCTAGCGGCAGCTGTTGCAGATAGAGAAATTCTCTTCATGTCTTTGGGGATGTCATTTGATACGATTCCTAGAAGGAATGCGTTTGGCTTTTTACCAATTGTTATTCTAAACATTCTTCTCAATTCCTCATGTATATTTCCCCATTTATTTATTTATTTATTTTCTCACATCCCCACTAGATGTGATACAAAGATCCCCCTGATACCTTACACCTTGAACATAAATTCGATGGTAATTTATAAATTTTGGCTAGTTTTAGAGGGGTTAAATAACACCTATAAAACATCTTCATAATATTTTCTTTGATAGAGTTACATGCAGTGAAATTCCATAGTTTTTCCCATAGGTCTAATGGAATCGCGTATCCAAAGTCCTGTCCCCACTTGATCATTACTTCTTTAATTTGTTCATCTTTGAGTTCCCATTCGAGCAATAAATTATACATTTTTGACAGATTCCTTTTGGAATTATTCAAGAGTTCTAGCTGGAATTTTGATTCTTCTTTTTGGAAACTGTTAAGTTGTGGGTAGACATAGCAGACGACACAGCGATTCTTCCAAAGCAGCTCTTTATTTGTAAGCTGGAACAGAACTGACTGAGGAGCTCAGTCAGCCTGCTTATATAAAGCTCCAGAACAATGTAACTGTTGCCATTTTCTAAAACTATCCAATCACTGAACGTCACTTTCAATCCTTCATTTGCATACAAACTATCCAATCACTGAACATCACTTTCAATCCTTCATTTGCATAACTATCGACAGTATCCCCCTGCTGGCCCAGGGTGAGAATTTCAGTACATAACACCCCTCCACACCGAGATAAGGCGTTAGTTACAATCGCAATGGTTTCCTTATATACAGCACTACACTTAATGGTTCATAGAATCATAGAATCATAGAGTTGCAATTCTGGGCTGCATCAATAGAAGTATAGCATCTAGATCAAGGGAAGTAATAGTGCCACTTTATTCTGCTCTGGTCAGACCTCACCTGGAGTACTGTGTCCAATTCTGGGCACCACAGTTCAAGAAGGACACTGACAAACTGGAACGTGTCCAGAGGAGGGCAACCAAAATGGTCAAAGGCCTGGAAACGATGCCTTATGAGGAACGGCTAAAGGAGGTGGGCATGTTTAGCCTTGAGAAGAGGAGGTTAAGGGGTGATATGATAGCCATGTTCAAATATATAAAAGGATGTCACATAGAGGAGGGAGAAAGGTTGTTTTCTGCTGCTCCAGAGAAGCGGACACGGAGCAATGGATCCAAACTACAAGAAAGAAGATTCCACCTAAACATTAGGAAGAACTTCCTGACAGTAAGAGCTGTTTGACAGTGGAATTTGCTGCCAAGGAGTGTGGTGGAGTCTCCTTCTTTGGAGGTCTTTAAGCAGAGGCTTGACAACCATATGTCAGGAGTGCTCTGATGGTGTTTCCTACTTGGCAGGGGGTTAGATTCGATGGCCCTTGTGGTCTCTTCCAACTCTATGATTCTATTATTCTATCTTGTCTAGCATTCATTGTCACCTATTTGCATATTAATTATTATTTTCATTCCAGAAGGAGATTACGTATGGTCCACACATAAACAGCCCAGGGATGATCAGTTTTGTGATGCCAGAGGCCCTACAAGACAAACAATTTTGCTTGCATAAAAGGCTAATCTGAACTCCATCAGAACATTGTTTGAATGTCTGTTGATCTCCATAACGGGCCTTAAGCACAATATGAAAGGGATCGCTTCAGTGGTGGCTGAGATGGAAGATATATGTGGTGTCTAAACTCTCTTTAGTTATCTTGAGGTCAGAACAGTGTACATTAAGGACTGTACTATTCTGATGACTTCTCAGGTTCTTCTTTATGACTGCCCTTTCGTTATTGCCATTCTTTCTGACAATAAATTATGTGAACTTGTACATTGAGCTGGAAACCCCAAGGACTCAGCTATATAGCTGCAAATATAAATTTTAAAGTGCATTTTAAGTGCATTATACAAATGTGACACTAGATGGCAACGGTGAGCTTATGGCAAATTCAATATACTTTTCAAACCATTTTTTTAAAAAGCATTTTTGTAGTGTTTTTTATATGTGTCTAGATTCCACCCAAATCTCAGAAGCCCTATTTAGGAATTCCAACATGAAGCTATAGAAAAGAAAGGGGCTGCCATCAAACATTGGCTGAAGGCCTGAGCCCCATCTATACACATATGCTGCCCCCCCACCCCCAAGATTCAGACTGATTCTATATTGCGAAAGGAGCCTACATGTGCATAGCTGACTTTACACTTTATGCCATTCCCCAGTGGAGGGCTGGTGATTATGTGATGGTGAGGGGCTGCGGGAGTAATCACCACTATTTGCTTTATGCAATTAACATGTGAGGTTTGAACATCTGAACAGGAGGTTAGAGACCTGCTACTCAGCTCTTCAGTGATAGCACTTTGAAGGGGTATACAGGGGAGTGGGATTTTGTTACAGAAACTTTCGGAGCCTTGCTTTGGGATACCCATCCTCATTCCTTTGGCGGGAGAGTTCTCACTTAGGGCTCCTCCACACTTTACCTAGAAAAGACGTTTTTGCCCTGCTGCTTTCCCTGGGAAAACCCACTCTTTAGCAATGAGCCAGAGCAAACATCAATACCAAATGACACCCAAATGACATTTGCTTAGATTCAGCGTTAGAGAGTGGGGTCCCCAGGCGCAAGAGCAAGTGTGGGCGAGCCCTTAGTTGGGAACCTTATAGATGCCCAATGCAACCCAAGGTTTCATTACTGACCATTCAAGGCAATTTTGAAATCTCTGCTCTTAAGAATAGTGCGAGAAAGCGGTAGTTCTGATAGTAAACAATGTATTGTTCAGCAAACTCCATTCTCTAGCTAGTAAGTATCAAACCATTTTGCTATAAACTTAATATGAATAATCAAATCAATGTTTATTACGGTCCAGAGACCCAACAAATTGTTACAAAGCAATGCACAATTCATACAGCCTACCTCCAGGTTAAAGAAGCATTTTGTTCAGAAGATAGGGATCATTGGTTCTTGCAACCACCAATAAAAACATTGCCACTGCTAATGTTCTAGCGTTTGTCCGGTCTTCCAATAGGAACCTGACATAGGTGTTGAACAATAGGAACCAGATAAGCATGCTGCTGAAGTGCCTTGTTGATCATGCACTTGTAGTCAGCACAGATTCTCACCGACCCGTCTGGCTAGGCAGGCGTGATGATGGGGGTTTCCCACTTGGCATGGTCAACCGGCTCCAAAACTCCTTGGACGATCAGCTTGTCCAGTTGTTCATCCACCTTAGCCTTGAGAGCAAAGGGAACCCGGTGTGGCTTTAGCTTGATGGGAGTGACTTGTGGATCAAAGCTAAAGGAGATGGGCGTACCTGTATATTGCCCCAAAGTGCCGTCCAAAACCTCGGCAAAGTCTTTGACCAGACCCTCAGTCTCTGCGTTAGAGATGCAGTTGATGCCGGTGACTTCCAGGCTGAGGGCATCAAACCCTTGGGAGGCTTGGCCACTGACCTTTGACCACCACCAGCCGGAGCAAGCCCGAAAAATCCTTGAAGGCGATCCGGAACCGGCTAATGCCTACCACGGGAATGTCGTTTCCCTGGTAGTCTCTCAGGTGTACAGGGTGAGAGTCGAGTTGCCTTTTGGACACTCTGGGTACCAGTCTTTTGATGGTGCTCCAAGACACGATGGACAGGGCAGACCCGGTGTCGATCTCCATGTCACATGGAGTTCCTTCAATGAGCACCGTGACGTTCAGCTTGCGTTGCATAGGTGAGTCAGTTTGGCCAATCATGGTTCCAGACGGGCAGCGGCAGTTGGTGAGAGTCAAACAGCTTTCCTTGGCGGACTGAAGACTTGGACTTGCAAGTCGGTGAAGGGGGGGTGTCAGACGGAGCCAATCGGCAGACCTTAGCGATATAGACCCTACTGCAACACTTCTGACAGATAGCATCTCTGAATCGATACTTGGCACGGGAATAGTTGCCTCCGCAGCCTGCACATTCCGATTGGCCCTTGGACTTCTTCTGGAACTTCCTGCACTCCCGCTTTGTCTGGTGCACATCATCGTCTTCACTGGAGGATGCCTCATCACTGTTGGCCTCTTCATGATGCACTGGAACTGGCTTCCTAGCAAGACGTGGGCTGCTGGCCTTGCGGATCTCCTGGGCGGAGCGTTCAGCAGCTTCCGAGGCCATGGCCTCCTGTAGCATGAGGTCTGGCTTGGCGAGGAGACACCGTTGCAGACAGATGTCCCAGACCCCGCAGACGATTCAATCCATCAGGGCATCGTCTAAGCCTCGGAACTTGCAGTGCATTGCAGCCTGTCGGAGGGCAGTGGTGTAGTTGTTAATTGACTCCCCCTCTGCCTGGTTCCAGTGGTAGAATGCATGGCGGGCAGCAATCTTGACGGCTTTGGCGCGCAGTGGTTGCAGAGCTTCTCTTGAATCGTGTCCTATGGTGTTGCCTGGACTGCTTCAGGCGCAACCAATGCTCGGGCCGTCTCAAACACCTCAGGCCCACAGAGGCTGAGGAATAGGCCCCGCTTCCGTTTCTTTGATACTTCTGTCAGCTCGTTGGCTTGGAGGTAACAGTCGAACCGAGCGAGGTAGGAGTCCCATGATTCAGAGGCTGGCACAAACGGCGGTAGAGGCACAAGTGAAGCCATGGTTCTGATCCCGGCGTGGAGGGCGATGGATGGAACACAGTGCTCTAGCCAGAACGGTCAGCTCTGAATTGGTTCTGTTCAGTGATTTCGCTCAGTGATTCAGCTCAGTGGTTTAGCTCAGTTCAGAGGGTGGCCCCATCTGGCTGTGCTCTGATGTCCATCGATCCCACCTTCGTCGCCAGTGTTAAGTTGTGGGTGAACATATCAGATGACACAGCGATTCTTCAAACAGCTCTTGTTTATTCAGAGGCCAGAACAGAACTGAGCTGAAGGGGTCAGTCAGCCTGCTTATATGGAGCTCCAGTACAACGTTACTGTAGCAACTTTCTAAAACTATCCAATCGCTGAACGTCACTTTCGATCCTTCATTTGCATAACTACCTACATTATCCCCCTGCTGGCCCAGGGTCAGAACTTCAGTACATAACACCGGTGAGAATCTGCACTGACTACAAGTGCACGATCAACAAGGCACTTCAGCAGCATGCTTATCCGGTTCTTGTTGTTTGGGGTGAGTGTGGCTCCTGGCATCTTCCAAAGCCTTATAGAGCGTCTCCTGCAAGGACGTCCGGGTGTGGTACCATATTTTGATGATGTCTTGGTGTCCGCAGACTCACACCAGCAGCTGTCGTTTACAACAGCAACACATGCAGTAGCTAGGTTTGCAAACTCTTGTGAATACCTCTTGGGTGGTACACCCTTCGTTGCTCTCTCAGACCAACGTAAGAGTTGCTGCTCTTCTTTGCTTTCTGGTTCAGCCTCTGAACTCTCTGGAGAACCAGTACTAAGCTTAATCAGTGGTTCATCCTCCTCTTCTGAGGGTCTTGTCATTATGTGAGATTTCCTCTCAATGACTGTGACAACTGAACTCCCTGAGCTATCGCTGTCATCATCAGTACTACTGAACTCAATAAGATCAAACTCATCATCATCAGAATCATCATCATCAGAATCATCTGCAGTGGGAAATGTGTGAACAATCACTCTCTCCTGTTCAGGAGCACTCTCTAGAAATTTTGTGAGAATCACCTGACCAGATTCAGACAAAATTACTCTGTAGAGACCCTTTTCATAACCCACAAAAATGCCTCTGGCATTCTTTACCCCACCTGGAGTTTCTGTTCTCACATGAGACCCAAAAACCTTGAAATGGGCAACTGAAGGTTTTCTCTGGAACAGTTTCTCAAAAGGAGAACATCCCAACTCTTTTGAAAACTTTCTCAACCACGTATAAGTAAATGACATTAGCGATTCAGCCCAGTACTCATGTGGCAGATGTGAACTTAGCAATTGCGCCTCCATTCCCTTTTGCAATTCTTTGTTCACCCTAACACAGACACATCTCTTCCATGCTTGTTCGGAAATAGCAATTTTGTGTCTTATCCCTTTCTTCTTCAGGAAACTCTGGAAATCCTGTGAAAGAAATAGCGGCATCTCATCTGTACAAAGACAAGCAATGTTAGCATCATGCATATTTTTAACCTTGTCACAAAACTCTTTAAACCTTTCTAAGGCTTCTTTTGGTTTCTCCAAAAGATAAATCCAGACATAATTTGTGAAAGAATCCACACACACAAGGTAATATTTTGCATTGCCTCTAGATGGTGCTAGAGGACCAATCACATCAGCATACACCCGCTGAAATGCTCTGTCGACCCTCGAGGTCACCCTCTTGGCGTCCTTCTTGGTCAGACCTGCAAAAGAGATCATGTTAAAATCACAAGAATTACATTCCATGTAATCACTTTGATCAAAAGTTAACAAATACAGTCCATCTTTCTCTTTGGCAGAAAGATACAACTCTCCATCTTTGTAGATTTCGCAGTTCTCATCATCATAGGACAGTTTCAGTCCCTTCTTGGCAAGCTGCGAAACGCTGAGCAGATTGTACTTCAACTCTGGAACCAAATAAACATTGCTTATAGTCAAGTTCAGACTTTCAAGATACACAGTTCCAATTCCGGTGGCTTCCAGCTCTTGACCGTTGGCTTGTTGCACAGCGAAGCTTTGCTTCTTAAACGTAGAAAATAGTCCTCTGTGTCGACACATATGCTGTGTACACCCCGTGTCTAGGACAAAGAAATTCCCCGCTTCTGGTGTGGTTTTAAGCGACATCAAAGCCTTTGCAGTCTTTGCCTTTGACGTGGTATGACCTTTGCCTGACGCCTCAGACTTTGTGGAGCTCACCTTGGCTCCTTTGTGCTGACGCGGCTTCTTACAGTACCGCTGAAGATGCCCAGTTTGGCCACAATTGTAACATCGGACAACGTTTAATGCCACAGCATTTTCTCCAGTAGCAACAGCAGTGGGGGTGTCAGAACTCCGTTCTTGTCTCCCCCTGTCCTTGACCTCCAGGGCGGCAAGTCTATCATGTTCATTAAGCACAACTGCATAGACCCTCTCCGAAGTTAACTGAGCCGCCGGTAGCGAACCAAGCTGACTGGCAATGGATTTGTAAGTCCGATTCAGGCTGTTTATCACCATGAAGCAAAACACTTCCTCCTGCAAACGGAAATTGCGTTCCACAATCTATTGCCGCAGATATTTCATTTCTGTCAGGTGCGCTTGAACATCTCCATCAGGCGCAAGCCTCAGGTTGGTCAGCCTCTCAAAATACAGCAACGCTGAAGAACCTGCATCTCTCTGATGTGTCCTTCTCAGCATGTCCCAAACCTCTTTCGCGTGCTGTAAATCCTGTATATGCACAAGCTGGGAATCTGACACACACAGAATTATAGCCGTCCTGGCCTTCACATTCTGTGTTTTTTTTAAAAAAAATAATTTTTATTGGTTTTTACAACATAGAAAAACCAAAACACATACAAACAAACAAGACACGACTTCCCCATACCTCCCCTTCACTGCATCCTTATTTTAAAAAATAATTATTAATAGCAATCCTTCAATCCTTTTTTATCCCTAACTTCCTTGACATTCTTTTAAGATTAAATTTTCACAGCTGTAATTCTCTGTTTCATACCCCTTGACATCTTAGCATTCCGAAATTTTACAACAGTTCTTAAGATATACTTTAAATTTTTTCCAGTCCTCTTCCACTGTCTCTCTCCTCTGGTCATGGATTCTGCCGGTCATCTCTGCCAATCCCATGAATTCAGTCACCTTAGTCTGCCATTCTTCCAGAGTAGGTAGTTCTTGAGTCTTCCAATACTTTGCCAAAAGAATTCTTGCTGCTGTAGTTGCATACATGAAAAATGTTCTGTTCTTCTTTGGAATCATTTGGCCGACCATGCCCAAGAGAAAGGCCTCCGGTTTCTTTACAAATGTCCACTTAAGGATTTTCTTAATTTCATTATAGATCATTTCCCACTAGGCCTTAATCTTTGGGCAGGTCCACCAAAGATGATAGAAGGTTCCTTCGCATTCATTACATTTCCAACAATTATTATTGGGCAAATGATATATCTTTGCAAGCTTGACTGGGGTCATGTACCACCTGTAGATCATTTTCATTATGTTCTCTTTTAAGGCACTACATGCCGTGAATTTAATGCCTGTGGTCCATAACTGTTCCCAGTCAGCAAACATAATATCATGGCCGATGTCTTGTGCCCATTTAATCATAGCTGATTTCACCGTTTCATCCTGTGTATTCCATTTCAGCAGCAGGTTATACATTCTAGACAGATTCTTAGTATTGGGCTCTAACAGTTCTATTTCTAACTTTGACCTCTCCTTCTGGAATCCTAGTTTCCTGTCCTGCTTAAAGGTCTCATTAATCTGATGATAATGTAACCAGTCTCGAACTTTAGATTTTAGTTTTTCGAAACTTTGTAATTTGAACTTTTCACCGTCATATTCTATAATTTCACAATATTTTGGCCAGTCTGAGTCCATGTTAAGTTTTTTTACCGCCTTAGCTTCCATTGATGATAACCACCTGGGGGTTTTGCTTTCCAACAAGTCTTTATAACGGTTCCACACATTATATAGTGCTTTTCTGACAATGTGGTTTTTAAAGCCTCTATGAACCTTTACCTTGTCATACCACAAATATGCATGCCAGCCGAAGTTGTTATCATATCCCTCCAAATCTAAGACATCTGTATTCTCAAGAAGTAGCCATTGTTTCAGCCAGCAAAAAGCTGCTGCCTCATAATAAAGTCTTAAGTCCGGCAGGGCAAAGCCCCCTCTATCCTTTGCATCACAAAATCTTAAATTTTATTCTGGGCTTTTTGCCATGCCAGACAAATTTGGATATATCTTTCTGCCACTTCTTGAAACAGTCCATCTTGTCCAGAATTTGCAATGTCTGAAACAAAAACAACAATCTCGGCAGTACGTTCATCTTAATAACAGCAATTCGGCCTAACAAGGAAAGTCTCAACCTAGACCATATATCAAGATCTTTCTTCACTTCCAACCAACATTTCTCATAATTGTCTTTAAATAAATTCACATTCTTAGATGTTAAATTCACCCCCAGATATTTCACTTTTTTTGTTATTTCCAAACAAGTTTCCCTTTGGAAACTATCTTTTTCCCCTATTGTTAAGTTTTTTTCCAGCACCTTTGTCTTCTGTTTGTTTAGTTTAAAACCTGCTACTTGACCAAATATTTCAATTAGTTCTAAAACTCTTTTCGTACTGGCTTCTGGCTGTTGCAAAGTCAGAACTAGGTCATCTGCAAATGCTCTTAACTTATAATGTTTAGCTCCGACCTGTATTCCTTTAACCAGCTGGTCCCTTCTAATCATATTCAACAAAACCTCCAGGACCGATATAAACAGTAGAGGGGATATTGGGCATCCCTGTCGTGTCCCTTTTTCTATTGGGATCTCGTCCATAACCACACCATTCACAATTAATTTAGCTTTTTGCTCAGAATATATTGCACCTATACCGTTTTCAAAACTTTGGCCTAACCCCATCCCTTGGAGATTCCTCTTCATAAAAGTCCAACAAATATTGTCAAAGGCTTTCTCCGCATCCACAAAAATCAAAACTGCTTTTCTATTTATGTCAGTCTCCAACAGTTCCAAAATGTCTATAATGTTCCTCACATTGTCTGACATATGTCTCCCTGGGAGAAAGCCTGTTTGGTCCTTGTGAATCTCCTCTAACAACACTTTTTAAAATCTTTTTGCTAAAATGTCTGCAAAAATTTTGTAGTCCACATTCAAGAGTGATATAGGGCGGTAGTTCTTAACTTGATGTTTCTCAGTTTCTGTCTTCGGTATAAGTGAGATGAATGCTTCTTTCCACGATTCGGGAGCCTTTTTCCCCTCCAAGATTTGGTTGCAGACTTCTTTCAATGGTTGTATTAGCCATTCCTTCAGTGCTTTATAGTATCTCGCAGTCAGCCCGTCTGGTCCTGGTGATTTTCCCAATTGCATATCCTGAATGGCACCCTCTATTTCTTGGTCTGTGATTTTCTCATTTAAAAACCTTTTTGTTTTGTTCTGAAATCTTTGACAGTCCATATTTTTTAATAAATTCTTCTATCTCTTGTTCATTTTTTGGCCCTTGTGCATACAATTTCTTGAAAAAGCTTTGAAAGCAATTACTTATCTCATTTGGTTTATTAATAGATTTCCCATCTACCTCGAGAGATGTCACAGTATTCAATTTTTGTCTCTTTTTCAATTGCCATGACAGCAGTTTCCCACATTTATCTGCTGACTCAAAAGTCTTTTGCCTCATTTGTTTTATTTTCCATTCTATTTCTTGATTCATCAGTTCCATATATTGAGTCTGGTAAAACTTTATTTCTCTTAAAATCTCCTGAGACTTAGGTTTAGATCTCAGTTTCTTCTCTCCTTCTTTCATTTGTTTCCAAATTTTTTCCTTCCTCTCATTCTGTTTTTTCCTCTTTATAGAATTCTGCTGGATTATGAAGCCGCGCATCACGGCCTTGCTTGCATCCCATATTGTTATTTTTTCGACATCTGATCTCAGGTTTATCTCGAAGTAGTCTTTCAATGTCTTTTGGGCCTTTTTGTAAATTGCTTCGTCTCCAAATAGGGTGTCATTCATTCTCCATCTAAAAGTTCCAGCTGTTGTCAGTTTCATTTCCATCTTTACTGCATTATGGTCGGAGCAGGTTTTTGGGCAGATTTCTGTTTTTTTAACCCTTGGTGCCAGATTGCTAGAAATCCATATTTGATCGATTCTAGTCCATGTCATTTTTGCTTCAGAGAAAAAGGTCCCCTCCCTTTCCAGCGGGTTCCTTGTTCTCCAAATATCAATCAAGTCCATGGTGTCAGTCAGTTCGAAGAAAGTCTTTGGTAGTCTCCCATCCTTAGATATTACTTGTCTTTGCACTTTATCCATGTTTGTGGAGACAACTCCGTTCATATCGCCCATCATTATGATTTTAAAGTCCATAAAGTCCATTAAAGTCTCATGTAACTTCTTGAAGAACTCGGCCTTCCCCTCATTAGGTGCATAAACTCCTACAATCAAAATCTTTTCTCCTTGGATTTGAATTTCCACTGCCAGATATCTTCCTTGTTCATCCTTAAAGATAATTTTTGGTTCCAATTTTTCCTTGACATAAATCACCACCCCTCTTTTCTTAACTTTATCTGAGGAAATAAATTCCAGTCCTAATCTCTTGTTTATCAGAAGCTTTCTATGTATCCTGGCAATGTGGGTTTCTTGCAGACAGATTATGTCTAAATGTTCTTTCTTTAATATGTGAAACACTTGGCCCCTTTTTCGGGGATGGTTTAGACCATTGCAGTTCCAACTCAGAAGTTGCAGAGACATTTTTTGTTACTGGGTATCTTTTCCACCGACTGCTCCAAGTTCTTGTTCCTCGTCGGTCGGTGCTGGGTTCAATCCAAATGATAAGTTTGCAATGTCCGGTATTTCCCTCTCCCTCACAGTTCCTTTCTGAAAATCCTCAAAGTTTCTCTCCAAAAAATGTTCTTTATCTTGAATTGTTTTTATTTTAATTTTCTTCCCTTTGAAGTTAAAGGACAACCCTTGTGGGAACTCCCACCTGAATGGGATGTTATTTTGTTTCAGTAGATCAACTAAGTCTTTGAATTGAGTTCTCACCTCCAAAAAATATTTAGGAATATCTTTGAAGATCTGTATTTGGGCGTTTTTAATGACCAATGCCTTCTGGAAATGTAGGTTCAATATTTTGTCTCTTTCTTCCTTAGATCTCAAAGTAATTAAGCAATCCCTTGGTTTCTTGCCTTGCTTCCTGCCAATCCGGAAGGCTGTAGTTATTGTAAATTCATCTTCTTCTCCTTCTAGCTCATCATTCCAAAATTCTTGGAACTTGTCTGTAAGAAATTCCCCAAGCTTGTCCTCTTCCTCCTCTGGTACCAATCTCAATTTCAGATTCTTGCCTTTCCTCTCCAGTTCCATAAGGGCCAAAGCTGCATCATGTTCATATACTTTCTTTGCAATAGGAACGAATTTCCCCTTAGTTTCCTCGGCAGTGCTCTTAGCGCTCTCAGCTATTTTCCTTGTTTCCGTGCTTTCTTGAATTAAACGATTTATAGAATCTGTATTAGATGATATTGCCATTGTGTTCAAGTCCAATCTTGCTGTCAGTTCTGTCAGTTTCTTAGAATTCTCTGTAGACTGCTTGGTAAGTGCTTCTAAGGATTGATTTATTCTGAGCAGTGCCTGTGTCATAGAATCCATTGATGCTGTTGTTACTTTTTCCTGTGCAGCTGATGCTCCTGATGTAGAGCCTCTTTTCTTTTGAGCCTGCTTTGTTCTGGATCTTGTTGATATTTCATCCAGTGGAGTGCTCATATCTCAAGGTCGTTCACACAGGAATAGTTGTAAGTGGAAAATCCCACTATTTCTGCCTCAATGCAACTGTCTCTCTTTTATTTATTTTTTTCCACATGCTTTTTATTGATTTTCAAAATAAAAGATACAGAAACATAATACACAAAATTAAATTCTCATTTTCACAGATTTTAAATATGACTTCCTTCAACCTTCCCTCAAATCATCCGTACTAACCTCTTTATAAGATTTCGCATTTGTTAGTTTGTAATGTCATTAAACATTTTGATTCTACCATTTCTCTTTCGACAATACCCTTTACTCTTTACAGAACTCCCTTAAAACCCACCAATGTTATTTGGCCCTCACTTAAGTTTTCCAGATAGTTCGTAAAACTTTCCCAGTCCTTGATAAACCTCTGATCTTTTAAGTATCTGATTTTCCCTGTCATTTTGTCCATCTCCACATATTCTAGCAATTTTGCTCTCTATTCCTCAATCGTCGGCAGACCTTCTGATTTCCAACTTTGAGCCAATAGGACTCTTGCCGCCGTTGTTGCATACTGGAACAGCTTGTGGTCTTTCTTTTTTATCTCCTTCCCTAGTAGGCCCAGCAAGAAGGCCTCGGGTTTTTTAACAAAGGTGTATCTTAAAATTTTTTTCAGTTCGTTATACACACTCTCCCAGAACTCTTTAACCTTTTGGCAATCCCACCACATGTGGTAGAAGGACCCCTCCCGTATCTTACACTTCCAACACTTATTGCAGGAACCATACATTTTAGCTAATTTTGCGGGGGTCAGGTACCAGCGGTAAAACATTTTCATTAGGTTCTCCTTCAGTGTCACACAAGCCGTAAACTTAATATGTTGTTTCCAAAGTTTTTCCCATTCTTCAAAATAAATGTTATGGCCAAGGTCTCTAGCCCAGTGTACCATTGCCGGCTTGACTTCTTCGTCTATTAAGTTCCAGTCTAGTAACAGGCTATATGTTTTAGATAGGGTTTTGTAATTATTATTAAGTGTCTCAATCTGGAATCTAGAGGGTTTATCGATATATCCTTTTTCTTTGTTATCTTTCTTAAACATGTTATTTATCTGCAGGTAGTGCAACCAGTCGTAAACTTGCTCTTTAACCTGGTCATACGGCTTCATTTTCCACTTTCCTTCCTCTTTCATTAATAGTTGTTCATAAGTAGCCCAATTAGCCCTCATATTTGTTTTTTTAACACTCATAACTTCTAGTGGCGACAGCCAATGCGGTGTTTTGGGCTCTAGCATGTCTTTATACCTCTCCCATACCTCAATCAATGGGCCCTTAAAAATATGATTTCCGAATTCTTTATGTGTTCTCCTGCGGCCGTGCCATAAATAGGCATGCCACCCAGACCGGTTGTCATGTCCCTCTAGATCTAGCACTTCCCTATCTTCCAGTTTTATCCATGTTTTCACCCAGCATAGGCATGACGCCTCGTAGTATAATTTCAGGTCTGGCAGGGCAAAGCCGCCCCTTTCCTTCGCATCTGTTAACAATTTGTATTTTATTCTCGGTTTTTTGCCCTGCCAGACAAATTTTGAAATCACCCTCTGCCAGTCCTTAAATACCTTCATGCCTTTAATCACGGGGATATTCTGGAATAGAAACAGTACTTTTGGGAGCACGGACATCTTAATTGTGGCTATTCTGCCCCAAAATGACAGTTTAAGCCTACCCCATGTTTCAATATCTTTCTTGACTCCCTTCCATACTGTTTCGTAGTTGTTTTTAAATAAGTCTATATTTTTTGGCGTTACCCAGATTCCTAGATATTTTACCTTCCTGGTCACCTCTATTTCCGTTTCTCTTTGCAACTCCTCTACTTCATCCGTGTACATATTCTTGACTATCATTTTTGTTTTTCTTTTATTTAGTTTAAAGCCTGCCACCTTCCCAAATTGATCAAATTCTGCAAGTACCTCTTTTAGTGAATCATTTGGGTCTTCCATTGTAACAACCAGATCGTCCGCGAATGCCTTGATTTTGTACCCGTTTCGCCCAACTGTAACACCCTTTATACCTTTATTTTCTCTTATTGAATTTAGTAGAACTTCTAACACCATTATGAATAGCAGTGGGGACAGTGGACATCCCTGTCTTGTTCCCTTTGTTATTGTTATTTCTGCTGTCTCCTCGTTGTTTATAATTAGTCTTGCCTTTTGGTCCGAATAGATTGCCTTTATCCCGTTGTAAAATTCGGTACCCACTTCCATGTATTCCAGTTGTTTTAATAAGAAGTCCCAAATTATATTGTCGAACGCTTTTTCAGCGTCCACGAATAGCAGCAGACCTTGTTTATCACACCTGTCCGTTAGGTATTCTATAATGTTTACGATATTTCTTATGTTGTCCTTCATCTGCCTACCCGGCAGAAAGCCCGCTTGATCTGTGTTTATTCTTTCTACCAGAACCTCTTTTAATCTCCTTGCCAGAATTCCTGCAAAAATTTTATAATCGATATTCAATAGGGAGATCGGTCTGTAATTCTTAATCTGTTGTAAGTCTGAGTCCTGTTTGGGGATTAGTGTGATTAATGCCTCCCTCCATGTCTCTGGGATTTCTCTCTCTTTAAGGATATTATTCATTACCTCTTGCAGTGGTTTCAGCACAGCTGACTCCATCTCTTTATAGAATCTACCAGTAAACCCATCTGGTCCTGGGGTTTTCCCTTTTTTTAAGTCCTTTATTATTACTTTGATTTCTTCTTCCTCTATTGGAGCACTCAATTTTCCTTTCGCCTCTATAGGGATCTTTTTTATATTCTTAGCTCTTAGAAATCTTTCTATTTTCCTCAAGTTGTTCTTTTCGGTGTTACTAAAGAGCCCTCTATAAAAATCCAAGAAGGCTTTCCTTATTTCTTTAGGCTTGTTTATTTCTTCTCCCTCCACTTCTATTTTGTTTATTATGTTCTGTTCCTTCCTTTTTTTGAGTTGCCAAGCTAGTAGCTTCCCTGATTTATTAGCATATTCAAAACTTCTCTGTCTCATTTTTTTGACTTTCCATTCAATTTCCCTATTTATCAGCATCGCATACTGAGCTTGCAGAACTTTAATGTTCTCTTTTATTCTCTTATTTTTTGGATTTTTAATCAGTTTTTGTTCGTTCTCCCATATCTGCTGGAGGATTTCTTTTTTCCCTTTTTCTCTTTTTTTGTTCTTAATTGCACTTTGTTGAATAAAGAAGCCCCGCATCACCGCCTTTCCTGCATCCCACACCACTTTTGGTCTAATTTCGTTTCCTAAGTTATCCTCAAAGTATTCCTTTAGCCTTTTTTTAGCTTTCTCTACTACCTCTTGGTCATCTAGCAAGTAGTCTTTCATTCTCCATCTATATGATCTTCTTTCCAGACCTTTCAGTTCCATTTTTATTGGGTTGTGGTCGGAAATTGTTTTAGCCTGGATCTCCACTCGTACCGATCTTGGAACTAATTCTGCTGAGATCCAAATCTGGTCTAGTCTCGAAGATGAGTCGTTCGGTTCTGAGTGGAAGGTGTATTGCCTTTCTTGGGGGTGTTTAAACCTCCAAATGTCTACCAGATTACAATTTTGAACCATTGAGAAAAAGGTTTGGGGTAACTTTCCTTCTTTACCTGAACTGTCCCTTAGCCTGTCCATCTCTAGGGACACCACCCCGTTCATATCTCCTAATAATATAATTTTCTGGTCAAGGTAATCGGATAACATTCCTTCTATCACCTTATAAAATTCCGATTTTTTGTCATTGGGTGCATATGTCCCCACTATTATTATGTTTTCTCCTTGCCAATTGATCTGTACTCCCACTACCCTCCCTTCCTCGTCTTTAAAGAGCTGTTGCGCTTCGATTTTTTTGTTAGTATAAATAACCACCCCCCTTTTTTTGCTTCGGTCCGACGATGCGAATTCATTCCCTAATCTTTTATTAATCAGGATTCTTTTGTGCTTTCTTGCTATGTGGGTTTCCTGTAGACAAATGATATCTAAACATTCTTTCTTTAGGATGTGCTCAATTTTATTCCTTTTGCTTTTGTCGTTCAATCCGTTAACATTCCAGCTCCAAACTTTTAACGCCATGATTGTTTATTTTTATGTGAGCCTACTGTCTCCCCTTAAACCCTTCCCGCTGTCTCCTCCTCCTCTTTCTCTCTTTTAATCCTCTAGAGGGAGTAAGTTGTATCCAAACAGGAATAACAAAGAAACAAGGAAGCAAATAGCCATACAAAGTTCCAAAAGCGAAAGTCCAACTAAAGACCCTACTTTGTTGCAATTTAGGGTGTTACAATTTTTGTCCACTAAAGTCCCATTATTTTATTTCAGATAAATCTTACTTTGTATCCACAGTCTTTTTTTTTTTTTTTGACAGTTCACTTCCAGGCGCTCACTGCTCAGGCAGCCTGGCCAGAGGCATCGACAGTGGAGAGTTTCCCGTTCAAAACTCTTTTCTTTAAGCAGGTTAAATTAAGTCAATTTTCTTCCCCCCTTCTCCTGCTCATTGGGGGGGGAGGTCCCCTTTCGATGTCAGGTTTAGCAAAATTAAAAAGCGTAAAAGCGTTCCCTTTAAGCACAGCTTACTCTTTTCATTGCTCAATCAATCATGCAGTTCCGGGAGGCAGACTTCCTTAATTTTTGCCTATCCCATTTTCAGCCAAATCTTCTTAATTTTAAAGTCCCGTTCACTTTATTTGCAGTTCTTACTCACGGGTATTGTTGCCAATCGGTAGTTTCAGGAAAGAATCGGCGCTCTCCGTCAATGGCGACGCGGCTTCGCTCTGTGAGCTGGGTTGCGATCCTCAGCACCGCGCTCACACCCGATGCCGCTCCGGAGCCTTTAAAAAGGCTCTTTTGCGATACCGGGGGGCGCAAAGGTGCCCACCGAATCTCCTTGTTCACAGGCTTCAGCGCCTGTGATTTTAGGGGTCCCCCGCTCGCCGTAGCGGGTCAGACCCGAACTCACGGAGCAGTCCTGCTTCGGAGCTCGAAGGACCGCCATTAAACGCTGGCGCCGACCGGAAGTCCTGGCCTTCACATTCTGTGACTCCCAAGCACGCGTTGGTGCTGCAGGGATGGGGTTCTCAATCACCTCAAACAGTCTCTGATTCTGCAGCAGGGCCTTCATCTTAATAGACCAAGATGCATAATTGTCATTGGTCAGGAGGGGTGGAGAAGGCAAGCCTCCACCCTTCTTAGCATCCATTTTGAGTCCTTTGCAGTAAAACTCACTCTCAAGCAGCTAAATCCAAAAGCTGGCTTGTTTACGCTCTTGCCACCTGGCAGCTCTTAACGCTAGCTGCTTTGGAAAGTCCCTTTCCAACAGTTCGTGAGAGCCTAGTCACAACAAACTTTGTTTTTGCCTCTCTGAGGCATAGCCTGACTGTCCAGCCCTCTCGAGTAACTTTCCACTTGACTGGCGGGCGTTGCTTAGCAACAGTGCATTCCTTCCCTTGGACAGGAAACCACAAGAATCTCTGGAATGCAGGCCTCTTCTCAGTTGGAGCTGTTTTCCCAAACGCTGATCCCCGTGAAGCAGAGAATGAATCAATTTGCATTCACACCTTTAAGCCCGAAATTTCTCATACCTTGGGCTCCGTAGCTTTGCTGTCAGCTTCGTCTGGTCAGCTTCTGGCTGCAGAGGATCAGCTTTCTCACTTCAGGCTTCCATGGAACGTTGAAAACAGCAGCTCTGCTACCCTTTTTGCAGACTCCCATGGATCGAAGAAACCAGCAACCGGCATCTGCTACCACTGTTGGAATTCTGCCTGGGTCAGAGGAATGTGCCACAGCGTAGGCACCGGCAGATATTCCTTGTCGACCTCCCCGCTGCGCCACTCTGCTAATAAGCAGGCGAGGTCTCGGCGATTCTTCTCAGATGTGTGAGAGGAACACACCGTTCTTCCTCTCTCCCCTTTGGTGTCCCCCAGGGAGGGGAAAGATGCAGACAGAAATCTATTTACATCTTTTATTTCTGTCTCTTACATCAGTACAGAGAAACATGTCTGCACTCCACAGCAGTAAGAATAAACTCCACCCATGTACTTCCAGTACGGGTCATATGACACACACACTGAGCTAACATCCGGTGCTCAGTACAGAATGGACTGCCCCTTTGTTCCCATGGCAACAGTCACAAACATCCTGTTTGGCTTTCCAGCCACAAGCAGCTGACTGAGCTGCTAGAGCCTTTGCTTGCTGCAGCATTGGTGCTTGCTGCAGCATTGATTGCTGCAGAGAGGGGAGGCGCAGACTGGGCATCAAGAAACTACTCTGCTGGGGAAGGTTTAAGCACTGCCCACTCTCAGATTCTGCCAGTGTGAATAAGCAAGCCATGGAATAGAGGGGCTCTGAATGGTGAAGGGTTTTTTTTTTCACCAATAACAACAGACAAGGGAGGCATTTGCCTGATTGCTCTCGAGAAACCCCCTGATACCCTTAACAGCAATCTGAGAGTCCCTGATGTTGCTGGAGGGTAACCGTGTGAAAGCAGCATAATGAGCCAGACCGGAACAGCCGCGGAGACGGAGCAGGAAGCTATGGTGCAAGGGCTAATTGAGAGGAACTGAGACCTCGAGGCGCACGTTGCTATGCTGTCAGCCCGGCTGGAGGAGAGGCAAGCACAGGATGGTCAGGTCAGAGCCACCCCTATTGGAAAGAAGGTCCCAGGGCTAGTGAATAAGTTTGGAGACAAGCCCCAAGATTACAACACATTTAAAACAGAGATACAATATGCGTTGGAATTGCAAGAAGGGAGTTTACTAGCGACCGGGAGCACGTTGCTTTTGTAACTGGACACCCTGAGGGGTGTGCTCACGAATAGATTAGGCTGCTCATAGCAGCGGGGAACAATGCTTTGAAAGACCTGAAGAAATTTTATCAGGCGACGGACACCATGTTCTCCAGCGAGGCGGAAGGAAGTGTGACACGAAGGGAGCTGCTGAGTTTCAAACAGGGGTCTCTGACCGTCAGGAGCTACTGGTCGCGTTTTGCGATGTTAGTGCACAAGCTAGGCTGGACCTAGACTCTGAACCCCTGCAAGCTCTGTTTGAGGCAGGTTTGAATCCCGAAGTAAAGGGTGAATTATCCAGAGCCCCCCACCCACGGTCCATGGATGAGCTAACTAAAACGGTGTTAGTGGTTGGAGTATGGCAGGAGGTGCGGGCTCAGGAAAGGCGGGAGGCCAGAGGAGAGCGTTTCCACAGCAACCGCATTCCTGAGATGTCTACAGGGACTTCCCACAGTCTGCCGGCAGCCGAGCCAATGGAAATTGATGGAGCCTGTGCGCGAGAGTTTTCAAACGCTGGTGAGTTCAGGAAGAAAGAGGGGAGGAACTGGAAAACAGCCAAAAAGTGTTTCATCTGTCAGCGCCCTGGACATTTCTCAAAGGTCTGTCCCCAGAAAAAAGCCTGGCAAGGCATGATGGGGACAGCAGGCAAAGAGGAAGAGGGAGAGAAGGCTCAGGAGCAGGGAAGCAAAAAAGCCTGACCGCAAACCAACAGGGGCAGCAGCCAGGCAGGCGACCAGTAGAAGAGCCCCAACCAGACCCTCCCAAGGCAGGCATAGCAGTTGAAGTGGTGCTAGAACTCCCTAATGGGCACCCAGTAGAAGTCCACACTTTTCTTGATTCGGGTTCTTCTTGCATCTTTTTCAGCAGAGACTTCACTCTGGAGCACCAACTACACCTGTTGCCACTAGATTTCCCCTTTCAAGTGACCACCATTGATGGCAGGGAGCTACTGGGGGGGGGGAATGACACACCAGACACCCCCGATGAGGATGAGGGTTTCTAGGCACGCAGAAACTATTGCCTTTCATGTGGTCACAATGGCAGGACCCCCCATTATACTGGGAATGAGTAGGTTGGCACTCCATGACCCAGTGGTGTCGTCGCATCAACGTTCCCTCACCTTTGGGTCGGCTCACTGCTTGGAACACTGCCTGGGGGAAAGGAACCAAGAACGACTATGGCTGGGGTGACTCTGGAGGAGAAGGGGCATGTACCACCACAACATGCAAATTTGAAGGAGGTATTCAGCGAGAGACAGGCTGACAAGCTGCCCCCCCCCAGGCCCTATGACTGCCAAATCAACCTGCTTCCAGGGGCCCAGTTGCCGGTGGGTAAGCTGTATTACATGTCCAACCAGGAGATGCAAGAGTTGAGACAGTTTATTGACAAGAACTTAAAGAGGGGTTTCATAAGGGAATCGCAGGCCGTAGGGGGGAGCCCAGTAGTCTTTGTGGACAAGAAAACGACGAATCAGCATCGCCTTGTAGTTGATTATTGCCTCCTGAACAAGGTAACTGAACCCGTAGCCTTCCCCATGCCCAGAATTGACAATGTTTTGACGCATGTGAGGCAGGAGAAATTTTTTACCAAGCTGGACCTCAGGGAAGCATACAATCTGATTAGAGTGAGAGAGGGGGACAAATGGAAGATGACCACGTTCACCCCCCTGGGGGCATTTGAGTATCTTGTCATGCCATTTGGATTACAAGGGGACAGCGCCTGCTTTCAAGCCTTTATGCACCAAGTGTTGGGTCCCCTGCTGTACAAGAATTGTGTGGCCTTTTTGGATGATCTTCTCGGAAAATGAAGCACAGAACATGAAAGACGTCAGGCAGGTGCTAGAGAGACTGAAGAAGCATCAGTTGTGGGTCAAGCTGGATAAATGCCAATTCCATGCTCGAGAGGTGGAGTTCCTGGGGTACTGACTGAACCCGGAGAAGGTGAAAGCAGTGCTGGAATGGAAGAGCCCCAAAACAAAGAAGGATGTGCAGAGGTTCCTAGGTTTCAGCAACTTCTACAGGAAGTTCATCAAGAACTTTGCTCACCTGACAGCACCCATAACGGATTGTCTCAGCGGCAAGAAGAAGTTTGCGTGGACCAAGGAAGCGCAGCAGTCCTTTGAAAGGTTAAAGAAGGCCTTTGCCTATGAGGAGCAGCTCCTGCACATGGATCCTGGGAAGCCACTGAGAGTGGAGATGGACACTTCAGTCCGGGCCATCGGAGCAGTACTGTGGCAACAAGGGTCAGGGGAGGACTGGAGACCTTGTGCATTTTTCTCCAGGAAACTGAGCAAGTCAGAGCAAAATTACACTGTTAATGACAAAGAATTGCTAGCCATTTATGCAGCCTTTAGGCAGTGGAGACACTTTTTGATTGGGGCGCAGCACCAGATCCAGGTCCGAACAGACCACAAGAACCTGGAATACTGGCGGACAGCGCACATGCTCAACCAGAGACAGGTCCAGTGGTCACAGACGTTCTCACAGTATCACTTTGAGATACAATACATTCCTGGGGGGGGGATGTGAGGGCGGACGCACTTTCCAGGAAACCTGAGTACATGGAAGGGGAAGGACCTCTTGTGGCCAGGCACATGTTCCCAGTAGACTGATTGTTGTGTGGGGGAGCACTGGTAAGGGAGCAAGAACTGGCTGGGCTCATCAGACACGATGAGTTTGCTCAGACTAAAATCAGGGAGCTCAGAGATGGAAAAGGGGGAAATGGGGGGGTTGAGGAAAAAGGAGGGCTCTTGTACTACAAAGGGGCACTGTATGCGCCGGGAGAGGCATTGAGGGCCAAAATACTTAGGCAGCTCCATGATAACCCCACAACCAGGCATTTTGGGCAGCATAAGAAACTACTGTGCTGGGGAAGGCTTAAGGACCGCCCACTCTCAGATTCTGCCAGTGAATGAGCAAGCCACGGAATAGAGGCGCTCTGCATGGTGAAGGGTTTTTTTGTTTTTGCTTTTTTATAATATTTTATTAGAGTTTCACAAAAATTAACAACAATAAAGTTAACTCACATCACAAAAACCAACAAACACATACATCAAAAATACATACAAAAAGACAGAATAACAAAAATAAAAAAGAAACATAGAAAAAGAAAATTAAGGATTAAAAAGCAGAACTCTGATTCAAATTAATAGCCTTCCAGATCTTATTTTCCTTGCTTCCACCCACCTTCCTTTCCGTATACCACTTTAAAATTAGTTCAGCAATTATCATATTATTCAAATTCATCCTTTATCCTTCCCTTTACACTCTTATTTATCTTAATCACTAGAACCCCTTCATTTCATTTACAGTGCCTTTAGCATTCATAAATTTTACAATGTTTTTGTAGATAAACTTTAAACTTCTTCCAGTCCTCTTCCACCTGCTCTTCTCCTTGATCTCGAATTCTGCCGGTCATTTCTGCCAGTTCCATGTAGTCTATAACTTGCATCTGCCATTCTTCCAGGGTGGGTAAGTCTTGTGTCTTCCAGTGCTTTGCGATGAGTATTCTTGCTGCTGCTGTGGCATACATAAAAAAGGTTCTGTCCTTCCTTGGCACCAATTGGCCGACCATGCCCAGGAGAAAGGCCTCTGGTTTCTTTAGGAAAGTATACTTAAATACTTTTTTCAGTTCATTATATATCATTTCCCAGAAAGCCTTGATCCTTGGGCAGGCCCACCAAAGGTGAAAGAATGTTCCTTCCGTTTCCTTACATTTCCAACATTTATTATCGGGCAAATGATAAATTTTTGCTAGCTTGACTGGGGTCATGTACCACCTATAAATCATTTTCATAATATTTTCTTTTAAGGCATTACATGCCGTAAATTTCATACCGGTGGTCCACAACCGTTCCCAGTCAGCAAACATGATGTTATGACCAATATCTTGTGCCCATTTTATCACAGCAGATTTAACCATTTCATCCTCAGTATTCCATTTCAACAGCAGATTATACATTCTCGACAAAATCTTAGCACTGGGTTCTAACAATTCTGTTTCCAACTTCGATTTTTCCACCTGGAAGCCAATTTTCCTATCCGAGTTATAGGCCTCTCTTACTTGGAAGTAGTGTAACCAATCCTGCACCTTATCTTTAAGTTTCTCATAACTCTGCAATTTCATTTTGTCCCCATCTTGTTCTAAAATTTCCCAATATTTTGGCCATTTCGATCTCATGTTAAGTTTTTTCAAGGCCTTAGCTTCCATTGGTGAAAGCCACCTTGGGGTTTTATTCTCCAAGAAATCTTTGTATCTGACCCAGACATTAAACAATGCTTTTCTGACAATATGGTTTTTAAACGCCTTATGAGCTTTATCCTTACCGTACCACAAGTATGCATGCCAACCAAAAACATTATCATGTCCTTCCAAATCAAGAATGTCTGTATTCTCAAGAAGTAGCCATTCTGTCAGCCAGCAAAAGGCTGCCGCCTCATAATATAAAGTCCGGCAGCGCAACCCCCCCTCGTTCCTTTGCATCAGTAAGAATTTTGTATTTAATTCTGGGCTTTTTGCCCTGCCAGACAAATTTAGAAATTTCTTTTTGCCACTTCTTGAAACAGTCCATCTTGTCAATTATTTGTAAGGTTTGAAACAAGAACAACAATTTTGGCAATACATTCATTTTAATAACTGCAATTCTACCCAGTAAGGAAAGCTTTAGATTTGTCCACATTTCAAGATCTTTTTTCACTTCCGACCAACACTTTTCATAATTATCTTTAAATAAGTTAGCATTCTTCGAAGTCATATTCACCCCTAGGTATTTTACTTTTTTCATCACTGTTAAACCTGTTTCTCCCTGAAACCTTTCCTTCTCTATTGGTGTCAAATTCTTTTCCAAAACCGTTGTTTTTGATTTATTAAGTTTGAACCCTGCCACCTGCCCAAATTCTTGTATTATTTCCAAAGCTCTTCTAGTACTAGGGATTGGCTCCTGTAATGTCAAAACTAAGTCATCTGCATAAGCTTTCAGTTTGTAATGTTTAGCTCCGACCTGTATACCCTGAATCTGTTGGTCCCTTCTACAGTGGTGCCCCGCAAGACGAATGCCTCGCAAGACGAAAAACCCGCAAGACGAAAGGGTTTTTCGGTTTTTGCGACGCTTCGCTAGACGATTTTCCCTATGGGCTTGCTTCGCAAGACGAAAGCCCATAGGGAAATCTCCGGAGACCTCTTTTAAATGCTGGCGGTGGGGAGCAAAGCCTTCCCCCCCCCTCCGGACTTCAGAAGAGGTCCAGGAAGGCCGGCGGGGGTGAAAGGCTTTGCTCCCCACCGCCAGCATTTTAAAAGCGGTCCGGGATAGCAGGGAAGCGCTTCCCGCTATCCCGGACGGCTTTTGAAGGCAGGCAGGGGGGAGCAAAGACTTTTGCCCCCCGCCAGCCTTCAAAAGAGGTCCAGGACCTCTTCTGAAGGCGGGCAGGGGGCAAAAGTCTTTGCTCCCCCCTGCCTGCCTTCAAAAGCCGTCTGGGGGCTTTTAAATCGCCCCGGACAGTCCCGGGGCGATTTAAAAGCCCCCAGTTAGGCAGGCAAGGGGGACAAAGACTTTTGTCCCCCACCCACCTTCGGAAGAGGTCCTGGACCTCTTCCGAAGGCGGGTGGGGGACGAAAGTCTTTGCTCCCCCCTGCCTGCCTTTCCGGGAGAGCGGGAAGGCAGCGCTGCCTTTTCCGCTCTCCTGGAAGGCAGGCGGGGGGAGCAAAGACTTTTGCCCCCCGCCCGCCTTCAGAAGAGGTCCAGGACCTCTTCTGAAGGCTGGCGGGGGGCAAAAGTCTTTGCTCCCCCCCCGCCTGCCTTCAAAAGCCGTCCGGGGGCTTTTAAATCGCCCCGGACAGTCCCGGAGCGATTTAAAAGCCCCCGGTTAGGCAGGCAGGGGGGACAAAGACTTTTGCCCCCCCGCCCACCTTTGGAAGAGGTCCTGGACCTCTTCCGAAGGCGGGCGGGGGACAAAAGTCTTTGCTCCCCCCGCCTGCCTTTCCGAGAGAGCCTGGTCTGAAGGCGGTTTCCATAGGAACGCATTAATTGATTTTTAATGCATTCCTATGGGAAACCGTGCTTCGCAAGACGAAAAACTCGCAAGACGAAAAGACTTGTGGAACGAATTAATTTCGTCTTGCGAGGCACCACTGTAATCATGTTTAGCAGCACCTCCAGGACTGAAATGAAAAGCAGAGGGGAAATTGGGCAGCCTTGTCGTGTCCCTTTCTCTATCTTAACTTCTTCTGTAACCGCATTGTTCACTATCAGTTTTGCCTTTTGTTCTGAATAAATCGCCCCTATACCGTTTCCAAACCTTTCTCCCACCCCCATCCCTTGCAAATTTTTCTTTCCTCTTAAAGTTTCCTCTTTATAGCATTTTGTTGAATCAAAAAACCTCTCATAACGGCTTTGCTTGCGTCCCAGATTACTCTTTTTTTCCACAGTTGTCTTTAAATTTATTTCAAAGTAGTCTTTCATAATTTTTTGAGCCTTCTTGATTGTTTCAGGATCTCTAAACCAGGTGTCATTCATTCTCCATCTAAAGGAACCAATCGGTGTTAGTTTCATGTCCATTCTCACGGGGTTATGGTCGGAGCAGATTTTTGGGCAGATTTCCACCTTCCGTATCTTGGGTGCCATCCCTCTTGTAATCCAAATTTGGTCAATTCTTGTCCAGGTCATGTTAGCTTCAGAGAAGAAAGTCCCCTCCCTTCCTAGGAGGTTTTTAGTTCTCCAAATGTCAATCAAGTCCATATTGTCTGTCATTTCAAAAAAAGTATTTGGTAGTGTCAGGGGCTCAGGAGCAGCGGCACAGGGGAGAGAGGAAAGGGAGAGCGAAGGGGAAGAATCTGAGGGCAGCATAGGGGAGTATGACAGTGACCCGAGAGATTCCATGAGCTTCTCCAGCGAATCAGAAGATTCCCAGAGGGGGCCGCCGATGGCCAGGGCAAGGGGGGTCCCAGGGGGGACGCACCAGAAGCAAGGGGCCAGCGGGGACTCCCAAAGCAGCAGCGGGAGATCAGGACCAGCTTCCCCACCAGAGCGGAGTGTGGGGAAAAGTCCCATGTATCAGGGCCAGCGTCTCCTCCAGCAGGGAGAGAAGATGAGTCAGGGCTGACCACGCCTCTATCGGAGAGTGGGGGAACGGAGGGGAGGTCAGGTCCAGCTAGCCTCCCCAAAGGGGGAAGCAGTAACAGGAGCAGTGTAACGGTCAGGAGGAAGGTTGCCGGCTGGGCGCGCGCGCCAAGTTCAAATGTACGAGCGCGCGGGACAGCAGAAAACCCGGATTGGGAACCAGGTCCTAAAGCCCGCCGGAGGCAGGTGGAAGACTTAGGGGACTCAGCGTCAGAAGAGTCTAGAAAAGGCAAGACCCCAGCGGACAGGCGGAACCAGAGGAGGAAAGAGCAAAGGAAGAGGTGGAGCAAGGCTAGAGTCTTAAGCTGGTGTCTGGGGGGAGGAGATTCAGACGGAGCTTCAGCGGTCTAGAGTTTGAGACGTAGAGCTGCGCGCTGCGGCTTTGAAAGCGAAACTGAATTTCAATAGAGACTTTTGTATATAACAACGAACTGGCGTTGGTCCTTTGTGAGCTGGGACCTCGGGCAGCTCTGACAGGTAGTCTTCCATCCTTTGTGACTACCTGTCTTTCAGATTTGTCCATATGTGTTGACACAACTCCATTCATATCTCCCATCAAAATGATGTTCTGGTCCAAATGGTTCCTCTTGAAGTTTCCTCTTTATAGCATTTTGTTGAATCAAAAAACCTCTCATAACGGCTTTGCTTGCGTCCCAGATTACTCTTTCTTCCACAGTTGTCTTTAAATTTATTTCAAAATAGTCTTTCATAATTTTTTGAGCCTTCTTGATAGTTTCAGGATCTCTAAACCAGGTGTCATTCATTCTCCATCTAAAGGAACCAATCGGTGTTAGTTTCATGTCCATTCTCACGAGGTTATGGTCGGAGCAGATTTTTGGGCAGATTTCCACCTTCCGTATCTTGGGTGCCATCCCTCTTGTAATCCAAATTTGGTCAATTCTTGTCCAGGTCATGTTAGCTTCAGAGAAGAAAGTCCCCTCCCTTCCTAGGAGATTTTTAGTTCTCCAAATGTCAATCAAGTCCATATTGTCTGTCATTTCAAAAAAAGTATTTGGTAGTCTTCCATCCTTTGTGACTACCTGTCTTTCAGATTTGTCCATATGTGTTGACACAACTCCATTCATATCTCCCATCAAAATGATGTTCTGGTCCAAATGGTCCAACAACGTCTCATGCAGTTTCTTGTAAAACTCTGATTTCCCCTCATTTGGTGCATAGACTCCAATTATTAGTACTTTCTCTCCTTGTAGCTGTATTTCAATTGCTATAAATCGTCCCTGTTCATCTTTAAAAAGAAATTTTGGTGCCAATTTCTCTTTTGCATATATCACAACTCCTCTTTTTTTAACTTTGTCCGATGAGATAAATTCTTGGCCTAATCTCTTGTTTATCAATAATTTCCTGTGGAGTCTTGTTATATGTGCTTCTTGTAAACAAATCAAATCCAATTGTTCCTTTTTTAACATATGAAAGATTCTCTTCCTCTTGCTAGGGGAGTTGAGACCCCGAATGTTCCAGGTTAACATCTGCAGAGACATGTTGTGGTTATTGTAAAGTTCCTCCGACTGCTCCCAAGAGTTGTTCTTCTTCTGATGGTTGTGTCTCTTTCTCTAGTCGGTTCAACCCCAGAGGGTGTCTGTCTAGATCAGATGGTCCCAATCCTAGTATCTCCAAATCTTTTGTTCTTGCCTCCCTTCGTAGTTCTTCACCAAAATCTTTCAGGGAACTCACTTTATCTTCTTTTGATCTTATCTTTATTTTCTTTCCTTTAAATGTAAACGAGAGGCCTTGCGGAAATTCCCACCTGAACAAAATGTTGTTTTTCCTTAGTAGGTCAACCAAATCACTGTAGTTAGCTCTGAGATCTAATAGGTATTTTGGGATATCTTTAAAAATCTCAATTCTCTCACTTCCAATCTCCAGTGCTTTCTTGTAGTGCAGGCCCAATATTTTGTCCCTATCTTCTTTCGATCTTAGTGAAATCAAGCAGTCCCTCGCTCTGTTCTTCCTTTTAACTCTTCCCAGCCGAAAAGCACTCACTATCTCAAAATCTTCTGATTCTAGACCCCAAAAGGTCTCAAATTCCAATGCAAGGAACTCTACTAATTCTCCTTCCTCTGTTTCTGGGACTGATCTTAATCTCAAATTGGCCTGTTTTTCCTTAAGTTCAATCAGGGAGAATTGTGCCTTGTAGTCATCCAGTTTTCTATTTATTGGTGGTATTTTTTCCTCTCTCTTTCGCTTCCTCTGCTGTCTGCTTAGTCTCCTTGGATTCCTGCAGTAACCTGTCAATTGCCTGGGTATTGGAATTCACTTTCTGTCCTACGTCATTCACCTTTTGTCCAAGGTCTTGGATAGTTGAGGTATTTAGATCTATCTTAGTTGTCAAATTCTGTAAAGCTGAAAGGATCTTGTCCAACGTTGTAGATTCTGGTCCTGCTGGTCTTGCTCCCTTAAGTTCTTCTCTTTCTGTGGCTTGTGAGGCAGAAAGACCTGTTACAGATGCTCTTCTATAATGTTGTTGCTGCTGTGTCAACAATTGCGACTCTTGTCTAGTTTTATATTTTATTACTTTCTCTTTCTCTTTCTCTTTCTCTTGCGCCTTCTCCTGCGACTTATCTTGTGAATTGTCTTGATCCATTCCTGTGTCTCAAAAAGTCAAGGTCACTTACACAGTTCTCACAGCTCCCAGGTTTGTTTCTCAGCAGTGAACAAAAATAACAGCTGCAACGGAAAATCCCCAGCTATAACAAAGAGTTCCTCTAGGGGAGCAGAGTAGCAAAATGTATCCTGGATGGTAGTTTTAAAACAATGTCTTTACAAGTATATCCATATTACTCAGAAAGCAACAGTTACAGGCTCAAAGTTTCTCTTGAAAGAGTAGCTATTCTTTTGCAGAGGTCTGCAGTACTACTTATAATGTCTCTAAAGCGGTGCAATCAAAGTAGCCATTCAATTACTTAAGGCAGTCCGGGATCAAAGATTGAGTGGTGGGTTCTATCCCCCCCCCTTCTCTTTTAAGGGGGGGGTCTCCTGTCAGGCAATGCAATTTAGCTCTTATGACAAATCAATTTCTTTGGTTCCAAGCTCCTTTGTCCCTTGCTTTCATTTTGTCTACCTGATCGGCAAAGCGGGCTTCCTGTTTTAGACTTTGCCGTTTTCAGGTTCAAATTCAAGATCAAAGTCCCGGATCAAAGTTTCAAAGTCAAGTTCCAAGTTCACTTCTTTAAAGTCTTATTCTTTTATCCTTTCAAATTTCCCCAGTTCTTACTCACGGGTAGATGTTTCAGTTCGATGTTTCACAGGAAAAAGGTCAGCGCTCTCCGGCAACTGCTGTGCAGCTTCACTCCGCAGAAGTAGCGATCGACTCCCAGCACAGCGCCAAACCCCCGCTCCACTCTGGAGCTCTTTTCAGAGAGCTCCTTTGACAGTTCGGGGTCCCACGGTCCCACTGAGTCCCACGGCCCCAGGCTTCTCCCGCCTGCGGGTTTTTTGAGGGTCCGCCGCTTCGCTGCAGCGGTGGACCCGATTTCCACAGAGCTTCTCCCTCCTGTTAGAGGGAATCCGCCATTGCTGATAGGCGCCGCCTCCGGAAGGGTTTTTTTTTGCACCAATAACAAAGCTTTACAACAGACCAGGGAGGCATTTGACTGATTGCTCTCGAACAACCTCCTGATACCCTTAACACCAGATTTAGAAGGCGTTTGGGCCAGATCTGGCCCCTGGGCCCTAGTTTGCCTACCCATGTGCTTAACTGTCAAGCTACATTTCATTCTGTAATGCCTCATGAAAGCTCCATTCAGTGAAAACCTTATCTTGAATGAGCCCTGAAATACTGCATTCAAATGTGCTGAGAATAGCACTAGAAGTGAAGAATTCAACCCTGATGGAGAATGTGTACCAGATGCAGGGCTGCCTCTGAAAGCGGCAAGGCTGTTTCTCCTCCTTTCTCTCAGTCCCTTGGCAGCACCTGGTAACACACGACACCATTGGCATGTAAAGCAGGGAAGCACAGAGCAACTCTGTTACTCCTTAGTAAGCTGAATGAGTCAATTACTCTTGGATGCTCAGCCGTGTTTTTCTCTAAATGGAAAACAAAGAAATATTGTTTTCAATCATCAAATCTAACATGCATGGCCAATGGCCAGGGTGGATGGGGGTTGTGCTTCAGCAACATCCAAAGGACCTAAGGTCATTGGCATAGGAAGGGGGGTGCGGTGGGGGTGACATTTAGCTGGAGGAGGTAGCGGTGCTGGCAAAGCCTCACAGCTCGTCCTCTCCCCTGCCTGCCAGTGCCTGCCTGCCAACTCCAGCTGAGAGCGGGGGCAACAGCGCCATGGCATACCCCCCCCGTGACTCCCAAGTACCCCGAGTCAGCGCTCCCGGCTGAAGGAGGCAGGCACTGGCCGGCAGGGGAGAGGACAAGCTGCACAGCTGCGCTGCTTTGCATAAAGCATGGTATGAGAGGAGGGGGAGGTGGTGGGCAACTGCACTGAGCCCAGCAGAGCTGCCTGTCCCCCGTCGCTGGCTTCTCCAGAGCTGGTGGTGGTGGTGGGCCCCAAGCCCCACCAGCCAGAGAGGAAACTGGGTGGCCTCACTTCCCTCTGGGCCCACACCCCTTTGGCACGTGGATTTACACAGCAGTTTGCGTGCTGTTTCGGCCACCACCACCATCGCTTTGAGCCGCGGCCTCTCATGACCATGGAGCTCCCTCTGCACCTGAATTGCTGCTGCCTGCTGAGGAACCAGATTTGGAAGTGCAAGACCAAGCGCAGGCCTTTCAGGAGTAAGTGCACCTGCGAGGTGGGCACTTTAGGCTTGGCCTGCGAGGCCCCAAAGAAAGGGTGCATGCCCAATTTCTCCTTCCTCTTCTGCTGCTTTCCCTCCCTTTGCCTGCCTCTCAACCAGAGACCTGTTCCAAGTTTGTTTGTGGGCGAACATGCCTATAAGGGGACTCCCATCTTTTTCACCAGTGTTGGAAGTCTTAGAGGAAAGTTGGCGCACGCACTTTAATGGCACCTACAAATTCCACTCTAATTTTAATCATATCAACTCCAGTGATGGACCTACATTTTGGAGGGCCCTGAAGCTTGAACTCATATGGGGCACCCTTCACAACCAGGTCTTGGCAACCACTGTTATCATCTTCAGTGGGTTTGCTCCCACTGAAGATCATCACTATATCATCTATCTATCATCTATCTATCATAGCTACTACATATTAGAGTTGCTTAAAATGGTTGTACTGGATTATCTCACTTGTCAAAGTCACTGGTGTGAATGAAAATTTCCAGTGCCTTATAGTTTTCGAGTTATAGCTCTATTGGTAGAGCATGAGAGTCTTAATCTCAGGATTATGGGTTCGAGCCCCATGTGGGGTGAAATATTTGGACTAGATCAGTGGTTCCCAACCTTTTTTTTGGCATCTCTAAAATCCTGATGCCCACCCCCAGGGACATATAATTCTTATTATTCAAAAAGTGAACTCCTATTCACGTGGAAGAAGCTAAAAGGCCATTAACTTGGTCTAGCTCATTCTCGAATTCCCCCCCCTAAAAAATCATATTGCCCCCCTGTGAGCCGTGGGCCCAACATTGGGAACCACAGGACTAGATGATCCTTGTAGTCCCTTCAAACTATTCTGTGATTCTGTGAAAGGGAGATGAAAATTCGGGAAATGCTATATACATGCATGAAGCACTTTTTAAAGCAAAATTGTTAAGCAATGTGGATTAAAGTTGCTTCTGACTGGGCCCCTTCCGGGAGTAGGGACCCTGAAGCTTAAACTTCATTAGTTTCATAGTAGATCTGCCTCAAACAACCCCCATTATTAGCTGCCTTTTTCTCTGCACAATGGAATTTAATTCCATTAGAGAACTTGATAAAGTGGCTCAGCTTCTTTATGGCATGAAAGAACATGCTGAGTAGTCACACAATTAATTGAATATCTATTAATTAAATGCCCATTCCCTGCCCCTCACTAACTTTGCAAGGAAGACAATCGAATCAGGGAAACATTTTCAGACAACTGTCCACAAACACGCTTTCTGGGTCATGTGACCAGCAGGACTAAACCACTTCTGGTGCAACGGAACACAGTGACAGAAATCAGAGCACATGAAAATGCCCACCACAACGGTACCTAATTACAGTATCTACTTGCACTGGCATGTTTTCGAACTGCTAGGTTGGCAGGAGCTGGGACAGAGCAACGGAAGCCCACCCCATTGTGCAGATTCAAACCGCCAACCTTCTGATTGGCAAGCCCAAGAGGCTCAGTGGTTTAGACCAAAGTGGCACCTGCTTTCCTATAAATAAAATAAAACAAGCCAAAACACAATCCTTCCTGTAGATTTAGGTATCTGCCCACAGTCGCCTGCTTGTTATCAGAGGCCCAGAATCCACATACCTTTGTAAGAAATTATGAAATAAAGTCAAACCATTTTTGCAGGCAAATAAATAAATAAAAAAATTCAATGGGGGGGGGGGTGACAAGAAATTTTCTGCACCGGGTACCACCTGACCTTGCCACGCAAGGACCTTGCCTAAGGTTCACCACATCTGTTTTACATCATGCAGAAATCCTATGTTTTCCTGAAAGGAAGCAGGTAACCTTTTCCAGGAGTGGGACTGCTCCCTCCAAGGCTTGTGCTGCAGCTGTTGCTGCCACTGCAGCAGAGGCAGCAACAGTGGGCAATGCCTTCCTTGCAGGCTGCCCCTGTGGATCCTGTCACTTGATTGTTCGCACAAGTCAGCAGGTATACCCCAGTATGAATGGTTCAGTTTATTTTATGTGACAATAATAATTTCGTAATACACAGATTTGCCCTCCATGCACTGGCTGGGAAAAGAAAACAGGAAAATAGAGTTAGATAAAATTGCTCTAAGTCAGTGGCTTTCAACCTTTTTGAACCCATGGCTCCCTTGACCAACCTCACTCTTTCTGTGGCTCTCCTGTGGGATACAGGAGAATTCCCACTTCCATGGGGTTCCGTTCTGGGCCGCTGTGTGCATGACCAGGATGAACATAAGTGGAACGTCCCCATTCTGTCCCTTTTAAGCACTATTTTTAAACAACAAAAAATATTTTTTTTATATTTTTATGCATGTGTAAGCAGAACTGCACATGCCCATTGCACATGTGGGGATTCCCCTGTACCTGTAAAAACTTGTGTTGTTTCATCATTTAGCAGTTTTGCCTATCATTTCTAAAGCATAAAATTTAAGCGGTAGAGCCTGGAACAACTTGTGAGTCATTCCCTGCCCTGCTAAATACAGGGGCGCGGGGGGGTTAAGTTGGGAAAAAATGAAAACAAATTTAAATAATAAACAAATTAATCAGATAATCTGAAAATGATTATTGCCCACTCCTATTCTGCCCCCCCACCTGCAACTTTGCCTTTTGTGTCCTGCTTGTGTCCTCCATTGTGTCCTACTATCTGTCAGCCCATGGCAGGGCTCCAACCCATTTGCATCAAGAAGCCTTTGCCTTATTGATGGCTTCCTTGATGGATCATCTCCCAACAAGAAGATAGGCAGACTCTCTGTGGTCCATGCTGCATGTTTTGCAGGGTGAAACCCTGTCTTGTGAAGATCCAAATTTGTCCAGCCTTCTCAGATACCTAGGGAAGCCCATTGTTCCAAATCCCACCCTTTCCAACTCCTTCTACTAACTCCAGATCCCTCCCTGCATTTTCCTCTTCCCCTATCTCCTCATTAATCCCTGCTGGCACTTTTAGGGTCTGTCCATAAAGAGAATGCAGGCTTAAAATAAATGTTGTCGCAAAATTGTGTCAACACTGGCTGCATGACTGACCTGCTAATTTTTGTGTGCTGAGGGTTTTTGTTTTGTTTTGTATGGATATAATCTGACTGTTATTTCCAGTCTCCTGTGGTTCAATATACACACTTAGCTATTTCCTACATCCCTGTAAAGAGCAGGAGTGAGGATTGTTGAAAATAATTAAATGACATAGGTTCTGTGCACATGTGCCAAAGTCAGAAATCCCTTTCCTTTCCTTTTTTAAAAAAAATATAACTTTCATATGTTGCTATAGTTATTAAGTTGTATAAAATGAAATACATGGCTTCTTTTGTAGTTTAACTTTGAATGTACCTGAAGACGAGGCTCTCTCACTACTCTCCTCCCCCAATTTCTTTCCAGCTCAAATGCCCCAGCAGGTAGATATATAGATTAGACAGATAGATAGAGAGGCAAAATATATTTGGAGCAGCCATTCAATTACCAATATTTCCCAGAGCAAGCGTTAAGTGTCAGAACACCAGGGCTAACAAAGTATGTGCTTTAGAGTCTCTTAGGGAGAAAAAACGGAGTTTGTAACAAAAAAGAATGATTAAAAATAAATTTGGAAATCACTTCTATCTGGCTGGTGCTACTTAAATAGACTATAACTTTATCAATCAAAATGAAGGTTGAGTAAAAATATTTCATAACAAAATATATTAACCAATTTTCACTGTTTGGAACCTTCATAAATCAATAATAGATACTATTTACTCACTCCTGCTGGGGTGGTTTTTTATGCTTTCAGTAGAATACCCTGAATGTGGGTTGTCATAGTTACAGCAGAATTTCAGACTGAGTTTTGTTTTATCATAATTGCTGCATATTAGTTTATAAACAGCTGAGCTGTATCTTCCACTTGTAGCACTAATTTGTGCCTAGATACAATTCTCTCCCCTCAGGAAACTTAGAAACAATATCCAATACACTGCAAGTTTTGTTGCTCTCCCCAGAGAAAGGAAAAGGTTTTGCAACTTAAGCTGTTTCTCCTCTTTATCCCCCTCCTTTTTAAAGAAGTATTATGGCAGCAGGGGTTGGGGAGGAGAAGCATTTAGGATAAGAAACAAAAACTGCAATAGGAGCAACACAGAAGGAAAAATAAATCATGTTTATAATGAAACACATCCGACTGCCTAAGGCCTTCTCACATGTGCATTTGGGTGAAAGTGTGTGGGGTGCGATGGGGCATTCATACAAGTCCCACTCCACCCCTGTGCACACTGGCTCCACACCACTTCTGACCTTTGTGTGTTGAGAGCCAAAGTTGATGTGCAATTGCTAGAGTTGTATTGGTTTTCCTGATCATGGTGGTCAGAAGAGGTATTTCTAAGCAATTAATGAGCTGGGCTGCTATTATACTATTACACAACAAAATGTGTTTTGGGTAATGTCACCCATCTGTCATGGAAGCTTTAGCTGAGATTCCTGCATCGCAGAGGGTTGTACTAGATTACCCCAGGATCCCTTCCAACTCTACAGTACTATGATTCTATGATTTTATTGAGTATTTAATGACTTGAAAAAGCAAGTCATTAAAAAAAGTCATCACAGTAAAGGTGCAGTTATACAAGCCCTTTAACTTAAGATGACTTAAGATGACTCTGATGAACCATTGCTAAATGAAAAATAAAAGACATGGGATAAGACAGCAAAATCTGCAGACAGGCTTAAACAAGAGGACTTTGCTCCTTACCTTCTCCAACAAATATCCCTCAAATTTCTACTCTGCAAACGGTGTTTTCCAATGCTCTCTTGAAGTGTCTGTATTTAGTGAAGTGTCAATATTTGTGTCAGAGCTGCCCAAGGTCCCAGCTCACAGAGGACCAACGCCAATTCTTGTTATATACAAAAGTCTTTATTAAGGTTCAGTTTCAATTCCAAAGCCGCGGCGCGCAGCTCTACGTCTCAACCCTAGACCGCTGAAGCTCCGTCTGAATCTCCTCCCCCCAGACACCAGTTCAAGACCCTAGCCTTGCTCCACCTCCTCCTTTGCTCCTTTCTCCTCTGGGTCCTTCTGCCCGCTGGGGTGCTGCCCTTTCTGGACTCTTCTGATGCTGAGTCCGCGGATTCTTCCCCCTCCCTCCGGCGTGCTTTAGGACCTGGCTCCCAGTCTGCGCTCCCGGCTGTCCCGCGCGCCTGTGCATTTGAACTTGGCTCGTGCGCCCAGCCGGTAACCTTCCTCCTGACCGTTACGCTGCTCCTTTCACTGCTTCCCCCTTCGGGGGGGCTAGCTGGCTCTGACTTCCCCTCTGTTCCCTCACTCAGCGATAGGGGCGTGGTCAGTCCTGACTCATCTTCTCTTTCCCCTGAAGGGGAAGCCGGCCCTGACACGTGGGACCCTTCCCCCCCGCTACGCTCCGGTGGGGAAGCTGGTCCCGATCTCCAGCTGCTGCTTTGGGAGTCACCGCTGGTTCCTTGCTCCTGGTGCCTCCCTCCCGGGAACCCCCTTGCTCTGGCTATGGGTGCCCCCTTCTGTGAATCTTCCGACTCACTGGACAGACTCATGGAATCTCTTGCCCCACTGTCTTCCTCACCTACACTGCCCTCGGATTGTTCCCCTTCGCTCTCCGCTTCCTCCTTCCCCTGTGCCTCCACTCCTGAACCCCTGACAATTTGCTATTCAGCATTTGAAAGCTATCACTTGGGCTGGCGGCTGGCATGCAGTAGCAGTTAATATATAATAATTTATTATTTGTACTCTGCCCATCTGACTGGGTTGCCCCAGCCACTCTGACACATTTATAAAATATTTGTTTATAAATGACTTTAAGTCGAATTTTGCCATTTGTTTGAATTCATCTGTTTATAATTAGAAAATGTATCCTTAAATAGACGAACAGCTATAAACAGCCAGATTTGACAGTTTCGTTCTAAAACTTGCCTGTTATATTTTGAGGTCAAATTTCAACATCCAAATCTTAATTTCAGTTTCAAATTTCTTCCTTTCTTCTTTCCCAAAATTTCATTTCCACTCATATGTTTGGAGGAAGTTCTAGAGTATTCAGTCTGCTTTTACATATATCACAGCATGAAAACCCCCAAGGCATCTAAAAGTCTCTCCACCCTGCCCTGCCCCACCCAGAGAAGTCTCCTAAACACAACAGGACAGCTGTTCATCCCACAAGAAATTCCCTTCTAAGGGAATGTTTTCCTCTTCCTCCAAGCAAAGCTCTCTTTTCCCAAGGCTCTCCAGTCTCCCAACGGTAGTTGGGAGCTGTCATTGTGGAAGTGAGACACAACTAGAAGGTCACCAAAGGGATCTTTCACCAGTATCTCTGCCTGTCTTACCTTTTCCTGGGCTGCCATCTTGGCCTTGAGGGAACAAGCTTGTTCTCAGAAAGTCAGGAGAAAATTGCACCTAGGACACCCACAACTTCTGACCAACAGGCAGATAGTTACACCTGTGGCAGACAGTGCCCCCAAACCCACCCTTTTTTTGTTACTTCATTGAGCATTTGGGATTTCATTGGGCAGAGTTGTGTATCCTGCTGCCAAACTCACATGTCTGCTTATTTGAAGAAGTCTTTTGTCGGGTATGTGAAGAAGCATTTTGTCATAAAACCTTTCTGGAAATTTCTAATTTTATTTGTCTTGGTTGCAAAGTGGAAAGTGTTCTAACTTGCTCCATATTTAACATGCTGAAACTGCTTTGTTACTCACTCATGTTCACAACCCACCTATTTGCTTGGCCACACACATACATAAATGAATTTTTTGCTCTTGTTCACAAGACTGCCTCAGAAATTGTATTCTCCTCATGAATGCTTCTGTGGTAAGCTGCATGCTAACAAAGGCATTGTTGCTGTTGCTTTATATGTCTGGATGCTCTTCTCCCCTCCTGTTTCTTCAACCAACCATTCTCCTCTTTGAAGATGAACATCCCATATGCCAAGGGCAGCAAAAAGAGGCAAAAGAGAGGCCAGCCCTTGTAATGGCCATCCTGCCCTCTGGTCCCATTGTGCAGCTTTTAAATTAGTGGCCATGGCTAACCTTGTAATTTCAGTGGCTCTACTCTGAGTAAAAGTTAGTTGAATACAACCCAGATTATCACTTATAGCTCTTGGATTGCATTAAGGTAATAATAATGCTGGTCTACCTTACAGGTAAAGAACCTTTTAATGAGGGTGAAAGAGGAGAGCGCAAAATATGATCTGAAGCTCAACATCAAAAAAACCAAGATCATGGCCACTGGTCCTATCACCTCCTGGCAAATAGAAGGGGAAGAAATGGAGGCAGTGAGAGATTTTACTTTCTTGGTCTCCATGATCACTGCAGACGGTGACAGCAGCCACGAAATTAAAGTGAAATTAAAGTGAAATTAAAGTGAAAGCTGGACCATAAAGAAGGCTGATCGCCGAAGAATTGATGCTTTTGAATTATGGTGCTGGAGGAGACTCTTGAGAGTCCCATGGACTGCAAGAAGATCAAACCTCTCCATTCTGAAGGAAATCAGCCCCGAGTGCTTACTGGAAGGACAGATCCTGAAGCTGAGGTCACCTCATGAGAAGAGAAGATTCCCTGGAAAAGACGCTGATGTTGGGAAAGATGGAGGACACAAGGAGAAGGGGACGACAGATGACAAGATGGTTGGACAGTGTTCTTGAAGCTACAAACATGAGTCTGACCAAACTGCGGGAGGCAGTGGAAGACTTGGCGTGCTCTGGTCCATGGGGTCACGAAGAGTCGGACATGACTAAACAATAACACCTTACAAGTGCATTGTATGGTTTCCTGAGATAACTCGTGGGAGGATTTGTGCTATATAAATGCTAAGTGTTAGTAAAAAAAACACCTAAATATGACATAAATATGGAATTTGTCTACTTTGATGTCCAGAGGAGGACTTGGAGGGAGACACACACTGCTTCTGTATAAGGTTCAGTACATCTTATGTAGGGATGTTGCCACAGAGCACATTTACTTGGCAGGTAGACATCTGTGTCCCAGCCTGGTGTCGCCACTTAATGGTGTCATGGGCAGCAGGCTGAGAAGGAAAGCCACTGAGACCTTATAGGGATATTACCAGTTGAGTCCATAGTATGAAACCCCATGATCTAGTTATCCATTGGAGTACAAAACAGCTTCTGTTCTGAAGGGGAGTGATTTGGATTCAACTGAAGTGCTTGGGGGCCAAGAGTAAGACTGAAATGAAGTTTGTGTTGGGCTTATTAGCAAAAGTGGAAATGAAGCAAGTCATTTAGGGACTAATAACCAAGATATTCCACAGTATTAAAATCATTTCTGCTGTGGTACAAGTGAAGCTGTTTTCTTGTGTGCTTTATTTGAAAACTGAATATACTAATCTGAGGATTTCGTAGGTTTAAGGACCATTGAACACCATAAACTTTCTCAATGCGTCACAATTATGGAGACACCTGTGCTAAGTAACTTTCAGCTGCTTTGCTGTGAGAATTCAGTTTTCAATAGCCCTCAAAATTTCTCATTTCTTCCCTGTGGAGAAGTAGCTTCGTACTTCCACATCGGACTGCAATATAAATCATTTGAGGTCAGTAGTTCAATACCTCTTCAAGCCCTCCCTTCCTTTAAACAATGCCTGTAAGGCATGTTTTGTGCCTCTTTACTTATCAATGTCTGCTTCTTGGTTTCTGTGCTACTCTCTTGGCACAACTGAAAAACAGAGGAAAATAGACAGTAAAGAGCCTATTGAAGTTCCCTGCTTATAAAAATACACAAGGCATGAAATGTCAGGATAAAACTCCTATGAGGTAATAAAATGAGAGTGAATGTCACAACTGTTCCGAAGTTTCTGAGATGCAGAGAACTGCCAAGTCCCAGTGCAGTTGTTGGAAGCAGTGAGGATCTCCTGTAAACCCTGATTCTCTTCAGGATTCTGCTCCCTTAGTTCAAGCATCTGCTAGTTGTCACAGTCAATAAGTTTCCTGAAATTCCGGCACACTTACCCAAGGGACAGCCATCGTACAATTGAGAGAAAGCCTCGCATGCCTTATGGCTCACCAAACTGAACTCTGCCCACCAGGAATGTATGGCAGCTTCACATGGATCCTCCTCTTCTGAGGGTGTCAGGCATGGAGGATCCTCTCCTCCCCCAGTAGCATCAAAGGCAAGAAGAACAAGCAAGTCGCTGCTCACCCTAGTAATAGGGTTGTCAAATTTGCAGATGACACAACCGTGATTGGGCTCATCTCTGAAAGGGAGGGTGAAACGGACTATAGAGATGAGGTGGAGCGGCTGACAGAGTGGTGCAGAGCTAACAACTTGCTCATAAATACAAGGAAGACAAAGGAGCTTGTGGTGGACTTCAGGAGACAGAAGAGCAATGTCCAGCCACTTTTGATTGATGGGGTCTGTGTGGAGAGGGTAACAACGTTCAGATTTTTGGGCATTGAATTACAAGAGGATCTGTCCTGGAGTGTCAACACAAGGGGGCTTGTGAAGAAGGCGCAGCAGAGACTGTACTTTTTGAGAATTCTAAGGAAAAACCATCTTCCGCAGAAACTGCTGCTTGCCTTCTATCACTGCCATTGAGAGCGTGCTCACTTATGGCTTGTGTGTGTGGTACGGAAGCTGTACTACCCAGGACAGGATGGGGTTGTGCAGAGTTGTTAAGGCAGCAGAGAGCATTGTTGGCTGCCCACTCTCCACCTTAGAGCAGATTTATGCCACAAGGTGCCATAGGAAGGCACTGGACATAGTAAAAGATCCATCGCATCCTGGTCACTGCCTCTTCGAGCTCCTGCCGTCGGGACGGAGATACAGGACGATGAAGACAAGAACGAGCCGTCTTAAGAACAGCTTCTTCTCCAGAGCGATCTCAGCCCTGAATGAGAAGCCTGGACTTTGAAAGTCATCTAATCTTCCTTGCTGTATTATACTGTATTGTTTTAATTAGTGTTTTTATAGTTGTTTTGATTTTGTGTGGAGTGCCCTACCTGGGTGGATGGAGCAGCCAAGTAATTTCGTTGTCCCTGAGAGGGGGCAATGACAATAAAGATATTATTGTTGTTGTTGTTGTTGTTGTTGTTGTTGTTGTTGTTGTTGTATTTATGGTTTTTATTCAGTCATCTGGGTGCAAGAGAAAAGAATCCATGTCTCCACACAAAGGTGATGTTGCCTACTCAGAGTTCCTCTTCCTCCCCAACAACATCCTGAGTACCTACAGAAAGTCCCATGAGTCACACTCCTCTGCAATCTCTGTTCTTGAATGCGGAGTGATCGGCGAGCCCTTGGAGAAGGAAGATCTCCCAGACTATCCAGGGAGGTCTCTGCTGGCTGCTCTTTCACTTCCCCCTCCTCCTCTGTGTTGGCAAGATGGCAAACTGTGTGCTGAATGACATTGTTAGGTCAATCCACAACTGGCTGAACACAGATACCCAACAAACATGCATTAATGGCCTTGAGTGGAGTGCCATGGGGCTCTGCCCTAGTCCTTTTGCTATTCAACTTTTTTATAAGTGACTTGACTGAAGGAGTTGAGGGGATGCTTATCAAATTGCAGATGACATGAAGCAGGGAGGGATAGCTACCCCATAGAGACAAAATCAAAATTCAAAGTTGTATTGACAGTCTTGTACACTGGTCTGAAACCAACAAGATGAAACAACTTCCGGTGGAGGATCCCAGCTATTTCGGACAGAAAAGGGGGGTTACAGGGTGCAGTAACCCCCCTATTAATCCTCTGGAGGGTGTGCAGAGAGTCAGGTTCCCAGCAGTGCCAAAAAGCTACTTGCCCGGCCGTCAGGTAACCCCGAAAAGGGGCGAAGAGTACGGCGGAACGGGATAGCAGGCTATCGGGAAGCCATTGCTATGTCCAAATAGCGAAGCCCCGAGCTTGCAAGGAACAGCGCTCCGCTCTCAAATATAAGAAATTCGGACCCAATTTATTTATAATTTGGATGATGTGGTACTGAGGAAGGCTCCGTAAATAAAAAGGATAAATATAGAGTTCAGCTGTCATCTGGAATCAGCGCAGATGCAGCATCGCAAGCAGAGCTGGAAAATGAAAGTGAGTTGCCGCTAGCGGCTATTGTTTCCGTTTCTCTCTAAACTTTCAGAAGTAAAGTAAAGAAGTATAAAAGTTACTTTAATAGAGGCTACAAAGAAGCAGGAGACTATTAAAGTAAAAAGGGGGAACAGAAAGTTATTATAGTGGTAAACAGAGGTCTTTGATGTAGCGGAGGACGCATGAGGAATGAAGTGTTTTCCCACTTTCACTTTTAAAGACAAAGAACTGCGACGGAAGGAGAACTTCCGACTCCATTGTTAATTGTTAAATAGAGGCAAGCACTGGGAAGGCTGCAGTTGTAGAGAAGAAGGAACTAATACATTTTTCCACTTTCTTCTTTTTTTTTCTTTTTTTGGTTGATACTGACTTTTAAGTGTTAAAAAAATTAAATCTGGCACATGGAAATTGGAAAATCCCAAAATAGTTGAGATTGGTAACTATTTGGAACTTTAGATCTACGCCATTTAAACTTGGACTTTGGTCCCCTAGTGGATGGAATGAGATACTACAATTTGTTTTTTATGATTTTTTCTTACTAGTGGTGTGTTTTTGAAGTGGAAAGAAATTTTGACTTCCCTTTTCTTCCGCACTGGGTTTCTGTGGAACGCTCCCTCTGGAATTTTATTGGCTTAATCTCTCAGTTACTTAAATACCCTTTGGAATATTAAATGGATAATTGAGAACCAATTTTTGAGGAATTTTGAATTTAGAGGATATAAATTGAGACTATTTGGATTATAATTTGATTCACTTGGAAAATATTTACATTTGGATAATTCACCTGGATTACAATTCGAATTATTTGGATTACAATTTTATCTGGATTTTAAAGGGCGCAGGAGGATGTCTAGAAAAAGAGCCTAATTGAGGATTAGCCCAATTGGGGGCAAGAAGATTGGTTTCTACTTGGGCCTTGGTTTCTGATTTGGTTTTTTACTCTTCGAAGCTACTAAGGGGGAGAAAACAGACAACTCACCTCTCTGGGCACCCCCTTGTACCCCTCGCTTCTCTTTCTTCTTCATCTTTTCAACACTATTCAATCTTATCTTACTCTTTTTCCTTTTTGAAAGTGATACATTACAAATTTAAACTGAAAACCGTTTAAATTATACCAACTAAATTGGATATATATTAATTGATCATTTTGTTAAATTGGGATACTTGTTTCTGTATTATATTTGTATTGTATTGTTTTGAATGATTGGGGAGTGTTGTTACAGAGGTTGGTGTTAGTAAGATTTTATCAGAAATGACACATCAACAGAAGAAAGGGATGGAGGGGGGGACACCAACAGATAGGAGAGCATCTAAGCAAGAAGCAGATTTCAAAGCAGAAATATTGAAAATGTTTGCAGAAATTAAACAAAGTGAAAAGAATCTGGAAACAAAACTAGAACAAGTGGATAGCAAAATTGGGAATACTGTATGGATAAAAAAAATTGATGAGACAGTTAATTGACTGAAAGGGCAAATAAGAGAGGTATCTAAAAGAACCCAATCACTGGAGGAGGGGATGAAGAGGACAAAATTGGAAATGAAGGAGGTGAAATGAGAGGAAGAGAAGATTAAGGTGGAGAAGTTGGAAATAAACAAATCACAGGAGGAAATTAAAGATGTGATTGCTATGAATGAGTTGAGACAGAGGGAAGTGAATCTGAGGCTGAGATCTGTGCCAGAGATACAGAATGAAAATATCAAAGAGAGATTGATAATGGAAATAGCGCAATGGTTGGAGTTATCAGTAGAAGAAATTGCTGGGTTTAGATTGAATAAGAAAAAAACTAAAATAATTGCCAAAAATATGGAAGCAGGAGAAGAGGGGGGAAGTTTTTGGATTGTATATGCCTTCAGGAGAGAGTGAAGGAAGTTAAAATACCACCACTCTGAACCTGGAAACGGGCTAATAAGACTGACGTGCCTTGGAATGTTCATTGACTGCGAATAGAACGTTCGCTGACAGCTAGCTAAATAAGAGAGATACATTGTTTTAATTGTCTCCGTTGAACCTTAAAAAGGAGTAAAAGTAGCTGAAAACTAAAACTAACTTTATTGTTGGAACTGTTTCAAAAGGGGACATTTCGGACTAATACAAATAGCAACTGTTTCCCCCTAGAGGAAACTTTTGAAATTGTTACAAGAGCTGGATTAGGGGAATTTCCAGCTGCAAGATAAAAACTGTGGGACTGTGGGACTGACCTTGAATTTCTTAAGTGTTATGGCAGATGCAAAGGAAAAAATAGACCAGTCAATACCAGAAAAAACAACAAGGTCTGGGAAGACCTGGCAGCAACCTAGGAGAGCTTCAGCATCAGGTCCCCCACTCCCTCTGCGGCTGTACCAGTACAGTGGTGCCTCGCAAGACAAAAAGAATCCGTTCCGTGAGTCTCTTCGTCTTGCGGTTTTTTCGTCTTGCGAAGCAAGCCCATTAACGGCTTAGCGGATTAGCGCTATTAGCGGCTTAGCGGGCTTAGCGGATCAGCTGATAAGCGGCTTAGTGGATCAGCTGATAAGCGGCTTAGCGGCTTGGGAAAAGGGGGGGGGAGGAAAAAAAAACCCGCAGGAACTCGCAAGACATTTTCGTCTTGCAAAGCAAGCCCATAGGAAATTCGTTTTGCGAAGCACCTCCAAAACGGAAAACCCTTTCGTCTAGCGGGTTTTCTGTCTTGCGAGGCATTCGTCTTGCGGGGCAACACTGTACATTCCAAACCAAGAGGAATGTTAACAGAAGAGGTCTTAGCGCTTGCATTAAGTAAGATAAATGATTCATTGGAACAGCTTAACAAGAAAGCAGATGCGACAAATGCGAAAGTGGATGTTGCAACTACTAAAATTGATTTAAATACAGAAAGTATAAATAATTTGGGGAAAAGGTGAATACAAACACAGAAACCATCCAGAAATTGATACAGGAATCTACTTCGATACGGCAGACCGCAGAGGAAGCTAGGGAAAAAGTTGCTGCTGTGGAAGGTAAAGTAACTCAACTGGAGAGAGAGAGAGTCCCAGCCCTACAGAGGCAACTTGAGGACCACAAGTTGACGCTTTCTATGATCGAGCTTAAGGAAAAACAGACGAATTTGAGGATCAGAGCTTTACCTGAACTGGAGAAGGATAGTTTAATAGACTTTCTCACGCAGGAATTTGCTGATTTTTGGGACTTGGATTTGGATCAAGAGGAGTTCAGAATCGTGAGGGCCTTCAGACTTGGAAGATGAGGGGGAAAAGAGAAGAATAGAATAAGAAACTGTTTGATCACCCTCCGAACTAAAGAGAGAGATAGAATTTTGGGTTGGCACTACCAGAAGACTTTGGAACTACAACAGTCAAGAGTGGAAATATTTAAAGACGTCCCGAAACATCTTTTGGATCTTAGGTCTAACTATGCAGATTTGGTTGCCCTGCTGAGAAGGAACAAAATCATCTTCAGGTGGGAATTTCCCCAAGGTCTATCCTTCAGTTTCAAAGGAAGGAAAATAAAAATAAGATCAGTAGAAGATAAGCAAAGTTTTTGAATAACTAACTTGGAAAAGAGCCAAGAGCATCGGACAGAAGATCACCAAACAGAGGACTAGAGCAAAGAGCATTGGACAGAAGATCATCAAACAGAGGAATAGTGGATATAGCTAAATTATCCTTTGGACTGGATTCCCCAGTGAATGTGACACCAACACCACCAACAGAAGAGGAGCAAGCATCGGGTGCAGTTGGAGGAAAAACAGAGTAATTACACCATGGTGTTGCAAGTATTAAGTTGGAATGTGAATGAACTGAACTCCCCGGAAAAAAGGCGGAGAGTCTTTCATTTATTGGAAAAAGAACAATTGGACTTGATTTGTCTACAAGAAACACATGTGATAAGGCTACACAGGAAGATATTGAGCAACAAAAGATTAGGCCATGAATTTATCTCATCAGATAAAGTTTAAAAAAGAGGAGTAGTCCTTTATGCAAAGGAGAGCCTATCACCGGAATTTATATTTAAAGATGACCAAGGAAGATTTGTTGCAATTGAAATCCAATCAAGAGGAGAGAAATTCTTGATAGTAGGCAACTATGCACCAAATGAAGGAAAATCAGATTTTTTTAAGAAGTTACATGAGAAGTTACATAAAATGCGGTCTTGACTATGCTACCACTCAGTGGATTTGTAACTGGCTGACTGACCGAACCCAAAGGGTGCTCATCAATGGTTCCACTTCATCCTGGAGAAGAGTGACTAGTGGGGTGCCACAAGGTTCTGTCTTGGGCCCGGTCTTATTCAACATCGTTATCAACAACTTGGATGATGGACTCAAGGGCATCCTGATCAAATTTGCAGATGACACCAAACTGGGAGGGGTGGCTAACACCCCAGAGGACAGGATCACACTTCAAAACAACCTTGACAGATTAGAGAACTGGGCCAAAACAAACAAGATGAATTTTAACAGGGAGAAATGTAAAGTATTGCACTTGGGGGGGAAAAATGAGAGGCACAAATACAAGATGGGTGACACCTGGCTTGAGAGCAGTACATGTGAAAAGGATCTAGGAGTCTTGGTTGACCACAAACTTGACATGAGCCAACAGTGTGACGCGGCAGCTAAAAAAGCCAATGCAATTCTGGGCTGCATCAATAGGAGCATAGCATCCAGATCAAGGGAAGTAATAGTGCCACTGTATTCTGCTCTGGTCAGACCTCACAATTTCTGGGCACCACAGTTCAAGAAGGACACTGACAAACTGGAACGTGTCCAGAGGAGGGCAACCAAAATGGTCAAAGGCCTGGAAACGATGCCTTATGAGGAACGGCTAAGGCAGCTGGGCATGTTTAGCCTGGAGAAGAGGAGGTTAAGGGGTGATATGATAGCCATGTTCAAATATATAAAAGGATGTCACATAGAGGAGGGAGAAAGGTTGTTTTCTGCTGCTCCAGAGAAGCGGACACGGAGCAATGGATCCAAACTACAAGAAAGAAGATTCCACCTAAACATTAGGAAGAACTTCCTGACAGTAAGAGCTGTTCGACAGTGGAATTTGCTGCCCAGGAGTGTGGTGGAGTCTCCTTCTTTGGAGGTCTTTAAGCAGAGGCTTGACAACCATATGTCAGGAGTGCTCTGATGGTGTTTCCTGCTTGGCAGGGGGTTGGGCTCGATGGCCCTTGTGGTCTCTTCCAATTCTATGATTCTATGAGACTCTGATGGACTATATGGATTACAATATGATTTTGATGGGAGATATGAATGGAGTGGTGTCTACAAATATGGACAAGGCACAGAGACAGGTAGTCATGAAAGATGGTAGACTACCAAAAACCTTCTTTGACATGACTGAAAATATGGATTTAGTTGACATCTGGAGAATGAAGAACCCTCTGGGAAGAGAGGTAACTTTCTTCTCTGAGGCCAAAATGACATGGACAAGAATTGACCAAATTTGGATAACTAGAGGACTGGTTCCGAAGACCAGTAAAGTGGAAATTTGCCCCAAAACTTGTTCTGACCATAATGCTGTGAAGATGGAAATGAAATTGACGCCAATTGGTTCCTTTAGATGGAGGATGAATGATACTTTGTTTAGGAATGAAGAAGTGACCAAGAAGGCCCAAAAAACCTTGAGAGATTATTTTGAGATAAATATGAATACTACAGTGGAAAAAAGAGTAATCTGGGTGGCAAGTAAAGCGGTTATGAGAGGATTTCTGATACAACAGAATGCAATTAAGAAGAGAACTCAAAATGGAAAAAAAGATAAAATCCTGGAGAAAATAAAGGAAGAAACTGAGAGCAAAATAAAGGAAACTGAGAGAAAATAAAGGAAGAAACTGAGAGCAAAACCAAAGTCACAGGAGATCCTGAAAGAGATAAAGTTATATCAAGTACAATATATGAAAATGATGAATCAGGAAATAGAATGGAAGATTAAACAGATGAGACAAAAAACATTTGAATCAGCAAATAAGTGTGGAAAATTGTTGGCTTGGCAAATGAAAAAAAGACAAAAACTTAATACTATTACGAATTTGAAAGTCAAAGGAAAGAATATACAGAACCCAGTGGAGATCAGAAAGTGCTTCCAGAGGTACTTTAAACAACTATATACACAGGAGAAGCAGAAAGAAATGGACATTGATCGATTTCTGAAAATAAATGGACTACAGAAAATCTCTCAGGAAAATAAGTTAATGTTGAATTATAAAATAACAGATCAGGAAGTGGAAAGGGCCATACGGAACATGCAATTGGGTAACCGGATGGTTTGACTTCAAGATACTACAGATCTTTGAAAGAATGGTTAACACAACCATTGAAGGAAGTCTGTAATGAAATACTGGAAGGGAAAAGGGCACCAGAGTCGTGGAAGGAAGCCTATATTACACTTATACCGAAAACAGAGACTGAAAAGACACAGCTTAAGAATTACCGCCCCATATCCCTGCTTAATGTGGATTATAAATTTTTTGCAGACATTTTGGCTAAAAGATTAAAAAAGGTGTTAGTAGAAGAAATCCATAAAGATCAAGAGGGCTTTCTCCCGGGCAGACATTTGTCTGACAATACGAGGAACATAATTAATATTTTAGAAAAACTACAAGTGAATATTAATACTAAAGCAGTTCTGATATTTGTGGATGCAGAGAAAGCCTTTGACAATATTTCCTGGAGTTTTATGAAGAAGAATTTACAGGGGATGGGAGTAGGTCAAGGTTTTGAAAATGGTATAGGTGCAATTTACTCACAACAAAAGGCAAAATTAATTGTGAACACTGTAGTGACAGAAGAGTTTAAGATAGAGAAAGGAACACGACAAGGCTGCCCAATCTCTCCATTGCTTTTTATATCGGTCCTGGAGGTTCTACTAAATATGATTAGAAAGGACCAATTGGTTAAAGGTATACAAGTGGGAGCTAAACAGTACAAACTGAAAGCATTTGCTGATGATTTAGTATTGACTTTACAGGAGCCAGAATCTAGTACTAAAAGGGTACTGGAACTGATTCAAGAATTTGGTCAGGTAGCAGGTTTTAAGTTGAAGAAGATGAAAACTAAGGTCTTAGAGAAAAACCTAACTGTGATTGAGAGAGATAAGTTTCAGGAGGAGACAGGATTAACATTGGTTAAGAAATATTTAGGGGTTAACATGACTGCCAAGAATGTGAATTTATTTAAGGACAACTATGAAAAATGCTGGATTGAAGTGAAAAAGGACTTAGAAATATGGTCAAATTTGAAGTTATCATTGTTAGGCCGAATTGCTGTGATAAAAATGAATGTATTGCCAAGGATGCTGTTTTTGTTTCAAACATTGCAAATTTTGGACAAGATGGACTGTTTCAAGAAGTGGCAGAGAGATATTTCCAGATTTGTCTGGCAGGGCAAGAAGCCTCAAATAAAATTTAAGATATTAACTGATGCTAAAGAAAGAGGTGGATTTGCCCTGCCAGACCTTAAACTTTACTATGAATCAGCCGCTTTTTGCTGGCTGAGAGAATGGCTGCTTCTTGAAAACACTGATGTGCTGGACTTAGAAAGTTTCAACAATGTATTTGGTTGGCATGCATATTTGTGGTATGATAATGTCAAAGCACATAAAGCGTTTAAAAACCATATTGTTAGAAAAGCACTGTTTAATGTCTGGACAAGATATAAGGACCTACTTGAAAATAAAACCCCAAGGTGGTTGTCACCGATGGAAGCGAAGGCTCAGAAAAAGCTCAATATGGAGGCCAAATGGCCGAAATATTGGGAAATTTTGGAACAAGAGGTAGATCAATTGAAGGATGCTGGAATGAAGTTATGTGGTTTTAGCAGCAATGTTATAAAGGAGTATGAAAAAATGGGTTGTTAACAGGTGAGAATGCAAAGTTATATTAAGATAAATGATTAAGATAAAAACAAAGATGGAAAGGATTTGCTGAATTAACTAACTGAACTAAAATACAAAAAAGGGAGGTGTGAGGAGGTCAAGGAAACAAGTAAATGAAAGATAAGTTATGGAAAATTTGATTTGTTTTTAATTGTTTTTATTTTTCAGTATTTTGTATTTTTTGTTTTATTATTCTTTTCTTATTTTTTTTTTTTTGAAATTTCAATAAATATTATTTTAAAAACAAAACAAAACAAAGGTTAACAGTTCCTAGTGCCGGGGTGCCACTAACATGGCCACTGGACAGGTTTTATGGGTAATGGGTCCTGAAGCGAGGGGGGTCACATCCAAACCTACCACTGAAACAGGCAAGGTTTTTGCCACTGATGGTACCTGATACTTCTCAGTGAAACTGATGTCCATGAAGATGCCAGAGGCCCCAGAATCAATCATTGTCTCCAGGGTCAGCATGCTCCCCTGGGGAAGGAGAATGCGGATAGGGAGCAGGAAATGGGGTGCGCAGTGACTGAGCCCCGGCTGAACCCCTCCTAGCTCAGCCGGGGCTTGGTGTTTCCCGACGCGCACCCCTTTGCCAGACACTCTGCTGCGAAATGGCCCCCCTCTCCGCAATACAAGCACAGTCCCAGGGCCCACCTCCGACTCTTCTCTTGGCTAGAGAGGGAACGGGGGAGCACCCCTACTTGCATGGGCTCCTTTTCCAACCCCACTGCAGCGCTGGACCCTGGGGACTCCTGCTCTCGGACTCTCTCTCAGACAGGCACGTGTCAATGTTAATACACAATGTGATAAAGTCTGTCAGGGCTGCTGGGTGGGGGGGGGGTCACCCTGCCAGTTCATCCTTAATGTGGGGATGAAGTCCCTGACAGAAGTGGAACCAATGGGCAGCTTCATTCCACAGGGTGTCCGCAGCCCACCGACGGAACTCTTTGGCATATTCTATAACCAGGCAAGCCCCTGCTGGAGGTTCTGCAGGGCCATCTAAGACGTCTGGGCATGATTTGGCTCCCTGAACATGCCCTCTAGGGTGGCAATGAAGTTGTCCAAATTCCCCAGCAGAGGGTAGTCGGCCTCAAGGTACAAAGTGACCCAGGAAAGTCTGCTGCACAGGTGGTGAACATCAGCTGACACTGACTTACAAAACCTCGAAGGGCCCCACACTCCCCCCTGAACCTCTCTGGAGATGGGACGAGTGGAGCACGTTGGGCCGAGGCCTCAGGAGGGGACGCTTAAAGCACTTCCCCCTGGATCATAGCTACCTGCGTGTGGAGGTTCTGCAGCACCGAGACAAGGTCAAGAGCCTGGGCTCCGTCCATCTTGCACCCTGGCCGGGACGTAGGTTGGCCACAGCAAACTGTCACAGTCTGGTCTACAGGCGATCGAAGTACCGGCTGAGGACGTCGGGACTGGGGGCAAGATGGGGGGTGGGAGCAGGAACGAGAGTCCAGAAGCCAGGGTCTGAGGGTCAGGAAGCAGGGAGTCACGAAGTCAAGGGTCTGAGGGTCGAGAAGCAAGGAGTCAAAGAGCTGAGGTCTGAGCAGCAGGAAACAAGGAGCCAAACACAGCAAGGCAGGGAACGTGTTGCTGTGGCAAAGAGGCAAAGGGAAATGCTGACCTTATATCCCTTCCTGGCTCTTGCCACGAGGTGCAGTGAGTTACCAAGCTTAGGTACAAACTTAGGAAGGCCCTAGTCCTGCGAAGCCCTACTGGTCACAGGGCCTGGCTCCTGCATGCACTCCTGACAGCACCTGCTGATTGCCAGTCAGGTTCTACAGTTTGATCCAAAGTTCTGTGACTGTCCTGAGGGACATTCAGAGCTTGCAGGGCAGCAGCTGAAGAAGAAGCATAAGGGTTTTCTTGTGTGTTTCTTGTGGCTGATTAGCTGCTCTCCCTGTGCAAAGGTCAGAGGGGGCAGGGTTTCTGTTGGGGTAGGTGATTAGCTGTGGGAGGAGCTTATCAGAGCTTGCAGGGCAGCAGCTGAAGAAGGAGCAAAAAGGGTTTTCTTGTGTGTGTGTTTCTTGTGGCTGATTAGCTGCTCTCCCTGTGCAAAGGACAGAGGGGGCAGGGTTTCTGTTGAGGTAGGTGATAGCTGGGGGAGGAGCTTATCAGAGCTTGCAGGGCAGCGGCGCGTGCCTAGCGGCTTTTAGATTTAGGGGAGCTAGTCTCAAACGTTGTTGGGGGAGACCTAGGTTTTTTTTTGGGGGGGGAGTTATTTGTCTTGTCTTCACGCTTTTTATGATGGAGGACTGCTGTAGTCACCCCCAACGACACGTTCTCAAGATGGAGGGTGAGGGAACAGCTGCAGTCACCTGCGGTTCCTGCGCAATGTTTGCCATCTTGCAAAGGTTGCAGGCAGCTTTACCTGCAGCAATTGTATGTTGATTGCCCTCTTAGAAGACAAAGTCCAGCAACTGGAGGAACGTGTAGCTACGCTCCAAAGAATTAGAGAGCTGGAGCTCTTCTTGGAAGCAACAGAGCACACCGTCTCCACCAAGGAGGAGACAGGGGACTCCCCTGAGAAGGAGGCTAGTTCACCAACACAGGAGCCAGATATATAGAGAAACATGACTCAAAGAAGTAGGAGGCCCAGGGTTTGCTCTGATTGTTTAGAAATACACAATTGCTTTGAGGTCCTCTCCCCTAGCATGGAAGACGAAAAGCAGACTCCATTTGAGGATCTCTCCCTCATTACAGTCGATCAGGTATATGAAGACGAACAGCAAAGTCAGTCCTCAGGGAATGTGCAGGCGACCTTGGAACGGACAGCGACCAGACCTAAGAGGAGGCGTATAGTGGTGATAGGGGATTCTCTACTGAGGGGAACAGAAGCAGTGATCTGTGGGCCTGACAAGATGTCTCGGGAAGTGTGCTGTCTCCCCAGGGCTAAGATCCAAGATGTAACTGAACGACTGCAAGGAATCATAAAACCCTTGGTTCATGTGGGAACCAATGACACTGCAAGCAATAGCCTCCAGAAGATCAAAAGAGACTACGAGGCTCTGGGCAGTAAATTGAAGCAATTAAATGCACAAATTGTCATCTCATCTGTCCTCCCAGTTGAACGACGTGGCCCAGAGAGAGAGGGAAAAATAGTGGAAGTGAACAGCTGGCTTCGCAAATGGTGTAAACAGGAACGGTTTGGATTCTTAGATCACGGACTGCAGTTTCTTGAAGATGGACTTCTGGCAAGCGATGGGCTGCACCTCACAACGGTTGGGAGGAATGTTTTTGCCAAAGATCTCAGAAACCTCATCAGGAGGGCTTTAAACTGACTAATGTGGGGGAGGAAGACAGTGCTCCTGAAGGTAGGAGTCTATTAATTGATGAAGATGATCATCCAAATGTCATAGACCAAATGGAGCAAACAGCACGCAGACCTAGTGGTGGGAGGAAAAAATCCTTAAATAAGAGACATGGGGGAATGATTAATGGACTTCAATGTCTGTACACTAATGTGCAAAGCATGGGAAATAAACAAGATGAGCTTGAGCTCTTGGTACAGCAAACTAAATATGACATAATAGGCATCACTGAAACCTGGTGGGATAAGTCCCGCGATTGGAATGTAATAATGGAGGGATCCAATATATTTCAGAGAAACAAACCAGACAAGAAAGGAGGAGGAGTGGTGTTATATGTCAGGGATGTGTATACCTGTGAAGAGATCCAAGATTTAGAACCTGAAAGCCAAAGTGAGAGCATTTGGGTCAAAATTAAGGGAGAGAAGAATAACAGTGACCTCATTGTGGGAGTTTACTATAGATCCCCGAGCCAAATGGAGGACATAGATGATGCCTTCCTGGAACAGATGGCCAAGCATGCAAAAGGAAGGGAGATAGTAGTAATGGGGGACTTCAATTACCCGGATATTTGTTGGATGTCAAACTCAGCCAAGAGCATAAGGTCAAACAGATTCCTCACTGGCCTTGCAGACAACTTCATTGTCCAGAAAGTGGGAGAAGCAAGAAGAGGAACAGCCATTTTAGATCTGGTCCTAACCAATGTTGATGACCTGGTTAGTGGGGTAGAAGTGGAAGGATTGTTAGGCGTGAGTGATCATGCTCTTCTGAAGTTTACTATACAGCGGAAAGGGACAGCCAAGCATACTAGGACTCAATTTCTTGACTTTAAGAAAGCCGACTTCATAAAACTTAGGGAAGTGCTGGGTGAGATCCCATGGACAGTAATACTAAAAGGAAAGGGAGTTCAGGATGGATGGGAGTTTGTTAAGAGGGAGATAGTAAAAGCACAACTTCAGGCAATACCAATGAGACAGAAACATGGAAGGTGCCTAAAGAAGCCAGGGTGGCTATCTAAAGAACTTTTAACTGAGTTAAGATTTAAAAAGGATGTGTACAAAAAATGGAAAAGGGGGGAAACCACCAAAGAGGAATTCAAACAAATAGCCAGCACGTGTAGACACAAAGTCAGAAAAGCTAAAGCACAGAATGAACTCAGGCTTGCTAGAGAGGTTAAAAGCAACAAAAAAGGCTTTTATGGGTATGTTGTAGCAAAAGGAAGAACAAAGAAACAGTGGGGTCACTCAGAGGAGAAGATGGTGAAATGCAAACAGGGGACACAGAAAGGGCTGAACTCCTCAATGCCTTCTTTGCCTCAGCCTTCTCCGATAAAGAAAACAATGCCCGACCTGAAGAATTTGGAGCAAATGATTCAGCAGAGGAAACACAGCCCAGAATAACTAAGGAGATAGTACAAGAATACCTGGCTAGTTTAGATGTATTCAAGTCTCCAGGGCCAGATGAACTGCATCCAAGAGTATTAAAAGAACTGGCAGATGTGATCTCAGAACCACTGGTAGTCATCTTTGAGAATTCCTGGAGAACAGGCGAAGTCCCGGCAGACTGGAGGAGGGCAAATGTTGTCCCTATTTTCAAAAAGGGGGAAAGAGAGGACCCAAATAATTACTGCCCAGTTAGTCTGACATCAATTGTATATAGTCTTTAACTTTGAAAAATTTGATGGCCATGTGTTTTGCACGTCCTGAAGGGTTCCCTGAATTAGCGATTGCGATACAAGCTTGATTATCCTCATCGAATTGGAATACAAAAAAGGGAGGTATGAGGAGGTCCGAGAAACAAGTAAATGAAAAATAATGTGATGGAAAGATTTATTGTTTTTAACAATTTTTATTTTGTATTTTTTCTTTATTCTTTTCTTTTATTTTTTGTAATGCAAAAATCTTAATAAAAATTTTATATATATATAAAAAAGATTATCCTCATAGATTGTCACAGGCTGTTGCACTTCATATCCTGGATTTAATACCTGGATGTACCATGTGATTTCGTAACACACTTCAGATAATGCAGAAAATTCTGCCTCACACGTAGATATGGCAACAAAACCTTGCTTTTTGGATTTCCAACCAATTAGTGAATTTCTAAACATGACCACTAGACCGCTGGTTGATTTTCCCGTGGGTGGACAATTTGCGAAGTCACTGTCCACAAACACCTGCAAATCACTTGAATTAGATGCAGATAATTTTATACACTTATTCTGTGTACCCTTCAGGTATCTCAGTATTCGCTTCACAGCAGTCCAATCAATTACACTAGGCTTACTTGCTTTTCTGCTTATAATACCTACACAAAATGAAATATCAGGCCCTGACCATTGCCTCAGGTACAGAAGAGATCCTATTACCGATTGGTATAAATCTGGTTGATCAAACAAAACATCACTTACAGTCTTTTGAAAATCTACAGCCATAGGGGTTTACACAGCATTACAATCCTTCATTTCTAGCCGTTCAAGCAGACCTTTAATCTTTTGCTCTTGGCATATTAAGAAACTTCCATCTGCTTCTCTGCATATTTGGACCCCTAAATAGTGACTTATTGGTCCTAGGTCTTTCAGTTTGAAATGTTTTTCCAACTGATTTGCTATCTTTTGAATTTTACCTGTGGAACTACCTGCCACCATCAAGTCATCTACAAAGATCAAAACCAATATGTAATTGTCACCTGATCCTCTTGTATACAAGCAAGGGTCAGCAATGCTACTTTTAAATCCAAGATTTAAGAGTTGTGTGTTTATACAATCGTTCCAGCTTTTAGCACTTTGCCTAAGACCATAGACAGCTTTGTCTAATTTCCACACCAAATCATTCCCCTCCTCAAACCCTGGGGGTTGTCGCATATATATCACCTGGTCCAGAGGAGCATTTAGATATGCAGAAGTAATATCATAATGACTCACTTCCAATTTCTTGTCAGCTGCAACAGACAAAACAAGCCTCACTGATTCTGCCTTGGCAGTGGGCGCAAAAAGCTCATCATAGTGAATTCCTGGCTTTTGTGCAAAACCTTTTGCTACCAGTCTAGCTTTAAAACGTGTGTCACCAGAAACCTGAGTATTCCTTTTAAAGACCTACCTGCTAGAAATTAACTTTTCACCTGGTGGCAATATGGCTAGTGTGTAAACCTTATTTTCTTTGAATGATTCCAACTCTTCTTTCATGGCGTCAAACCACTGGGTTTGTTCCTTAGAAGGTAGTTTCAGAACTTGAACAAAATCCTGTGGCTCTGTACAATTAACATGACACACTTTTGTTGCACCAAAAGTCAATTTATCGGGGGGAATACCCTTGGTAGTGCGTGTGGACCTCCTCGGAATAACCACTGGGCTCTGATGGTGAATCCTGCTTGGCAGGGGGTTGGACTCAATGGCCCTTGTGGTCTCTTCCAACTCTATGATTCTATGATTCTATGATTCCTTCTCTTTTTGCTCCTCCAGTTCATCATTTTGTTGTTCCCCTGATTCACTGCTTGTGGCACTTTGCAAAGTGTCAGTGTCTGAAGGCAAATTTTCCCCACTTTCTAGCCTTTCCTCAGCAGCTGGCTGCCTGAGAGGCTCCTGTGGCTGTACTGAGAGAGGAATTAAAATACTAGGATTGGCATGAACCTGTTCCCACCTATCCTGTTCAGTTATTAACACATCATTTTTTTCAGCTTTAGGTCCCTCTGTGACCTCATCACTGGGCGGAGAATGCTGTAAAGAGTACAAGCCATCCACCATTTTTGCAGAAGCAATTACCTTGCCCTGCTTCTTAATAAAACATTCATCACTCTCAAAAATAAATTCAAAACCAACATTGGTAAGGCATGAAATTGACAATAAAGAAAATTCTAGTTCTTCAACAAACAATACATCCCTCAATTCTGCATCTAGGCATGGCATATAACATGTACCTATACCTGATATTGGGCAATGCCGCCCATCAGCAAGACAAAAGCTGTCCTTGCCTTTTGGCAATTTGCTGAGTGTTGTAAAGCAGTCAAGGCTGTTCATTATGATTCTAGCAGAGCCAGAGTCCCAAATGTAGCTGTCTGAAGAAATTTTCTTTTCTTTTCTTGCGGCAGCCGAGATGAAATGCGTCCGCTTTTCTGTCTCATGTGGATCACTTGCTTTTCCTGGGTTTTTCACACGGCAATCTTTCTTCATGTGCCCGAGCTTCCCACACTGATAGCATTTCTTTGCCAACATGGCACGATCCGTGGAGTGTTCTTTGGTCACATCTCCTCCTGAGAATCTGGGTTTCTGGTTAGCAGGGTGACTCAAATTCTTCTGGTCTGCCTTCTCACTCAGCTTTTCTATGCGCTTTTCAGATTCCTCCTGTAGACGGGCTGTTACATACGCCATTGATAAATCTTCTTGCCTCATGCTTTCAAGAGAGGCTATCACAATATTAAAGCTTGGTGGGAGACTGGATAGCAGGATATAGACTTGATTCAGGTCTGGAAATCTTTTACCTCTCCTTTGCAACTGGAGTAATAACATGTGCAAAGTCTGGAGGTGTGTGGTTAAACATCCACCTTCAGGTAGCACAGTTCTGTACAGTCTCCTAGTTAGTCCAATTATTGAACCAGCACTGTCAGACAGGTGTATCTGATGTAGACGATCCCAATATTGTTTAAAGGTAAAGGTAAAGGTACCCCTGCCCGTACGGGCCAGTCTTGACAGACTCTGGGGTTGTGCGCCCATCTCACTTAAAAGGCCAGGGGCCAGCGCTGTCCGGAGACACTTCTGGGTCACGTGGCCAGCGTGACATCGCTGCTCTGGTGAGCCAGAGCCGCACACAGAACGCCGTTTACCTTCCCGCTGGTAAGCGGTCCCTATTTATCTACTTGCACCCGGAGGTGCTTTCGAACTGCTAGGTTGGCAGGTGCTGGGACCGAGCAGCGGGAGCGCACCCCGCCGCAGGGATTTGAACCGCCGACCTTTCGAACAGCAAGTCCTAGGCGCTGAGGCTTTAACCCACAGCACCACCTGCGTCCCCCAATATTGTTTGGCAGAGTCCAAATCTGCAATGTGCAGGACCTGTGGTTCCTCTAGAGCCAATAAAATGTGTGCTCTGGCTCTATCATCTTCTTCACATTCCTGCTCAGAGAGTTGTGGTGTCAAACCAGTTTCCACACAGTGCCAAAGTCTATCACATTTTAGAACCAGTTCAATCTTGAGAGCCCAAGTCAGGTAGTTCTTACCATTCAGACGTTCCATCTGGGCAGTGTTGCCAAGATTAATAAACTGCGCAGGTTGATGAGCTGACGTGGCTTCTGCTCCTTGTTGCACCGGGTCTGCTTCTTCGGTACGCGGCCTCACCACTGGACCTTCAGTCCCTTCGAGGTCCTCACCAACAGCACCTTGATTTTCCAGCTTTAGCAATTCACGATCCATAAAACACTGGGCCTCATAACCTGACGCGCAGCGTAAATTAATAATGCAGAGTTTTTAATTGAATAAAAGCTTTACTGAGTTAAAATAAACTTCTTCATAAACAACATGGTTCCAAACAGTTTGACTGAGATTACATACTGACTCTGCTCACAGCTGAGGCAGACTGACTCTGACTGAAAACTTACAGAGAGCACAAAGAGAAAGTGGCTGCTAAGTCACATGTCAGAGTGACTCAACAGTTAACAGTTAGGCCTGGATAACTTGACTAAGCCCAAATGATTGTGCAGTCCCAGCACTTCCCAGCCTGCTTTGCTGCTTCTGCTCTCGTGTGTCTTTGTCACATGACAGTTTATACTCAAGCCTGGGTCATTTGGTTGACCTGTTCAGGGAGCAGTGTCATTTCCAGAGGGTCATCTTTGTCCCTTTCTGCTAGAATCGCAAAGCTGTTGGAAATAAAAATCTGTGGTGGATAAAGTCTTCCATTTTTAGCTGTTTAGCTGCAGGAAGGATGTAATCCTCACAGACTCTCAGGCATTTTAATTTAGCTTTAGTTTTACCAAGCCTTTTATATATTATATGTGTTTGGATTATTAATGTATTTGTATTTGGATGACTTTGAATGATTTTATTATTTTACTGTTTAGCCATAAGTCAATAAAGGTTTTTAAAAAGTCACGTAATAGAGGGCAGCAGGCTTCTCCCCTCCATCTGCTCTCCACTTCCTGAGAACAGGTGTGCTGAAGTTGTGCAGGCCGCCTCCATGAGCCAGAACAAGAAGCCCTCACAGGACATCTTGCATGCATCAGGCAGCCTGCCTTATGGCAGACATGTCCTCAGCTCACGGAGAGGAGCTGGTGTGGGGATGATTACTACCATGTGTTTTTTTAAAAAACTAAATACGGCTTATGACACATGCTTAAATGCCCCATTGAAATCATTGGGGCTTGGAGCAACTTAACTCTGGCTGTTTCACACACTGTTCTTACCTTATTTTGATACTTTTCATGACCAATGCGTTTGGTTCCACTTGGGAGGGAAAGTGTTAGATTTTTCAAAGGATGTCTTATGTTTAAGTGTGTGTACCTTCTGCTGTCTGAGCTTGTTATAGCGGAAGGCTGAGCAAGTTGCTGATTCAAAGAACCATGTGCTTCTGCCTTTGAAACTCAGCATGCTTCCTAGTTAGGAACTGTACTTCCCCACAGCTGGTGGGTGCTTTACAAAAGAAAGCCTCCGAGGGAAAGATTTTCTTCATCCCCTGCCCCATCATTATAGAAGCTTCACTTCCCAAGAAAAAGACAATATTTTATAAATTTGAACTTTAAAAAAATGGCTTTAACATAGAGAAATGTGTCTTGTTGAGTACCGCATCTTTAAGAAAATCTGCAGCTAGAGTATTTTTTTCAGAAGATGGTGACTCTGAATAGAGATATCAGTAAGGACGTTAATGATCCCAGATGATCTAGGAGTCTTGGTTGACCACAAACTTGACATGAGCCAACAGTGTGACGCGGCAGCTAAAAAAGCCAATGCAATTCTGGGCTGCATCAATAGGAGCATAGCATCTAGATCAAGGGAAGTAATAGTGCCACTGTATTCTGCTCTGGTCAGACCTCACCTGGAGTACTGTGTCCAGTTCTGGGCACCACAGTTCAAGAAGGACACTGACAAACTGGAACGTGTCCAGAGGAGGGCAACCAAAATGGTCAAAGGCCTGGAAACGATGCCTTATGAGGAAAGGCTAAGGGAGCTGGGCATGTTTAGCCTGGAGAAGAGGAGGTTAAGGGGTGATATGATAGCCATGTTCAAATATATAAAAGGATGTCACATAGAGGAGGGAGAAAGGTTGTTTTCTGCTGCTTCAGAGAAGCGGACACGGAGCAATGGATCCAAACTACAAGAAAGAAGATTCCACCTAAACCTTAGGAAGAACTTCCTGACAGTAAGAGCTGTTCAACAGTGGAATTTGCTGCCAAGGAGTGTGGTGGAGTCTCCTTCTTTGGAGGTCTTTAAGCAGAGGCTTGACAACCATATGTCAGGAGTGCTCTGATGGTGTTTCCTGTTTGGCAGGGGGTTGGACTCGGTGGCCCTTGTGGTCTCTTCCAACTCTATGATTCTATGATTCAGTTCGGTCATGTATAGAATCAGGGCTTTTTTTCCAGCAGGCACTCACCATAATTCAGTTCTGGCCCCTCTCAGGTGGGTACCATTGCTGTTCTAAGAGTACAAAGAGATTCTTCAGGGTGAGTTCTGGCACCCCTTTATCTAGAAAAATAATTTTAACATGATGGAGGAATGTGCATAACATGATTTATAATAGAAGCATTCCATATGAATGCCCAGTTGTGGAGACCCAGTTGCCCAATTCTTCTGCATTAGAAGTAAAAAGAAAGAAAAAGGGAGATTGCCTAACTATGCATTTGAGTCTCTGCATAGAACACTTGCATCCTATGAGACACATGGAGAAAAGAGGTGCAATCATTTCTCTACCATATTAAAGTCCTCACAGGCTTCTTCAGTATTTCAGCTGGACTTCTGGCTCTAGCTACCATCTTTGGCCTGCATAAACGGTAAGAAAGATCTGGCTTTGAATTTGGCATTGATGTAGCAGACAAGAGCTGTATGAGTCCATTGTAGGGTGAGTCACTGCTACAAACGCATGGCTTTGGAGTTTCCATTGAGAAATGCAACACAATGCAAGCATGCTTTACCAGATAAATTTTTATATTGAAACTTCCACTCCATGAATAAGAGGGCCATTAAGTGGCTCTACCACAACAACATCTCAGTTTTACAAAACATCACTTCTTATTTCTATTAAATTGGAAGTTTAATTTTGCAGAAATCAATTCTGAAGGGTCTGGCTCACTCATTTCAGCTGCTCAGGCAACCTTTGGCATGCCTGAGATTTAGGCTTCAATATTAATGTTCTAGTGGTCAGAAAGGTCATTGTTCATATTCCAGCTGTTCTCCCATTATTCTCAATGTCTTGATACATTTTAGTCAGTAGCAATCACTTCTTGGTACAACTGGACTTCTCCACGACCCTTCCCCTCTGCAGGGACGTGGGACCGATTCAGATGGTCGGCCCCCACCACTTAATGGATCCAAATGGCTTCCAGAGAGTGGTAGGGGATGTTTTATCTCATGTTGATGGCCTTTCAGCTGATTCCCTGGTGGCCCGCTGGAAAGCAGAATTAACCAGGGCTATCAACTGTTTGGCTCCGAAGCGCCCTTTCTGATTGCATGGAGCCCAGACAGCCCTGTGGTTTTCCCCAGAGCTGAGAGCAATGAAACAATTGTTGAAACGGCTAGCACGCCAGTGGCGGAAAACACATTCTGAATTGGACCGGACATGGGTTAGAGCTTACCAAGTGGCAATAGCGATGGCTAGTCTCTTACTATTTGAGGAAATATCCTAATAAAAAGGTACGTTGTGGCAATGATGGAACGTAACCTGGGAGAACAGGGTTCAAATCCCCATTCAGCCATGAGGTTCATTGAGTGACCTTGGGCCAGTCATTGGGTGACTAATCTACCTCATTAAATTCTTATGATGATAAAATGGGGAGGGGGAGAATGGCATACATTGACTAACTTCTTGGAGGAAAGGTGAGATATGGAATAATGAATAAATTTAAAAATAATTGTTCACTTATTGCATAGCCAGCTGTCGAACTCTAGGAAAACTTGAAATGCTCAGAGCTTCTTCCCCAGAAGAATACAATGGCTTACACCTCAATCCTGCACAGGTGCACACTGGGGGTTTCTCTCAACTCAGTTGTCAAGCTGATACAGAAGGGCTGCAGATGTTTGTTTTAAAAAAGAAGCCCAACAGAGATTTCCAGGCATGCCAGCTTTTAGGTGACAGTGCTACAGCATATTTAAAAGAGGCATGCTGCCATCGTGCATCTACTCACACACCAGCTGCCCTCCTAACACCACCCCTGTGAGCACCTCTCCCTGTGGCTGAGACTCATGTGCCCAGCCTCTCTTTGGATTACAGGCAGCTCTGCTCTGGCCATAAGGATATTTCAGTGGGGATCAGGTTCATAGCAACCTTCAAAAACCTGTGGAATTGATCTAGTTTTGGATATATTAAACTGTAAAAAGCAATAAATTATAGGAGCATTCGTTGTGGTTACCTTTTCAGACTTTCTAATAAACAGGAATATGCTACTTTTGATGAATACATGAACCTGGTGGTTCATCCTTGCCCTTTCCCCCAAATGGGTCAGAGCCTGTTCTTTTCTGTTCTGTCTATGTGCAGCACTTAGCAATAGTAGGTTCCTTTGACTGACTGACATGGGCAAATGACTTGAGGGTCATAACATTTTGGGGATTTCTCAACTGCTTAAAACATTGGTCAAACACATCATTTCTTTTAATTCCTTGCTAAAGTACTGTGGTCAAAGGTGAGTTTTTTAATTAATAAACTATAAGGTCCATTGTAATTAAACTTAATTTTCCAGAACACTTCACCAATGAATGCATAATCTTCCTGATTATGTTGAGCCTGAAAGGTTTCGTTTAACTAAAGTGCAATTAAACACACAGGGCTATGCCCTTTTCGAAGAAAAACGTGCTTCTGATTGTATGGTGCAATAAAAAAAATATTCCTCCTCAATGAACATAAAATTCACAACAAAATTGGAAATGCGTAGTATATCTGTACTAAAAGTGGCATCCTCTCATTGTTGAATACATACAAACTTTTTTCCACATGGTTCTGCAAATTTATAGCCAGGTTATAATGGTGCAACCCGAGTAGTTTTGCTGGGGCCACCAAGGGGGCTAAACTCTGAGCTTTCATTGGGGACTTCCGGGTTAGCGCCATCGGCTAATGGCGGATTTCCTCCGAGCTCCGGAGGGAATCGGCTTTGTAGGATTTGGGTCTAGCCGCTGCGGCGACGCGGGGACCCTCAAAAATCACAGGCGGTGAGCCTGTGAACCTGGTGACTCGGCGGGCACCATTTGCGCCCCCTCAACCTGCGAAGGAGCCTTCTTAAAGGCTTCAGAACGGGGAACGGGGTGAGCGGCGCGGTGCTGAGAGTTCGACTGCTTCTCCTACAGAGTGAAGCCACATGCCATGGTCGGAGAGCGCTGACTTCTTCTTGTGAACAATTGGACTTTAAAGCAAAAACCCGTGAGTACTACGGAAATTGGACTTGTAAAGGAAATTTTTTTTTTAATTAGGCACGATCGGGGAAGGCGCAAACAGGAAGTCCGTCTCCCCGTCTTATAAATAATCTAAAGCAAGGACCAGCTAACTAAGGTCAAGAGAATTTATTTTCCTTCTTATTGAGTAAAAGACATTAATTTCATGACTTGGCAGTATAAGTAATCTTACTGGAGGATAAGAGTAAATTTTGGGAGCTGAAGTGCCACCCCCCCGGACCCGGGAGTGATCCGTGAGAGAGCCTGTTGAAGAGATACTAAAGAGTTTGACAGCTGTCAAATTAGCTGTCAAGACGGGAAAAGAGAACTTTGCTTCTGTTGCTTCTGCTGGTTATATCTGCTACAATTTTGTTACAATTTGTTGAAAACAAGGAAGAAACGATACAAACTAACTTGTTTTTGGATCTGAACTGGAAGGAATACTAAGTAACCAAAAGCCCTCTAGAGGGGGGTTTGGGACATTACAGGATTGGCTGAAGGAGGGGAAATTCAAGCTAAACTGGACAGAGTTTTTCTTCTCTTGGGAAAGTTACAAGGCCAAATTGATGTTTTGGCTACTAATGCCGTAACTCTGGACTTAACAGTAAACAAATTTATTGAATTTGATAAGGACTTGACTCAGGAAGTTCATGCAGCTGGACAAGAGGAAAAACTTGAGAGCTTTGAGAGTGTGGAGAAAGAGACATATGTTGTTTCTGAGGGAAAGGAAGGAGGAGACATAATGCCACAGATGATAAAGGAGAGCCAGAGGCCTGACATGATGGCTACAAAGGAAAATAAGAACTTGATGATGAAAATCTGGTTTGAATTGGAGATTGAAGAATGGAGAGATTTCATTAAGTGGAGATTTGAAGCCCCAAGGATTACAAAATTGATTAAGGTGGAAGTTGGAGCTTTGGGGATATTTGGATTTGAAAGGAGCAAGAAACAAGATTTGGGCTCCACTTTTAAGTATGGATGTCTGGCTGGAAGAAACTTGGACCATATAGGGCCAGAGCTTCTCCGAGATTTGGCGCTTAATACTAAGGACTATAAAAAAAACCGGCAGAGAGGAACTGAAAGAGAATTAAGAGCCTCGGACGTGAGATCTCCAGGCTGATAGTAGACCAAGACTGATGGACATTTGTTGGGGATTGAAACCGGGAAAGGGGAAGGGTGGGGTTTGGGAATCCAAAGGGTGTATAATTATAACATGTTCTTTTTTTATTTTCGTCATGTTATTAGCATGAAAAATTGGGGAATTCGTGGAAGGGAATTTGGGTCGACTTTAGAAAAAAAAAGAAGCTTTAAGATTGAGAATTGAGAATTGATGTACAAATATTGATGCTTATAAGGTAAAATTGGGTTTTTGTTTTTTTTAAAAAAAAATGAATTAAATATAAAAAGGTTAAAAACTGGGGATAAGAACTTGTTGAATTAACAAAGTTGAATTGGAATATAAGAAAGGGAGGTGTGGGGAAGTCAGGGAAATATGTTATAGAAAAATAAGGATTGTAAATTGTATGTGTTTTTAATTTTCTTTTTTTCTGGTCTTTTTGTATTTTGTTTTTCTTTTTTGATTTTTTAATGTACTAAAGTGGAAAATTTCAATAAATATATTTAAAAAAAACCTCTGGGCTTTCATTTGGGGGGGGGGAGTAAGTTTCTAGTCCTTCTGGAAAGAAGCAAACTTTGCAGGCAAGCTTCTATGTGATTTTTGTGAGCAGCATCTTGGCTGCTCCTCCTTTTCAATGTTTTTAGCCAGTAGTTTTGCTATTGGGGCAGAACATTATAATGTGGGGCAAGTTTAAAAAAAAAAATCTGAGCAATGAAGAAAAATACTGTTTGTATGCTTTTTCTCATTATACTTTATATATAAAGTATACTGTATACTTTCCACAGTATCCTCATCCTCAGTGGTTACAGGCCTAAGAAAACACCTTGTATGAATCTGTCCCCTATGTATATTAACATGAGAGAAAGCTCAGTTGAACACATGTGACATTTACACATTTGAAACATGCAATAATTAGGTCAGATTAGGATTGGTATAAGGTAAGCAGTAAATGTTGGAAATGTAAAGAAAAAGAAGGAACATTTTATCATATGTGGTGGGAATGTAAAAAGTTTAAAAACTTCTGGGAAATGATATATAATGAAATGAAGAAAATGTTGAAATATACATTTATTTAAAAACCAGAAGCATTTTTATTAGGCATTGTAGGAACTGATATAAATAGAAGTGATTGTAAGTTGTTTTTGTATGCCATGACAGCAGCACGAATTTTATTGGGACAAAAATGGAAGCAAGAAGAATTACCGATGAAAGAAGAGTGGAGGATGAAATTGATGGACTATGCAGAACTGGACAAATTAACAGGAAGAATCCGAAACCAGATTCACAGAAGATTGGCATAAATTTATGGACTATATGAAAAGTAATTGTGATGATTTGATTACATTTGTAGGTTTGCAGGAAGTTTTGTAAGGGGAACAATTTGAATTATTGCCTTATTGAATGAAAGGGATGATATCGGTTATGAGGTAAAAGGTAATATAAATTTAAGAAACGCAGGAGAAATCTTAAAGATGGGAGATCATCAGAGTAGCTGATGGAAGTCCAAAAGATTGTATAAGAGCTGGAAATTTGTAAAATGTATGACAATATAAATGTGTTTAAAACAAATAATACACTAGCCTGGGAACTTCCTCTCTGCCCAGAACATTGGAGGCTATACACCACACCCCCTCAACAGTATTTATAGGAACTCAAACACTGAGATCCTGCTCTGTTCCAGTAACAAGAAGCCGAAAGCACCAACCTGAAGATGACGAGTGAGACCTCGTCGAAACGTCGCCTAGACACCCCAACTTTTACACGGGAAGACACCCGAGGACACCAAAACCTGCATTCCTGTACCCGTGAAAATCTACGAAAACAAATATATATATATATATATATATATATATATATATATATATATATATATATATATATATATGATTGGTTGAAGCCTTGGAATTGGAGTAGTTTTGGGGAGGTGGGGAAGAATAATAGAATATTATAGTTGGAAAGGAGCCAAGGGTCAGCTAAAGCATCCATCTGCACTATAAACATGACTGTTTATAGTGCAGAGAGGCATCACTAAGCACTAAGTCCCATTTGCAGACATTTTACATCGCTTTCTATATCTTCACAGCAGCCATGTAAGGTAGGGAAGACTGAGTGCTGGTGTCTGGTCAAAGGCAGGAAGTGAGCAAAAACAATAATACATTAAGTAAATGCTCAGAGCACTTATACAGGTTCTAGTTACAGGTAGGTAGCCGTGTTGGTCTGCCATAGTCGAAACAAAATAAAAAAAATCCTTCCAGTAGCATCCTAGAGACCAACTAAGTTTGTTATTGGTATGAGCTTCCATGTGCATGCACACGAAAGCTCAAACTAATAACAAACTTAGTTGGTCTCTAAGGTGCTACTGGAAGGAATTCACTTATACAGGGTGAGTCTTTTAAAAGAGGCCCTGTGGAACATGTATGCTCTGTATCCATGGGGCCTCTTTTAAAGGACTCACCCTGTATAATACTAATGTCTTGAAAATACCTTATAACTAACTGAATTATACATTACTTCATGTGTTCCTTTGAGCGGGATGGGGCTGTTTTTGGAATGGCACCAGTCGCCCCAAACACCTTTTCCTGACTCTGCGCCTGCAAAAGTTGTGTGTTGAGAGTAGAGATGGGAAAGCCTGGTAAAAAAATGGAAAAATAGGGGGGGGGGAGTTTTGGGAATATGTTCTTTTCCAATGATAAATCTATTACATGTTGTTCACACTATATAACATGAAGACCTTAATGAAAGATTTCTGAGACTTTTTGTAAAATCTTAAATTATTGCAAGTTCTCTCAGCTGAAGACAAGCAAATCCTAGAATAGAATTCAAGTAACACTCAATGCTTCTCAATGCAGTTCTCAAACAGGAGAAATATGTGTTTGTGCCACTAGGGGGCACTGCAGGGGGAAACCTCCAGTATAGTTTACAGTACTTGTGTACCTCGGACATTCCTCAGTTGAGTAATTGTTGGTATATTGGAGGTGATAGTTTCTGTCCCCCTCTCAGGCCTTAACTGAGAGGCAAGAGGATAAATTTGTTTAGAAGATAAATTTGTTTCTCTTTTGTAACCTGTAAATGATCCCTATTAATGTTCTCCACCATCACGGCATAATGTTTACCTATAGTCTGGTCAGTAAATAGGTTTTTCTTTTCCTCCTCTCAGTAAAATGGTGAGACCAGCATCCAGAGTTTGGAAACATTTCCGCAGTGCAAATTTATTCTGATAGCAAAGCTGCAATTTGCAAATATTGTGAGAAGAAATATTTTTTTTTCCAAATCCTACAAGTATGACAAAACACATTCTTGCATGCCAGAGGAACCCTAAAGACATTAAAAAATACTTCATGGAATTAAATGATGAGGACCAGAATGAAAGCACAAGTAGCTTTTCCTTCCAGAGTTCTAATTCCAGAAACACTATTTCTGTTGCTTCTGGGTCATTGCAGAGGGTTTCTTCACCAGCAGCATCTTCAGGTAAAGAAATGTTGCAAACCACTGCCTCACAATAATGCACCATACCTTCATTTATAGATAAAATGATACCTGAACACTAGGGGGAAATTGATCATGCCCTTGCAAGAGCATGCTATGCTTCTGGTTCAGCATTGTCAATAACTGAAAATGCATACTGGCAGGAAGCTTTTAAATTATTACGCCCATAATATTGTTTACCAAGCAGACATTCCTTGAGCAAGCCTCTTTTTGAGTCAGCATATGAGTGTGTGATGGAATCTGTACAAGGAAAAATCAGTGAAGCGCTATGGCTTGCAGTACTTACAGATGGATGGACAAATGTTCGGGGAGAAGGACTTATCAACTTTGTGATAACAACACCTCAACCAGTCTTTTTTAGAAGCATAGAAACTGGAGAGAACAGACATACTGCAGTGAAATATGTGCAGTTTTAGAGAAAATTGAGAGTGGTAAAGTATTTGCTTTGCTGACTGACAATGCAAGTAATATGAAAGCTTCATGGGAAATTATAATGGACACGTATCCACATATGACTGCAATAGGATGTGCATCTCATGCACTAAACTTACTTCTTAGTGACTTCATGAAGCTGACCACCCTTCAAAGGATTTATAGAAGTGCTAAAGAAGTTATCAAATATGTAAAAGCTACTCATGTTGTCACTGCAGTCTTCAAGAAGAAGCAAGCAGAAAAAAATGCACAGAATAAAATAGTGACACTGAAGCTCTGTAGTAAAACACATTGGGGTGGAGTGGTGATCTCCTTTGAAAGTTTATTAAAAAACAACAAAGAAGCTCTTCAAGCAACAGTAATAATTGAGGATCTTAAAATTCCCAGAAATATAAGGAACACTGTGCTTGATGAGGACGTATTTTGGGTTCAGCTGCAGAACTCCCTACAGATTTTAACACCATTTTTTCAGCAATCCGTTCATCTGAATCAGACACTGCACTTTTGTCAGAAATTCCTAACCACATGGCTATGATTAAAAACATTTGTGTCAGGGAACTGCCATCGGAGCGCAGGGTGGTGGAGAGGCTCTCGGATGCTGGGAGACCCTCGGATGCTGAGGAGGGAACCAGCAGGGGGAGAGGGAGAGTTTCCGCTGAAGAAGGAGGGGAGGAGGAGACAGTGTTGGAGGTGAGGCACAGAGACGCTTCAAGCGAGACCAGTGGTGAGAGCTCGGGGCCTCCCCTTGGGACACCCACTCTGTGCAGAAAGCTGTCACACAGAGAATCAAGGAAGAGACTTTCTGTCAAAGAACTTTTATGTTGGAAGAAATTCAGGAAACGCCCACTGACGGATTCTGCCAGTGATTAAGGCAGCCACGCACTCATGGCTGTCCGGCTAGAGAGAGTTTAAAACTAACCACAAAACTGGGAGCGTTTTAGCGCTTACGCACAAGCAACCCCTTATGCCATTACAATTTGTTTTTGAAAACCTAAGTGCATCTCCACTTACAACTGCTGAAAAAGGTAAAGTGAAAGATTTTATTAAGAAACAGGAAGAATTTTGTTGTCATCCAATACAGTGGTACCTCGGGTTAAGTACTTAATTTGTTCCAGAGGTCCGTTCTTAACCTGAAACTGTTCTTAACCTGAAGCACCAGTTTAGCTAATGGGGCCTCCCGCGGCTGCCGCGCCGCCGGAGCACGATTTCTTTCCTGAAGCAAAGTACTTAACCTGAGGTACTATTTCTGGGTTAGCGGAGTCTGTAACCTGAAGCGTATGTAAACCGAGGTACCACTGTACACACTGCTGCAAATCTATTGAATTCAAGAGTCAAAGGCTGTGGTGTGAGTGATGAGAATACAGTGACTGCATTTGCCTGGATTGCGAAACAAGCTGCACACTTAGGACTTGTGGAAAAGTACTTGGAAAAGTACTTTCAAATGTTGCAGAATATAGAACCTCTTCAGGGATTTGGGCTAGGAGTGCATTCTAGGATCATATCTGCAAGTATCCCTCCTGTAACATGGTGGCAAGGTCTCTGCACCAGACAAGCTTTGACACCTCTTGCATCTCACTTACTGCAGATTCCTGCATCTTCTGCTGCATGTGAAAGAATTTGGACTATGTTTGGTAATATTCATACCAAATCAAGAAACAAACTGACCTGTTTGCTTGTTTCAATCCATGCAAACCTAAAGTTTTTAGAAGTCCATGAGAAAAATGACAAAGGGGAAGAGGAAGATGAAACGGAAAATGATAGCCATAGTTCAGAAAATGAGATAGAATAAACTGCATGTATATGTTATGTTGCATCTATATCTTCCTTTTTAAAAAAAAGCACTACTCAAAGGGTAGACCTTCTGTAGAGCTTAAATATTGAGGTAGACCTTAACTTTATTTGCTGTCGGTGCTAAGGGGCAAATCTGATTATAATGTTGATGGTTTTGTGGGGTCAGAAATGATTATTGATCCTGTTTTTATATAGAATAACCAGCTATATTCACGTCTGTATAAACTGTGCTTGCTAAATGTAATGCTGTCTCCATTTCCCTGCTAGAAAATCAAGAGTGTCATGCTAAGGAAAGCAGTTTGCAGCCAATCAATCTGGTCTTTTGAAGTTGAATCTCTCCTTTGTCTTCTTATTCAGCTCAATAAAATTGTCTTGGATTCTCCCTGTTTTTGGCATTTACAGTCATACTGCCAGTTGAGAATGTGATCCATGCAGGAGGCACGTTTGCAACCCGCAGCGTTTGTAGCCTGAAGTGCTATGTCTGCGCGTGATGCGATTCGGCGCTTTTGCACATGCGCGTGGCGTCATTTTGCGCTTCTGCGCATGTTCTGGTACTTCCAGGTTCAGTGTGGTCCACAACCTGAAAACACACAGCCTGCAGCGTTCGTAACCCAAGGTATGACTATATTGACTTTCTATGGCAAAGACAGTTCAGGGTTTGAAAGCAGACCCGACAGTTTCTTGCCTTTTTTGTTGCCTTTGAGGGAAAGGGGGGTGGTTACCTGTTTTATTGCAAGCATAATACTTTTTATCTACACTGTGTTTCATGCAATTTGTAAAACTACTTCACACTGAACTTTTTTTCAATTTTTTCAAAATTTCCATTTTTTCTAGAAAAAAACAGGGGGGACAACTTTTTTTTTCTCATGGCTTCAAAATTTCTGGAAATTTTGCATCTCTAGTTGAGAGGAGCCAAGGATAGAGACCACCTTGCCACATGCTTTCTGCTTCCTTTTCCTCAGTTCTGTCATAGTGCTTTTGGTATGATCTGTTCCTTTTCATTCCACCACTGTTTTCCAGCAAACAGCATGTTTTAATTATTTCCTTTTTCTTCCTTTTGCTTTATCTTATTTTCCCCTAGGTTTGTGCACATTTCTCTTAGACATAGCTGTCAACTTTCAGATTTGAAAATAAGGGATCAGCAGCCTCAAAAATAAGGGATCAGCAGCCAAAATAAGGGATTGGGAGCCTCACCTGTCTCAGGCACTCCTGTCTTCCACTGCCTCCCACAGTTTGGTCAAACTCATGCTGGTAGCTTTGAGAACACTGTCCAACCATCTCGTCCTCCTGGTTCAATGTTACTAGTGAGCAAAATTACCCAGTCAGGATTTGAATCTTGGTTCTAACTTTTGGGGTTAAGTTTCTATTTAGCTGTCCACTAATACTGACAAACCATATCTCCCATTCATCTCTCAGATCCCCTTGTAAATCTAAAGTACTGACCTCACCACATCCTGTGGTAAAAAACTTCCCCAAGTTAATTACACATTGTGTGAAGGTAAGTGTGTGAAGCTACAGCATTCCTACTATCAGCTTAAGTGACACATTCACTCTCTCACTCACTCACTCTCTCATACACACACACACACACACACACACACACACACGAGTAGAGCCCCACTGAGACAAAGGCCCAAAGGCAGAAAGCCCAGCCAGCAGCCAAACGAAGCCTCAAGAGGTGGTTCCCACAGCACAGCAGCCCGGCAAAGGGAGACAGCAGCAAGGAAAACCACACCGTCACCTGGGAAGCGCTGAAGCAAGGGCGAGTCCCCAGGCAACACGGCCGATTTGATCGGCACAAGGCATGCAAGCTCCACCCCCCAGTTGTTCTCAGACTCCTTATCCGTGAACAACGCAGATGAGCAACGCAGTTGAGGAGCCCCCCTGGCCAGCAGGGAGGGAGAGGAGCTACTTCCTTTGAAATCCGGGAAATTTACCGGATATCAACAATCCGGGATAGCAGCGGGAAACGGCGCTGGAATAAGGGAGCTTCCCGCCAAATAAAGGAAGGTTGACAGCTATGCTCTTAGAAATACTGCTCACACAATACACAGTTGCATGTGTGTGTTCATTTCCAGTGCGTATCCACCAACTTTAATTCGCTTCTTCAAAGTTTCATTCTCCTCTCTTAAGTTTTTTGGTGCCTGTGAATTCTTACTGTTGACTAATGCTTTTTGTTAAATTTCTCCCCTGCCCTTCTAGGTCTGGTGCTCCCCTGCTCTACTTTCCAGATGCACTCATTTGTCCCTCCAGGAAGCTACCAGTTGTGTGGCTCATTGCCAGTCTCTTATTACCCCCTTAGTTCAGGGGACCTCCTACATGTCACCGGTTTTCAAACTGATTTTCCATTAATAAAAATGGCACTTTTAGAAGCAGAAAAAGTAGGTCATTTATTGTGCTGGTGGAGTGCTCCTGAGTTAATGAGTTCTTCAGTCCCTCCAAATGGGCCAGTAATAGAGAAGCAACACCAAGACCCACACAGACCCACACTTCAAAGAGCAACAAAGTCAGCCTGTGAGAAGACGGAGATCTGAAACTTTACTGTAAACCATACTGGCATTCTCTGCTACAAATTTTTCGGAATATGTGTCATTCCGATATATACTAACATAGTTCCAGTTACAGATAGGTAGCCGTGTTGGTCTGCCATAGTCAAAACAAAAAAAATTCCTTCCAGTAGCACCTTAAAGACCAACTAAGTTAGTTCTTGGTATGAGCTTTCGTGTGCATGTATCTGAAGAAGTGTCACTCTTCTTCAGATACATGCACACGAAAGCTCATACCAAGAACTAACTTAGTGTGCATGCACACGAAAGCTCATACCAAGAACTAACTTAGTTGGTCTTTAAGGTGCTACTGGAAGGAATTTTTTTTATATACTAACATAGTCATTAATATGTCAATATAAAGGTCAAGGAGTGCATAGCTTTGTGAAATATATTCACTTCATTGAACAGTCTTCGCAATCGAGAGGTGGCAGAAGCTGATTTAATGGGAACAACATAAACTTAAAGTGATAAACCCAAGTAACTCAACCCAAAGGTGTACTGTCACACATGCTTAAGGCCAGTAAAAGGAATAATTGAGTTCCCAGCTGCACAACTGAGGAGTTCCATTTGTAGGTGGAAAGTCCCCCCAACCCCCAGATTAGAGCCTAAATGAGAAGAGATAGTTTGCAGACGAATCTGACACCTGCACACAGGTACAAGGGACTTTGAGGTCAGGTTTTTTTTTCTGTGCTCCAATTGCCTGTAAATGGTGGAACACAAAGACCCAGTCCTTCCAATATACATTTCCCTGCTTGCTAAGCCCCAGTTTAGCAGCCTGGAACATGCCTTGGAATCTGTGGCAAAGTGTGAAGGAGCATCTTTTCCTATTGGCAGATTCCCTTTCTTGTAAGGGTCCCCTAAAACAATATTCATTGGCCTTTCCCCCTAATATAGATGTTTTGAATTGTAGCCCATATGTGTTAAAGTGCACACTTTAAAAGTCAATGGTTTTGCAGTATATGAGAGTTCGAAACAGAAGCAGAAAAATTTGTGTTCACATCCTGTGAAATCAATTAAACAAATTAAACATGGCATACTTGTTCCATTGATTTTGACCTAGCTAAGACAAAATTACAAACAGAGAAAGAAAAGTGGTGGATAAGAAGTATTCCATCTGCAGTAAAGTATTTGCTCTAGAGTCTCATGAAATTCCCATGAAATTAAGGTATACCACTTTATATAACTGGAAAGACTATAAGCAAAGAATATTGAAGTAGTACAGTACATATAAAGAATAGTTTGTATCAAAAGTTTCACCATATTGTTAAGTTCAACATGTTAGGAATATACAGAATATAATTGCAGTCATAGAATGGCAGTGGGAGCAAGAGAAACAAATAAAGTTGGCTCCTGTCCAAGGAGTGTGCAATGATATAGTGATGGGTTTGAAGCCATGAATGTGCAGCTCTGCACTCTCAAAAAGCCTTGTTTTTACACATCAGCTTATGTGGCTCTTGTCTAAAAAGAGAGACTTTTATTTTCCTTTTAAATGATTTTTATTAGTTTTACAAAATGAATCTCAAATTTAACATATTGATATTCAGAAATTAAGCAAGATTCTTCTGAATCTTAGGACTTCCCTCCTCCCCTCCATGGGTACTTTGTTGTTGTTTAGTCGTTTAGTCATGTCTGACTCTTCGTGACCCCATGGACCAGAGCACGCCAGGCACTCCTGTCTTTCACTGCCTCCCGCAGTTTGGTCAGACTCATGCTGGTAGCTTCGAGAACGCTGTCCAACCATCTCGTCCTCTGTCGTCCCCTTCTCCTTGTGCTTTCCCAACATCAGGGTCTTTTCCAGGGAATCTTCTTTTCTCATGAGGTGGCCAAAGTATTGGAGCCTCAGCTTCACGATCTGTCCTTCCAGTGAGCACTCAGGGCTGATTTCCTTAAGAATGGATACGTTTCATCTTCTTGCAGTCCATGGGACTCTCAAGAGTCTCCTCCAGCACCATAATTCAAAAGCATCAATTCTTCGGCGATCAGCCGTGGGTCCTTAGTGTATCTAAATCAACTGCATATTATGATTTCTCCACATTAAAGTCCTCCAGATTATCCAAAGTCTCTAACATTGCAGGAGTTGTTAAAAACCTGCCAAAGAACTCAAGTTCTTTTCTTTTAAATACAGTTTGTATTTGTTCCATTTCCTATTGAAGTTTTGATCCTCGTGATTTCTGATTTTCCCTGTCAATCTCGCCATCTCTGCATAGTCTAATAGTTTCATCTGCCAATCCACTTTTGTCAGCATTTTCTCTTTCCATCGCTGGGCAATTAACATCCTTGCAACTGTAGTCACATACATGAATAGTCTTCTCAAATCCTTCCGTATGTCTGCATCTAAAATTCCTAAAAGAAAGGCTTCTGGTCTTTTGACAAATGTTATTTTAAACATTTTTTTTAGTTAATTATATATCATTTCCCAGAATTCCTTAAATCTTTTTACGATTCCACCGCTAACCTAAAGGTAAAGGTAAAGGACACCTGACAGTTAAGTCCAGTCGCAGACGACTCTGGGATTGCGGCGCTCATCTCGCTTTACTGGCCGAGGGAGCCGGTGTTTGTCCTCAGACACTTTTTCCGGGTTATGTGGCCAGCATGACTAAGCCACTTCTGGCACAATGGAACACTGAAACCAGAGCAGCGCATGGAAACTCCGTTTACCTTCCCACCAGAGCAGTACCTATTTATCTACTTGCACTTTGGGGCATTCTTTCGAACTGCTATGTTGGCAGGAGCTGAGACAGAGCAACGGGAGCTCACCCCGTTGCGGGGATTTGAACCACCGACCTTCTGATCAGTAAGCCCTAGGCTCAGTGATTTAGACCACAGTGCCACCTGCATCCTGTTCGCTAACCTATTGGGTGTTAAATACTAATGATATATCATCTTCATCTAATTTTATTTCAGCGTATAGCACGCTGTAAATTTTAGATAGTCTTTCCATAATTTTTCCCATGCTGCCAATTGTATATTACTGTATATCCAAAATCTCTTGCCCAGTGAATCATTATGGACTTAACTTCTTCATCTTTTACCTCCCATTCCAACAACAATTTATACATTTTTGAAAGTAAGTTTCACCTTATTCTGTAACAATTATCTCTCAAAGCTCAATATTTCAGTAGCGAAACCCCTTCTTTTATCCATCTTAAATACATCATTCAGCTGGTGATATTGTAGCCAATCTGTTAAAAGGTCTCTTATGTCATCAATTTTTTTTCAATTTTAGCTGATTTCCTTCTTTTTTAAGTAATTCTTTATATGTTGCCCAATCTTTACTCATATTCAAATTCTTTACAGAAATTGCCTCTAGTGGCAATATCCACCATGGTGCTTTTGGTTCTAACAAACTTTGATATTTATCCATACCACGTATAAGGGCTTTCTTATTGCATGGTTCAGGAATCCTCTGTGTACCTTAACTTTTTCATCCCACAAATATGCATGCCATCCAAATCTATTGTAGATTACAAATCTGTATTTTGTAATGTTATCCGTTCCCGGAGCCAGCAGAGACAGAACGCCTCATAATATATTTTTTAATCTGGCAGGGAGAAGCCACCTCCGGCTTTAGAATCTGTTAACAGCTTCTGTCCCTCACCCCTCCTGCCATATAAATCTTGAAATATCTCTTTGCCATCCCTTGAAGGTCCCTGTTCCACCAACCACTGGGATTGCTGGAAAAAGAAATAGCATTCTTGGCAATACATTCATTTTTATCGTGGATATCCTTCCCCAGAAAGATAAATTCAACCTCCCCTAAATCTTTTTACTTCTTTCCACGCAGTTAGGTAGTTATCCTTATATAAATTAATATTGACCTTTGATTTATTGCCAATTCAGTAACTTTTTGCAACTCATTTTAATTTTGTTCTGTCATATTTTTCACCAACAACTTAGTTTTATTTTTATTCAATTTCAAACCTGCCACCTGACCAAACTCATTAATCATCTCCAAAAGCCTAGGTAAGCACACCATCAGGCTTCCTGTTGTTATCACAATGTCATCTGTAAATGCTTTATGTTTCCCACCAATATTCCTTTTATATATTTTTCTGCTCTTATTTTCCTTGCCAGTATTTCCAATACCAATATAAACAGTAGTGGTGACAGGGGGCATCCCTGTCTTGTCACTTTCCTTATTTTACAGCTTTCTGTTATTTCATTATTAACAATTAGCTTGCTGCTCTGATTGAATTGCATCGATTCCTCTACAAAACATCTCTCCAAAATCCATCATTTCCAATGTTTTCCCCCCCATAAAAATCCATGAAACTTTATCAGAGGCCTTTTCTACATCAATAAACATTAATACTGCCTGCTCCAGGCCTCCAAATATTCTATTATATCAATTGCATTCCTTATATTATCTTTCATCTGGCGGCCAGATTGAAAGCCGGCTTGATCTTGATGTATCAAATCTTTTAAAATCATTTTCAGTCTGTTTGCTAATACCGTATACTTGCAAACAGTTTGTAGTCATTATTTAGATGGGCCTATAGTTCATAACTGTTAAATCTGTGTCTTGTATAGGAATCAATATATCTTTCTGGTAATTTTCCTGTACCTATTATTCCATTCATTACATGCTTAAGTGGTTGTATCAGAAAGTCCTGCAGTTTCTTATAGGGCTTAGCTGGTAGTCCTGGCAATTTACCTGCTTTGGCCTGAATTATTGCCTGTTGTATCTACATCATAGTGACTGGTGAGTTCAAATGGTTAATCTTCTCTTTCAGAATTTTTGGTAGGTTATCCTACATTAAATAGTTTTCAATTTTATGTACATGTTCCTCTCCGGCTCTATATAATTCCATATAAAAGGTAAAGGGACCCCTGAGGTTGTGGCGCTCATCTCACTTTACTGGCTGAGGGAGCCGGTGTACAGCATCTGGGTCATGTGGCCAGCATGACTAAGCCACTTCTGGTGAACCAGAGCAGCACACGGAAATGCTGTTTACCTTCCCACCAGAACAGTACCTATTTATCTACTTGCACTTGACATGCTTTCGAACTGCTAGGTGGACAGGAGCAGGGACCGAGCAACGGGAGCTCACCCCATTGCGGGGATTTGAACCGTCAACCTTCTGATCAGCAAGCCCTAGGCTCTGTGGTTTAGACCACAGCACCACCCACATCCCTATATAATTCCATATAGTATCTTATAAATTGCTTCCTTATCTCTTTTGGATCGTCTATTACTTTATCATCCATTTTCAACTTATTTATTAGATTTTTGCTTTGTTTTCTCTTTAATTGCCATGCTAGTAATTTCACTAGTTTGTTTGCAAGTTCAAAATTTCTTTGTTTCATCATTTTGATTTTCCACTGAATTTCTTGGCTCAATAACATTGAAAATTGTGTTTGTAACATTTTGGTATTTTGTTTTGCATATTCTTCTCTTGCTTTTTGATTAAATCTTTATCGTTTTTAATTATCTCCTCTAAAATAATAATAATAGTAATGATGATGATGATAATTTATTTCTACCCCGCCCATCTGGCTGGGCCTCCCAGCCACTCTGGGCAGCTTCCAGCAAAAAACTAAAAATACATTAAAACATAAGTCATTAAAAGCTTCCCTAAACAGGGCTGCCTTCAAGTGTCTTCTAAATGTCAGATAGTTGTTTATTTCTTTGACATCTGATGGGAAGGCATTCCACAGGATGGGCACCACTACTGAGAAGGCCCTCTGCCTGGTTCCCTGTATCTTCGCTTCTCACAGTGAGGGAACTGCCAGAAGGCCCTTCGTGCTGGACCTCAGTGTCTGGGCAGAACGATAGGGGTGGAGACGCTCCTTCAGGTATACTGGACCGAGGCTATTTAGGGCTTTAAAGGTCAGCACCAACACTTTGAATTGTGCTCGGAAACGTACTGGGAGCCAATGTAGGTCTTTCAAGACTGGTGTTATGTGGTGTTGGTGGCTGCTCCCAGTCACCACTCTCGCTGCTGCATTCTTGATTAGTTGTAGTTTCCAGGTCACCTTCAAAGGTAGCCCCAAGTAGAGCACATTGCAGTAGTCCAAGCGGGAGATAACTAGAGCATGCACCACTCTGGTGAGACAGTCTACAGGCAGCAAGGGTTTCAGCATGCATACCAGATGGAGCTGGTAGACAGCTACCCTGGACACAGAATTGATCTGCGCCTCCATGGACTTCTGTGAGTCCAAAATGACTCCCAGGCTGAGCACCTGATACTTCAGGGGCACATTTACCCCATTCAGGACCACACACCCACCTGCCCCCTGCCCCCCCAATAGTACTTCTGTCTTGCCAGGATTCAACCTCAATCCATTAGCCGCTATCCATCCTCCAACCGCCTCCAGCCACTCACACAGGACCTTCACCACATTCACTGTTAAAATCCCCTTGGACAACCAAACTATGTGTCTCCAGAGAACATCCGCCACAACATGAAGCAGCTTGGGCAGGGAATCCTTGGTGCAGCACAGAGGAAATGAATCCTGTACTGCCCCTACTGCCCAACTTCCAGAACATGCACTCAGAAAACTGGGTCTTCCCAATATGATGCCTGGTGTAAACCAGTGACTTCCTAAAAATCACTGCAACCCCCCTCCCCGCCCATATGACCTGGGTTGCTGTGCATAAAAGAAACCTGGTGGACAAGCAGCAGCAACAACAGGCCCATCTGCTTCATTCAACCAAGTCTCTGTCACACATGCCAGGCCAAGTCCTCCATCCACGATCAAGTCGTGGATGACAGTGGTCTTATGAATCATTGACCTGGCATTGCACAGCAGCACCTTTTTTTATAATATTTTTATTAGTTTTTACACATATTAAAGACAATACAAAACAAAACACAAACATCAAAGACATACAACAAAAATTTGACTTCCCCATGCCTTCCCTTCGCCACATCCTTATTTTGCCATTTTTTCAAGCAACTCATCAGTCAATATTTAATCAAGTCCCTTTTACATTTTCTTGAAGTTTAAGATTTACAGCTGTTATTCTTTGTTTCTTACCCCTTGTCATCTTATCAGTCCACAATTTTACAATAATTTTTTAAATATATTTTAAATTTCCCCCAGTCCTCTTCCACTGTCTCTTTCCTCTGGTCACGGATTCTGCCGGTCATCTCTGCCAGTCCCATATATTCTATCACCTTCGATTGCCATTCTTCCAGAGTAGGTAATTCTTGCATCTTCCAATACTTTGCCAACAGGATTCTTGCTGCTGTGGTTGCATACATAAAAAATGTCTTATCCTTCTTTAGTACCAATTGGCCGACCATGCCCAAGAGAAAAGCCTCCGGTTTCTTTACCAATGTCCACTTAAGGACTTTCTTAATTTCGTTATAGATCATTTCCCAGTAGGCTTTAATCTTTGGGCAAGTCCACCAAAGGTGATAAAAAGTACCTTCAGCCTCATTACATTTCCAGCATTTGTTATTGGGCAGATGGTAGATCTTTGCAAGTTTGACTGGGGTCATGTACCACCTATAGATCATTTTCATTATATTCTCTTTCAGGGCATTACATGCCGTAAATTTAACACCGGTGGTCCATAACTGTTCCCAGTCGTCAAACATAATGTCATGACCAATATCCTGTGCCCATTTAATCATAGCTGATTTCACTGTTTCATCCTGTGTATTCCATTTCAGCAGCAAATTATACATTTTAGATAGATTTTTAGTATTGGATTCTAACAATTCTGTTTCTAACTTTGACCTCTCCTTCTGAAAACCCAGTTTCCTGTCCTGCTTAAACATCTCGTTTATCTGACGGTAGTGTAACCAATCTCGAACTTTATGCTTTAGCTTCTCAAAACTTTGTAGCTTCAGTTTCTCGCCATCATATTCTAAAATTTCACAATACTTAGGCCAATTAGAGTCCATGTTAATTTTTTTCACTGCTTTCGCTTCCATTGGTGACAACCACCTAGGGGTTTTACTTTCCAATAAATCCTTATATCTATTCCAAACATTATACAATGCTTTCCTGACAATATGGTTTTTAAAACTTTTATAAATCTTTACCTTGTCATACCACAGATATGCATGCCAACCAAAACTATTGTCATATCCTTCCAGATCAAGAATGTCTGTATCTTCAAGAAGTAGCCATTGCTTCAACAAGCAAAAAGCTGCTGATTCATAATAAAGTCTTAAGTCTGGCAGGGCAAAGCCCCCTCTATCTTTTGCGTCAGTTAAAATCTTAAATTTAATTCTGGGCTTTTTGCCCTGCCAGACAAATTTAGATATCTCTTTCTGCCACTTCTTGAAACAGTCCATTTTGTCTAGAATCTGCAGCGTCTGAAATAAAAACAACATTCTTGGCAATACATTCATCTTGATAACAGCAATTCGGCCTAACAAGGAAAGTTTCAGCCTGGACCATATGTCTAGATCTTTCTTAACTTCTGTCCAACATTTTTCATAGTTATCTTTAAATAGATTCACATTTTTTGATGTCAGATTCACCCCCAGGTACTTAACCTTTTTTTCTATTTCCAACCCAGTTTCACTTTGAAACCTATCTTTCTCCTCTTTTGTTAGATTTTTTTCCAGCACCTTTGTTTTCTGTTTGTTCAATTTAAATCCTGCGACCTGGCCGAATATCTCCATTAATTCTAAAACTCTTTTGGTACTAGCTTCTGGCTGTTGCAAAGTTAGCACTAAGTCATCTGCAAATGCCCTTAACTTATATTGTTTAGATCCGACCTGTATTCCTTTTACCAGCTGGTCCCTCCTAATCATATTTAACAAAACCTCCAGGACCGATATAAACAGTAAAGGGGATATAGGGCATCCCTGTCGTGTACCTTTCTCTATTGGTATTTCATCCATTACCACATTGTTCACAATTAGTTTCGCTCTTTGTTCTAAATATATTGCACCTATACCGTTTTCAAACCCTTGACCTACCCCCATCCCATGGAGATTCTTCTTCATAAATTTCCAAGAAATGTTGTCAAAGGCCTTCTCCGCATCCACAAAGATCAACACTGCCTTCCTATTAATGTCCACCTCTAGCATCTCCAAAATGTCTATAATGTTCCTCACATTCTCTGACATATGTCTCCCTGGGAGAAAGCCTGTTTGGTTCTTATGAATCTCCTCCATCAAAACTCTCTTAAATCTTCTTGCTAAAACGTCTGCAAAAATTTTATAATCCACATTCAAGAGTGATATAGGGCGGTAGTTTTTGACTTGATGTTTCTCAGTTTCTGTCTTCGGTATAAGTGAGATGAATGCGTCTTTCCACGATTCGGGAGCCTTTTCCCCCTCTAGTATCTGGTTGCATACTTCCTTCAATGGCTGTATTAGCCATTCTTTAAGATCTTTGTAGTATTTTGCAGTTAAACCATCTGGTCCTGGTGATTTCCCCAATTTTGTATTCTGAATGGCACCCTCTATTTCTTGTTCTGTGATTTTTTCATTCAAAATCCTTTTATTTTGTTCTGAGATCTTTGGTAGTCCATATTTTTTAACAAATTCTTCTATTTCTTGTTCATTTGTAGGCCCTTGTGCATAAAGTTTTTTTAAGAAACTTTGAAAACAATTACTTATTTCATTTGGTTTGTTGATAATTTTCCCATCTATTTCCAGGGATGTCACCGTGTTTAATTTTTGCCTCTTTTTCAGTTGCCATGACAGCAGTTTCCCGCATTTATCTGCCGATTCGAATGTCCTTTGTCTCATTTGCTTTATCTTCCATTCTATTTCCTGATTCATCAATTCCATGTATTGCGTCTGATGGTATTTTATTTCTCTTAAGATCTCTTGAGACTTCGGCTTAGATCTCAGTTTCTTTTCTCCTTCCTTTATCTGGTTCAAAATCTTTTCCTTCCTCTCATTTTGTTTCTTCCTTTTTATGGAATTTTGCTGAATTAGGAATCCACGCATCACGGCCTTACTTGCGTCCCATACTATTCTTTTTTCCACCTCCGTTCTCAAATTTATCTCAAAGTAATCCTTCAATATTTTTTGGGCCTTATGATAAATTTCTTCATCTCTAAATAGGGTGTCATTCATTCTCCATCTGAAGGTTCCAGCCGTTGTTAATTTCATTTCCATCTTGACTGCGTTATGGTCGGAGCAGGTTTTTGTGCAGATTTCTGTTTTTTTCACTCTTGGTGCCAGGCTGCTAGAAATCCAAATTTGATCAATTCTAGTCCAGGTCATTTTTGCTTCCGAGAAAAAGGTTCCCTCTCTTTCCAGAGGGTTCCTAGTTCTCCAGATGTCGATCAAGTCCATGGTGTCAGTGAGTTCGAAAAAAGTCTTTGGTAGTCTCCCATCCTTGGATATTACTTGCCTTTGTGCCTTGTCCATGTTTGTGGAGACAACTCCGTTGAAATCTCCCATCATTATAATTTTAAGGTCCATAAAGTCCATTAAGGTCTCATGCAACTTCTTGAAGAACTCTGCCTTCCCCTCGTTAGGTGCATAAACTCCAACAATTAAAATCTTTTCTCCTTGAATTTGAATTTCTACTGCCAGATATCTTCCTTCATCATCTTTAAAGATCATTTTTGGTTCCCATTTTTCCTTGGCATAAATCACCACCCCTCTTTTCTTAACTTTGTCCGAGGAAACAAATTCCAATCCTAGTCTCTTATTTATCAGAAGTTTCCTGTGTATCCTGGCAATATGGGTTTCTTGCAAGCAAATTATATCTAACTGTTCTTTCTTTAATATATGAAAAACTTGATCTCTTTTTCGGGGATGGTTTAGACCATTACAATTCCAACTCAGAAGTTGCAGAGACATTTTTGTTATTGGGTACTTTTCCCACCCACTGCTCCAAGTTCTTGTTCCTCGTCAGTCGGTGCTTGGTTCAATCCAAACGATAGGTTAGTAATATCCAGTGTTCCCCCCTCTACAGTTCCTTTCTGAAAGTCCTCAAAGTTTCTCTCCAAAAAGTGTTCTTTATCTTGAATTGTTTTTATTTTAGTTTTCTTCCCTTTGAAGTTGAAGGACAGCCCTTGTGGGAATTCCCACCTGAATTGGATGTTGTTTTGTTTTAATATGTCGACTAGGTCTTTAAATTGTGTTCTCACCTCCAAAAAGTATCTAGGAATATCTTTGAAGATCTGTATTTGGGAATTTTTGATAACCAGTGCCCTCTGGAAATGTAGGTTCAATATTTTATCTCTTTCTTCCTTGGATCTAAAAGTTATTAAGCAATCCCTTGGCTTCTTGCCTTGCTTTCTACCAATCCGGAAGGCTGTAGTTATTGTAAAATCCTCTTCCTCTTCCCCCAACTCTTCACTCCAAAATTCTTGGAACTTGTCTGTAAGAAATTCCCCGAGCTTGTCCTCCTCCTCCTCAGGTACCAGTCTCAATTTCAAGTTCTTGCCTTTCCTCTCCAGTTCCATAAGGGCCAGGGCTTCATCATGCTCATGTACCTTCTTTGCAATAGGAACAAATTTCCCTTTGGTTTCCTCGGCCGTGGTCCTCGCGCTTTTGGCTATTTTCCTCGTCTCTGTGCTTTCCTGAATTAAACGGTTTATAGAGTCTGTATTAGTCGATATTATTGTCGTGTTCAAATCCAATCTTGTTGTCAGTTCAGTCAGTTTCTTGGAGTTCTCTGTGGTTTGCCTAGTAAGTGATTCTAAAGATTCATTTATCCTGAGTAGAGCCTGTGTCATGGAATCCATTGATACCGTTGTTGTTCTTTCCTGTGTTGCTGTTGCTCCTGTCAAGGAGCCTCTTTTCTTTTGAGCCTGAGCCTGTTTTGCTTTGGATCTTGTTGATATTTCATCCAGTGGGCCGCTCATATCTCAAGGTCGTTCCCACAGGAACAGTTGCAGTTGGAAAATCCCACTGTTTATATCTCAATGCAGCAGTCTCTCTTTTAAGCCTCTAGAGGGAGTACATTGTATCCAATGCAAAGACAAAGAAACAGGGAAAGAAATAGCCATACAAAGTTCCAAAAGCGAAAGTCCAAATAAAGACCCTACTTTGTTGCAGTTTAAAATGTTACAGTTTTTGTCCGCTAAAGTCCCGTTATTTTATATCAGATAAATCTTACTTTGTATCCTCAATCAAGTTTGACAGCTCTCTTCAGGCGCTCACTGCCCCGGCAGCCTGGCCAGAGGTATCGGCAGTGGAAGATTTCCCGTTCAAATCTCCTTTCTTGAGCAGATAAAATTAAGTCAAATTTCTTCCCCCCCTCTCCTGCTCGTTGGGGGGGGAGGTCCTCTTCCGATGTCAAGTTTAATGAAGTTAAAAAGCATAAAAGCGTCCCCTTTAAGCACAGCTTTCTCTTTTCGTTGCTCAGTCAATCATGTAGTTCCGGGGGGGCAGACTTCCTTAATTTTTGCCTCTCCCGTTTTCAGCCAAATCTTCTTAAATTTTAAAGTCCCGTTCCCTTTTTTTACTGTTCTTACTCACGGGTGTTGTTTCCAATCGGTAGTTTCAGGAAGGAATCGGCGCTCTCCGTCAATGGCGACGCGGCTTCGCTCCGTGAGCTGGGTTGCGATCCTCAGCACCGCGCTCACACCCGATGCCGCTCCGGAGCCTTTAAAAAGGCTCTTTCGCGATACCGGGGGCGCAAAGGTGCCCACCGAATCTCCTTGTTCACAGGCTTCAACGCCTGTGATTTTAGGGGTCCCCCGCTCGCCGTAGCGGGTCAGACCCGAACTCACGGAGCAGTCCTGCTTCGGAGCTCGAAGCAAGGACCGCCATTAACGCTGGCGCCGACCGGAAGTCACTTGCACAGCAGCACCTTCAGGCCATGTGGGTCTCCCTTGTTGATTCCAGTAGCCATCTGGTCAAGACCAGACCCGGAGGCAGGGATAATCTTCAGACGATTAAACCTGCCTCCTCATTAATGACTTGGTCTGGTCTTAGCATAACTCCTCCTCCTACCAGTGATCACTGAGATCAGGTGTCCCAGCACATGCTCCCCCCCCCCCCGTGGAACCTGCCCCAGCCATTCTGTTGACTGTGGCCCACTCCCCGGCAGCTCTGACCCCTCCCCTTAAGAACCAGATACTATATAAAACAATAGAAACTATATAAAACAATAGAAACAAAAAAACCCCCAGCAAACCAAAAAGAAAAACAATTTACATTATATTTTAAATTAACTAACCCCCAGCCCCAACGAGGCATTAATCCCACCCCCCAACACAGTAAAAACCAAATCATAAAGCAAAATTTTAAACACCTCCACCATTTCAAACACCACAGATAAAATATAACTTACAACCAATTAAAAAGAGGAGTCCTCTCTGCTGAGTAGCAGCCACAGCCCTTGTGAAGCCTGTCAGGGCCCGGCCCAAGCCTGGTGGAAAGAGGATCTCTTGGTAGTGACCACAACAGCAGCAGCGGGAATAACCAGCAGAGCGTGAGGCACCATCACTACTTGCTTATGCACCCAGGATGTCGCGGCCACCTCAAGCTCGCTGGCCCTGGTGTTGCACCACCTGCAGAAGAAGGACAAGGAGCAAGCAGCTGCAGCCCTGGATGAGCCAGAGAGTTGCAATGACATGGTGAGTGGCATGGCCGTCTTCCTGGTGTTCCAGCAAGCAAATGCCACCTTCTACTGGATTGACACATGCCATGAGACAGGGGTGGTTGTGGGGTGGCATGCTCTTGCTGCAGGACCCATGGCCCTGCTTCAGCTATTTTGTAATGGCTGGGTCCAGAGGGCACTGTGACTGCCCAAGCTTATGAGGGCAGAATCCCACATAAATGAATGTGCATATTTCTTTTCCAAATGGCTGACAATCAGCCCAACAAAATATGGTTGGCAAGCTTACTTTTTTTGCTAGTTGTGTGTAGCGGATTTCCTGTTTGTTTTTATTATCATTCCAGCCCTTCAGTATTTTGGTCAACCTCATCACTGACGAATTCCAAATGCCAAAATCAGGATGGAATGACTCCATTGCTTGATACTCTTCCATTCTCATTTGTACTGTGATATTTGAAATATTTGTAAAGGCCTGGTTCTATGAAGTACTAAGAACAAAAAAGCACACATGCTGTAACTGACATAACATGCTGTACACACACGAGTGTTATTACTGCTGTCATCCTCACCATTTAAGTGCCTGTAATACATACTACTACTACTACTACTACTAATAATAATAATAATAATAATAATAATAATAATAATAATATGAGAGGGTTGTGCACATGTGGTGGCACGTTTTGTGGTGCAGGAAGAGGGTTCGCTACAAATTGATGTGAGGAGGTCCATCAGGGCTGAGCCATCCAGTAACAGGAACATGATATCTTTTAGTGGTTTTCTACAAATAGACTAGGAGATATCTCTGTGTGTACACTGCACACAATGTGCCTCTTTCTCTTGCAAAATGGCAGTTAAAGTAAGAACTATGTTTATAGAAGTGTGTTGGTTTATCCAGTGCAATGTAGAGGAGCAGAGAAACAAGCTGCTGTGTCCATCTAAAATATTGGCTAACCAGCCAGCCATCTAATATTGGTGGGATTGTCCTGTTACAGTTTCTCAGCTGGAACAGTTGGAAAATGAATGTGCCATCTCTGAAATCTAGTGCCTTAGCTATCATGCTAGCAACAATGCAGTTGATTTACCAGATGTCACACATGAGTTCCTGGCATGGGGATGATTTTCCTGTTCCTATAGAAAATGGCATTTTTTTATGGTGGTACATGAATGGAGTCATTTTCTCACTCCTTAAAGGGAATTGCTTAGCTCAGATTGCACAACATGACTTTCTGTCAGCCACTCTCCATTCCTTTTTTAAAAGGGAGTAAATTAAAGCCTATTTTTCTGTGTCTCTCCTTCATTTCTTTAATGTGATGCACAACTGCATGGAACCATCTGACCTCTCGCATTATTTCTCACTTTTCTAAATAATGTAGCATTTTGTAATGATGGTAAACATTTTCACTATGGATAAAACATGCCTGTTCTGTCTACCAAAGCTGCTGGTGAGGCATCTAATCATAGCCTGCATTTTTATCAAGGCTTATATTTTGATCAGGATCTGTATTTTAAAATGAGCTTAAAGATTTTCAAATGTTTTATGCCAGGCAGAAGACCAGCTGCCTAAGTACTTTGGTAAGATGTTTATCCTCCTGGACAAGGGGGCCCCCTGATTTATAGCAGAAAACAATTCTCAAAGTCGTAAAAAGGGAATTACAGGCTGAGAGCAAGGTTACACTGACCCTACATATTGTTGTTGTTGTTGTTGTTGTTGTTTAGTCGTTTAGTCGTGTCCGACTCTTCGTGACCCCATGGACCAGAGAACGCCAGGCACCTCTGTCCTCCACTGCCTCCCGCAGTTTAGTCAAACTCATGCTGGTAACCTCGAAAACACTATCCAACCATCTCGTCCTCTGCCGTCCCCTTCTCCTTGTGCCCTCCATCTTTCCCAACATCAGGGTCTTCTCCAGGGAGTCTTCTCTTCTCATGAGGTGGCCAAAGTACTGGAGCCTCAGCTTCACAATCTGTCCTTCCAGTGAGCACTCAGGGTTGATTTCCTTCAATATGGAGAGGTTTGATCTTCTTGCAGTCCATGGGACTCTCAAGAGTCTCCTCCAGCACCATAATTCAAAAGCATCAATTCTTCGGCGATCAGCCTTCTTTATGGTCCAGCTCTCACTTCCATACATCACTACTGGGAAAACCATAGCTTTAACTATACGAACCTTTGTTGGCAAGGTGATGTCTCTACTTCTCAAGATGCTGTCTAGGCCTGTCATTGCCCTTCTCCCAAGAAGCAGGCATCTTTTAATTTCGTGGCTGCTGTCACCATCTGCAGTGATCATTGAGCCCAAGAAAGTAAAATCTCTCACTACCTCCATTTCTTCCCCTTCTATTTGCCAGGAGGTGATGGGACCAGTGGCCATGATCTTCGTTTTTTTGATGTTGAGCTTCAGACCATATTTTTCGCTCTCCTCTTTCACCCTCATTAAAAGGTTCTTTAATTCCTCCTCACTTTCTGCCATCAAGGTTGTGTCATCTGCATATCTGAGGTTGTTGATATTTCTTCCGGCAATCTTAATTCCGGCTAGGGATTCATCCAGCCCAGCCTTTCGCATGATGAATTCTGCATATAAGTTAAATAAGCAGGGAGACAAAATACAGCCTTGTCGTACTCCTTTCCCAATTTTGAACCAATCAGTTGTTCCATATCCAGTTCTAACTGTAGCTTCTTGTCCCACATAGAGATTTCTCAGGAGACAGATGAGGTGATCTGGCACTCCCATTTCTTTAAGAACTTGCCATAGTTTGCCGTGGTCAACACAGTCAAAGGCTTTTGCATAGTCAATGAAGCAGAAGTAGATGTCTTTCTGGAACTCTCTAGCTTTCTCCATAATCCAGCGCTAGTTTGCAATTTGGTCTCTGGTTCCTCTGCCTCTTCTAAATCCAGCTTGCACTTCTGGGAGTTCTCGGTCCACAACCCTACATATTACAGAATATAAAATGTTTTTTTTCCTCAGCTTTTTTTTATATATATATATTCTGTAATACCCTACATATTACAGAATATAAAAAAGCTGAGAAAAAAACATAATTAAGAGTTGGTAAATAGTGTGCCAGTGGGACACAGGTGGCGCTGTGGGTTAAAGCCTCAGCGCCTAGGACTTGCCGATCGAAAGGTCGGCGGTTCGAATCTCTGCGGCGGGGTGCGCTCCCACTGCTCGGTCCCAGCGCCTGCCAACCTAGCAGTTCGAAAGCACCTCCGGGTGCAAGTAGATAAATAGGGACCGCTTACCAGCGGGAAGGTAAACGGCGTTTCCGTGTGCAGCTCTGGCTCGCCAGAGCAGCAATGTCATGCTGGCCACGTGACCTGGAAGTGTCTCCGGACAGTGCTGGCCCCTGGCCTCTTGAGTGAGATGGGCGCACAACCCCAGAGTCTGTCAAGACTGGCCCGTACGGGCAGGGGTACCTTTACCTTTAAATAGTGTGCCTCCCATTAAACTTGAGCCATATCTTCCTAAGGTTAAAGGCCAAGAGCAAATGGAGAAAGCAACTGGCTGGAGAATGGGAGTGTAAACAGAAGAAGAGGCTTTTTCCTATTTTATTTTGAGGCTGTAAACTGTTCCTTCCTTTTTACTTTGAGAAGGTTTATTCTTCTAAAAAGCTATCTATGATAAATGTATGAAATATATTGGCTTAAATGTAATTATGCAAAGGATCTAGAAAGAAAGAAATGTTAAATTCTTATTTCATAGAGTCTTATAGCTGTAGGAGACCAGAGGGGCAAACGAGCCCAGCCCCCTGCCAGACAGGAGACGCCATCGAGCACTCCTGACATATGGTTGTCAGGCCTTTGTTTAAAGACCTCCAAAAAGGAGATCTTTCATTGATGATGCATGAGACTGTGAACCCAAGATCTCTGACATCTGTTTAGGATAAAAATGTAAAACTATTAACCATCTGTTTTGGAGGGCAATAGGGCAAGGAGGGCAAGAGGTGAGCTGGTAATTAAGGTTCCTTGTTGAGACAAATGTAAGATATATGACTACTTATTTGTCATTTATAGATAGAAGAATATATAGCTTTTGTTTCCCATAAAAGGCAATAGGAAATGGGTGTATCTTTTGTGATTGGTTCTAGCAAACAGCCAATGGGAATTTCAACCAGGCTGATTGGACAGAGGCAGCCAAAGGAGGAGCAAGGAGGCTGGGCTGAGGAAATATAAGTGCTGGCCATAATGGCAGGAGCCCAGGCCAGAGCTTGGTAACCATATACCACTGTGCCTCTCATTTATTTGTCTGACAAATAAATTATTATTTTAATTCCTCTATTGCTGCGTTGAATATTTCATTCCAGCTAAGCGTTAACCACAAGCAGGGTGCTACATTTTATGGTGCCCCTGTGACTCGGATAAGTGGTCTGCTGGAACGCAGCCCCTTCGCCCTAGCGGGCAGGGTACAAGAGGGAGGACCACTAACTGCTTTACCCAGCGTGCACTGGAACATTTTTCCAGGGGAACGCAGAAGTCTCGTCTGTCTGATACCCTGCTCACTGGCGGCGACGGACCAGGGGGAACCAGAGAAATAAACAGGGAACCAGCCAAGGGTAAGTGCACAAAGGGGTTTTGGCCCTCCCATTAATTGGGAGGAAGAGAGGTCCTGATCAAACTTCTGCATCTCAGTAAGGGGGAACTGAGTACGCTAAGTGGTTGGGTACATCAGATGGTCTGGTGGAGGAAAAGGGAAAGGTTGGGAGGTAGAGTGTGGTGAAGTATCCAGCGCATTGTATGTGTGAGAAAGTACAGAACAATCTGTAGCTGATCTGAGTGTGGAGTGGGTAGTACTTCAGTTCCCAGTAAGGCGACTTCACCTGGGCAAGGAACCTCACGAAGCGAGTGTGTGAGTGACTGAGTGGATACTTCACAGGGCCATACAATGGGAGTTGGGGGTTCAAAGGGGGAAAATACATCTCTTGAATGTATGTTAAAAAATGTTTCTTAAAAAATTTTAAGAAAGCCTTCTCAGGGGCATATGGAGTCAAAATGACGCCAGAGCGCTTGAGAACGTTATGTGAATTAGCGTGGCCGAAACAAAATACTGAATGGCCTCCACAGGGAAGTTTTGATATAAATTTAGTAAGCAAACTTTGGTCTAATATCGCCAAAGAAACTGGAGGGTCCGCAGAACAATTTTCATATATAGATTCTTGGCTGAGCACATTAAATAAAAATCCTCCATGGATAAGGGAATGCAAAGTCCAACGATGCAAATTATTGGCTGTAAAAGCCGAAGCTAGGAAAGGAATCTTGCCAAATAAACTCAAACCCATTTTTGAGGGACCAGAGGAAGAGGTGCTTCCACCTCCACCCTATGCTCCACATCGAAGGGAGCCTAATCCAAACACTCCACCAGTTGTAACCCCAAGGCAAGAAAGTGGAACGAATAATGGGGGTGGAGTCACAGAACTTGATTCCTTGATAGATTATGATAAATATCTTCAGGAGGCATTGGAGTCTTATAATAAAGCCCAAGCAGAAGTGGTTATTCCACCTGTGAGTCCCAGTAGACCTCCATCTACAGTCTCCGTTAGTGGAACAACTGATTGCTCACCCCAAACCCCTGTACATCCTAGTCCTAGAGAACTATTACAAAAGCTACAGGGAGACCTTGATCGGTCAGCAAGCAATACAGCCAGGCGTATAAAGCTGCTAAAAGAACGCCTTGGGACAGATACCATCCCCTATGATTTGAGGCCCCTAGAGCAAAATGAAGAGAAAGGTCACGTAGTAGCCCCTCTTAGAAGAGTATTTGATGCAATTGGGATCCAAACAATGCAATTCACCTGGCCAGGCTTACCACCTACCGCCAGACGCTTGTGCAAGGTATCCGCAGGGCATGCCAGAAGCCCACTAATATGTCTAAAGTCTCAGAAGCGTAGATGTGCTACGCATAACACTGTTTCGTGTTCGGTGTGCACCCACAGAAAGACTTAAGTTGTCACCTTTTGAGCTCCTGTATGGGAGGCCGCCCTCCTTTGTTCAGGATATTCCAGCTGACCTCAAACAAATAGGAGACCATGTGACACAGGAACAAGTGCAATCTCTCTCCCGTGTTTTTGTTTCTCTTAACAGGTGGGCCCTCGAGCGCACGCCGTGCAGCATTGCTGAGCCGATTCATCCATTCCAGGCTGGCGATAGCGTATGGGTGAAAGAGTGGAAACGTGATCCACTTGCACCTAAGTGGCGTGGACCTTACACCGTCTTGCTCTCTACTCCAACAGCGGTGAAGGTAGCTGAGGTGACCCTCTGGATTCATCACTCCTGTTTGAAGAAGTCCGAAGGCAGTTGGACGTGCAAAGGTGACCCCTCTAATCCTTTAAAACTGACTCTCTCCAAAAACCCCTGTATCTAGCCCTACCGGGAACGGGCTAGGTCACGGGCAACATTAAACGACCGGCCTGCTGCAGCCACAACCTGGAAGCTGGCTGACCTGCGCACGCCTGAAGCTTGAGGAGCATCTGAACCAGCGATTGTGAACTGGAAGATTCTCTTATACAATTGATTGACTGCCCCCCCTTGTGGAACAATTATCAGGGATATTACTCATTGGGGATCCTCGGGATATATGTTTTGGTCTTGGTGGTTCCCCATTTCTGTCACTGGGGGAATTGTATTGGGGCTAATACTTATTTGCTATCACAATAAGGTAATCTTTTGTGGAAAGAATGCATATACTAGACATCAACATGATTTTATTATTAATCCTAATCCCGTGGGAAGGGGAAGGGTCCTTGAATCTGACCAAATTTGCTAAATATGGATTCCGCCATGACCACAATATGTGGGTAGGCTTAGCTGAGATGGTAGCCAAGGTTACAAATAGGACTAATTGCCTTGTTTGCTCTCTTGGGCCAGATGATTCAGAGGGAGGTATGCCCTTATTACCGATACCATTAAATGCCATTGGTATGGTAAGCGAAATGCCACACCAAACAGAAGTACAGAATTTCCCCGGATGGAACTCAACTAAACCAATACGAGTTATACCCGTGCAAGGGGAATTCTGTGTGCATAAATCATCAGATGCAGCTGATTCTACCATGATAGGCTCTTCTCATTGCCACTATACTTGGGATTATATTAAGAATAGTCAAACCTGGGCAAACCTATCGAACTCGGAATACCTTGCCCTGTGCACCTCCTTTTATTCATGCATGGAAAGTGGTATGGAACATAACTGTGACAGAAAAAGGCAATCGAACATACTGCACTGTGAACTCTCTACCCCTTTTGATATTTTGCCTTATGCACTCCACGTACCAAAAACCTCAGACCCAATGGTTGTGGTGGATATGTGGAGAATGGGCATACAAGAAACTCCCTTCCAAATGGAGTGGAACTTGTTTCTTGGGATAGGTATTACCACCAATGTGGATCATGCCCACTAGTTCAGCCAAGCGTACACGAAGAAACGCTGATATTTCTCATATAGCAGGAGGAAGTACCCAAAGTTGGAGCGATACTGATGATTGGCCACCAGAGCGCATCATAGCCTATTATGAACCTGCCTCCTGGAATCCTGGTGAGCTCATACAAGGGGCACGGGATCCTATTTATAATCTAAACAGAATAATTCGATTGCAAGCAGTAGTGGAACTTGTAACCAATGCAACAGCCCAGAGTTTGAGACTTATTGCACAACAACTGGATGAAAGTAGAGCTGCCATTTTGCAGCTGAAAATGGGAATGGATTATGTACTTGCCAGGCAGGGAGGCCTATGTGGAGTCTTGAACTTGACAGGGAATGCCTGTTGCTTTAACATTTCTGATAATGGTGAGGCAATCCGTGTGTTGGCCACAAAGATGGAGAGTATAGCACATGTCCCAGTACAAACATGGGAAGGATGGGATATGGGATGGCTCACCAATTGGTTACCTAATGTTGCGGGACTCAAAGGGATACTATTGTCTTGCTTGTTTTTCTTGACGGTAGTAATAATGGTTTTATGTATGGTGCCATGTATCATTTCATGTTTTAGAAGTACAATTAGCAAGATGATTTCGAATGAAACTCTACCTCACATCATGGCCCTATACAGAGCTTTACCTCAGGAATATGATGAAGGTCAAGCTATCAAGGACACTTGGGATGAAGGTCCTTGAGCTTGAAAGGGGGGAATGAGGCATCTAATCATAGCCTGCATTTTTATCAAGGCTTATATTTTGATCAGGATCTGTATTTTAAAATGAGCTTAAAGATTTTCAAATGTTTTATGCCAGGCAGAAGACCAGCTGCCTAAGTACTTTGGCAAGATGTTTATCCTCCTGGACAAGGGGGCCCCCTGATTTATAGCAGAAAACAATTCTCAAAGTCGTAAAAAGGGAATTACAGGCTGAGAGCAAGGTTACACTGACCCTACATATTACAGAATATAAAAAAGCTGAGAAAAAAACATAATTAAGAGTTGGTAAATAGTGTGCCTCCCATTAAACTTGAGCCATATCTTCCTAAGGTTAAAGGCCAAGAGCAAATGGAGAAAACAACTGGCTGGAGAATGGGAGTGTAAACAGAAGAAGAGGCTTTTTCCTATTTTATTTTGAGGCTGTAAACTGTTCCTTCCTTTTTACTTTGAGAAGGTTTATTCTTCTAAAAAGCTATCTATGATAAATGTATGAAATATATTGGCTTAAATGTAATTATGCAAAGGATCTAGAAAGAAAGAAATGTTAAATTCTTATTTCATAGAGTCTTATAGCTGTAGGAGACCAGAGGGGCAAACGAGCCCAGCCCCCTGCCAGACAGGAGACGCCATCGAGCACTCCTGACATATGGTTGTCAGGCCTTTGTTTAAAGACCTCCAAAAAGGAGATCTTTCATTGATGATGCATGAGACTGTGAACCCAAGATCTCTGACATCTGTTTAGGATAAAAATTTAAAACTATTAACCATCTGTTTTGGAGGGCAATAGGGCAAGGAGGGCAAGAGGTGAGCTGGTAATTAAGGTTCCTTGTTGAGACAAATGTAAGATATATGACTACTTATTTGTCATTTATAGATAGAAGAATATATAGCTTTTGTTTCCCATAAAAGGCAATAGGAAAAGGGTGTATCTTTTGTGATTGGTTCTAGCAAACAGCCAATGGGAATTTCAACCAGGCTGATTGGACAGAGGCAGCCAAAGGAGGAGCAAGGAGGCTGGGCTGAGGGAATATAAGTGCTGGCCATAATGGCAGGAGCCCAGGCCAGAGCTTGGTAACCATATACCACTGTGCCTCTCATTTATTTGTCTGACAAATAAATTATTATTTTAATTTCTCTATTGCTGCGTTGAATATTTCATTCCAGCTAAGCGTTAACCACAAGCAGGGTGCTACACTGGTGGTGGGCAGTTAATGGGCTGCTCATCTGATATGCTGAAGTCCATCACAAGTCAAGATGGGTGAGCCTTACAAAACTTTTATTCTCTAGCTAAAACTGGATGACTGGATGAATGAAAAGAATATAAGAGATATATAGCCAAAGCTGAAATGTTGAAATTCAAAGAATGCCCAGTCCTCCTTTATAATGTTAAATGAACATTCTGAAAGCACCCTTTGTTGTATCATAGGAGAATCTGAAATCAAGAGAGAGAAAGCAGGCAGTGGGGAAGGTGATAGCTTTGAGGAGCCAGAAAGATGGAGGGTGGAGAGTGAATGAAAAAGGGACTTGGGGGAGGGAGGAAAGCAGGAGGTCAAATTCTGTGCCGGGAAGGGGGTAGCTAGGAAATGAAAGTGAGTTCACACCATTTATTCTGACCCAATCCTTGATGCCAGGGTAGAAACATTGGCTCTTTTCCTACCCTGGTGCTTTTAACTAGAGAGAACTTCTGGGTTCAAGCCATGTGCTCTGCAATGAAACTATGGTCCTTCTTCTCCTTCTTCTTGGTGGGGGGGAATGGAGGAAGAGACACTGGTTAGCAGAGGCAGAGGTCTTCTCTGGCCTTCCTCAAGCAGGGGAGAGGGGAGCAGGAGAGGCTGTCCCCAGTCTGGAGGCAGGAATGTGAGAGAAGGGTAGCTGGGGGGAGGGGGCAGAAAAAGAAAAATATGGACCTCCTTCAAGGTTCAATTGTTATTTCCCATTTGTAACTAGCATTAATAATGATTTTCCATATAAAGCACAGGCTAGCTAGCTTTATATTTTGGACACTGCCCTCCGATCTTTGAATGAAGTGCACAATAGTTTTCCATTCACCTGGCTTAATTGCATGACAAGTCACCATTTGATATTTGCTGCTTCCTTCGCAATTTTTTTCCATAAATTAGTGCCTTTGAAGTCCTCTGCAAGGGCTCTTGTCCTGTGCTAAGAAATTTGGACAAGATTGAATTTAACACTCTGGGGTAGAATTTCGGCTATTAAAATGAATATCTTACCAAAATTCCTGTTCCTTTTTCAAATGATCCCCATAATAGGTAAAGATGAATGTTTTAAAAAATGGAAAATGGACCTAACAAAATGGCAAGGCAAAAAGCCACGGATCAAACATAAATTATTATTATTATTATTTCAAAAAATTATTAATTTTCCAAATTTATAACAAACAAATAAAAAAGAACATCAGAAAACAAACAAACAAACATACAGACAAAAATTTATCTTAACTTTAATAATTCTACTTTTGTTAACATTGTTAAGTGACTTCCTCCAATCCCTGTGGCTGGGTTTCCATATAAATCATTGTAGCAGTTTTCCAAAACTATTTTCACATAAAATTTACTTAAGTCGATTGACATCTTTCTTTCTTTTCATTTTAACTTTAAACATATTATTCTATAACATCACATATTTAAATCCTAGTTCTATCTGATATTCGCAATTAATTCTATTTAAGTTATCTTAGAATATTTAGCTGAATAGTCTTAAATTTTCTTCCATTCCTCTTGGTACTCCTCCTCTTTCTGGTTGTGGAATCTTCCGGTCAGGTCGGCTAGCTCCCAAAAGTCCATCATCTTCATCTGCCATTCCTCCACTGTTGGTAGAATCATAGAATCATAGAGTTGGAAGAGACCACAAGGGCCATCGAGTCCAACCCCCTGCCAAGCAGGAAACACCATCAGAGAACTCCTGACATATGGTTGTCAAGCCTCTGCTTAAAGACCTCCAAAGAAGGAGACTCCACCATACTCCTTGGCAGCAAATTCCACTGTCGAACAGCTCTTACTGTCAGGAAGTTCTTCCTAATGTTTAGGTGGAATCTTCTTTCTTGTAGTTTGGATCCATTGCTCTGTGTCCGCTTCTCTGGAGCAGCAGAAAACAACCTTTCTCCCTCCTCTATGTGACATCCTTTTATATATTTGAACATGGCTATCATATCACCCCTTAACCTCCTCTTCTCCAGGCTAAACATGCCCAGCTCCCTTAGCCTTTCCTCATAAGGCATCGTTTCCAGGCCTTTGACCATTTTGGTTGCCCTCCTCTGGACATGTTCCAGTTTGTCAGTGTCCTTCTTGAACTGTGGTGCCCAGAACTGGACACAGTACTCCAGGTGAGGTCTGACCAGAGCAGAATACAGTGGCACTATTACTTCCCTTGATCTAGATGCTATACTCCTATTGATGCAGCCCAGAATTGCATTGGCTTTTTTAGCTGCCGCATCACACTGTTGGCTCATGTCAAGTTTGTGGTCAACCAAGACTCCTAGATCCTTTTCACATGTACTGCTGCTCTCAAGCCAGGTGTCACCCATCTTGTATTTGTGCCTCTCATTTTTTTTGCCCAAGTGCAATACTTTACATTTCTCCCTGTTAAAATTCATCTTGTTTGTTTTGGCCAGTTCTCTAATCTGTCAAGGTCATTTTGAAGTGTGATCCTGTCCTCTGGGGGGTTAGCCACCCCTCCCAGTTTGGTGTCATCTGCAAATTTGATCAGGATGCCCTTGAGTCCATCATCCAAGTCGTACTTCTTGTCATCCAAGTGGTACTTCTTGTAATTTCCTATTTTGGGCCAACAAAATTCTAGCTGCAGTTGTGGCATACAAAAACAATCTAACATCTTTCTTGGGCAATTCTAAACCTGTTATTCCAAGTAGAAAGGCTTCTGGTTTCTTAATAAATGTATATTTCAACTTTTTTTCCCCAATCCATTATAAATCTTTTCCCAGAAGTCTTTCACCTTGGGACATATTCACCACATATGGTAAAAGGTACTGTCAGGGTTTCAGGGAGAGAAGAGCAGATGGGGGAGGAGACAGAGAGCGAGGGGGAAGAATCCCAGAGAGATGAGGAGGAGGATGACGATGCCCAAAGGTTCTCCATGAGTCTGACCAGTGAGTCAGAGGATTCCCAAAAGGGGGCTCCCCTGGCCAGACCGAAAGGGGGACAAGGGGGAAACAGTGAGGAGCAGGGGAGAGAAGGGAGAAGCCCCAGTGGGGGTCGGAGGCAGGAGCCGGCTTCTCAGCCGGAACGGAGTGAAGGGGGTGGAGTTACAAGTGTGTCAGAGGGAGCAGAGCAGGAGAGAGACAGGGGAAGGAGATCGGAGCAGGGCGCTCAGCCGGAAGGGGTGGAGAGCAGCACCGAGAGCAGTGTAGCGGTCAAGAGAAAGGTCAGGAGCAACGTACGCGCGCCAAGTTCAAAGGTAGAGGCGCGCGGAAGTGAGGAGAGCCCTGGGGAGGAGCCCGGCCCTAAAGCGAGAAGGAGGGGGGCAGAGGCGTCAGAGGAGTCAGCCTCGGGCGAGTCCCGGAGAGGGGGAACTCAGGGGGGCAGAAAGACCCTGCGGAAAAGGAAGGAGAGGAAGAGGTGGTCCAGGGCTAGCCTCTTAAATTGGTGCCGAGGCGGGACAGATTCAGAGGGGACTTCAACGATCTAACGGTACAGATGTAGAGTCACAGAGATGGAGTGTAAATGCAACCATGATCTTCAATAAAGACTTTCTGTAAATAAACCGGATCGGAGTTGGGTCTCTTGTGAGCTGGGACCAAACGGGTGACTCTGACAGTAAGTCCCCTCTCCAGAACGCAAAAATTTTTTTTTGCAAAGCTCACCACCGGGAGCAGCCATGAGCGCGGAGGAACAGCTGCTTACGCTGAGGAATCAAGTTACCGAGCTCACAGCTGCAGTCATTGCATCGCAGAAGAAGAATGACGAACTGGACAAGGCTTGCCAGGACCTGCGAACAAGGTGGGAGCAAGCGGCCAGGGCAGGGGTCCCGGGGTCCAGATCGGAGGGCGTTGCACTTGGACGGCGGGGGGGCGCCCTAGTTACGCACTTTAATGGCAACCTTCAAGATTACCCTAACTTCAGAGCGGACATCGTGTATGCACTGCATTTACTCCGTCATGATTTTAAGGATGAGGAGGAGAGAGTGGGGTTCATAATTTCGCATCTGCATGGGGAGGCCAGAGCTTGGCTGCGCAATTTGTGGCGCGAAGATGGCCCTGCCCGCCGCAGTTCTGATGAATTTATTAAAGCGATGGATGCTTGTTTCCAGTCCTCTGTGGATGTGGATATTGCACGTAGACAGATGCACGGACTGCGACAAGGCAAAGCCACTGTGCGCCAATATCACTCCAAGTTCTTTGCATTGCTAACTGCGTTGGGCTGGGAGAAGGATAGTAAACCAGTCAGAGATCTTTTCTGGGAGGGGCTTAGCCCCCCCGTCAAGGATGAGATCGCCAGGGGGGATAGACCCCAGACCCTGGAAGACGTCGTGCATCGGGCTTTGGCTATTGGAATCCGACATGAGGGACGCCCGTGGCACGAGGGGGAGGGACCCCAGGCGCGTGCACCAGCGAGAACCCCCCCTTTTGTCCCCAGGGACTTCAACCAGTCGCACCCCTCGCCCTTGGGGAGGCAAGGTGAAGAGCCGATGGAAATCGGTGGTGCTAGGGCTCAGACACCATCCAGAGCCCCTGTTTCCGGTGCAGTGAAGGCGAAGCCGCCTAGAGGGACCAGGAAATGTTACATCTGTGACAGTGCACACCATATGGTGAAAGAGTGCCCCCAGAGGCTCCAGAAGCACACTGCAGCTCTAGCAACAGTGTCAGCGGAAGTGGTGCAAACGGAGCAGCCTCAGGGAAACGACAGTGCCTGGCTGGAGGCGGAGCTACTGGGGCTCAGCCAGGCGGATCTGTAGAACAGTCCCCAGCACCCTTGCAACGCACAGACCCTTTACCCCCCAAGCCAGCAGTGCAACTCACTGCAACCCTTCAGCTGCCAAATGGACAATCCCTGGAAGTTCCGATCACGGTTGATTCAGGAAGCAACGCGGATTTTGTGGGAATGCAATTTGTCAAGCAGCATGGCATAGCGCTCCTGCCTGCAACGACCCCTCTGAACGTGGTCACAGTGGACGGCAGGAAATTGCTGGGAGGGCAAGTTGTGCAGCAGACGCCTCCCATGGTGATGCAGATTGGAAATCATCGGGAAGTCATTAGCTTCAATGTCACCCACCTGTCAGACACACCCATTGTGTTAGGCATGAGTTGGCTGGAGAGACATAGTCCCGCTGTAGCGTGGTACCAGCGGCAGATCACCTTCTGCTCCTCGTATTGTGCTCAGCATTGCATCCAACCCAATCAGGAGGACGGAGCTGAGCAGCAACTGCACCTGGGCATGGTGCAGGCAGTGCCTCACAAGTACGAGGGATTCTTGGAGGTTTTCTGCGAGAAAGAAGCTGACAAGTTGCCGCCTCACAGGCCTTACGACTGTGCGATCGACCTGATGCCAGGGGCGCAGCTGCCAACTGCAAAGCTGTATTCCATGTCTGAGGACGAGATGCAAGAGCTCAGAGAATTCATAGAGCAGAATCTGAAGCGCGGGTTCATCCGGGAATCCAAGGCAGTGGGAGGCAGTCCTGTTTTCTTTGTGAAGAAAAAAGACACGCCCCAAAAAAGACTCGTGGTGGATTACAGGTTCATAAACAGACTGACTAAGCCCAAGGCCTTTCCCATGCCCAAGATTGACGACCTCCTAGCGACCGTTAGGAAGGGTAAGATCTTCACCAAGTTGGATTTGCGTGGAGCGTACAATCTCATCCGCATCCGGAAGGGCGATGAGTGGAAGACTGCCATGTTCACGCCTCTAGGCACGTATGAATACAGAGTTATGCCGTTTGGTCTCCAAAATGGCAGCCACGTTTTCCAAGCATTTATGCATCACGTGCTGGCGGGACTCCTCTACAAGAAGTGTGTATGTTTTCTCGACGATATCCTGATTTTCTCGGAATCGCCGGAGGCTCACGAGAAGGATGTAAAGGAGGTCCTACAGAGGTTGAAGGAGCACAGGCTGTACGCCAAGTTGGAGAAGTGCCAGTTTGATGTGACGGAGGTGGATTTTCTTGGCTACAAGCTCTCCGACGGGGGGCTGGCCATGGACAGAATCAAGGTCCAAGCGGTGTTGGACTGGAAGAGCCCACGCAATCGGAAGGAGGTCCAAAGATTCATCGGATTTGCCAATTTTTATCGCAAATTCATCAAAGGTTTTGCCAATGAGACGGCAGCAATCACGGACACCCTCAGTTCCAAAAAGAAGAGGTTCGCTTGGACGGAACAGGCAGAGCGCTCTTTTCGGAAGCTTAAAAGCCTCTTCGCCTCCGAGGAACAGCTACTGCACGTGAATCCCGGCAGACCCATGCGAGTGGAAACCGATGCGTCCGACAGAGCGGTTGGAGCCGTCCTTCTGCAGGAGGATCCGCAAGGCGATTGGAGGCCGGGTGCCTTCTACTCCCGGAAGCTCAGCAAGACGGAGCGGAACTACACCATATGGGACAGGGAGCTGTTGGCCATTCATGCAGCTTTCAAAGCGTGGCGGCACTTCCTCATAGGAGCCAAGCACACAGTGCAAGTCCGCACGGATCACAAGAACTTAGAGTATTGGCGAACGGCAAGGCTGCAGACCCAAAGACACATGCGCTGGGCAGAATTCTTTGCAGATTTCGACTTCAAGATAGAATACATCCCGGGGGACTCCAATGTTATAGCAGACGCACTCTCCAGGAAACCGCAATACCTGGAGGAGACGACACCAATTGCAGCGAAGCACATTTTCGCACCGCAGGCGTGGGCGTGCGCGGCTATCGCAGTCGACCTGGACGCGGTGCGACGAGCGTTGCAAGCGGATCACTTTGCACAGTCCAAGATGGAGGAGCTCCGCAGCGGGTCGCAAAGAGACGATGAGTTCCAGTTGCGGGACGGACTCTTAACTCGCAAAGGTGCCCTCTACGTGCCTAGCGATGAACTTCGCGCAAAGGTTCTGCAGCAATTGCACGACGCTCCCAGTGCGGGACATTTCGGCAAGGAGAAGACGATAGAACTAGTGGCCAGGGACTTTTGGTGGCCCCAGATGCGGGGAGAGGTGGCGGATTACGTCGCCAGGTGTGACACCTGTCAGAGGTCCAAACCAGTACACCAGAAACCGGCGGGATTGTTGGAACCGCTGGAAACGCCGCAGCAACCGTGGGAGAGGGTAGCACTGGACTTTGTTACTGACCTGCCCAGCGCCAGGGGCAAGACGGCGGTGCTGGTGGTTGTGGACTTGTTCACCAAGATGCCGCACTTCATTCCTTGTGCCAAGGTGGCGACGGCAGAACAGACCGCCAAACTCTTCATCGACCACGTGTTCAGAGTGCATGGACTACCGCAGTCCGTCCTGTCCGACAGGGGGCGCCAATTTGTTTCCAACTTCTGGAAGAAGCTTCTGGGTATCCTGCACGTCAAGATCGACCTAGCGTCGGCGAGACATCCGCAGACCAACGGCCAAGCAGAGAGGGTCAACGCGATCATGCAGCAGTACCTGAGGTGTTACGCCAATCAGCGACCAGCAGCGTGGGTGGACTACCTGCCGATGGCTGAGTTTGCCTACAACAACACGAAGCACGCATCGACCGGGGTGACACCGTTCTTCGCGAACAATGGCCGTCATCCCAGAACCTTTCCGAGGCTTATAGCACCAGAGGAGGGGGTGCCTCAAGAAGCCGACCAGTTCGCAGCAGAGTTGCAAGACGTGCACGAGGAGCTGCGGAGACATTTAGAGCTGGCCAAGCAGGCCTATAAGGTGCAGGCGGACAAGCACAGAAGGGCGGGAGAAGACATCCAGGTGGGGGACTGGGTATGGTTAGCAGCCCAAGCTATGCCAGCCAAATCGTTAGCCAAGAAGAAGCTAGGACACAGGCAGCTAGGACCCTACCAAGTTGAGGCTAGGATCAATCCAGTAGCATTTCGCCTGGCCCTTCCGGAAGGCTCCAGAGTGCACCCGGTCTTTCATAGGTCGGTGCTCACTCCCTACAAGGCCCCGCACAGGTTTCAGGAGTCAGTAACAGTACCAGACCCACGCAAAGGGGCACCAAAGAAGGGGGGGTCGCCTAGAGCCGAACCCCTTAACGAGGTCACAGAGATACTGGACTCGAGATGGGGGGAGGAGGGGGTTGAATACTTTCTCGCCAGGGAGGGCACACCAGCCACTGCTAATAGTTGGGTGCCAGGCTACGAGTTAGACGAACCCCTTTTGAAAGAAGAGTTCCATGCACTTTTCCCACATAGACCCATGCCAGCTGAGTACTTTGATGACTGGCTTTTCACACCCACATTGTCAGATAGCACGTTCAGGGGTTTCTCTTCCCCCGAGGGAAGAACACCAGAATCAAGCCCGCCCAGGGGATCGTGCTCGGGGGTGGACACGGAAACCCCTTATTGGTGGGAGGAGCAGCCAGAGGAGGAATGGCGTAAGAGGTGGCTGATAGGTCCTTGGCGGGCAGCACCGGAGGAAGTAGCGATGGAAGCAGAGACTGAGAAGCATTTGGGGGAAGAACCCGAGTTCGAACACACATACACAGAACTGCCAGCAGAGAACATTGACGTAGACGACCTGTATCCTGAGCCTACCCCCGAAGAGCCGCAGTTTCCACAACCGGCCCCCGGCGAGCGGGAGGGGGAAGGGGGGGCTTCGAGGGGGGGATGGATGTCAGGGTTTCAGGGAGAGAAGAGCAGATGGGGGAGGAGACAGAGAGCGAGGGGGAAGAATCCCAGAGAGATGAGGAGGAGGATGACGATGCCCAAAGGTTCTCCATGAGTCTGACCAGTGAGTCAGAGGATTCCCAAAAGGGGGCTCCCCTGGCCAGACCGAAAGGGGGACAAGGGGGAAACAGTGAGGAGCAGGGGAGAGAAGGGAGAAGCCCCAGTGGGGGTCGGAGGCAGGAGCCGGCTTCTCAGCCGGAACGGAGTGAAGGGGGTGGAGTTACAAGTGTGTCAGAGGGAGCAGAGCAGGAGAGAGACAGGGGAAGGAGATCGGAGCAGGGCGCTCAGCCGGAAGGGGTGGAGAGCAGCACCGAGAGCAGTGTAGCGGTCAAGAGAAAGGTCAGGAGCAACGTACGCGCGCCAAGTTCAAAGGTAGAGGCGCGCGGAAGTGAGGAGAGCCCTGGGGAGGAGCCCGGCCCTAAAGCGAGAAGGAGGGGGGCAGAGGCATCAGAGGATTCAGCCTCGGGCGAGTCCCGGAGAGGGGGAACTCAGGGGGGCAGAAAGACCCTGCGGAAAAGGAAGGAGAGGAAGAGGTGGTCCAGGGCTAGCCTCTTAAATTGGTGCCGAGGCGGGACAGATTCAGAGGGGACTTCAACGATCTAACGGTACAGATGTAGAGTCACAGAGATGGAGTGTAAATGCAACCATGATCTTCAATAAAGACTTTCTGTAAATAAACCGGATCGGAGTTGGGTCTCTTGTGAGCTGGGACCAAACGGGTGACTCTGACAGGTACCTTCTTTTTCTTTGCATTTCCAGCATAGATTATCACTCTTGTGATAAATCTTTGCTAGTTTTACAGGCGTTAAGTACCATCTATGCATCATTTTCAAAACATTTTCCTTTAACAGCGTACATGCCAGTAAACGTGACCCCTTTCCTCCACAAGCTTTCCCAATCTTCAAACATTATGTTATGTCCAACATCTCTTGCCCAATCTATCATCACAGATTTAACTTGTTTATCCTTTGTGTGCCACTCCAACAATAAATTATACATTTTAGACAAATTTTTAACTTTAGAATCTAACAACTACGTTTCTGTCAGAGCTGCCCAAGGTCCCAGCTCACAGAGGACCAACGCCAGTTCTTGTTATATACAAAAGTCTTTATTAAGGTTCAGTTTCGATTCCAAAGCGGTCTAGGGCGCGCAGCTCTACGTCTCAACCCTAGACCGCTGAAGTCCCGTCTGAATCTCCTCCCCCCTGACACCAGTTTAAGATCCTAGCCCTGCTCCACCTCTTCCGTTGCTCTCTCCTCCTCTGGGTCCTCCTGCCCGCTGTGGCATTCCCCTTTCTGGACTCTTCTGACGCTGAGTCGCCTGACTCCTCCCCCTGCCTCCGGCGGGCTTTAGGACCTGGTTCCCAATCCTCATTCTCTGTTGTCCCGCGCTCCTGTACATTTGAACTTGTCTCTCGCGCCAACCCAGTGACCTTCCTCCTGACCGTTATACTGCTCCTGTCACTGCTTCCCTCTTCCGGGAGGCTTGCTGGACTTGACCTTTGCCTGACTCTCCGATGGAGGCGTGGCCAGCCCTGACTCATCTTCTCTCCCTGGCGGGGAATACGCTGGCCCCGCTACCTGGGACTCTTCCCCCCCACTACGCTCTGGTGGGGAAGCTGGTCCTGATCTCCAACTGCTGCTCTGGGAGTCCCCGCTGGCCCCTTGCTCCTGGAGCGTCCCTCTTGGGGCCCCCCTTGCCCTGGGAATAGGCGCCTCCTTCTGTGAATCTTCCGATTCGCTGGAGAGGCTCATGGAATCTCTCGGGCCACTGTCATCTTCTCCTACGCTCCCCTCGGATTCTTCCCCTTCGCTCTCCATCTCCTCTCTTCCCTGCGCCTCTGCGGAGAGTGTGAACCAAAGGGAGCTGATGAGATGCAAGCAGGGGGACCTTTCCCTTAGAGACTACTGGTCCCGCTTTGCGATGCTAATACACCAGCTCGAATGGGATCTGGATAGCCCTCCCATACGGATGCTGTTTGAGGAGGGGTTGTCCCCAACCGTTAAGGATGAGCTCTCCCGCGCGCCCCGCCCGGAGACTATGGATCAGCTGACGAAAGCTGCACTAGCGATAGGCGCTCGCCAGGAAGCGCACGCTTTGGAAAGGCGGGAAGCGAGAGGAGAGCGTTGCCCTGACTACCGCATTCCTGAGATGCCAAAGCAGTCTCCCGGTGATGTGGTGCCAATGGAAATTGATGGGGCGCGCGCCCGCGAGGCTCCGAGTGCCCACCAAGGAGTCAAAAGGGAGGGAAAGGCTGGGAGAAACACCAAGAACTGTTTCCTCTACCAACGGCCAGGACACTTTGCCAGGGTCTGTCCACAAAGAAAGGCTTGGCAAGGGATGGTGGGAGCCGCTGGAAGCAAGGGGGGGCAGAGGAAATGGTGCAGGGAAACACAAGCGCTTGACTGCCCACAGGAGGGCGCAGCAGCCAAGCGAACAGATAACAGAAGTGCCCCAACCAGACCCACCCAAGGCTTCCATAGCAATAGAGGTGGTGCTAGAACTCCCAAATGGACACCCAGTCAAGGTGAAGGCAATGCTGGACTCAGGCAGCTCCTGTAATTTTTTTAGTAAGGAATTTGCACTGGAGCACCAACTCCACCTGCTGCCACTTGATTTCCCACTCCGAGTGACCACGATAGTGTTGGGGATAAGCAGTGTCCAGTGCACAGCGGAATGATGAGAAGTATGAGCCAACATGCTCTATACTACTTTATTTACAGTTCAAAGCTGGTATGTTACAAAAAAACATTTTCCCTCTGCCGGAGCAGAGAAAGCGTCATCTCTCCTCTAAAGCACGGGGAGAATCACTAACTGAAACTGCAAAGAACAGTGAAAAACAGGAAACCAGTGTACGTCACATCCAGTCTCCCGTTCCCGTGGGAACCCAACAGTACAGACTCTGTGGAATGTAAACAACCTGTCTCGTGACAAGCACTTCGCTGCACAGAGAAGAAAGCAGAAACCAACATCCTCCCCCTTTCTGTGAACATCTCTGGGCAGCGTGTTCGTACAATATCAGTACAAACCCAACTTCTGCACATAGGTACAGTGTTGATCCCTTGATACAATCTTGGACAATACATCAGCAGGAATTTCATTACCTGGCATATAGGACACCGTTACGAGTCCCTTCTGAATACGTTCCCTAGCATGTTGCACCTTCAATTGCAAGTGCTTCGTGCTTTGCTTACAACCTTCAGAATTCAGCAAAGCCAAACATGCTTTGTTGTCCTGGTAAACCTGGATTGGACATTTGACAGGAATTTTTATGTCTTTGCACAATTGTAACAACCATTCACAATCCTTAAGTGAATAAGACAGTGCATTCAGTTCAGCTTCACAAGTACTTAAGCTAACTGTTGTTTGCTTCTTGCATGACCAATCAAATAGACCCTGATTGAACTTATAGCAAACTCCAGACGTACTTTTCCTGTCTGTAGTGTCACTTCCAAAACTTGCATCTGCAAATATCTCAAGACCACCAGACTTCTGATTGTTAAATCTCAGTCTGTAATGCATAGTGCCTTTCAAATACCGCGCTATGCGTTTCAGAGCTTTCCAATCCTTAACAGTAGGATTGTTGACTTGTCTGCTTAGCAAATTACAGGTAACAGCAATGTCTGGTCTTGAACATCTGGCAATGAAGTTTAGCTTGCCTAGCACACTTCTGTACAGTGTAGTGTCAGAAAATGCTTCTTCAGTGTCATCTACCTGATAACCTGTTATCATCGGTGTGTCCACAGGGTTAGCATCCAACAGGTTTAGTTTGCTTAACACATCAGCAATTTTCCGTGACTGGTGTACTAGAATGTTACCATCTTGATCTCTCTCTATTTCCAGAGATAGGTAGTTGTTTACCTCACCAAGATCTTTCATGTCAAAGTGCTCTTTCAGTTGAGCTAGGGCGTTATTGTACATTGTGACATCTTTCCAAAAGAATAAAAGATCATCAACATAAAACAAACAATACAGTTTCTTTTGCCCCTCCTCTTTGACAAATACACATGGATCAGATTTCCCTTGCTGAAAACCTAGAGAAAACAATACTTCAGTGAGTTTTGAGTGCCAACACCGTGCACTTTGTTTGAGACCATAAATTGACTTTTTCAGAGCACAAACAAATCCCTGTTTTACCTGTACGCCATCAGGTGGAAGCATATAAAGTGATTCACCTAGAGATCCGTACAGAAAAGCTGTATTCACATCATGGTGACTAATGTGTAGATTTTCCTCTGCAGCTAGCTTGAGCATAAGCCTAATGCTCTCATACCTCACTGTGGGTGAGTAGGTCTCGTGATAGTCTTCACCTGGTACCTGTGCAAAACCTCTGGCTACCAATCTGGCTTTGTGTCTGACTATCTTGCCATTTTGATCAGTCTTCGCTTTGAAGACCCATTTGCTTCCAAGCAGTTTCATTCCTGGAACTACTGGAACAAGCTCCCATGTTTTGTTCCTTTCCAAGGAATCAAGCTCAGCCTTCATGGCATTTAACCATGGCTCAGCTTCCTTTGAATCCAAATCCTGGATTTCTTGGAAACTTGAAGGTTCAAAAACCTTCTTGGAGCTTTTAACAGCTGTTACTGCTATCTTGGCAAACTCATCAGCAAATCTCTTTGGAGGTCTGCCTTTTGTGGCTCTCTGTGACCTGCGAATTAGCCTTAAGTCTTCAACACTCTCCTCTTCCTTCTTAGGAGAAAAACGACCTATTGTGAACAATGGTTCCTCCAATTCTTGATCAGAGCTTTCAGAGGGTCGCATAGAGGCTTTCGCACTCTTGAAATCCTCTGAATCATCTGATTCAGTTTCAGACTCAGAATCAGAACCTTCATCAGTGGGTGTGGGTTGTTGCGGTTGCTTTTGACTATCCTCAGTCTCATCACTGTCATCAGGATAACACTGGAAAATTCCCACATTCTCCCCCCACTTGGCATTGTACTCAACACTTCTTGTGAGCTTAATTTCCTTTGAGTCAGTCATCATTATTCTGTAAGACCCTTTCTGATAACCTAGAAAGATACCATGCAAACCACGCTTGTCTAACTTGGAGTTTTGTGGTGAGTGAACCCACATGTCCGAACCAAAAATTTTCATGTGTTTGATGTATGGCTTCTTGCCAAACATCTTCTCATAGGGGGTACAACCAATCGCTGAAGATAACCTGCGATTATAACTGTAAGTGAAACATGAGAGAGCTTCGGCCCAATAACTCTCTGGAAGATTTGCATCATGCAGCAAGGTCTTTAACCCTTGAAGCAATGTTTGATTTGCTCGTTCCGCAAGTCCATTCTGCCATGGCGAGCGAGGACTAGACAAATCGTGTTGAATTCCTTTCTCAGCCAGAAAAGCTTCAAACTGCTGAGAAGTGAATTCTCCCCCCCGGTCAGTAAAAAGAATCTTTATCTTCTTACCATGCACATTTCCCAACCAAGCACAGAATTCCTTGAACCTAGGAAAAGCCTCTGATTTCTGCTTGAGATTGTACACAAAAATATACCTGGAAAATGCATCAAGAAGAACCATGAAGTACCTATTTCCACCCAAAGAGGGCGCTAGTGGTCCAACCAAATCAGCATGAATAATTTGGTATGGTTCTGTAGCTTGCCTACTAGACACCTTACCTTTCGCAGCCATTTTCACCTTGTTTGCTGCGCATGCCTTGCACTTCATGTGGTACCTGCAGGGTTTAATAGTCATACCTTCAACCAAGGCAGGCATTTTAGATACTGCCTCAAAATGCAAATGACCAAATTTCCTGTGAAAAGCGTGAATACATTCTGCATGCAAACTTTTGTTAGAACCTGCAATGCAACAAGTGTCATCCTGCACAACATCATCATAATACAAAAGAAACAAACGATCAACATATTCAGCATACAATTGATAATCATTTTTCTTGGTGATGATGCATCTATTGTTCTTAAAGGAAACGTCAATCTTCTTCTCAATCAGCTGTCCAACGCTGAGCAGATTATGTTTCGCGTCCGGCACATAAAGAACATTCTGTATCGATAAGTCCAAACTGTGAAGAACAACAGTTCCGTAGCCTTTACTCGGGATTGTGTGGTCATCCGCCTGGTGAATTGCACCTTCCTGCGGTGTAAAAGACACGAACAGTCGCTTATCGTTGCACATGTGATGCGTTGCCGCTGAATCAACAACAAAGAAAGATCTAGACGTCTTCTGGACCTCTGCAACCTCTGCAACCTTTGTAACCTTTGGAGCGTAGCGTGAGACCATTGCCTTGTGCTGCGTTGTCCTGGACACCGGATCTTTGCCTTTGCTCTGGCCTTTTCCACGCGATGAGCTTCCACTGCGCTGCTCTGTCTTGGCCCTGGGATATTTGCATTCCCTCTTCATATGGCCTAGACGTCTACACGAGTAGCATTTCACTGCCTTCAAAGCTTTGGCGCCATCTGGTGGTTCCACTGCACTATGGGATGACGTCTGTGAAGACTCCCCCTTTCCCATGCAGCCAGCACCCCGCCGATCTGCTTCATTCTGAATCATGGCAGTATCACAGGCTACTGTGAGTTGAGCATTTGGCTGATCAGTGGTATCAAATTCCCCACTTGCTTCATCCAGCCTTCTGCAGCTAGCCATCACTGCTGCTTTAAATCAAGCTGCTTTATACAAGCTGCGTTTGTGTACAGCTGCTTCAATCCAAAGGCAAATCAAAACAGCCTCTGCTTGTGAGCCTGTGCAGCTCTTCTGTTTATTTGCTTTGCTTATCTGCAGCTGCTTCAAACCGCATTCCCAAAGGCAAGTTCAATAGCGAAAGTCCCCAAGTGCTTTCTCTATGTTGCCCTTTAATTCTTGCTGCGTCATGTCTGCAGCTGCTCTGAAACTGCAGCATTTGTAAAAGTTACTTTCACTTTCCCAGCCATCCAAGCCACTACGCTTGTGCCGTGGAAAACGGCTTTAAAAGTTCAAAGTCCAGCCTTAAAGCCATTAATTAGAAGCTGGCAGGCTGCCCGGAGCTGTAGCACATACCTTCATCAATCATTTTGACGCGCAGAGCAGATACCGTGCGTTCCGTCTCTCTGCTGCTGTCCGATGCTTTGCCGGCACTTTGTCTCCTTGCTCCTTTGTTCCTTCGCCAGGAGCCCGGCTTCTGAAGTCCATCCTCAAAACACTGCATTTTTCTGGGCCCATAACCAAATGTTGGGGATAAGCAGTGTCCAGTGCACAGCGGAATGATGAGAAGTATGAGCCAACATGCTCTATACTACTTTATTTACAGTTCAAAGCTGGTATGTTACAAAAAAACATTTTCCCTCTGCCGGAGCAGAGAAAGCGTCATCTCTCCTCTAAAGCACGGGGAGAATCACTAACTGAAACTGCAAAGAACAGTGAAAAACAGGAAACCAGTGTACGTCACATCCAGTCTCCCGTTCCCGTGGGAACCCAACAGTACAGACTCTGTGGAATGTAAACAACCTGTCTCGTGACAAGCACTTCGCTGCACAGAGAAGAAAGCAGAAACCAACAGATAGATGGCAGGGAGCTGCTAGGAGGGGAGGTAACACATCAAACCCCACCCATGAGAATGAGTGTGTCCAGGCACACCGAAACCATTGCCTTTCACGTGGCCACACTGGCGGGACCCCCGATATTACTGGGCATGAGCTGGCTAGTGCTACATGATCCAGTGGTGGCTTGGCATCAACGGACAGTCACCTTCGGGTCAGCGCACTGTTTGGAACACTGTCTAGGGGGGGAGAAGCCCAGGGTGAGGTTGGCCAGAGTGGCAGCAACGACACTGAAGCAGAGAGCGGAGGTGCCGCCACAGTACGCGGACTTACAGGAAGTCTTCAGCGAGAGGGAAGCGGACAGGATGCCGCCACATAGGCCCTTCGACTGCCAAATCAACCTACTCCCTGGGGCGCAGCTGCCAGTGGGTAAGCTGTATGCCATGTTGGACCGAGAGATGCAGGAGTTGCGGGACTTTATTGACAAAAACCTAAAAAGGGGGTTTATAAGGGAATCTAAGGCAGTAGGGGGGAGCCCTGTGTTTTTTGTAGACAAGAAAAACACGGATCAGCTTAGGCTGGTCGTGGACTATTGAAAATTAAACCTCGTATTGGAACCCGTGACCTTCCCAATGCCCAGAATTGATGATATTCTGACTAGGGTGAGGAAGGGTAAGATCTTCACCAAGCTGGACCTCCGGGGAGCATACAATCTGATTAGAATGAGGAAGGGGGACGAATGGAAAACCACCATGATCACCCCCCTAGGGGCCTTTGAGTACCTAGTCATGCCATTTGGATTACAATCGGGCTCAGCCTGTTTTCAAAGCTTCATGCACCATGTGCTGCGCCCCCTGCTGTACAAAAACTGCGTAGCATTTCTGGACGACGTCCTGATCTATTCGGACAATGAAAAGCAGCATGTCCAGGACGTCAGGGAAGTGCTGAAGAGGCTACAGCAGCACCAGTTGTGGGTCAAGCTGGAAAAGTGCCAATTTCACGCCAGAGAAGTGGAATTTCTGGGATACAAGTTGTCGGACAGAGGACTAGCCATGGACCCCGGCAAGGTGCAGGCGGTCCTGGAATGGAAGGCCCCCAAAACATGGAAGGATGTGCAGAGGTTCCTTGGGTTCAGCAACTTCTACTGGAAGTTCATCAAGAACTTCGCCCACTTGACCGCACCCATCACGGATTGTCTCAGTAGCAAGAAGAAGTTCGTCTGGACGGAAAGTGCCCAACGATCCTTCGAAAGGCTAAAGAAGGCATTCGCCTCAGAGGAACAGCTCCTGCACGTGGATCTGCAGAAGCCGATGAGGCTGGAGACCGACGCATCAGACAGAGCCATTGGAGCGGTGTTGCTGCAGCCGGGACGGAGCCAACACACCTGGAGGCCGTGCGCCGCCTTCTCACGGAAACTGAACAAATCAGAACAGAACTACACGGTGTATGATCGCGAACTGTTAGCTATTTATGCAGCGTTTCAGCAGTGGAGACATCTCCTAATAGGGGCTCAGCACAAGATTCAGGTTTGCACTGATCACAAGAACTTGGAATATTGGAGAACAGCTCGAGTCCTCAACCAGAGACAGATTCGATGGGCACAGGCGTTCTCCAAGTTCTTCTTTGAGATCAAGTACGTGCCGGGGGAAGAGAACGTGAGGGCAGATGCGCTTTCCCGGAAGCAGGAGTATACGGAAGGAGAAGGACCGCCGGAAGCTCGACACGTGTTCCCTGTGGAATGATGGGTTTGTGGGTGAGTGTTGGTTGGGAAACAAGAACTAACCAAGCTGATTCGCCAGGACGAATTCGCCCAAACCAGAATCAGGGAACTCAGGGGAACTGGGGGAGACCAGGGAGGCTTTGAGGAAAGGGAAGGACTGCTGTATTACAAGGGAGCAATGTATGTGCCCGGGGAAGCCCTGCGGGAAAGGGTGCTCAAACAGCTTCACGACAACCCAACTGTGGGGCACTTTGGGCAACACAAAACTATGTTACTGGTTACTAGGCAGTTCTGGTGGCCAAGGGTGAGGGAAGATGTACGAGAGTATGTAAGGGGGTGTGACCGCTGCCAACGGGCCAAGGGGGAGAGGGAGGCCCCGGCAGGGTTACTGGAACCCTTACCCACACCGGGAAGACCATGGGAGGTTGTGTCGATTGATTTCATGACAGATTTACCCAAATCCAGAGGGAAGACAGCAGTCATGGTAGTAGTAGATCTGCTAACCAAAATGTGCCATTTTATAGCGTGTTCACATGCAGTAACGGCTGAGGAAACCGCCCGGTTGTTTGTGGATCACATCTTCAGGTTGCATGGCGCTCCTTTGAGGGTTATCTCCAACCGAGGGAAACAATTTACCTCGAGGTTCTGGAGGAGACTCATGAACTTATTGCAGGTGGAAGTGGGATTCTCGACGGCGCAACACCCGGAGACCAACGGGCAAGCAGAGAGGGCGAACAGCATTTTACAGCAATACCTGCACTGCTACGTCAACGAGAGACAGAACGATTGGGTAGAGAAGCTAGCACTAGCGGAGTTTGCGTATAACAACGCTGAGCATGTGTCCACGGGGATGAGCCCGTTCATGGCTAATTATGGGTGTCACCCCAGGGCTTTTCCCGGGAGAGGGGAGGAAGGGTGGAGCGTGCCCGCCGCAGAGCAGCTCGTGGAAGAAATGGAAGCCCTGCACCAGCAGCTTAAGATGAACCTGGATAGGGCCAAGGAGGTGTACAAGATACAAGCAGACAAACGTCGCTGGGAAGGGGAGACCATTAGGGTGGGGAACCGGGTGTGGTTATCCACACAAGGCTTACCCTTCAAGGGCGGGTGTAAGAAACTGAGGCCAAGACAGCTGGGACCATTTGAGGTGACACACCAAGTGAACCCGGTGGCGTTCTGGCTCAAGTTGCCAGACAGCATGAAAATCCACCCGGTATTTCATAGGTCGCTGCTCTCACTGTACAGAGGGGAGCGGAGGGTCCGGGAGGCAGGAGGGGAAGGGCTCCTGCTAATGGAAGAGAGGGAACGACACCACGAGGTAATGGAGATCCTGGATTCGCACTGGCGAGGGCGGCAGGTGGAGTACCTAGTGGCTTGGGAGGGGGAACCCGAGTCAGAAAACACGTGGGTTCCTGCGGGGGAAATAGATGATGGATATCTGGTGGAAGAGTTCCACAACAGGTATCCGAGGAAGCCCAAACCCCTTGAGAGATTCTGGGAGGAGCAATTTGCCACCACCGATGAGGAGGAGGAGGATTTCATGGGTTTTCGGGCTTCCCAGGAGGAAGGAGGAGAATCGTCAGGAGAGGAGGAATCAGATTGGGAAGCCCCGCCCGTGAGAAATTGGAGCAGGTGGGAAGCAGGGTTTGAGTCCACGGACGACGACAGCAGCTCCTTTCGGGGGTTCCCGGCATCGTCGGCTGAAGAAGGGGACAAGGTCCCATCACAGGGTCAGGCCGGGGGTGGAGGGGGTCCTGGGGAGGAGGTGGATGTCAGGGAACTGCCATCAGAGCAAGAAACGGAGGCAGGGCTCCCGAGCGATGCCGGAGAGGGGACTAGCAGGGGAGAAGGATTTCAGCGTAACACCCATAAAGAAGAGAGGGAGATGGAGGAATTGGTGACAGGGCTCCAAGACCCTTCACCCGAAACTAGTGGAGAGAGCGCTGGGACGCCCCTGCCTTCCCCTTACTTGCGCAGACGCGTTCCGCGCAGGGAACATAGGAGGAGACTCGGGGTCAAACAGCTTTTATGCTGGAAGAGGTTCAAGAGACGCCCACTCTCGGATTCTGCAAGTGACTAACAGGTCACGGAGGGCGAGCTCTGACCCTAAGCATGGTTGGGCAAGCAAACTAACTAAACTGAAGGCAATTTACGAACAAGTAACCCCTCACAACCATTACACTACCTGTCCGAACTCCTGTATCAACTCCAGTGCTTTCACTGCACTGGAGTCTGGATCTTGAAGTGTTAACACCAAATCATCAGCAAAGGCTTTTAATTTATATTGTTTGGATCCTACTGTTATACCTTTAACTTGTTCATCCTTCCTTATCATACTTAACAAAACCTCCAGGACCGAAATAAAAAGCAGAGGGGAAAGTGGGCACCCTTGCCTGGTACCCTTCTTGATTCTAATTTCCTCTGATACCACATTATTTATTATGATTTTAGCTTTTTGTTCGTGATAAATTGCATTAATACCATTTAAAAACTCTTGTCCAACCCCAATACTTTCTACATTTTTTATCATAAAACTCCAAGATACATTGTCGAAGGCCTTCTCCACATCAGTCAACATTGCTTTACAGTTTTTCCTTGCTTCCAACTTTTCCAAGATGTCAAGTATATTCCTAATATTATCTTTCATATGTCTTCCGGGCAGAAATCCTGCCTGGTCCTTATGAATATAATCTGACAGGACCTTCTTCAGCCTATTGGCCAAGATATTAGCAAAGATTTTGTAATCCACATAAAGTAATGAGATTGACCTATAGTTTTTAACATTAGATCAATCTTGATCTTGTTTTAGAATCAGGGTTCTATAAGCTTCCTTCCAGGTTTCGGGTGCTGTGTCCCCTCCTATTATCTTATTGCAAACTTCTACCAATGGCTGAATAAGCCAGTCTTTGTGTATTATTTTGCTGACATCTGGTCCCGGGGCTTTGCCAAGTTGCATTGAATTTATTGCATTTTCAACCACCTGTCGTGTGATTAAATCGTTTAGTAGGATCTTTTTACCTTCGGGAATCTTCTGCAAACCATTAGTTTTAATAAAATGCTCAATTTTAACCTTATCTTCTTTACCATTTTTATACAGTTGTTTATAGTACATCTGAAAACATCTTCTTATCTCCACAGGGTTCTCTACAGACTTTCCTTCTGATACAAGATTTGTAATCGTACTTTGTTTTTGCCTCTTTTTTTAACTGCCGAGCTAAGAGTTTCCCACATTTATTTGCAGACTCAAAATTCCTTTGTCTCATCATTCTTAATTTCCATTCTATTTCTTGATTTATGATCTGTGAATACTGAGTTTGTAAAGCTTTAATTTCCTTTCATATCTGCAAATTCTTTGGATTACTTCTGAGGTTCTTCTCTTTGTCTTTTAGTTGATCCAGGATTTTATCTTTCTTTTCATTCTGTATCTATCTTTTTATTGAATTTTGTTGAATGAGGAATCCTCTCATTACTGCTTTACTTGTGTCCCAAAAGACTCTTGATTCCATTCCAGAGTCATATTAATCTCAAAATAATCTTTTAGAATCTTTTGGGCCTTATTGATTATTTGCTCATTCCTCAACAAATCGTCATTCATTCTCCATCTGAAAGATCCCTGTAGAGACAATTTTACTTCCATAAATACTGCATTATGGTCTGAGCAAGTTTTAGGGCAAATTTCTGTTTTTGTTACTCTGGGAACCAAGTCTCTGGATATCCATAGGTAGTTGATTCTAAAGAATGATTGATTTGCATCTGAATAGAATGTGAAGTCTTTTTCAGTTGGATTTCTAATTCTCCATGTCTGACAGATCAAGTAATCTGTCAGCATTCAATATTTTTTGCCTCTGGGTCCTATCCATCAAAGTTGATGCAACTCCATTCAAATCTCCCATTAAAATTTATTTATAGTCCAAATAGTCCAGGAGCCTTGTTTCCAGATTCTTAAAAAATTCCTCTTTGCCATCATTAGGTGAATAAATTCCCAATAATAAATGTTTTTCGCCTTGTGCTGTAATTTCTACTGCTATGTATCTTCCCTCCTCATCTTTAAAAATCAATTTTGGGTTCCATTTTTCTTTAACATAAAACACCACTCCTCTTTTTTTAACTTTATCTGAAGAAATAAATTCTTGGCCAAGTTTATTCCAAAGAATTTTTCTGTGTAGGCTTGTAATGTGTGTGTCCTGTAAACAAATTACATCCAAATTCTGCTTTGACAAAACATGATGAATCTGGTTGCGTTTTTGTGGGGAGTTTAAACCATTGACATTCCAATAACAGATTCTCAGAGCCATCTTGATAAATTAGGGAGCTGCTGCCCCTGCCCCTGGCGGTCGTGGGTTTTCCAACCTGAGTTCAACTGAGTGTTTTTGCAGAAACCTGTCCTTTTCTCCAACAGTCTTAATTCTTTGTTTTCTTCCCTCAAATTTGAAGGAAAGGCCCTCTGGGAATTCCCACCTGAAAAAGATATTTTTCCTTCTCAGGGTAGTTGCCAAGTCTGTGGAATTGGATCTCAAGCTCAAAAAGTGTTTAGGGATCTCATTGAAAAGGACAATTGCTTTGTCCTGAATTTTTTAAACCTTTTTTGTAATGCAGGCCCAAAATAGTATCTTTGTTCTTTAGTCTTGAAGACCACAATACAATCATAGATAATTTTTGAGTCTTTTTAAGGACCAAATCTGTAGGCCTTTTCTATCCAACAGGCTACTTCGTCTTTCTTCAAATCCCACCAAGCCACAAATTTGTCTATCATCCACTCCCTAAGCCGATCCTGTACCAGTTGCAGTACCCCTCTCAATCTTAACTGAGATTCCCATTCTCTCATTTGAAGAAATGCAATCGAATTTGAGTTTTCATATTGTAAACTTTCTAAATCAGTCACTCTAATTGTCTCAAGTTGTGTCAGTCTCGTCTCATGGGTTGTAACCTCTGTCTTCACCTCTCTCAGTTCCACTCTCAAGTCCTCAAAATCTTTACCCAATTTTTCAGTGCCCTGTGTATTTCCTTTTGTGTCCTCTTTAATTTCATTCAACAATTGTATCACATTGGAGATCAGCTGCTGTGCATTGCAAATGGAAAGTGTTCCATCACCTGTTCTGCTTCACTACTGAATTGGGCTATGTTGTGACAGACTGCCTTTTCTCTCCTGTTCAGATTAATGAATACAGCTCCAACTGTTAATCCAAAACCAGTCGAGCTTATATCCAACAATTAAGAGTACAATTTTTATATTCAGACAGTGTGCATACAATTTGGCATGCTAGATCTGTCTTTGGGGTAAAACTAGCTCTGCTGAAAAATAGCTTTGTAATCATTGCATCTGAACTCAAGTTGGGTCATGTTGTCAGGCAGAGGCTGAGGGGTGGCCAGTTCAGAAAGTTCATACATTCCCAGTTATATCCATTAGAAGAACAGGTCAATCTAAGGTTGCCAACCTTTGAAATGAGTGACTCAAACTTTCCAAAGAATCTGTGTCCCAGTTGCCAGGACTCACTCTCTATCTGCCCCAACAGAGGTGTCCAAAATTGTCAGATCACCATAGGAATGGATATTTATTTACAGAGCTATTTTACCTCCCATTTCACAAAGTGAGTTTATAATACAGCCAGTATAAATACAAGAAAAGCTAGCATAAATATAGGTTTAAGACAATGGAAATTCAATGATAAAAAAATCCAAACAATTCCTTGAGTCTCTTCCAGCTTTATGGCCAAGATTCCAGTGCATTAATGAGTGGCATATGTTTAGAAATGGAGCATTCTGATTCAGAGCTGACATTTGAACTGTTAAGAAGACTGGAAAATGCTTCCTTTAAGTCTTATTCATTCTCCGTTTAAAATTGGGGAATTGAAATTTTGTTTGTAAATAATATTCCATAATTTGTCATATCCCCTGGCCCTCCCCTCTAAGAATAAGACCGCTCCAAGTTATCAGTTGAGCTCTGCAGCTCAGTGTGTACCTTACAAACACATGCATTGTGGTTTCCCATATATTCTAGTACATTTTCCTGTCACTTTCCTTATCATGAAAGTCCAGTCTTTAAGGGGAAAGGGTTTATTGCACAACCATAAGCATGCAACCTGAATCTGTCAGTACGTGATTGGCTCTCAGTATGTGAAGCATCCTTAATCCCACAGGCCTTGGGGCTAAGCTTGTCTGCTAGAAGATCCTATAACCTGCAGGCTCTCCTCACTTCCCATTATTCTCTCCCTGCTTGACTCTGCTGCCTCAGCCTGGTTCTTTGTTGGCCAAGCACTCTCACAAACCACAGCAAGGGTACCATTTTACTTGTGGATCTATTCTCTCATAACTGCTAGGCTAGCCATACTTAGTATTGGCTTTCAGAAGAAGCCAGCTATGTCATTTACAGCCAAGCCTCCCTCTTCTATGGCAGCCTGCATGAACTTGCATCCTGCATAGGGGAGGTGAAAATGTGGCTGTCATGTATTCTAAAGGTAGGTTGAACTCAGCAAGATGACCTTTTCCTGGCTCACATATTAATTCCCCAGCTGTGGCTGTTTAATGCTGCTTCTCTCCCTGCAGGTTTTCAAAAGAAAGAGAGGAGGGAAAATGGAAGTCTCTTGGAAATTAATAGTCCACTTCTCCAACTACACAGGAATTCAGTGTAATCTGTAGGAGTGCAAATATCCAGAGATGTAGTGATCAGGTGGGATTGCTATGAGGAATTATAACAAATATAGAGTAAGCCATCTGTGTCAGCAATGAAAGCATTGCGTTGACTGGGTTTAAACTATTTTGATATGATTCTTGATCAATCTACACCTCTGCATCTCTGACTATTTCCTCTGTGTGTATTCTTATTAATCAGAGTTCAATCCTTCCTTTACTTTGCAAACACAACAGTAATCTCTTCCTGTGTGACAGTCTTTTCTTTGTGCTTGAGACTGGAATGGATGGTCCAACACCAGGCTGACAGAATGACTTTTATAAACAGAACCCAAGATAGTGAAAAAGCTGAGGGCCAAAATCCCTGAATGGGGCCAGTGCTGGTTTGAACAAAGAGACTATCAAAGTTTAATCAGGTCAAGTCATCTCTGAACTCCTGGAATAGATCCAACCCAGGCAGCTGGGCATTCACTTCAGGGATGCTGCCCCAATAGCTTTCATTATATACCTTTTGGAGGAGCCACAAAGGAAGCCAGCCTCATTCTTTGTTCACCCACAGCAGCTGTGCCAGTACTACTCCAGTGGCTGCCATCGTGGGGCCTGTAATAAAGGGCATTGAACCTCCTGCTTTCATGTTATGGGGAAAATACCTTTTTGGTATTATGGTGGCCACTCGAAAATATCAAGATATAATGGGGTATGCAAAGCATCATAGCTTGCAGTTGTATAGGAAGAAAGGGAAGTTACCCAGCCAGATCAGTGGAGAATAATAATAATAATAATAATAATAATAATAATAATAATAATAATAATAATAAACAATTCTGTGTAAGAGAGAAGCATTGTTTCCATATGCACACATTTCCAGGTAACAACACTGCTGGAGATCTTGGGTAGGTATGCTGATGATTCAGCATACCCAGAGCACACATTCTGCTCATCTGTAAAATGTGCACATGAGCAAGCAAGCAGAAACAAATATGTTAAGTTCCCATTAGCCTGCACTGACTCCTGGAGGGTGAAGGTCTGAAGCAGGGAGCCTCCTGTATTCATGGACTATGAAAGCCTCCATTACAATCTCTATGGAAAGGAAGGGGAGATGGACAGAGACATTCCTGTTGGACTATAACCATGGTTTCTAGTACCTGAATTCTCAAGTTTTGTGAAAAACACTATGGAAAATTAAGTTACACAATATAGTCTTTGCCTTAAGTAATTCTGATTCTTAACTGTTGCCCCCAGACTTCACATATGTCATCTAATTATATTACAAGGCTACTTTGAAATGGAAAGAACCAAAGAACACCCATTCTCTGAATCTTGGTTGCCTGAACCTTCCAGTTATTGAGATTCCTTTTGTACTACCCCTATCACTGCATCTCCCTCAGTAGACATTCCCATTATCCCACACACAGTTTACGAAAACCAAATATGCTGGGTGCTCCTTTTCTGCTTCCTGCTCACCTCCAGTAGCCAGATAAAGAACACCTAATCAATCAATAGCTGTTTTCTGGACAAAATAGTTTTAGTAGTATTTGCATTGGAGCACTTAAATTACTCAGAAGTCTTTGCAGGAGAAAATGCTACATTTTGTAAATGCTTTCCTCTCAGGAAAATAATCAAAAGTGAGTGACTGGAAGTTTTTGATCTGTCAGAACAGTACTATCATTGCCTGTGCTTCTCTCATCAAGAATAAAAGTACCCAAGGAGTACATACTATGCATCTCCTGAAGGAAGCTGAAAAGATTTTTGCTTCATCTTGTTCATTACTGCCTTCCATCTGAAATTAAACTAGCAGAATAGTCTGCTAACAGTGAGCAGATAAAACAAAAATTAAGAAAGTGTCACTTTTACTGAAGGGTACAAATCCTCTGTAAACTGATTGATGTAAAGGTGTCAACTGACAGTTAGTTTTGCACTGGCTGGCTTGATGCATAAAAGGCAATGATTCCAAAGCTATCACTCAAGGTGCGTTGATTGTGAATGAGCAGAGGTGTTTATCTTTTCCATATCAGAGGTTCTGTTGTGAAAGGTATAAACACATGCCAGATGAAGAAAATCAGAAGGGAACGTGCAATTCTAAGGGGTAAATATGCTGATTTATTTTATGCTGATATTTCCTTTATGCCAAACTTGGGAGTGGGGGGCACAGTAGAGGACAGATAAAGGGGAAAAATATTCCCACATTAAGTAACAATTACCATACTTTGCATAAAATGTGCAAACGAGTTGGGGGGGGCAGGAATTGATCAAACCAAGAGATTATGCAGCCCAGCATTCTGTTTCCAAGCCTCTGAAAAAGCTTCCAAGCCTCTGAAAAAGCTCTGAAAATGATCAAGAGGTTATGATCATATGGTTATCAGCAGCAGCCCACAGCGAGGGCCACCTCTGTGCAATGGGCTTCCCATCAGCAGTGTTGCTACACTTACCCTGAGGTACTTGAAAAATGCCACATGATCACAAATACCCCTTTTGAGAGCTAAATTGCTTGAGATGGTTGTGGCAGTCCACCTGCAAACATTCTTGGAGGTAGCCAATATCTTGGCCCATTTCAGTCTTGGTCCAGACCCAGTTTTGGAACAGAACTTGCTTTGGTCAGCCTGATGGATGTCCCATTTCAGGAGAGAGACAAGAAAGGGCAACCTTGTTGTTCTTGTTTGATCTCTCAGCAGCTTTTAATACCTATATTCTCCTGGGTCGCTGACTCAACTTAGGAGTTGCTGGCAGCACTGCAGTAGTTCTGCCCCGACTTACAGAGTTGGGTTCAGAGAATAGCATTGGGAGATTATGCTAAAGGGCTGTTAAATATGTACATGAAGGTGCTGGGAGATTTGGATTTGGAGCATGGTAGCATCAGTATGTGCATCTCTATTTCTCTGTTGCCCCTGTAGCAAAAATGACTAAAACTGTTTTAAACTGGTGCCTGGATGCATGGGTGGGCTGTGTGGTGGCAAAGAAATTCTGGAAATACGGAAATTCTGTGGACAAGAGGAGCAGATGTGAAGTTTGGGGGATCAGATTACCTCTGTGAGGAGGAGCGCCTGTTATCGGCGCCTGTTATCGGTATATGTCCTGGACACAGGTGGCCTGGTCACTGTGATTCATGCATTAGTAACTTCACAATGGGTTTGTTGTAATGGCTGGGGAAACCCAGCCAGTTGGGCAGGGTATAAATAATAAAATTATTACTACTACTATTATTATTAATGGGATCCATGTGGGACTTCCTTTGGGATTTTCCCAGAAGTTGCAGCTGATGCAGTGCTGCAGCCAGGTTGTTAAGTGGAGCCATTGGGCATGCCCATATTACACCCGGGCTGAAGTCCAACAGACACATTTGAAAAGCTGTGCCCGCCTCAACTATATTCGCTCCCAGAGTCTGCCATTTTATCTCCAGTGTATTGTGTTGTACCTTCTACCTCCTAGACTAGATTTCCTCTGAATAGTAGTTAATAGGACATTTAAACTTGCTGTTGAAATGGAATACACAGGATGAAACGGTGAAACCAGCTATGATTAAATGGGCACAAGATATCGGTCATGACATTATGTTTGCGGACTGGGAACAGTTATGGACCACTGGTGTTAAATTTACGGCATGTAATGCCTTAAAAGAAAACATAATGAAAATGATCTACAGGTGGTACATGACCCCAGTCAAGCTTGCAAAAAATTATCATTTGCCCAATAACAAATGTTGGAAATGTAATGAGACTGAAGGTACCTTCTACCACCTCTGGTGGACCTGCCCGAGGATTAAAGCCTTTTGGGAAATGAGCTATAATGAAATTAAGAAAGTCCTTAAGTGGACCTTTCCTAAGAAACCTGAGGCTTTTCTCCTGGGCATGGTTGGCCATTTGGTGTTGAAGAAGGATAGGACGTTTTTTATGTATGCCACCACAGCAGCAAGAATCCTTCTGGCAAAGTATTGGAAGACGCAAGAACTACCTACTCTGGAAGAATGGCAGACAAAGGTGATTGACTTCATGGGACTGGCAGAGATGACCGGCAGAATCCGTGACCAGGGGAAAGAGACAGTGGAAGAGGATTGGAAGAAATTTAAAACATATCTTAAAAACTGTTGTAAAGTTGAGGAGTGTTAAGATGTCAAGGAATAAGAAATAGAGAATTACAGCTGTAACTAATAAGTTAAAGAAAATTTAATGAAAGGGAATCAAAAAGTTAATTGACTGGAGGAGTTGCTAAAGAAATGTAAAACAAGGATGCAGCGAAAGGGAGGTATGGGGAAGTCAGGGGAAAGAAGGTGCACGAAAATAAGAGTATGAAATTATACATGTTTAAGTGTTTGTATGTTTTTGTTTTGTGCTTTGTTTGTTTTTTATTATGTGTTTGGAAAATGAATAAAAAATTTATTAAAAAAAATAAATAAATAAAATAAAATAAAAGTTTTCACACATCACTTTACATTTTCGAAGTATTAATGCATACATTAATTAAATTACATCTTAAGATGAACAAAGAACAATAAACAAAGGCATTTTAAAACAGGCAGTCAGATTATCAAAATCTAGTACATCAGGAAGAAATTAATAAGTGGTTTTGATGATTATTCAAATAGCTTCACTTCTCATTCAAATAAGTAAGGTTGTATGAAACTGCCACTTTATATCTTGCCTCTTTATGTCTTGCCTTGGTAATGGATTGGGTGAGAGCCAACAAACTGAAGCTCAATCCAGATAAGACAGAGCCACTGTTAGTAGGTGGTTCCCTGGACCGGATGGCTGGGAGGTGGCCTGCTCTGGTGAGGTTACGCTCCTTCTGATGGAACAGGTATGTAGCTGGGGGGACTCGGGATCCTCTGCTGTAGCTTAAGGCTCAGGTAGCCTCAGTGGCATGACTTCCATCAGCTTTACCCCCATCTGGACAGGGATAGCTTTGCTTCTGTTGTCTATGCTCAGACTCTCCAAGTGTCCCTATTTCCCAGGGACATCCCTGATTTAGAGAAGCCGTCCCGGTTTCTGATTTGATCTCGGAATGTCTCACTTTTCCTTAGGATGTCCCTATTTTCATTGGAGAAATGTTGGAGGGTATGCAGTTATCCAGTACCCAAGCCATCTGAAGGCAATCCTGTATAGGGAAGGTTTTTTTAAATGTTTAATGTTTTATTATGTTTTTATATATGTTGGAAGCTGTCCAAAGTGGCTGGGGGTATAAATAGTAAAATTATAAACTTAAGGCCTTTGCAGATGACCTGGTTTTGACACTACAGGAGCCAGAATCCAGTACGAAAAGAGTTTTAGAACTGATCCAGGAATTTGGTCAGGTGGCAGGATTTAAATTAAATAAGCAAAAAACAAAGGTTTTGGAGAAAAATTTGACAATAACGGAAAAAGAAAGGTTTCAGAAGGAGACAGATTTAAATGTGGTAAAGAAAGTGAAATACCTAGGGATAAATATGACAGCCAAAAATCTGAATTTATTTAAGGATAATTATGAAAAATGTTGGTCAGAGGTTAAAAAAGATTTAGAAATCTGGTCAAAATTGAAGCTTTCCTTGTTGGGTCGAATTGCTGCTATAAAGATGAATGTATTGCCAAAAATGTTGTTTTTGTTTCAAACTTTGCAGATTGTGGACAGGATGGACTGTTTCAAGAGGTGGCAGAGAGACATTTCTAAGTTTGTCTGGCAGGGCAAAAAGCCCAGAATAAAATTTAAAATATTGACTGATACTAAAGAAAGAGGGGGGTTTGCCCTGCTGGACATGAAGCTATATTATGAATCAGCAGCATTTTGCTGGATGAAAGACTGGCTACTTCTTGAGAACACTGACATTCTAGATTTGGAAGGGTTTAACAATGCATTTGGGTGGCATGCATATTTGTGGTACGACAAGGTTAGAGCTCACAAAGCATTCAAGAACCATATTGTCAGGAAAGCAGTATTTAATGTCTGGACAAGATACAAAGATTTATTAGAAAAGAAGACCCCAAGGTGGTTGTCACCTATGGAAGCTAAGGCTCTGAAAAGACTCAATAGGGAGGCCAAGTGGCCGACATATTGGGAGATATTAGAACAAAACGGAGACACATGGAGATTGCAGAGTTTTGAGAAACTAAAAGATAAAGTGCGAGATTGGCTACATTATTATCAAATTAGAGAGGTTTTTAATATGGATAAAAAAATAGGTTTCCAGGTGGAAAAATCAAAATTAGAAACAGAATTGTTAGAACCTAAAACTAAGGTACTTTCAAGAATGTACAACCTGCTGTTAAAATGGAACACTCAGGATGAAACGGTCAAATCAGCTATGATTAAGTGGGCACAAGACATTGGTCATAATATTATGTTTGCTGACTGGGAATGGTTATGGACCAGCGGTGTGAAATTCACGGCATGTAATGCCTTAAAAGAAAATATTATGAAAATGATATATAGGTGGTACATGACACCAGTCAAGCTTGCAAAAGTATATCATTTGCCTGATAATAAATGTTGGAAATGTAAGGAAACTGAGGGAACATTCTTTCACCTCTGGTGGACGTGCCCAAAGGTCAAGGCTTTCTGGGAAATGATCTATAATGAACTGAAAAAGGTATTTAAGTATACCTTCCTTAAGAAACCAGAGGCCTTCCTCCTGGGCATTGTCGGCCAGATGGTGCCAAAGAAGGATAGAACTTTATGTACGCAACAACAACAGCTAGAATACTTATCGGAAAGTACTGGAAGACACAAGATTTGCCCACTCTGGAAGAATGGCAGACGCATCTGATAGACTACATGGAATTGGCAGAAATGGCTGGCAGAATCCGAGACATGGGAGAAGAGCAAACGGAAGAGGACTGAAAGAAACTTAAAGACTATCTGCAAAAACATTGCAAAATATTTGAATGTTAAAATGATGCAGGATATAAAGACAATATGGCATTAGTGACATAGCTGAAAGGAATATGCAAAAAATGTTTTATGAGAAATAAGGATGAAAAGTAAGAATAACATTATGTCAAACTTAAACAAAAGGTTATAAGGGCAAAAAATTGGAGACATAATAGTTGAAAGGTATAATACAGAATAAGATTTGAAAAAAGGTTAGGCATTGCTGAATATGATTGTGTAAAAAGGGAACACAGAAAAGGGAGATGTGAGGAAGTCAGGAAAGAAGGATATGAAAATAATGGGTAAGAAACTGGATATATATGTTTCTTTTCAGGTCTACTTTCTTGTTTTTCTGTTTTTGATGTCTTGTGTTGTATCTCTCTGTTTTTGCTTGCTTGCTTGCTTGATTGATTGTGATGGTGTTTTTCTTCTATTCTTTTTTTATTTTGGTTTTGAGTGTGAGGTTTGCTGTATTGTTTGAAAACTGCAATAAATATTTTTTTAAAAATAGTAAAATTATCATTATGGAATGGGACGTCCCTATTTTCATTGGTGAAATGTTGGAGGGTATGTATGCTCTGGTAACATCTAGGCTGACTGCTGCAACACATTATACATAGGGCTGCCTCTGAAGATGCATCAGAAGCTTCAGATGGTGCAGAATTTGGCTGCCAGGTTGCACACTGGGCCAAGATGGTTTGGTCATATTACATCAATCCTGGCCCAACTGCGCTGGCTACCAGTTAGCTTCTGGACCCAATTCAGAGTGCTAGTTTTGATGTATAAAGCCTTAAATGGCTCAGGGCCACAATACCTCAAGGACTGGCTCTCCCCATATAAACCGTCCTGGACTCTGCGAACATCAACTGAGGCCCTTCTTTATTTGCCTTCACATGAGGTTCAGAGGGTGGCAACACGAGAATGGGCCTTTTCTACAGTGGCTTCCTGTTTGTGGAATGCTCTCCCCAGGGAGGTTCACCTGGCACCTTCATTTTATATTTTTAGGCACCAAGTGAAAACATTTCTCTTCAACCAGGCCTTTGGCTGATTAATATTCTACAGCCTTTTAAATAGGTCTGTGGGAAGTAGGAGGTTTTTGTTTTGTTTATTTATTTACTTATATTTTTATATTGTATTTCATTCTGCGAACCACCCTGAGATCTTGTGATGAAGGTATATACCGTATTTTTCGCCCTATAGGACGCACTTTTCCCCCTCCAAAAATGAAGGGGTAATGTGTGTGCGTCCTATGGGGCGAATGGAGGCTTTCGCCGAAGCCTGGAGAACGAGAGGGATCGGTGCACACTGACCCCTCTAGCTCCCCAGGCTTCAGGAAGCTATCCGCAAGCCTGCAGAGCCCGGCAGGAACTCCCGCGGGCGCCGCAGGCTTGCAGATAGCTGCCCAATGCCCGGGGCGTGCAGCGGGCTACAGTGCCGCGCTCCCCGGGCTTCGGATAGCAGCAAGCTCCGGGAGCGATGGCAAGGTTCAGCACAACCTCGCCATCGCTTTTGGATCTCTTCTGGGGGCTGGGGTCGGGGGAAGCTCGGGCTTCCCCTGCCCCCAGCCCCACAAGCTCCGGGAGCAATGGCGAGGTTCAGCGCAACCTCGGCTTCGCTTCCGGACCCCCAGCCCCGAGGCTAAAAACGAAGCCAAGACAGCGAGCGGGATCCATCATGGCTTCTTTGCTCTTTGGGGCTCGGGGGGGGGGAATAATTTTTTTCTTTATTTCCCCCCCCCACCCCAAAAAATAAGTGTGCCCTATGGGCCAGTGCGCCCAATGGGGCGAAAAATACGGTAAATGTTCATCATCTACGAGTTTTCTCAATTTTCAGCCTCATTATTTTGGATATCCATGGAGACTCCATGGCTTATAGAGACTGCAGATGTAAACTGGTTAACATCAACATGGATATTCAAATTCAGAAGCTGTCCATTTCTTTCAATATCACTTATACCTCTTGACAAGCTGTGCAAAGAATTTGCTCATCTAGCTCCAATAATCCTTTTCCTGATGGAAAGTATATTGGAAAGACAAGAGGTGGGTTCAAAATAATTGTCCACACCAGCAGAACTACACAACTTCATTCTGCATCAAAAATCAAGTCATTCAGATTATCTTGGTATCCCAAATGCAGTTGGTTTTGTGCAAAATCTATTTCCACCACCATTTTATATTGCATTTCCAAGGAAAACTGATTGGCCAATTCAAACAAGTTGACTGAACTAAAGCTTGAATACTTTAATGGTTTATTTTCATTGAAGTCTCCAGAAACATTGTTTTGCATGCCATATTCACTACAGGTGAAATGAATGGTGACTTCTCATCCTCTAGTGGTTCCATAGACACTTGGGGGCAGTGTTGCTTTCTTACAGCTGAAGTCCTTTCCTGCTTTTTAAGAAAATACATTACTTTGATTTTATTTTTATTTATATGTATGTGTATATATATATATATATATATGCAGGTTTTGGTGTCCTCGGGTGTCTTCCCGTGTAAAAGTTGGGGTGTCTAGGCGACGTTTCGACGAGGTCTCACTCGTCATCTTCAGGCTGGTGCTTTCGGCTTCTTGTTACTGGAACAGAGCAGGATCTCAGTGTTTGAGTTCCTATAAATACTGTTGAGGGGGTGTGGTGTACAGCCTCCAATGTTCTGGGCAGAGAGGAAGTTCCCAGGCTAGTGTGCCTTTTCTTCTTTTGTTCCTTAATTACTTGAGGGATATCTTGAGTGGTTTCTTGAGTGATATCCTGAGTACCACTTAGGTGGGTCATTAGGTGTGGATTAGTTGCTAAAGTCTTTGTGTCTTGACCTCTTGAACTTTGTGAAGAGTTTTTCTGAGAAGATGGCTGTACTGCACTTAGTTGTGCTCTGGCTTGGCTTCGTGTATAGGGGATACCAGCAAAACAGGGTTACGAAGCTAATCCAAAAAGAAACACCCCCCAAAAACCAAGACACAGAAGAAAACAATGGCATGGCCCTCCTTCCTTATATCAAGGGCACTACAGATAAAATTAGCAAAATCCTCCATAAACACAATATCAAAACAGCCTTTTGCACCAACCAAAAAATAGCCAATATCCTCAGAAACCCCAAGGATAAAATCCAGTTGGAAAACCAAGGGGTCTATGAAATACCCTGCAAAGTCTGCCCAGCCACGTACATTGGACAAACAAACAGACGAATAAATGCACGTATCGCAGAACACAAGAATGCCGTCAAAAAAGAAGAAAAAACTTCCTCTCTTTTCCAACACATGAAAGAAACAGGACACGAAATTAATTTTGCAGATTCCAAATTGCTCTTTAACATGGAACATCACCACAAGAGAATAATCATGGAAGCCATCGAGATAGAGAAACACCCTCACAACATGAACAAGCGTGACGACACATCCCGCTTGCCAGACATCTGGAAATTAGCCCTCCCCACAAAAACTGACACCAGATCCAGAGGCACACAGAACGCCATCACCAATCAACCACACCAGACCCAAACCCAGACCCTCTCCACAGATAAATTACAGACACCATCCAGTAGCCAAACCATGGTGGCACCTCCGGATGCTGCACCCCCCTGCAATCCCTACACAGATCTGGCTGACACAGGCCACAAAACCACAGCTCGCCCCTATACACGAAGCCAAGCCAGAGCACAACTAAGTGCAGTACAGCCATCTTCTCAGAAAAACTCTTCACAAAGTTCAAGAGGTCAAGACACAAAGACTTTAGCAACTAATCCACACCTAATGACCCACCTAAGTGGTACTCAGGATATCACTCAAGAAACCACTCAAGATATCCCTCAAGTAATTAAGGAACAAAAGAAGAAAAGGCACACTAGCCTGGGAACTTCCTCTCTGCCCAGAACATTGGAGGCTATACACCACACCCCCTCAACAGTATTTATAGGAACTCAAACACTGAGATCCTGCTCTGTTCCAGTAACAAGAAGCCGAAAGCACCAGCCTGAAGATGACGAGTGAGACCTCGTCGAAACGTCGCCTAGACACCCCAACTTTTACACGGGAAGACACCCGAGGACACCAAAACCTGCATATATATATATATATATATATATATATATAGATCACTCTTCAGCCCATGTGGTCCCCCAACACAGCATAGTCATAACTAACACATGATTTCAAAACAAGGAACAATGTAAGCAATTCCAATGTATAGAAACAAAAAGGACACACTCAAATAAGCAGGGAGTGGTGTGAGGAAATCATCCAGTGCTGAAGGCCCATCAAAACAGAACAGTTTCCACAATCTTCATAACTGCTAACAAGGTTGTCTTCCAAGGGGAAGACATTCCCAAGGCTGGCTGCTGCAGCTAAGAAAACCCTGTCCCCCATTCCCACTGGCCTTAATCAAGATGGTGGTAGAACATGGAGAAAGGCTCCAAAGGAAGATATCAATGACTGGGCAGAATCATGTGTTAGCAGGCATTCTATCCATTATCCTGGTTCCAAACTGCTTAGGGAAGCCTTGCCCAACCTGATGCCCCCCATCACTCCCAACCAGCATTACCAATAGCCAGGGATCATGGGAGTTGTGGTTCAGCAACATATTGAGGGGACAAGGTTGAAGAAGGCTGGTTTAAGGCTTCAAATATTCTATTTTACAAGCTACTCTTTTCACTGTGCTCAGCACTGGGGTAATGTGCTCTGAATAACGGGCTCCTATGAACAGCCTGGTAGCAGCATTCTGCCTCAGCTGTTGCAGTTATGGTCCCCACTTATTTCAAGCTTTGACTCCAGCATCCAAATGTACAGTACAGCCTTCTCTAATGTTCAGACTATCCAATGTGCTATTAAGAATGAACCACAACTGCTGTCATGTTTGGAGTCCAGTCTGTGGATGCACAATTCCCACCTCCACCAACGCTTGCATGCTTCATCCCAGTTGAGTGGCAAATGGCCGGGGGGCGGGGGGAGAGAACAGTGCTGGGAGTTTTGCCATTGCATTATTACTGGGATTCTCAGCAGCATGCACAGGTGGGAGCCTTTTCCCACAATGTAGGAAGAGAGAAAACCCCAGAAAGGGACTCAGTGAAGGGGGAGGGAAATAATATGAGGACTATGTGTGACCCAACTTCACAGATCTGGGTAGAAGGGAGGATAGAGAGAAAGCAGAGAAGGGAGGATAGAGAGAAAGCAGAGAACATTTATTTTTTAAAAAACACATATTTTTATTAAGTTTTACACAATGAATTTAAATGCAAACAAATCATCCACATCATTATTTAGGATTCCCTGAATCCTTTGACTTCCTTCTGCCCTTCCATTGTTACCATTCTCAAACTTCCCCGCCCCAACTGCTTCCCTTATTTGCTCTAATTTTTTAAGAAACGTAAATTTTTTTACCATAAACATACATAGCTTTTCATACATTACATTACATGCATTACTCAAATCCTGCCAAAGTTTTTAGTTGTTTACAGTGTTCTCTTAAATACATTATATTTTTTCCCATTTCCTCTTAAAATTCTTCTCTTCCTGGTTTCTGATTTTTCCAGTCAGTTTCACCATTTCGGCATAGTCCATCATCTTCATCAACCATTCGTCTCTGGTTGGAACTTTATCTTCTTCCCATCTTTGGGCCAGTAGTATCCGTGCTGCTGTCATCGCATACACGAATAGTTGTTTCTGCTCCTTTGGAATCTCTGTACCTAGAATACCTAGCAAAAAAAAGCCTCTGTTTTTTTCACAAATGTTATTTTAAACATTTTTTTCGACTCATTGTAAATCATTTCCCTGAATGCTTTTGTTATCTTGCACATCCACCACATATGGTAGAATGTGCCTTCTTTCTCCTTACATTTAAAAAAAAAAAATTTAAGCAGTTCTATACATTTTTGCTAATTTTACAGGTGTTAAATACCACCGTTACATCATTTTCATATAATTCTCCTTCAACGCACAGCATGCTATAAATTTTAAATCCTCCCTCCATAACTTTTCCCAAGATGAAAATTGGATGTTGTGCGCAATATCTATAATGATTGTTAGCAGTGAACAGTCCAGCAAGCAGGGCCGTCTTATCCATAGGAGCCTGGGCGCCAGGCTCTCAGGGGCGCCAGGCCAAGAGTCTGGGGCCCGACAGTTGAGTCTGGGGAAGAGGCCGCCCATCAGTCAGAGCGCTGTGACGGGCTCTTCTGCTACAGGTGGCTCTGCGCCACAAGTTCGGGGGCAACTGAGCCAGCAAGACGCTGAGGCAGCCGGCTAGCTCCACCCTCCTGCACGCCTGGGACTGGGCAACCTGCGGGGGGGGACGCTGGGTGGATCTTTACACCCTGGCACCACATTTGCTTAAGACAGCCCTGCCAGCAAGCATGTGAACGGTTATCAATTCAATTAAGCTTTATTTACAAGCATATTCACAGAACTGCTCTCACACATATCCATCATACATCAAAGATGTCCTAATCGGAGTCTTTGCGGTTACGTTTCCAACAAGATCGGTGCCAAAACCCCTTAAGTCTGCCTCTGTGCTTACATTCTTCCTGTAGGTTTGCCCAACGTGAGGACTTCGGACTGAGAGTGTTAATTGGCTCTCAATCACTGTTGCTAGAGAGTGCTTCCGGAGTCACGAGAGTCACCCTTGGAAGACTGCTTTCTGGGCTTTCTTCCAGCCCTCTCCCCCTCCACTGGTAATGGAGTGCCAGGTCTAGAAAGGGAGCGTTGTGGAATCTGTGGGGGGGGGGGAAGCCAAGCCTTCTGTCTCTTCTGCCAGCTGACTCTCCTCTCCTGCCCCGTCTCCTGCCTCGTTTGCTGGATCCTGAAGAGCCAGGTTTCTGACAATATCTTGTGCCCAATGTATCATTACCGATTTAACTACTTCGTCTTTGGTGCGCCACTCTAGCAACAATTTACTGTATTTTTCGCTCTATAAAATGCACCCTACCATAAGACACACCTAGATTTAGAGGAGAACAAGAAAAGAAACATTCTCTCCCTCTCTGTGCAGCGCCCCTTCAGCGAAGCGGCAGGAGAAGTGGAGCCCGTTCCATTTCTCCTCCAGCTTCGCTGAAAGGGTGCTGCGCAGAGAGGGAAAGATGCACAGCGCCTCTCCCGCGAAGCGAAGCCAGAAGAGCAAGAGGGATTGGTGTGCACCGATCCCTCTTGCTCTCCTGGCTTCAGTGAAAGCAATGTGAAGCCTTCGAAGTGCAGCAGGAGCTCCCACTGTGCTCCAGAGGCTTCGCATTGCTTTCACTGAAGCCATGGAGCCCGCATTCGCTCCACAAGACGCACACACATTTCCCCTTACTTTTTAGGAGGGGAAAAGTGTGTCTCATACAGCGAAAAATACGGTATACATTTTAGAAAATAACTTCATGTTATTTTCCATTAAATATTTTTCAAACCATGACATTTCTTTACTGAATCCAATTTTCTTATCTATTTTAAACACATCATTTAATTGATGATATTGCAACCAGTCTGTTACTGTCTTATATCCTCAAAACATTTCGATTTCAATTGTTGCTCTACTTCCATGAGCAACTCTCTATAGGTTGCCCATTCACCTTTTGCATTAGTCTTTTTCAGGGATATCACTTCCACTGATGAAAGCCACCATGATGTCTTCTTCTCTAACAGGTTTTTATATTTTCCCCAAAGTCCATAAATTGCTTTTCTTACCAAATAATTCAAAAACACTTTATGCACTTTGGTCTTCTCATACCATAAATAGGCATGCCAACCAAATCTGTTATCATGACCCTCAAGGTCTAAGATATCTGTATTTTAAAAAGTTATCCACTCCCGTAGTCAGCAGAGAAATGACGCTTCATAGTATAATTTCAAATCCAGCAGAGACAAGCCACCTCTTTTGGGGGGCAGGGGTATCTGTTAATAGTTTATGTTTAATCCTTGGTTTCTTTCCCTGCCAGATAAATTTGGAATTTTTTTTTGCCATTGTTTGAAGTGTCCCTCTCCGCTGACCACGGGTATTGTTTGAAATAAAAATAACATTCTTGGCAATACATTCATTTTTATAACTGAAATTCTTCCCCATTTAAGGTCTTATCAGACTGGATGCCCCCCCCCCCCAAAAAAACAACAGTTTGAAGCTGGGAGTCTTGGAGATGATGAGGGTCCCAGGGTTCCTGAAAAAAGAGATAAAGTATCCTTTATCCAGGTCTCCTCTAAAAGCCAGAGTCAGACTTGGGGTTCTGAAGGAATCTAAGCCATTGCAGTTCAGTCCCTAGTTTCTCAGTTTATTCAGTTGCAGCATTTGGAAAATTTTTGAAGCTTTGTCTATCTTCAGTGTCTCTCACAAAAGCTTTTGAAGTGTATGATCAAGAGCCCTTAAGGAGACAGACTTCTGAGGAGGCAACAGAACTGGTCAGCTGTACCTGTCAAAAGCTCTGATGTAATTAAGTGGTGGATTTATGATAGTTTATCTGTCATTATTATCTCTTAGGACAGAGATAATGTTGCGATGAACTTCCAAAAGCTCTAAAAAGGATCATTATCTGTTGCGGGATCAAGAAATCTTCAGACAGGTGAGTCTGGAGTGGAAGTAAATACAGCCCTCCCAAACATCATTTAATAGCATTAATCTCTAGGGTAAAGACCCACCAAGCCTCCTTTCTTTAATTATCTTTGAAACTATTATAAATTACTAAAGCAAACTAAAGAAACTACTCCCCTGACAGTAAAAATGTTCATTTAAATTATGACCCCAAAAACAGGCTTAAAAAGAGAGTCTAGTTAGGGGGCTGGAAATAAACAAAGCATGAAGTATGACTAAGTTATATTTGTATTAAAGAAAATTATCCATGGCTGGTAGACTTCTCTTCATGTTTTAGGATCTTTTCCTTGAACTTCTGTCCTTGTGATTTGTGAAATTCCATTGCATGGCCATCTTTGGCTCAGGTGGAATCTTAGGAATGTGAGCTATGCATTATCCGGCTGCATAGAAAAGCAGGAACTGTGTGAACTTCTAAGATTCTTTAAGGAGACCACAAATGTATCTATAAAAGAACAGCTGGTGGGAATGAAGCCTGTTATATGTTAGTCACACTTTGGACTAATTCATACATACCGGCAGCAATCATTGCTGTCAAAGTCACTTTTGCATTGCTGGCGTTCCATGCAGCGCTATAAGAATCACTGTTTGATTTCTGGTGTGGCATACTTTTCTGAGCTCCAGAGAGTGCAGTGTGCTTGTGGACAGAGGGTGAGCATGCACTGCATTCTCAGCGGTGATGCTATCTCTCTTCATTGAGTGATTGCCAAGGATCCAGACAAGCTTTGCCAAGTGCATCCTCTTATGCTGCTTAGCAACCATATTGGGTACACTTTGCTTGTAGGTCCCTAATGAGGGGAGACCTAAAGCTTGTCTACAATAAGTCCAGATTTAAGAGCTTCTAATGAGTGGAGGTTAATTGTATTCCCTATGTATACCAACAGTCTTTCAAAATTCCTTGTACTTGCTCATCATTAGAATTTTGTTAGAGAAATGACCTCATCCTAATCTTTCTGATGCACAAAATCATATCCATTATTCACAGCCCTTTTCCCTCTGGTAGCAATATTGGGAAAGGTTTGCCATAAAGAATGCATACAGATTTCTTCCCATCTTCTCTCTCTCTGTCACTGTCTAAGCAGCTGCCTCTCTTTCTCTCTCTGTAAAAAACAACCAGCTATCGTTGCTCAGGGAGCTGCTCCAAGTCTGAAGTGTAACCTTTTGAAGATGAACTAATTAGTGGTTTTTACTTGGAAGGAGAAAAAGAGGCAAAAGGTAATTGTGGGCAATGACATGGGTTGGGCTGTCATCCCAGAGAGCTTCTTGGTCCCATGAATTCCATTGAAGCCGCCTTTCAATTTGTCTTTGAATCAAGGATCAAGTCAGGTCAGCAGAACAGATCTTTTGTATTTGGCTTTTCTCTTTTCCCCCCTATTGTCTAAGTACAACTTGTGAGTCTCTAGTCAGTGTAACTGAAGTTTCCTGGGTTTCAGATGATATGTGCATTTCACTATACTCTGTTATCTTTTGTGGAGTAATGTAATGGGAGTATAATATTGAAGAATGCACTATGACAGAATAAATATTTCTTGGAGAGACACACACTTTCTACAAGAGACTGAATTCATTGATATTTTCAAGAAATGTGTCATATTTACTTACAAAATTTACTTACCTTCAAGAAAACAGTGATACATTTACTTATCAAATTTCTGTCCTACATATTGATGTGTCCTCAAGACACATTTTAAAATGAATCTATACTTAACAAACAAACAAATCACATATCAAATTAAGCACCAATAAAAAGTGCAAGAGATAAAGCACTATAAATGAATCACCACACTGGAAGTGCGTCTTGGAGTAACGAGACTTAACAAATGCAGTTCAACAGCTATTGATGGGACCACAAGGTAGAATTATAGGAGGAGGCAGGGCTGGATCAAGCAAAATAAGCACAAGCTTAGGGCATCAAGGGATGTGGGGTGCCACAGAAGTGGGGCACCTCTGAGCATTCATTTTCTCAGTTGACATATATTAAAATGCCCAACAGAACAGGTATGCAACAAGGCCGGCTGGATACTTTAGTAAGTACAGAAGCAGATTAGTTCTGAGACTTTGCAAAAAGTAAGTCTTAGAAAAAGTAGGAGATTTTTTTCCAAATATAAATAAAGTCAAAGTATACAAAATAAATATTATTTTCTATCTTACTATAGGTTTTGTTTATCAACCACTACAGTTATAATATTCACATTCTTTTCCCCTTGCTGTCTTTTCCATTTTAGAGTTTTAGACATACAATCTGTTCTCATTCTCACATATTTTGCACTGAAATTTCCTGCCTGTATTTTCAATTCTCTTCCTACTCCAAATCACTGGAGTTGGTAATGTTCACTACAGTTCAGTGCTTACTACTAAATAGGGATGACTTTTTGGAAAGTGAATTATCTACTGCTCACTGGAGCCTTTATGTTCTCCATAACAACGGTTCTCTATCAACACTTCATAACTAGGCATGGAAATGTTGACATTGGCACCCATTTGCCAGCTTTTATATATTCCCTGAGTATGGCTTGCAGAGCAGGAAGTAATTCTTGTAAAATCAATATTCTAGTCCTTAAAAAAACCTAGTATAATAAGCTTAATAAAATAAACTATAAAACTATAATTTTACCCCCCGAAATAGCCTGCTATTTAATACCAAAGCCAGCAGGGAAAGTTGTAATTTCAGGGCACTCTGCTGTATTCCTTAAGAAAACTGAAAGCACGAAAATAAGAGTTGTGCATGAAGAATGAGCAGGGCAATAGTTGCATTCCACGGCAATAGTTTCCTAAATGATGAACTGTGAGAGCCTCTTTGCTGCCAAGCATGGAAGTCAAGGATCTTCAATGGTGTAAGAGGCAAAGAACTGGATGTGGTGATGAAAAGATTAAATTCACATCCCGAATTGGCAATAGGTTCTGTATTGGCCATTGGCAAGCCTTGTTTCTCTACCTGTAAAATGGGAAATACATTAACAGGCCACACAGTCATTCTCTTCTGCTGGAACAAGGTGGACAGTAAATAACAATGACAACTTTAAGAGAGTCAATTCCAAGTCAATGATTTAGCAGCAGTTGTGTTTTTCTTCCTAAAAAACAATACTGTGCAGGCAAGGAAAAATCTTTTTAAACCCCTCAACAGCTCAAAACTGTAAATGTTTTGTGTAGAAATGCAGACTCCAGGACATTGGTTTCTCTTGTGCTCATTTTGCCAAACTGCTCTCCAACTTTGTGTCATGATCCAAAGCCTCCTTGCCTTTAAGTGCCTATTTAAAATTCCCTGTTTTAGGACTGAAAGTCTACAGAGTAGTCCAAGTGTCACAAGTATTTATTCTGTTTTTCTTTTCTTTTCTTTTCTTTTCTTTTCTTTTGAGATCAACCTAAGGAAGGCTTCTGTGGAGCTTGCATTTTAATCTAGTTTCTGTTGCATATGCTTCAAACATGTTTGCCATTCTTGCATATGCTTCAAACATGTTTGCCATTCTTTGCCAATCCTGATTTATAAATACTGTTTGATGGGGACATGAATAACTGGGAGATATGCTCCCAGTTGAAAGTTGTGTAGTAGAGGGAAAACTGAATTAATATACCTAAAATTGTTGAAGGGAAATTTTAAACCGTGCAGGATCTTAATTTATGCTGATGGTTATGCCTGCATGCAGAAATCATGTGCACCACATTCCTAAACACATCTTGATGCATATGCATGTACTAAGTGTAAAAAAGGAATGGAACAGTGTTAAACAAGAGCTTGATGTTTAGGGTAATGAGAAAATACAGAATTCTGTATTACTATTTTATGCCCCTCTCCATTATTAACGAGATGATTCCTGAAAAGAGTCAACATCAATGCTGGTTGTGCAGCTGCTTATTACTTCTAAGGATGTGGCCCATGTTTAATTAATTATTGCTGCTCTATCACATCAGCATTGTGTTCACTGCTCAATATAGCTACAAACAGTGAAATTGTGGCCACATTAAATTGATGGGACTTTCCCCACAGGGTCATTTCCTGCTTATATAAACAGGCAACTGGGGCAATTTTGGCAAGTGTGCCAAAAACCACCAAGAGTTGGGTCATTTACTCTTCCTCTGCATCAAACAAACCCTTAAAGCTACAGCAGCATCTTTAAGCTTCCAGACATGTGAGGAATTAATTCTTTGCACATTCCTATATGCACTTAAGTCTGCAGTTCCCAGACTTTTGTTCAGATTACAATTTAGCTGTTCACCAGATTTAGCACTTCTCAACAGTTTAAGCATATAAAAATGGACATTTAAATACTACATTGAGACAAAATACACATTTAAATATGTGTTGAGATGCTTACTTAAATACATATTTTCAGAGGGTTTTTAAACAGCAGTTTAATGTGAAAAATGAAAAGAACAGAATTATGAGTGAAAAGATATGGAATTTACATGATCCAGAAACAGACAGATTTGTTCACCTAAACCTGTGGCACATATCATTAAAAAGTGTGAATCACCAAATAGTTTTTATATCAGCATCAAACTCCTAGATTCCTGCTCCCTCCTGCTAAAAAGCCAGATTATATATGTTCTCACTGTGTTAATTCTTTTTTTAAATTTTTTTAAATTTTTTATTGTTAAAATAATTCAACATTAATACACATACAAACATACATTTCATACAACATACCTACATACCTACAACATACCTACAACATACCTACACTCAATCCCACAGATAATTCCCATCACCATCCACCACCCCTCACGCTTTGTGTTAGACTTCCAATCTACTCAATTGCAATTTCTTTCCACTTCTATTACTTTCTTTCACACACCTTTAACCTAATTTCATACTTCTTTTTCTATTACACATTGTTATCCATCTTATTTAGTATTCCAATATTTGAAACGAAACTTGTTTATTCTAATAGGAGTTCTGATTTTTCGATATAGTTTTGCAAGTATCTTTTAAACACCTTCCAGTCCCTGTCTGCCTTCTCTTTTGAGATCCTTCCAATTTCTCCCATTGTTTTGGATATATTGTAGCACTCCAATAATTTGGCAAGCCACTCTATCTTTGTTGGTACAGTACCACTTTTCCAATTTTTCGCAATCAATAGCCTTGCGGCTACTGTTGCATATAAATATAAGGTCTTGTCTTCTTCCTTTAGGCTTCCTGGTACTATTCCCAATAAAAAACCTTCTGGTGTTTTCCTAAATGAATATCTGAACATTTTTTTTCATTTCGTTATATACTGTGATGGGACAATGAGCTACTTGTGCGTAAAAGGGTTGGTCCCTCAGAGTTTGCTCAGCGTAGCAAAGCTCTGCCTTGAGCGGAGCCCTTTGACATGGCTCCGTCAGTTGCTGGTAGAATCCGACAGTGGGCGCCTGCGGAAACGCTTCCAGCATAAAAGCTGCTTAACAGAAACACGTCTCCTGGATTCCCTGCGTGACAGTTTCCGGCGAGGGGTGGGGGTTCCTAAAGGGGGCCTTGATACCTCTTCACTGTTCTCACTGGAAGTGTCCCAGAGCCTCTCCTCCGATTCCCTTCCCCTTGGAGCTCCTGCTCCCCCCCTACTGGTTCCCTCTTCTGCTGCAGAGTCTCTCCTATTCTCCTGGAGCCCTTCCGCCACCTGTTCTTCCGATGGCAATTTCCTGACATCCACCTCCCCCCCCAGGCCCCCCTCCACCCCTCCCGCCTCCTCTCCTGCAGGCAGTGAGGCTGGAAAGCCTCGGAAGGAGCTCTCCTCGTCATCAGAGGATTCAAACACTTCTAGCCACTGCCTTCCGTCTCCTTCCCCTTCTTCCTCTTCTTCGTCTGAGTATGCTGCTTCCTCAACCCCTGACTCTGGGAACCCTTCAAACACCCCTTCCTCATCGGTGGTTCCGAAGTGTTCCCTCCTAAATCGCGCCACAGGCTGCGGTTTTCTTGGGAAACGCCGATGGAACGTTTCTATTAAAACCTCGTCATGGACTTCTTCTGCCGGCACCCATGTGTTTTCTGACTCTTCCTCCCCCTCCCATTCTACCAAGTATTCCACCTGATTCCCCTTCCACCTGGAATCAATGATTCCTGCCACTTCCATGTTGCGTTCTCTCTCTTCTATGACGGGTGTTTGGGTGACCTCCCTCTCACGTTCCCCCCACTCCCATCCCTCTCGGTACGGCGACAGTAATGATCTGTGAAATACTGGGTGCAGTTTCATGTGACTGGGCAATCTGAGTTTAAATGCTACTGGGTTAACCTGTTGTATGACCTCAAAGGGTCCCAACCGTTTGGGCCTCAATTTCTTACACCCTCCCTTGAACGGCAGCCCTTGGGTGGATAGCCACACCCGGTTTCCCACCCTTATGGTTTCACCTTCCCTCCTATTTCTGTCTGCTTGCTTCTTATATTCTTCCTTGGCTTTCTCCAAGTTGAGTTGAAGCTGCCGGTGGATTGCTTCCATCTCTTCCACAAAATGTTCCGCCGCCGGTACACTCCAGCTCTCCCCTCCTTCTCCTGGAAATGCTCGGGGGTGACACCCATAATTGGCCAGAAAGGGACTCATCCCGGTGGACACGTTCTCCGCGTTCTTGTAGGCAAATTCTGCCAGAGGTAACTTATCTACCCAATCATTTTCTCTGTCTTTTACATAGCACCTCAGGTATTGTTGCAAAACCCCGTTTGCCCTTTCCGCCTGCCCATTTGTTTCTGGGTGTCTGGCAGTGGAAAAACTTACCTCCACGTGCAGCAAGCTCATTAGCTTCCTCCAGAACCTGGAAGTAAATTGTTTCCCTCGGTCGCTCACAACCCTCAAGGGGGCGCCATGCAACCTGAAAATATGCTTTACAAACAACCTTGCGGTTTCTTCCGCTGCGACTGCGTGTGAACAAGCTATAAAATGGCACATCTTAGTTAGTAGGTCTACTACCACCATGACAGCTGTTTTCCCTTTGGATTTCGGTAGATCTGTCATAAAATCTATGGATACCATCTCCCATGGCCTTTCTGGTGTGGGTAAGGGTTCTAATAACCCCGCTGGCGCCAGCCTCTCTCCTTTAGCTCTCTGGCACCTCTCGCACCCCCGTACATACTCACGCACGTCTTCCCTCACCTTGGGCCACCAAAACTCCCTGGTAACCAACCACATGGTCTTGTGCTGCCCGAAATGCCCCGCCGTGGGGCTATCGTGTAACTGTTTGAGCACTCGCCCTCTTAGTTCCCCATCTGGTATGTAGAGTGCCCCTTTGTAATACAGCTTTCCATTCTTTTCCTCAAAACCCCCTGTGTTCTCCCGTTTCCCTGAGTTCCCTAAGCTTTTCTTGGGCATATTCATCATTCTCAGTACCCTCTACCAGTTCTCTTTGCCCCACCAATGCTGCCCCACAAACCCAGTGGTCCTCAGTGATGATGTGTCTTTCTTCCGCCGCTCCCTCCCCCTCCAAGTACTCAGGTTTTTGGGAGAGAGCGTCCGCTCTGACATTCTCTGCGCCTGGCACGTAGCGAATTTCAAAATTGAACTTGGAGAACTCTTGCGCCCATCTCACTTGTCTCTGGTTCAGTACTCGGGCTGTTCTCCAATATTCTAGATTTTTTGTGGTCTGTCCGCACTTGGACCTTGTGTTGCGCCCCAATCAGCAGGTGTCGCCATCTCTTGAACGCTTCATGGATGGCGAGCAATTCTCTGTCGTACACGGTATAGTTCCTCTCTGATTTGTTCAACTTCCTCGAGAAAAAGGCACACGGTCTCCATTCTGACGTATCCTTTCCCGGCTGTAGGAGTACGGCGCCCACCGCTCTGTCTGACGCGTCGGTCTCCACTCTCATCGGCTGTTGCAGATCCACGTGTAAGAGTTGTTCTTCCGAAGCAAACGCCCTCTTTAAACTTTCGAACGCTCGCTGCGCTTCTTCCGTCCAGACAAATTTCTTCTTACTGCTGAGGCAATCCGTGATGGGGGCTGTTAAGTGGGCAAAGTTCTTGATGAACTTCCGATAGAAGTTTCCGAACCCCAAAAACCTTTGCACATCTTTCTTAGTCTTCGGTGGTTTCCATTCCAGTACCGCTTGCACCTTGCTAGGATCCATGGCCAACCCCTTGCCTGACAATCGGTACCCCAGGAATTCCACTTCTCTGGTGTGAAACTGACACTTCTCCAGTTTCACCCACAGCTGGTTTTCTTGCAGTCTGCTCAGTACCTCTCGTACATCTCGCACATGCTGCTCTTCATCCTCTGAGTACACTAGTACATCATCTAAGAACGCAGCGCAGTTCTTGTAAAGCAATGGCCCTAGGACGTGATTCATGAACGATTGAAAAACGGCCGACCCCCCCTGGAGGCCGAAGGGCATAACGAGATATTCAAAGGCCCCTAAAGGGGTGAACATAGTGGTTTTCCACTCATCTCCCTTTCTCATACGTATTAAATTGTACGCCCCCCTTAGGTCCAGCTTGGTAAAAAATTTCCCTTTTCTCACCCGGGTCAGAATGTCATCGATTCTGGGCATAGGGAAAGCCACTGGTTCGGACACTGCGTTCAGGGCCCGGAATTTCACGACGAGTCTCTGTTTATCTGTATTTTTTTTGTCCACAAAGAACACTGGGCTACCCCCCACCGCCCGTGACTCTCTGATGAACCCACGCTTGAGGTTCTTGTCAATAAACTCCCTTAACTCCTGCATCTCCCTGTCTGACATTGCATATACCTTGCCCACTGGCAATTGTGCTCCTGGGAGTAAGTTGATTTGGCAGTCAAAGGGTCTGTGCGGGGGTAGTTTATTTGCTTCCCTTTCACTGAAGACGTCAGCCAAATCGGCGTATTGTCGTGGTACCCTTCCTTGGTCTGTAACTTCTATCTTTGCTAACGTGGCCTGGGTACCTACTTGGCTCCCCCTTTCCGTGCAATGTGCCAGACAATGCGCTGACCCAAAGGAAACCACTCTCTGGTGCCATCCCACGAGTGGATCATGCAGCGCTAGCCAGCTCATCCCCAAAATAATGGGCGCTCCCCCCAAGGTGGCTATATTAAACGCTATTAGTTCTGTGTGTCGTGCCACCCTCATCGTCATGGGAACAGTCTGCTGGTTGACTTCTCCTCCCAACAGCGCCCTCCCATCAATCGTGGTCACCTGCAGCGGGTTATTTAAGGGGATGGTTTGTATCTGGTGTGCGGCTGCAAACTCCTTACTCATAAAGTTGCAGGAGCTGCCTGAGTCCAATAGCGCCTTAACCTTTAGCGGGTGTCCGTTTGCCAGTTCTAGCAATACCTCTATTACTAGCGCTGGTCTTGGTGGTTCCGGCGTGGGCACATTCACTGTTCCTTGGCCTGGCTGCTGTGCCCCGATGCTTGCAGCCAGGCGTTGGCTTTTACTGGCTCCTTGGCTCCCTCCGCCTCCTCCCCAACAGCTCCCGCCATTCCTTGCCATTCCTTTCTTTGCGGACAAACTCTGGCAAAGTGACCTGGCTGTTGGCAGAGAAAGCATTTCTTGGTGCCTTTCCCCTCCTTCTTCTGCCCTTCACTGGGGTTTGAAACTGCGCGCACGCGCGCTGTTCCAATTTCCATCGGCTCTGCTGGCGGGGAAGTCTGCTCTGGAATCTCAGGAATGCGGAAATCTCTCCAACGGTCCTCTTTCCCCTCCCGCTTCTCCAAGGCTCTAGCCTCCTGCCGTGCTCCTATGGCCAGCGCGGATTTAGTCAGCTGGTCCATAGACTCCGCCCTGGGCGCCCGGGAAAGTTCGTCTTTTACTGCTGGAGATAATCCTTCTTCGAACAGCATTTGTATCGGTGCCTCCGACAAATCCCAACTTAATTTATGAATCAACATGGTAAACTCAGTCCAGTACTCACGGACAGTTCGGCTCCCTTGCTTACACGCCATTAGCTGTCTGCGCGCCACTCCCTGCTCAATCTCACTGGAGAACATCAGATCCATGGCGCGAAAAAACTTCCTTGTGTCCTTTAGGACTTCGTTATTGGCTGCCATCAGGGGTCTCACCCAGTCTCTCGCCCCCCTTTCCAGATGGCCAATCACAAACGCCACCCTTGATTCCTCATCAGGAAAGTCATCAAACTGCAGATTAAGGGCATATTGCATTTCTGTCTTAAAGGCTTGATAGTTCCTGGGATCACCCCCAAATTTCTGCACCAGTCCTGGCACCTTCCTTGAGACTTGGGTGGCCTTTCCCTTCTCTGCATCTTGAGCCCTCCTCTCCTCAAGCCTAGCCGTTTGCATGGCTAACTGAACCTCCAACATCCTGTACCTTTCTTCCAGGCTTGGAACGGCTGCAGCTGCTCCCCCATCTCCGGCTCCGGCTGGGTTGCTCATGATGCCTCTCCTTGCACAAGCGCTTTCAGGGACTGTCGGATTGCTGTGATGGGACAATGAGCTACTTGTGCGTAAAAGGGTTGGTCCCTCAGAGTTTGCTCAGCGTAGCAAAGCTCTGCCTTGAGCGGAGCCCTTTGACATGGCTCCGTCAGTCGCTGGTAGAATCCGACAGTGGGCGCCTGCGGAAACGCTTCCAGCATAAAAGCTGCTTAACAGAAACACGTCTCCTGGATTCCCTGCGTGACAGTTTCCGGCGAGGGGTGGGGGTTCCTAAAGGGGGCCTTGATACCTCTTCGCTGTTCTCACTGGAAGTGTCCCAGAGCCTCTCCTCCGATTCCCTTCCCCTTGGAGCTCCTGCTTCCCCCCTACTGGTTCCCTCTTCTGCTGCAGAGTCTCTCCTATTCTCCTGGAGCCCTTCCGCCACCTGTTCTTCCGATGGCAATTTCCTGACATATACTGTTTCCCAAAACTGTTTGATGTTTAAACAATTCCACCATATATGTATCATAGTACCTTTTCCAGTGTTGCATCGCCAGCAGACATCGCTACAATTTTTATTCATTTTTGCTATTCTTTCAGGTGTTAAATACCATCTGTGTTGCATTTTGAGATAATTTTCTTTCAATATATAACACATAGTGAATTTCATATCTTCCTTCCACAATTTTTCCCATTGTTCAAACATAATATTTTTCCCAATATCTTGCACCCATTTAATCATTGATGCTTTAACCAATTCATCCTTTGTTTCCCACTCTAAGATCAGATTATACAATTTAGATTTTTTTAATTTTTCTTGTATTAAGTATTTATCGAATTTTGATATTTCTTTTTCAAATCCTAACTTTTTGTCTTTCGCTAATCTGTACTTAATTTGAATATATTGAAAGACTTCCGCTTTTACAACAGCTGCAACAGTGTGAGCTCTGACTGCAGTAAGCAAGTCAGGGCGTACACCGGTACTGTGAGGGGCAACATTTGGCTAAACGACCTCTGAAAAGGCTTGGAAGGAAGCTCAAGCCAAAGAAACTTCTTCGGCAGTGTCTTTTTGGAGTCCCGGCACCCCTCGCCAAAAGAATAAAAGGCTGAGGTGGGGGGAATCCAGGCACAGAGAAGAACATCAAACAGACCGGTGAAAAGCTTCACATAACTGAAGCAGCGACAAGATGGTAAAATCTCTATTTCTGTATTAAAATAAACGTAAAGTGGTAGCAATAACAATAAAACCTAAAAGGAAATAAGACAAGGGGGGAAAAGGAAACTTGGGGGGAACCCCTCAAGAAGCGAGTAAACCCAAAACAAAATAAGGAGTAAAAATAGCAGAGGGGAAGTAATGCTACCACAAAAGTAAAGGGAAGACAGAAGAGCAGAAAAAAAATATATGGAGAGAGTGTAAAGAAATCACTCAGATTGCAATTAAACTATTTAAAAGCACACTATCTAAAACGGACTTACTACAAAGTGCAAAGCAGTGCAGGCTGCCTGTTGTTGGAGCTGGGTGGAGTAAAGCAGCTGCTTTGAAACTGAATGTCCTTGAAGGAAAGATAAGGACAAAGGAATAAGGAACGCTGTGGCGGAAAGGAGGGGAATTTAACAGATAAGATGGCGTTGAGTGTCTGAAGACGCTGAGTAATCACCAAGAAGGAGAAAGAAGGAGGAAGTGAAGAAGACAAAACAGTGAAACAGAGGCTTAAAGGAGGGCAGAAGCTGGCAAGCTGAGTAAATAAGAACACAGTGACACCCAGTGGACAAAGTAGGAAAAGCAGCAATAAAGGAAATAGTAATAGAAGTAATAGAAGGACATCTGGTGGTTGAAAAAGAGAACGCAAAATGTCTCATGCAATTAAAAAACAGACTGGAACTGGAAGTCAACAGCAACAATTAAGAAGAAACTCAGGCTTTGAAGAAATGGATTTGAGGGACCTTATTAGTTGAAATTGGATGTTGGAGCATTGAGAAAAGAGTTGGAAGAAAAAATTAATACAATTGACGGGAAATTAGAAAAAATAGAAAACAATGGAAAAAATGAAAAAGAAAATGAAGAAATAAAGGAAAAATTAACAGAAGTCTTAGAAGGAATGAAGGAGACAGATAAGAAAGTGCAAGAAATTCAGAATAAAAAACAACAAATGGAAGAGATGGTGAAGAAAATTAGCAAAGAACAAAGGGAACAAAGAAAAGAAATGGACAAATCAAAAAAGGAGATGGAGGAACAAAAAGCAATCCAGGAAGCTACTGGGGATGCGCTAGCAATGATACAGATGCAGATTAAAGAGAAAACCTTGAGATTCAGAAATGTTCCAGGAGAGGAAAGAGAGGATATTTGGAAGAAGATGACTGAAAATTTAGCAAGGCTGGATTTGTGGAAGGAAGACAAATAAAGGATAATATTAGAAATATAATAGACATAATGGAATATCTACAAGTAAGAAGAGATAAACAAGCAGCCCTGATTTCAATCGATGTGGAGAAGGCTTTCAGTAAAGTCTCATGGGAATTTATGAAAAACTATTAAAAGAATTGTGTCTAGGCGAAAAATTCCAAAAAGGTATAAATGCAATATATAACCAACAAAAAGCAAAAATTATTATTAATGGAGAATTTGGAGAAGAAATCAATATCTTTAAAGGTACAAGACAAGGATGCCCCCTATCCCCAATGTTATTTATAATAGTATTAGAGGTTCTATTAAAGAAAATAAGGCAGGACAGCCAAATAAGAGGAATAGCAGTTGGTAAAAAAAGATACAAGTTAAGAGTCTTTGCAGATGACGTTATGATGACAACAGAAAATCCCCTACAATGCACACCTAGGATATTGGAATGTATAAATGAATATGGCAGATTAGCAGGATTCAAATTAAACTATGGGAAAACCAAAATACTAGTGAAAAATATGGAAGAAAAAGATAAAGTGAAATTACAAGAAATTACAGGATTGGAAATTAAAAAGAAAATAAGGTATCTTGGAATAAATTTAACATCAAACACTATAGATTTAAGTAACAAGAATTATGGGAAAACATGGAATGAAATAAAAAAATGATCTGCAAATATGGGGGAAATTAAATCTTTCCTTACTAGGGAAAATATTGGTAATAAAGATGAACATATTACCAAGGATGATGTTTTTATTTCAAAGTATCCCAATACTAGGAGGAGATAAATGTTTTAATAATTGGAAAAGAGATTTGGCTAAATTCGTGTGGTCAGGGAAAAAACCAAGAATAAAACACAAAATAATGATAGATAAGAAGGAGAGAGGAGGATTTGGCCTCCCTGACATGGAGTTATATCATGATGCGGTGGGTCTGACTTGGTTAAAAGAATGGATCAAATTAGATGACTCGGATGTATTGGATTTAGAGGGAGTAGAGACGAGATTTGGATGGCATGCCTATCTAATAGATGAAAAAGTCAAAGTGCATAAAGGCTTCCTAGGGCATATAGTCAGAAAGTCTATATATAAAATATGGGAGAAATATAAAAGATTCCTAGAACCGAAAACTCCTTGGTGGACATCACCAGCAGAAGTTGTCGCAGTGAAAAAATTAAATATGAAAGAAAACTGGGCTACCTATAAAATGGTATTAAAGGAAGAAAACGGAGAATTGGAATTAAAGGATTATACAGAAATTAAAGCTCATATTAGTGATTGGTTTCTCACTGTGTTAATTCTATACACTGGTGGTGATTGGAGAGATCCTGGTAGAAATTTTAGAATCATAGAATTGTAGAATTGAAGAGTTAGAAGGGCATCTGGAAGCAATCTAGTCCAACCCCCTGAAAAACCCAGAAATAGTACCTCGGGTTAAGAACTTTGCTTCAGGATGAGAACAGAAATTGCACGGCGGCGGCGCAGTGGCAGTAGGAGGCCCCATTATCTAAAGTGGTGCTTCAGGTTAAGAACAGTTTCAGGTTAAGAACAGACCTCCAGAACGAATTAAGTTCTTAACCCGAGGAACCACTGTACAACATTCCTTGTTTTTCTAGAGTGGACATGCGGGGGAATGTTTGCTCCAGCCAGTCGAAAACTTCATTTCCTCCTGGCTGGGACATACTTCCTTTGCATGTGACTAGAGGTGGACATGACCTTACCTGTCCAGGTAACAAAAGGACAAGTACACCCTCTCTTTCTGACTTCCTCTTTGGAGCAGTTCTTTTTAGCTAAAAATGCTCTGTTGGCTCTCAGCCAACAGAAGATACTAGGATTATCTCCATATGGAATAGACCCACATGTATATACTTTGTAACTAAATCTGCCTTCAGGGATCCAACTGTGAACTGATGATGTGAGTAAACTTCTTTTATATGCTTTACACAAGATGGTGGCGTGTTTATTCTTTTAAGAGGGATATAAGGGAATTTACCAGGAATCTAATATTAAGAGGCTTAAACAAGCCTGCTGTGTGTTTAAAAGGGGTATGTAACTCTGATAAGTTATAGAACTCGCTAGCGCAAGTTAGGAAGGATATTAATAAACAATATATCCTCTCCCTCCCTGAACATTCCCACATTGTCTACACTGACCAGAAGGGGCTCTCCAAGGTTTGAGGCAGGGGTCTCTCCCAGCCTGACCTGGAGGTGCTGGGGATTGAGCTTGGGACCTTCTGCAGGCAAGGCAGATGTTCTGCCATGAGAAACTACCCTTCCCCATATGAACCAAAACCATAGGATCCGCTTTACAAAAAAGAGAGGTGAGTTCTATGCACATAATTGAATGGATTGGTGCAATCATGAGCCATATTCCCAGACTCTGCAGCAGGGATAAAATATGCACTGGGATTTACCTTGGCTTCATTCCAAACTATAGATCTGTTTTATACACAGATGTGGTTTTAGTGTATAACTCCTATGTCTTCCCACCCTGCAAAAAATCCAGTGTGTTGTAGCTTGGTGAGGGTGCTAAGAATTTTTGGATACTTTTGCATAAGTACAATTTTCTCATTTCATAGGGAAAGTATGGTTAAATGGTGAGGGACTTATTTCTCATTGAATATTTCCCATTGTGAGTAGGGGAGGGTGACATACAGGAGAAAAATGCTTTTCCTAAACCTCCTTTTTATCCAACAGTCATGTTATGAAATCTGCCAAATCTCTGGAGAAACTGGCCACTCTCCAGGCACCGGCATGATCTCCTGGTGACCTCCCTGTCTGCATTCCCCGGCAGATGCAGGCTAGGTCGCGATCGGCGATCCTCCTCAGCGTGAGAAGAACACACCGCTCTTCCCCCACTCCCAGGCAGGGGGAAAGAGAGAAACAGAAATGTATTTACATGCCTTTATTTCTGTCTTTGCAGCATTACAGAGAAAACATGTCTGCTCTCATCAGAGTCCATCAGAAGAGAGAGAAACTCCCCCTCCTGTACTTCCTGTACAGGTCATATTTGACTCTGAGCTAATTCCGGTGCTTTGCATTGGAAATAGACCCTCCCTCTGTTCCCACAGAACAGTTCCAACATTCCCATTATGTTTTGCTTCCAAGCCACCTGCTGCTCGCGGTCGCATTGCATCCATATCATAACAGTCTCCTGATCAGCTGCTGCCATCTGCCATATTTGCTGGTTGTCTTCTTCCTGGAAATGTGATCCGAGGCAAAGAAAGAATACACAAGACCTATTTTGCTATTTGTAAAGGTAAAGGTACCCCTGACCATTAGATCCAGTCATGGACAACTCTGGGGTTGCGGCGCTCATCTCGCTTTATTGGCCAAGGGAGCCGGTGTACAGCTTCCGGGTCATGCGGCCAGCATGACTAAGCTGCTTCTGGTGAACCAGAGCAGTGCACAGAAGTGCCGTTTACCTTCCTGCCGGAGCAGTACCTATTTATCTACTTGCACTTAGATGTGCTTTCAAACTGTTAGGTGGGCAGGAGCTGGGACCAAGCAACGGGAGTTCACCCCGTCGTGGGGATTCAAACCACCGACCTTCCAATTGGCAAGCCCTAGGCTCTGTGGTTAAACCCACAGCGCCACCCGCTGAAGGTTGTACAAACCTTCAATTAAAATGCCAAGGTTGGTGATGGAATAGTAAAAGGAATGCCGTGCTGGGGACAGAGCTAGAATCCTGGCTCCACTCCCTGCTGTTGCTATGCATGAGGGCACTACATGCATGAAGTGGGCCCAACTGATGGCACTTCAGCTGTAGACATTTCTGGTTGAAGCCACATATCCTTTATTCACACAGACATGGAGATGGCCATCCTTGACATCACTGCACCTGTTCATTGTTATTGTTTTAAGGCAATACTGGTTTCATATAAACTTTGGGGTTTTTTTATAATATATTTATTAAAGTTTTCAATATTAATACAGTAAAAAGAAAATCAAAAAGAAAAAAGAAAAATATAACAGAAATACAAAACAGAAAATACTTAAAAACACACAAAATTTCAATAACTTATTTTTCATTAACTTATTTCCCAGACCTCCTCATACCTCCCTTTTTTGTATTCCAATTCAATTGTTAATTCAGCAAATCCTTATCAATATTTTTTTAACCTCTAAACCTTTTTTCCGTATTCTCTTATAACATTACAGCTGGAAACCACTTAATTTCTATCCGACATAATTCTAACATTCATTGATTTTATAATATTTCTGTAGATGGTCTTTAAATTTCTTCCAATCTTCTTCCGCTGACTCTTCTCCCTGGTCTCGGATTCTGCCGGTCATTTCTGCCAGTCCCATATAAACTTTGTTTCTTGTGTACTATATTATTGTATGCTACAATATAGTACTCTGGGATATTTCTAATAAAAATGACTTAGAAATAAATACATAAAGCTGCATAACTGATCATATTCGGTCATAGGATAGAATCACAAAGCCCATTGAGATAATAGGGCATTGTTCTTAGGTCAGTATTGCCCTTACTCTGAAAGTTCCTGTTCAACTCTCCTCAAAAACCAAGAAAAACAGAGGGACAGTTTGGTGATTTCTGAAAGTTTTCCTGACAAGTGCTGAAACTTAATCATTGACTTAGCTCTATAACTTAGTAAATTTAAATCTGCTGTAGATACTGCATGCTGTCAAATGACCAGAAACCTTTTAGTCTCCTCTTAGAAGCATCAGCTGCTATCCCAACCCTGTTTGCTCAGAAGTCAGCTCTGATTACTCCATGAGACCTACAATGGAATTGGGGAGGCAGTGGGGAAGTGGGTGAGAAATGAGAGGACAATAATACTTTTTTTCCCCTTGACTGTTATAAGCAGCTGCTGCCAGCAACTAAATGCTCAAGATGGCATATAATTATCACTGGGCTTGAAAAACCTTACATTCCTACAGACATACCTGGGACCAAGACTCACTGAGCAGAGTAGGACTGGCTTTTGAATAAACACTCATATAGGATTGCTCTGTAAACTGGAGAACAAAACCTAACTTTTACAAGATTTCATGAACTCCTGCGAAGAGATTGTGCATGCATTTTCAGAAGTCTGTTTCTCCCTACTTGCATTTTATTTAAGTTGTTCATAAATACCAGAGAGACTTGGGTGTATTAAAAAGAGTTGTAGCTGCAGTTCCAGTGTTGCACACATTGGAGCCTGGCTACACACTGCACTCGACAGCTCTGGCCATGTAGAACAATAAAGATTCCCTCCTGACAGAAAACTGGAAAGGTTTCATTTTCCATTTCATTTTTGTTATTTGTATGCCGCCTTTCCACAGTTAAAAACACTGCTCAAGGCGGCTTACATGACAAGATTTACATAATTACAAAAGTCATAAACAATAAATAAACCACATAAAAAAACACCAAAACTAAATGGAAAACAATTTCCACATAAATCAAAATCTAAAACTAAGAATACAGCATTAATACCACAGCTTAAAACGAGATAGGTAAAAAGTAACAGCAATTTAAACAAAAAACAAAATGGAGACCTCTCTGCCCAGCAGCAGCAGTCCTTTATAGAGCCCATCAGGCCCCGCCCTAGGCCAGATGATGAGTGGCAAGACTGGGGCCCTTAGGCACTGAACAGGGGAGTCCTCAATTCAGGCTTGTCTTCAATTCATTTTTTAAAAAAATATTTTATTAGTTGAATATAAGAACAACATATAATCAAATATAAGCTATCAAATACATTTTTCCCTAACCCGCCGGCCCCCCAAAAAACAGCCCCAACTACACCCAGGTAATTACATTAGTAATATAATCAAATAAAAATTATTTCTACAGTTGCTAGTTTAAAAAATCATTCCACATGCTCCCATGTGCCTTAGGTGGTTTAAATGCATGTTCTGTCTTTGATGCATATGTAATAAAGGAGGACCACATTATGTAGAAGTTATGTACAGTGGTGCCCCGCAAGACGAACGCCTCGCAAGACGAAAAACCCGCTAGACGAAAGGGTTTTCCGTTTTGGAGGCGCTTCGCAAAACGAATTTCCCTATGGGCTTGCTTCGCAAGAAGAAAGCCCATAGGGAAATCTCCGAGGACCTCTTTTAAATGCTAGCGGTGGGGAGCAAAGCCTTCCCCCCCCCCTCCGGCCTTCAGAAGAGGTCCAGGAAGGCCGGCGGGGGCCGAAAGGCTTTGCTCCCCACTGCCAGCATTTTAAAAGCAGTCCGGGACAGCAGGGAAGCGCTTCCCGCAATCCCGGATGGCTTTTGAAGGCAGCCGGGGGGAGCAAAGACTTTTGCCCCCCGCCCGCCTTCAGAAGAGGTCCTGGACCTCTTCTGAAGGCCGGCGGGGGGCAAAAGTCTTTGCTCCCCCCTGCCGGCCTTCCCGGGAGAGCGGAGAAGCGGAGAAAAGTCTTTGTCCCCCCTGCCTAACCTTCCCGGGGGCTTTTAAATCGCCCCGGGACAGCGGGGCGACAGTTCAGAATTCCTCCGCTGTCCCGGGGAGATTTTAAAATGCTCCCGGAGGGCTTTTGAAGGCAGGGGGGGGGGAGCAAAGACCATGTTAGGCCACTTTTGCGCTAGTGCCTTTTTTGCCGAGCGCACCATTCTCTCCGCTTGCCCGTTGCTGAATGGATGAAAGGGTGCCGTTAGGGCATGGCAGATGCCCAATCCCAAAAGATACCGCTCAAAAGTGCCTGACGTGAACTGCGGTCCGTTGTCGGAGAGAAGGACGTCAGGACACCCATGCGTCGCAAAGAGGCCTTGCAGCACCCAGATGACGGCCTCGGTGGTGGTGGAGGGCATGAGGGCCACCTCCAGCCATTTGGAATAGGCGTCCACCACTACCATAAAGGTCCGGCCGTGAAAGGGGCCAGCCAGATCGATGTGCACCCTCGACCAGGGTGTCTTTGGCGTCTCCCAGGTGTGTCCCTTAGCTGCCGGTGGTGCAGGCCTCGATTCTTGGCACGCTTGACAGGCGGACAACCAGGCAGTGATGGCATTGTCCATGTTAGGCCACCAGACGTAACACTGAGCTAACGCCTTCATTTTGACAATTCCCAGGTGGCCAACGTGCAGAGCCTCCAGGACGCGTTGACGGAGTCTTTGGGGAATCACGACGCGGTCTCCCCACAGCAGACAGCCGCGATGAGCCGAGAGTTCATGTTGTCTGGTTGCAAAGGGCTGGAACTCCGATGCAAAAGGCCCTTGTGGCCACCCCCTCCACACCCAGTTGAGCACACGGCTGATGGTGCGATCCTGGGCAGATGGAGGCCACAGTGGCAGCCGATACAGGCGCTGCCGGAAGATCCTCATTCAGGAGGAGCGATGAAGCTGGAGCCGGGTCTTCCACAAACACTGGAAGAGGGCAACGGCTGAGGGCATCAGCATGGCCTATCGATTTCCCCGGGCGATGGACGAGCCGGTAGTGGTAGACAGCCACGAAAACAGTCCATTGCAGCATGCGCGGTGAGAGGACCGGTGGAGTTGGACGATCACCGGCGAGGAGGCCCAGGAGCGGCTTGTAGTCAGTGATGAGGTCAAAAGTCCTGCCATAGAGGTATTCATGGAACCTCATCACTCCAGCCACAAGTGCCTCCTTGTCAAGCTAGCTGTAATTCCGTTCTGTTGGAGAAAGTGTCCTGGAAAAGTAGGCGAGCGGTGCTTCTCTTCCGTCTGGAAAACGGTGACTAAGGACAGCGCCGATGCCAAAAGGTGAGGCGCCGCAGGCAAGGACCAGCGGCCTGAATTCACTGTACTGTACCAGCACACTGTCCGATGAAAGGAGAGCCTTGACCATGTTGAAGGCCGCCGTCTCCCGATGACTCCAGGACCAAGGCGTCTTTGTGCTGAGGAGCCGGTGAAGAGGCTCAGCCACCGTGGCTTTGTGTGGCAGGAACATGTTATAAAAGTTCAGCAGCCCCAGGAACGCCTGCAACTCCATCTTGTTCTTTGGAATGGGGGCCTGCTGGATAGCGCGGATCTTGGATGTGGTCGGGTGAAGGCCGGAGGCGTCGATAAGATAGCCCAGGAACTCTACCTGTGGAACGGCGATCTGGCACTTCTCCCTCTTTACCTTGAGCCCGGCCTCTTGGAACCTGGTCAGCATGGCACGGAGGCGCTCGAACAGCCACTGGTGTGAGTCTGCGGACACCAAGACGTCATCAAAATATGGTACCACGCCCGGAAGCCCTTGCAGGAGACGCACCATAAGGCTTTGGAAGATGCCAGGAGCCACACTCACCCCGAACTGCAACCGGCGGGAATGCCCCTCGGTGGGTGACGATTGTCTGGGCTTCAGCAGTGGCATCATCGACGGGCAGTTGTTGATAGGCTTGGGCAAGGTCCAGCTTAGCAAAGACCTTCCCCTCACCCAGGGAATGCAGCAGGTGTTGAACAACAGGAAACGGGTAAGCGTGCTGCTGAAGTGCCTTGTTGATCGTGCACTTGTAGTCGGCGCAGATTCTCACTGACCCGTCTGGTTTGACAGGCGTGACGATGGGGGTTTCCCACTTGGCGTGGTCAACTGGCTCCAAAACTCCTTGAGCGATCAGCTTGTCCAGTTGTTCATCCACCTTAGCCTTGAGAGCAAAGGGAACCCGGCGTGGCTTTAGCTTGATGGGGGCGACTTGTGGATCAAGGCTAAAGGAGATGGGCGTACCTGTATATTGCCCCAAAGTGCCATCAAAAACCTCGGCAAAGTCTTTGACCAGACCCTCAGTCTCTGCGTTAGAGATGCAGTTGATGCCGGTGACTTCCAGGCCGAGGGCATCAAACCAGTCTAGCCCTAGGAGGCTTGGCCGCTGACCTTCGACCACCACCAGTCGGAGCAGGCCCAAAAAATCCTTGAAGGCAATCCGGAACCGGCCAACGCCTACCACGGGAATGTCGTTTCCCTGGTAGTCTCTCAGGTGTACGCGGTGAGAGTCGAGTTGCCTTTTGGACACTCTGGGTACCAGTCTTTTGATGGTGCTCCAAGACACGATGGACAGGGCAGACCCGGTGTCAATCTCCATGTCACATGGAGCTCCTTCAATGAGCACCGTGACGTTCAGCTTGTGTCGCGTAGGCGAGTCGGTTTGGCCAATCGTGGTTCCAGACGGGCAGCGGCAGTTGGTGAGAGCGAAACAGCTTTCCTTGGCAGACTGGAGTGAAGACTTGGACTTGCGAGTCGGTGAAGGGGGGGTGTCAGATGGAGCCGATCGGCAGACCTTAGCAATGTGGCCCCTTCTGGAACACTTCCTACAGATGGCATCTCTGAATCGACACTTGGCACGGGAATGGTTGCCTCCGCAGCCGGCACATTCCGGTTGGCCCTTGGACTTCTGTTGGAACTTCCTGCGCTCCCGCTTTGTCTGGTGCACGTCATCGTCTTCACTGGAGGATGCCTCACCACTGCTGGCCTCTTCATGATGCACTGGAACTGGCTTCCTGGCATAACACGGGCTGCTGGACTTGCAGATCTCCTGGGCGGAGCGTTCAGCAGCTTCTGAGGCCACAGCCTCCTCAATGGCTTTCTGTAGCGTGAGGTCTGGCTTGGCGAGGAGACGCCGTTGCAGATGGATGTCCCGGACCCCGCAGACGATTCGATCCATCAGGGCATCGTCTAAGTCTCGGAACTCACAGTGCATGGCAGTCTGTCTGAGGGCAGTGGTGTAGTTGCTGATTGACTCCCCCTCTGCCTGGTTCCGGTGGTAAAACGCATGGCGGGCAGCAATCTTGGACGGCTTTGGTGCGTAGTGGTTGCGGAGCTTTTCTTGGATCGTGTCCCATGGTGTTGCCTGGACTGCTTCAGGCACAACCAATGCTCGGGCCGTCTCAAACACCTCAGGCCCACAGAGGCTGAGGAATAGGCCCTGCTTCCGATCCTTTGATACTGCTGTCAGCTCGTTTGCTTGGAGGTAGCAGTCAAACCGAGCGAGGTAGGAGTCCCATGATTCAGAGGCTGGCACAAACGGCGGTAGAGGCACAAGTGAAGCCATGATTCCGATGCCGGAGAGAAGGGTGATGGATGGAACACAGCGCTCTCGCCAGAACGGTCAGCTCTGAATTGGTTCTGTCCAGTGATTTCGCTCAGTGATTTCGCTCTGTGATTCAGCTCAGTTCAGAGGATGGCCGCATCTGGCTGTGCTCTGATGTCCACCGATCCCATCCTCGTCGCCAGTGTAGAATAGTGGGTAGACATGGCAGACGACACAGCGATGTCTCCAAAGCAGCTCTTTATTTTGTAAGCTGGAACAGCAAACTGAACAGCAAACAGCTCAGCCGGCCTGCTTTTATAGGCAGCCGGCTGTCAACATTGTAGCAACAACAACCCAGAGTTTCCTGCCTAAAATAACTGACGTGGACCTGAGTGAAAACTATCTACAGACCTGAGTGAAAACTATCTACAGTATCCCCCTGCTGGCCCAGGGGGAACTTCACTAAATAACAATAATGGAAGTTACTGAAGACAGTGTTGAGGTAAAAGAAAATAGATGCACAGTCCTTTGGATACCAGAATAGACTATTTTAAAATGCTTCACAAAGCAACTTATTCCTGAAATGCATTCTATAGAGAGAGATATAAACCAGCATTTAGGAAATACTCGTGTGAAGGGATTTTCCAGGCTTCCTGCAGGATTTTTTCCAGCAGTCGGGTAACAAAGTAAATAGGCAAAATAAATATACTAGTAGCACAGAAAAGGTCATAATTTATTGTAGATCTGATTACTGGAACGTTTAAAGAGACCAAGATGGCGCCGAGGCAAGTCACGCTCTCCGGCGCTCACTTCTATTCTTTTAAAACCTTATCTTAATTGCCCTCCGGATGCCAATTTCTAACAAACGGAAAACATTTTTTTATATATATTTATTAAGAATTTTATTTAAACAGTAAGAGAACATACAGAATAACATATAATTTTCCAATATCCACATTTCATTCACCTCATTGGACTTCCTCACAACTCTTGTTCCTGCGTTCCAAAATCTTAAACTTTACCAGCAATTTATTAACTTGTTTCAATTCTTATAATATAATTTTCCAATAATATATCCCTAATTTTAGATAATTTAAATCCCGATTTTAAAAACTTAATTTTAACATAATATTTATCCAAAATTTATCTTTTCTTATAATTACATTTATCTTCATATTCCTTTTAACTAATTTATTGGTGCCGTATTGTTGCTAATCTTACATCTTTCTTAACATTCATACAATTTGCAATGTTTTTGTAAGTAGTCCTTAAATTTCTTCCAGTCCTCCTCCACAGCTTCTTCTCCCCGGTCTCGGATTCTGCCAGTCATTTCCGCCAGTTCCATATAGTCCATCAGTTGCATCTGCCATTCTTCCAGTGTGGGCAAATCTTGGGTTTTCCAGTGTTTAGCGATGAGTATCCTTGCTGCTGTTGTAGCATACATAAAAAAGTTTGGTCTTTCTTTAACACCCTCTGGACGACAATGCCTAAAAGAAAGGCCTCTGGTTTCTTAGGGAAGGTATACTTAAATACCTTTTTCAGTTCATTATATATCATTTCCCAGAAAGCCTTAACTCTAGGACAGGTCCACCAGAGGTGAAAGAACGTTCCTTCGGTTTCTTTACATTTCCAACATTTATTATCTGACAAATGGTATATCTTTGCAAGCTTGACTGGGGTCATGTACCACCTGTAAATCATTTTCATAATATTTTCTTTCAAGGCATTACATGCCGTGAACCTCAGGCCGGTGGTCCATAACCTTTCCCAGTCAGCAAACATAATATTATACCCTATGTCCTGTGCCCATTTTATCATAGCTGATTTGACCGTTTCATCTTGTGTGTTCCATTTTAGCAGCAAGTTATACATTCTTGAAAGTATCTTAGTACTGGGTTCTAACAGTTCTGTTTCTAACTTTGATTTTTCCACCTGGAATCCTATCTTTTTGTCCAACTTAAAAACTTCTTTAATCTGAGCATAATGTAACCAATCTTGCACTTTATCCTTTAGTTTCTCCAAACTCTGCAACCTCCAGTTATCTCCATCTTTTTCTATTATTTCCCAATATTTCGGCCATTTGGCCTCCATATTGAGTCTTTTCGGGGCCTTAGCTTCCATTGCTGATAACCACCTTGGGGTCTTATTTTCCAATAAGTCTTTATATTTTGTCCAGACATTGAACACTGCTTTTCTGACAATATGGTTCTTGAAAGCCTTATGAATTTTAACCTTGTCAAACCACAGATATGCATGCCATTCAAAAGCATTGTTAAATCCTTCCAAATCTAAAACATCAGTGTTTTCCAGAGGCAGCCAGTCCTTCAACCAGCAGAAAGCTGCTGATTCATAGTAATCTGTAAAGTTTGAAACAAAAACAACATTTTTGGCAATACATTCATCTTTATAGCAGCAATACGTCCTGACAAGGAAAGTTTCAATCTTGACCAGACTTCTAGATCCCTTTTAATTTCAGACCAGCATTTTTCGTAATTATCCTTAAACAAACTCATGTTCTTCGCTGTTATGTTTACCCCTAGGTATTTTACTTTTTTAACCACGTTTAGCTCTGTCTCTTTCTGAAACCTTTCTGATTCTAAAGAAGTCAATTTTCCCCCCAAAACCTTAGTTTTCTGCTTATTAAGTTTAAATCCCGCCACCCGACCAAACTCATAAATCAGTTGCAAAACCCTTTTGGTACTTGACTCTGGCTCCTGTAGGGTCAAAACTAGGTCATCTGCAAATGCTTTTAGTTTATACTGTTTCGCTCCGACCTGAATTCCTTCCACCAACCGGTCTCCTCTAATCATATTTAGGAGCACTTCCAGGACCGAAATAAATAACAAAGGGGAAATAGGGCAACCTTGTCGTGTTCCTTTTTCAATTTTAAACTCTTCCGTCACCACATTGTTCACTATTAATTTAGCCTTTTGCTCCGAATAGATTGCCTCTATCCCATTCTCAAACCCCCGCCCCACTCCCATCCCTACCAAGTTTTTTTCATAAACTTCCATGAGATATTATCAAAGGCCTTCTCCGCGTCTATGAATATCAACACTGCTTTTGTATTGATATTTGTTTGCAAAAGTTCCAAAATGTCAATAATATTCCTTGTATTAGCAAACAAATGTCTACCTGGGAGAAAGCCTGCTTGGTCCTTGTGAATTACTTCATTTAGCACTTTTTTGAATCTACTAGCTAAAATGTCTGCAAATATTTTGTAATCCACATTTAAGAGGGAGATGGGGCGGTAGTTCTTAAGTTGTGTCTTTTCAGTTTCTAGTTTGGGTATCAATGTGATGAAAGCTTCTTTCCACGACTCCGGTGCCTTCTTCCCCTCCATAATTTCATTGCAAACCTCCATTAATGGATGTATCAAATGGATGGAAATATTAACTCCCCATGCAGCCTAGCGCAAGAACTAGCTTTAGCCGAGGAACTTCAGGAGGGAAATACCTCTATTACTAAGGAACAGCTGTCCACGGAAGAAATTACATCAACCCATCAAAGCCAGATACCTATTCCAAAATACTCTCAAACAGAATTGAGTGACGGCCGCCCTTTGGATTATTCCCTAGCAATAAGTACTGATCTAGCCAACATAAAAAACTATTTAACAATAACAAATGGGCTACTGCTGACGTTAGTAGAAAATTTCACACCTCAATTAAAAGAGATAAAATTATTATTTTTTTATAATATTTATTGACATTTTTTTAAATACAATGCACAAAAGTAGACAATATCACATATATCTTGACATAGTTTCATAGCTTCTTTGGACTCCCTCGCGTCTCCCGCTCCCACTTTCATCCCAATAGTATTTCCCAGCAATTTATCACCTTATTTCCAATCTTTGTATCTAACTTTCTCATACTGCTTCTCTAATTTCAGATACCCTATGTTCAAATCCCAGAAATTTTGAATATGATCCGATATTTATCAAAAAAAAATATTTTTTTTAAATTTTCCTAAATCTAGCTTATCTTCATAACTCCGTCTAATTTAATGGTGCCAAATTATTTATGGTCTAGCATCCTTCTTAACATTCAACCAAATTACAATGTTTCTGTAGGTAAATCTTGAATTTCTTCCAGTCTTCTTCAACCCTCTCCTCTCCCAGGTCTCGGATTCTGCCAGTCATCTCAGCCAGTTCCATATATTCTATCAGTTGCATCTGCCAATCTTCCAGTGTGGGTAGATCTTGGGTTTTCCAGTGTTTAGCTACGAGTATCCTTGCTGCCGTTGTTGCATACAGAAAGAAAGTTCGGTCCTTTTTTAACACCCTCTGGCCGACAATACCCAAGAAGAAGGCCTCTGGTTTCTTAAGGAAGGTATACTTAAATACCTTTTTCAGCTCATTATATATCATCTCCCAGAAAGCCTTCACTTTAGGGCAGGTCCACCAGAGGTGAAAAAATGTTCCTTCATTTTCTTTGCATTTCCAACATTTATTATCAGACAAGTGGTATATTTTTGCAAGTTTGACTGGGGTCATGTACCATCTATATATCATTTTCATAACATTTTCTTTCAAAGCATTACATGCAGTAAAATTCAGCCCAGTAGTCCATAACCTTTCCCAGTCCTCAAACATAATATTATACCCAATGTCCTGTGCCCACTTTATCATAGCCGATTTTACCGTTTCATCTTGTGTGTTCCATTTTAACAGCAAGTTATACATTCTTGAAAGTACCTTAGTCTTAGGCTCTAACAATTCCGTTTCCAACTTCGATTTCTCCACCTGGAACCCTAACTTTTTGTCAAGTTTAAAAACTTCCTTAATCTGAGCGTAATGTAACCAATCTCGCACTTTATCTCTCATTTTCTCCATACTCTGCAATTTCCAATTATCTCCATCTTTTTCTAGTATTTCCCAATACTTTGGCCAATTGGCCTCCATGTTGAGTCTTTTTCGGGCCTTAGCTTCCAATGGTGAAAGCCACCTTGGAGTTTTATTTTCCAGTAAGTCTTTATATTTTGTACAGACACTAAACACTGCTTTTCTGACAATATGGTTCTTGAAAACCTTGTTGATCTTAACCTTGTCATACCATAAATATGCGTGCCAGCCAAAAGCATTGTTAAAGCCTTCCAAATCCAATACATCAGTGTCTTCAAGAAGTAGCCAGTCTTTTAACCAGCAGAAGGCTGCTGATTCATAGTACAACCTTAAGTCTGGCAGGGCAAAGCCCCCTCTTTCTTTCGCATCTGTTAATATCTTAAACTTAATTCTGGGCTTTTTGCCCTGCCAGACAAATTTAGAAATATCTCTCTGCCACTTCCGAAAGCACTCTGTCTTGTCCACAATCTGTAATGTTTGAAACAAAAACAACATTTTTGGCAGTACATTCATCTTAATAGCAGCAATTCGGCCTAACAAGGAAAGTTTCAGTCTTGTCCAGCTATCTAAATCTCTCTTAATTTCTGACCAACATTTCTCATAGTTGTCCTTAAATAGACTCAAGTTTTTTGCTGTTATGTTTACCCCTAGGTATTTTACCTTTTTAACCACATTTAACTCTCTCTTTCTGAAACCGTTCTGACTCTGCATCTGTCAAATTTTTTCCCAATACCTTGGTTTTCTGCATGTTTAATTTAAATCCCGCCACCCGGCCAAAATCTTGAATTAATTGTAGTACTCTTTTCGTGCTAGATTCTGGCTCCTGCAGGGTCAAAACTAGGTCATCTGCAAAAGCTTTGAGTTTATATTGTTTCACTCCGACCTGGATTCCTTCCACCAACCGGTCCCCTCTAATCATATTCAAGAGCACCTCCAGAACTGAGATAAATAACAATGGGGAAATAGGGCAACCTTGTCGTGTTCCTTTTTCAATTCTGAACTCTTCTGTAACCACATTGTTAACTATCAGTTTAGCCTTTTGTTCTGAATAAATTGCATCAATCCCATTTTCAAAGCCCCGTCCCACTCCCATCCCTTCTAAATTCCCCTTCATAAATTTCCAGGAGATGTTGTCAAAGGCCTTCTCCGCATCTATGAAGATTAACACTGCTTTTACATTGATATTTGTTTGCAAGAGTTCCAGAATATCAATAATGTTCCTTGTGTTAGCAAACAAATGTCTACCTGGGAGAAAGCCTGCCTGGTCCTTATGAATTACTTCATTTAGAACTTTTTTAAATCTACTTGCCAAAATGTCTGCAAATATTTTGTAATCCACATTTAAGAGAGAGATGGGACGGTAGTTCTTAAGTTGTGTCTTTTCAGTTTCTAGTTTGGGTATCAATGTGATAAAGGCTTCTTACCACGATTCCGGCGCCTTCTTCCCCTCCATAATTTCATTGCTTACCTCCATCAGTGGTTGTATCAAATAATCTTTCAATGTCTTGTAGTACTTGGAGGTCAGCCCATCTGGCCCTGGAGATTTGCCCAGTTGCATGTTCTGAATGGCTTGTTCGATCTCTTGTCGTGTTATTTTGCAATTCAGGATTGATCTGTTTTCTTGTGACAATTTTGGTAGTCCATTCTTTTCCAAAAATTGTTTAATCTCAGCTTCGTCTTGCGGTCCTTGAGTATATAATTTTTTAAAGTATCTCTGGAAACATTTTCTAATATCCACGGGGTTCTGAATGTTTCTTCCTTCAATCTCTAAATTAGTAACTGTATTTAGTTTTTGTCTTTTCTTCAACTGCCAAGCTAGCAGTTTTCCACATTTATTCGCAGATTCAAATGTTTTTTGTTTCATTAATTTAACTTTCCACTCTATTTCCTGGTTTATCAATTTAGAATATTGTGCTTGATAGAGTTTAATTTCTCTCAGAATTGGCTGTGACTTCGGATTTGATCTTAACTTCTTCTCTAATTCTTTAATTTTCTCCAAAATCTTATCTTTTTTCTCATTTTGTGTCCTTTTCTTTACGGCATTCTGTTGTATCAAGAACCCCCTCATCACAGCCTTGCTTGCGTCCCAGATGGTTCTTTTTTCCACCGAGGTGTTCAAATTTATCTTGAAATAATCCTTCAAAGCTTTTTGGGCCTTCTTAATGATCTCCTGATCTCTAAACAAGTTGTCATTCATCTTCCATCTGAAGGAGCCGGTTGGTAACAGTGTCATATCCATCTTTACTGCATTATGGTCGGAGCAGGTCTTTGGGCAGATTTCCACCTTTCTGGTCTTAGGTGCCAGACCTCTAGATATCCATATTTGGTCGATTCTTGTCCATGTCAGTTGGGCTTCAGAAAAGAATGTTCCCTCTCTTCCCAAGGGGTTCTTTGTCCTCTTTTTTACTAAAAGAGATAAAATTAAATGATATGCCCCAAGAACATAAAACAGTTGAGCTAGTGGGGACGAACAAACCAGTAATAAATAAGAATCTGCAAAGACACAACTCAAGGGTAAAAGTGAAGAAAAGTAAAAACATCAAAACAACAAGGAAAGTCAAGTATACCCGCAGTAATCGAAACATACATTGGCAGAAATTGTTTAAACTTCTGCCCTCGGCCCCAAATAAATCAACCACACGGGGCAGTAAAAAGAAGGGTAAAAAGAGGGAAACAAAGATAGTTACACAGCAACCGGCTAAGGAGGACTCGCCAAGGCTGACTCCAGTAGCAAGTGAGAAGGCAGAAGTAACAATTCAGTCCCTGGATAACCAACTATTTAACAAACCTGATGCTGCGGAAGTAGAGGCCTCTACCTATGAAGGCAATAAAACACTTAGCAAATCGAACAGCGGGGAAGAGGAAGCGCTTAGTAGAGATGATACCCCCCTTCAGATCTGGCAAGCTTCCAGACAGGAAAGAGATTGGAATTTGATCCTAAATCCCCAAAAATTGGTACTCACGAACTTCCCGAAGCCTAAGGGTTTCCTTACAGGGAAACAGCGAATAATGAACTCTAGCCTAAATGACATACTGCCAGGAATGGTTATTTTTAATGACATCACCTCGGTGGAATATCTACATTATGATGGTCACTCATTGAGAGCACTGACCACTTTTAGGGATCAGAACCTGGCCAAGTTTATTTTTAGGTCAAGACCTGCCTTCTTAAAAGCACGGATAACAATACTTAGGCTCTTTGAAAATAAGGCTCCTTTGAGCCCCCTTTTGAAAACTAAGCAGGCAAATCTTAGAAAGGGGAAACAACTCTCAAAATTCTGGCCTGACAAACAGAATCCGCAATGCCTAGTGAGCAAAAGTGAGGATTTCTTTACTATGGAAGAAAATATCCTAATTGACCAATTCTGGATGTTCCCACCATTAATACAAACTGACATCTTGGGAAGACTAGACAAGCTAAGAGATAAGCTGGCCGAGAGAGCTTCAGGCAACGAGGTTATTAAGGGGGACCAAAAAAAGACCACAACACGTAACCTTCAGATTAAAGCGGAGATTAACTTTCCACCAAGAGAGAATGTGCCACCCTTCAAGGAGAGCACTCCATCACCCCCCCCCCGAAGGAGAAATATCCCTAAGGTGACCCCACCAGACGTATGGGACAAAATGAGATACCTAGATGAAACAGAACTGGGCCAAAATCAGGCCGCAACAGAATATCCACAGAAGGAATTTATGCATAATAAAGATCCGGTGTTCACAAACGTGAGCACTTTGCATCCACCTATTGAAATCATAGAGCGGCTGGATAGCCCGCCATACAAAGACGATAGGCGACCGATACATAGAGCGACAAACCCTAAAAGTACGTTAGCTAATAATTGACAAAGACTCGACTGTGATAAAGCCAATCTTAAATTTTTATCATGGAACATTGCTGGTTGGCTCAACAAGGCGACTGACCAATCATTTGTCGATTTTATTCAAGATCATGATATAGTCTTCCTGCAAGAGACATGGCTAACAGGGGACTTAGATGTAAATCGCTCCCAGGTTCACCAAGCAACAAAGGGGGACGAGTTAAGGGAGGGCTAGGCATTCTAATATCCACAAGGTTGAGAGCATCTTTCGTCGAGCTGGAGCCTCTGAGCAGTGTGGCCATGGCATTATTAATGAAATGCAGATATTGCACACTTCTATTGATTAATATATATGCCCCTCCCCAAAGAGGCAAGCAGCTTATCAAAAATATCTGGCATAGGCTAGAATCATATATCGACGAGCTAATGAATCAAACTCCAGCAGCGGCAGTGCTGCTGGCTGGGGATTTAAATGCCAGAATTGGTCAATCAGACAAAGCGTTATATGCTCATTTCCATGACGTACCTCCCATTTCTGAAGAAGCCCATTCTATTCCCCCAAGGCTCTCAAAAGACAAGGGCTGCAACTATGCAGGCCTATGCCTTCTACGTTTTTCCAACAATCTGGATCTGACTGTATTAAATGGTCGTGTCGACAGAGAGCCCAGTGGGGAATTTACATTTATATCCAATATGGGAGCCTCCACTATCGATTACGTCCTGGTGTCATCTAACCTTTTGAGCAGAGCACGGGAATGTAAAGTGGTGGAGAGGGTTGACAGCGACCATCTACCGCTCTGTTTAATACTGGATGTAAGAAAAGATTTATTTTGCTCTGATAAACTTGTAGCCCCATGTTTCAAAAACATGGAGCTAAGTTACTCACGTATCAAATGGTCCAGCAAATTGAGTGATGAAATATCGGAAAGACTTCACTCAGATACTTTTCTTGCTAGAAAGGAGAACCTCGTTAATTCCCCAACTCCTGAGGCTAGATTAGACATGTTCCGGGAACTGATTTCGTCCCTACAACCTTATCTGACCAACAATATATAAGGAACAGAAGGCAAAATTGGTAATAAACAACACCACAACAGAATATTTTGGTATATATAAAGGAACTAGACAGGGTTGCCCCCTGTCTCCTTTACTGTTTATAACGGTACTAGAAATACTGAATGAGAGACTGAGGGGGGCAACAGAAATAAAAGGAGTGCAGGTAGGAAAGAGGGAATATAAAATCAAGGCCTTTGCAGATGACATCGTACTAACTTTAGAAGACCCAAAAAAGAGTGTAAAAGAAGCTTTACTAAAGATTGACGAATTTGGAGCCGTGGCAGGACTTAAGATAAATAAAAACAAAACCAAAATGTTGGTTAAAAATTTAACAAAGGAAGAAATAATAGATTTAGAGAGAAGGACGGAAATTGCAGTAGCTAAGAAAGTGAAGTATCTTGGGATATGGGTCACAGCTAAGAACATAAATTTATATAAGGATAATTATGATGTCACCTGGAGGAGTATAAAGAAAGATATGGAATTTTGGGGGAGGATGAAACTCTCCTTTTTGGGGAGGATAGCTGTTGTCAAAATGAATATTCTGCCTAGAATGCTATTTCTATTCCAGACCATCCCCATACTTAAAGATCTAAAACAATGCAAAGAGTGGCAGAGAGTCTTGGCAAAGTATATCTGGCAGGGGAAAAGGCCACGGATAAAAATGAAAATTTTGATAGATAAAAAAGAAAGAGGGGGCTTTTCTCTCCCGGATCTAAGTCTATACTATGAAGCAGCCTGCATACTTTGGTTAAAAGATTGGATAAAATTGGAGAATAGAGATCTACTGGATTTAGAAGGCTTTAATAATTGGTACGGATGGCATTCGTACCTTTGGTACGGGAAAGTGAAGGTCCACAAGAGCTTTCTAAATCATATTTTTAGAGGACCTTTATACAAATCATGGGAAAGGAATAAAAATCTCCTTGAAAAAAAGACCCCATGGTGGATCTCACCAATTGAGGCTTTAACGGTGAAGAAAACAAACATGGAGGAAAAAAACGCCACCTATGAAGAAATGTTAAGAAAAACAGACCAAGGGCCAAGACTTAGACCTTATGAAGATATAAAAAATCTATTCACTGGGTGGTTGCAATACCACCAGGTGAATGATTTGCTAAAAGAGGACAAGAAGAAGTTGGGTTTTGATGACAAAAAATCAAAATTCAATGTAGAAGTAATAGAAGGTAAAAACAAAACCCTATCTAGAATCTATGACATACTTTTAGAGTGGTATACAAAGGACGAGGAGGTGAAGGAGGCAATGATTAAATGGGCAATTGACTTTGGTTATAACATCGATTTTGAAAGGTGGCTGGAAGTGTGGAATTGTAACATAAAGTTTACAGCATGTATGTCTCTGAGAGAAAATGTTTGGAAGATGCTATATAGGTGGTACCACACCCCTGTGAAGTTGGCCAAAATGTATAGACTAAAAGATAAGAAATGCTGGAAATGTGGGGAGGTGGAGGGTGACCTATATCATCTATGGTGGACATGCAAAAAGGTGAAAGGCTTTTGGGAATCGGTTTACAATGAGCTTAACAGAATATTTAAATACACCTTTCCCAAAAGACCTGAAGCCTTTTTGCTGGGAATGACGGGTAAAGATATTAAGAAAGAAGATAGAACGATATTCCTCTATGCCACCACAGCAGCGAGAATTTTATTGGCACAATATTGGAAAGTGGAAACTATCCCCAATATAAATGATTGGCAAATTAAAATGATAAAATATGCTGAGCTTGATAAATTAACAGGTAAATTAAGAGACCACGATGAACAGAAATCTCTGAAAAATTGGAGTAAATACTGGAACTATATTGGAATAAATGCTTAATGTGATTGGCGGGGTCAGAACAAATACTACCAGCGTGTGAATTTAGGTCTATAGATTAAAAATCAAATACGTAATGGAAGCAGATATTCGATACTTACCAAAAGGATGGAAGGAAGTCCAGGAGGTGGTTTTTGTGTGTGTGTGTGTGTGTTTTGTTTTTGTTTTATCTTTTACTGTTTTGCGAAATAGCCAGATTAATCTATCTTTGTACAGTTAGAGAGAGGAAAAAGTTGGCTTGTATATCTTGACTCTTTTTTTTTGTTGTTATAATTTTTTCTTTTGTATTTGGATGTATGTTTGTTACGTGCATAACCTTAATAAAAATGTATTTAAAAAAAAAAAAAAACGCCACGGCAATCTCTACACTCTAATAAATCCAAACCTTGGTTTGACCAAGAATGCATGGCTATGAAATGCCTCCTGTTGGATAAGTACAGGAACTATAGAGCAGCGAACTTACCTTCGCTTCCATTAGACTGGTTTGAGTTAAAACGCAGTTATAAAGCTTTGATTAACAAGAAAAAGCTCCAGGCACAAAGGGAGGAATGGCAGTGCCTAGTGGAGGCCTCCCGAAGGAAAGATTCTGCCACGTTTTGGAAAACAATTGCAAAAAGCTGGAGAGACTCCCCAATTGAAATCGAATACTCTATACCCGCTGGAGCATGGGAGGCCTACTTCCTCTCATTATATTCATCAAATCAACTGGTCCCAGCTCTGCTTCCTGCTTCAAGTGAATTTGGCAAGGAATGGCCCCCTGTGACCACAGAAGAAATTACTGGCCTTATTCAAGCTCTTAAATCAGGGAAAGCCACGGGTGCTGATAATATCCCACCAGAAATTCTTAAGGCAAATGTTGAATGGTGGGCCCCTGTGCTAGCCGCCTTGTTCACTAGTATAAATCAAGCGGCTATTATCCCCGAGGACTGGGGTTTAGCCATCATCATTCCAATATTCAAGAAAGGAAGCAGAACTGAGCCAGCTAACTATAGACCAATCAGTCTATTAAGTATTATTAGTAAACTGTACGCTGCTCATTTATGTGATAAATTAGTGGAGTGGATGGAAAGAGAGCATATTCTATCAGAAGCTCAAGCTGGCTTTAGAGCAAAGTGTTCAACTATACACCAGGCCCTTATCCTTCAACACCTGGCAGATAAATACTCTAGAAAAGGGGGGTCTTTATATGCAGCTTTTGTCGATTTTAAATCGGCTTTTGATCTAATACCAAGGGATAGACTCTGGGAAAAGCTTGGCGCTACAAACATAGATAAACGCTTATTACGCCTTATCCGTGGTCTATACGAAAACACCAGGGTGAGGGTAAGATGCGATCGGTCAGGCCATCTAACTAAAGAAATTCAAACACACTATGGGGTTAAACAAGGATGTGTCCTCGCGCCAACGCTATTTAATTTCTACATCAACTCCCTAGCAGTAAATATGGCGAAAGAAAATGCCCACCCTCCCAAACTGGCAGGTTTGCCCCTCCCGGTGCTTCTGTATGCGGACGGCGCAGTCCTACTCTCCTTTTCCTGCGTTGGCTTGAGGAAGCTTTTGAGATCACTTGCTGACTATTGTCAAGCGGAACAACTATCAATAAATTACAGCAAATCTAAAATTATGGTGTTTTCAAAACAAAGGAAACACAAATGGAGAATAAATGGTCAACCTATTGACCAGGTAGCAACTTTCAAATACCTGGGAATAACTTTTCAGGAAAGGGTCTCGTGGCACCAACAGATGAAAAACGCCATTGCCAACGCAGGAAGGGCCAATAAAGCCCTTACAAGATTTTTTCACGGGAAAGGGGGTAAATACGTTCCGGCAGCCTCCCAGGTTTTTGCTGCAAAAATACTCCCACAACTCACTTATGGATCCCAGGTTTGCAGTTTTCACCTGCAAATTATCTGGCTGATTTACAAATACCTAAGTATAGACACTCCTTTACCCTGGCCAGATTCAACGTTCTGCCCTCTGCCCTGCTGCTAGGCAGATATGAGGGCAAACCATATGAGTCACGTGTTTGCCCATGTGGCTCATCGGAAGTGGAAACAAGTCTGCATGTATTGCTGCACTGTAGTTACTACGAGGATCTACGCCTGACCTTTATTGCCCCAGTTCTACAAAAGCTTAAAAATGAACCAGAACTCCAACGTATGAGAGCCTTGGTAGAAGATAAGGTTCCTGAAATTACGATCAATGTTGCCAAATTCTGTGTAGCCGCTATTAGGTGTAGGAAACAAGAGCTTTCCAATGTCAATATGCAGGCGAAGGCAAATACTTAATTTTATTTATGCTGTCTAATTTTAAATTGCTGTTGTCAGGGGCTCAGGAGCAGAGGCACAAGAAAGGGAGGAAATAGAGAGCGAGGGGGAGGAATCCGAAGGAAACGTAAGCGATGACAGTGGTCCGAGGTCTCTGAGTCTCTCCAGCGAATCGGAAGATTCACAGAAAGGGGCTCCCATGGTCAGAGCAAGGGGGGTGCCTAGGGGGACACCCCAGGAAGAAGGGGCCAGAGGGGACTCAGAGAGCAGCAGTTGGAAATCAGGACCAGCTTCCCCACCAGAGCGCAGTGGGGGGGAGGAGTCCCAGGTATCGGGATCAGGCTGCTCACCACCAGCGGGAGGAGATGAGTCAGGATTGGCCACGCCTCCATCGGAGAGCGGGGAAACGGTCAAGAGGAAGGTTGGAGGCTGGGCGCGCGCGCCAAGTTCAAATGTACAGGCGAGCGGCACAGTCGGTAGCCCGGATAGGGAGCCAGGTCCTAAAGCCCGCCGAAAGGAGGGAGAGGAGTCAGGGGGGTCAGCGTCAGAAGAGTCCAGAAAGGAGGAGACCCAGGGGGGCAGAAGGACCCAGAGGAGAAAGGAGAGACGGAAGAGGTGGAGTAAGGCTAGAGTCTTAAATTGGTGTACAGGGGGTGGAGACTCAGACGGAGCTTCGCCAATCTAGGTTCTAAGACGTAGAGCTGCACGCTGCGGCTTGGAAATGGAAACTGAACTTCAATAAAGACTTTTGTACATTATTACTGACTAGTGTTGGTCCTCTGTGAGCTGGGACCTAGAGGCAGCAATGACAGCTGTTATGGCCTAATCTGTATTGAAATTGTCCTTTGTTTTTTCCGGTGTTATGCTTCGCTGACTAGCTGTATGAGTTAATCTGGTCTGTGACCGTTTAATAAAATTTGATTTGATTTGATCTGATTACTAAGCAGCAACAAGGTCTGGGGAAATCTGGACACTGAGAAACTGGTATTTCCCAGTAGATCTGCAGTCCAGCATCTATAGACAGACCTGGCATCTAAACAATGCCTTCCACTGCCATTGAAATCCCCAATTCTTTCCTGGGCTCTCTTCACCCTCTGCAGCTCTTAATTGTACAACTGCTACAGTCAATTTTACAGCCCCCACTGTATGTTTAGATCTCACCCCCTGCCAAAAATACCCCAAACACATCAGGACAACAGCACTTCAAGGTTGTCTCCAGCAACTCCCTCCACTCAGCAAACTAGGTACAACAACAGTGGGTTATGTAATGGGAAAAGGGGGCTGCTCGTGCGTAAGCGTTTAAGTCCTCCAAGCTTCACATCAGTTCCTAAACTTTCCCAGTTCGAGGAGCCATGGGTGCGTGGCTACCTCAATCGCTGGCAGAATCTGTCAGTGGGTGTTTCCGGAATTTACTCCAACATAAGAGTTCTTTGACAGAAACTCTTCTTCTGGATTCTCTGCGTGACAGTTTCCTCCGCAGAGTGGGTGTCCCCAGCGGAGGTCCTGAGCCCTCCCCGCTATTCTCACTGGAAACATCTTGGAGCCCTTCCTCCGATTGAGTTTCTGCAGGAACTCTCCCTCTCCCCCTACTGGTTCCTTCCTCCGCATCTGAGGCTCTCCTAGCCTCCTTGAGCCCTTCCACCACCTGACTCTCCGATGGCAGTTCCCTGACATCCACCTCCCCTCCAGGACCCCCCGTTTCCCCCTCTTCTCTGGGTGGTGAGGCTGGGAACCCCCGGAAGGAATCCTCCTCATCTTCGGTGGACTCGAAAACCGCTCTCCACCTACTACTGTCCCTTCTTCCCCCATACTCTTCCCCATCTGATTCCTCTTCCTCTTCCTGTCCTGATCCTGGGAACCCCTCGAACTCCTCTTCCTCATCAGTGGTGCCGAAGTGTTCCTCCCAGAACCTAGCCAAGGGCTGGGGCTTCCTTGGGAACCGGCGATGAAATGTTCCTACTAAGACCTCATCCTTGACCACTTCTGCCGGTAACCAGGTATTTTCGGACTCCGGTTCCCCTTCCCATGCCACTAGGTACTCCACCTGTCTCCCCTTCCACCGAGAGTCGAGAATTTCCACTACATGACTGCTCCGCTCCCTCTCTTCTACTTGCGGTGCCGCAATAACCTCACTTTCGCGTTCCCCAAATTCTTGCCCCTCCCTGTATGGTGATAGTAATGACCTATGGAATACTGGATGCAGTTTCATGTTGTCTGGCAGCCTGAGTTTAAAGGCCACCGTATTGACCTACTGTATAACCTCGAAGGGTCCCAGTCGTTTTGGCCACAATTTTTTGCAACCCCCTTTGAATAGTAACCCTTGTGTTGACAACCACACCCAGTCCCCCACCCTTATGGTCTCTCCTTCCCTTCTGCTCCTATCTGCCTGCTTCTTGTATTCTGCCTTGGCCCTATCCAAATTCATTTTGAGCTGTTGGTGTATTGCTTCCATTTCTTCCACAAAATGTTCCGCTGCCGGTACGCTCCATCTTTTCCCCCTTCCTCTGGAAAGGCCCTGGGGTGACACCCATAATTGGCCAAAAATGGACTCATGCCCGTGGACACATTTTCCGCGTTATTGTACGCGAATTCGGCCAGGGCTAATTTCTTTACCCAATCATTCTCCCTGTCATTTACATAACACCTCAGATATTGTTGCAGAATACTGTTTGCCCTTTCCGCCTGCCCATTTGTTTCTGGGTGTCTGGCGGTTGAGAAATTGACCTCCACGTGCAGTAAGCTCATGAGCTTCCTCCAGAACCTGGACGTAAATTGTTTCCCACGATCTGAAACCACCCTCAAGGGGGCGCCATGCAACCTAAAAACGTGTTTTACAAACAACCTGGCGGTTTCTTCCGCCGTTACTGCATGTGAGCAAGCTATAAAGTGGCACATCTTGGTTAACAGGTCTACCACTACCATTACCGCAGTTTTCCCCTTGGATCTTGGTAAATCCGTCATGAAATCTATGGAAACTGCCTCCCATGGCCGTTCAGGTGTGGGTAATGGTTCCAGCAACCCCGCTGGTGCCGCCCTTTCCCCCTTTGCTCGCTGGCAGCGGTCGCACCCCCTTACATACTCTCGTACATCTTCCCTCACCTTGGGCCACCAGAATTGCCTGGTAACTAACCACATCGTTTTGTGTTGCCCAAAGTGCCCCGCGGTGGGGCTGTCGTGCAGTTGTTTGAGTACCCTACCCCTCAATTCCCCTTCTGGTATGTACAAGGCCCCCTTGTAGTACAACGCCCCGTTCTTTTCTTCAAAACCCCCGGTGATCTCCCCAGCTCTCCTGAGCCCTCTGAGCTTCTCTTGGGCGTATTCATCGTTCTCTGTCCCTTCTACTAGTTCTCGTTGCCCTACCAATGCTGCCCCACACACCCAGTGGTCCTCGGGGATGACATGTCTCTCCTCTGGGGCACAAGACATCGGTCATGATATTATGTTTGCAGACTGGGAACGATTATGGACCACAGGTATTAAATTTACGGCATGTAGTGCCTTAAAAGAGAACATAATGAAAATGATCTATACATGGTACATGACCCCAGTCAAGCTTGCAAAGATATATCATTTGCCCAATAATAAGTGCTGGAAATGCAATGAATGCGAAGGAACTTTCTATCATCTTTGGTGAACCTGCCCAAAGATTAAGGCCTACTGGGAAATGATCTATAATGAAATTAAGAAAGTCCTTAAGTGGACATTTGTAAAGAAGCCGGAGGCCTTTCTTCTGGGCATGGTCGGCCAAACGATTCCAAAGAAAGACAGAACTTTTTTTATGTATGCAACCACGGCAGCAAGAATCTTATTAGCAAAGTATTGGAAGACTCAAGAACTACCTACTCTGGAAGAATGGCAGACCAAGGTGATTGAATTTATGGGACTAGCAGAGATGACCGGCAGAATCCGTGACCAGAGGAGAGAGACGGTGGAAGAGGACTGGAAAAAATTTAAAGTTTATCTTAAGAACTCTTGTAAAATTTCGGAATGTTAAGATGTCAAGGGTTATGAATCAGAGAATTATAGCTGTTAAAGTTTAAACTTAAGAAAATTTGAAGAAAGTTATTTTATTAAAATTGAAAGAAGGATTGCTAAAAACTATTCTAAAAATAAGGGTGCAGTGAAAGGGAGGTTTGGGGAAGTCGTGTATGTTTGTTTGTATGTTCTTTTTCTTCTTCTTTTCTTTTTCTTTGTTATGTTGTTATTCTTTATGTTGTTAAAACCAATAAAAATTTATTTAAAAAAAAAAGAAAAAAAGACATGTCTCTCCTCTGGCGCTCCCTCCCCCTCCATATACTCTGGTTTTCGAGAGAGAGCGTCCGCTCTCACGTTCTCTGGTCCTGGTACGTAGCGAATCTCAAAATGAAATTTGGAAAATTCCTGCGCCCATCGCACTTGTCTCTGGTTCAGTACTCTGGCCGTTCGCCAATATTCCAGGTTCTTGTGGTCCGTGCACACCTGGACCTTGTGCTGCACTCCTATTAGCAGGTGCCACCATCGTCGAAACGCTTCATAAATGGCGAGCAGTTCCCTGTCATACACTGTGTAGTTCCTTTCGGATTTATTCAACTTCCGCGAGAAAAAGGCACACGGTCTCCAGTCCGACGCATCCTTCCCCGGCTGGAGCAGAACCGCCCCTACCGCTCGATCTGATGCATCTGTTTCTACCCTCATCGGTTTCTGTAGATCCACGTGCAAGAGCTGTTCTTCCGAAGCGAATGCTTTCTTTAGCTTTTCAAACGCTTGCTGCGCCTCTTCCGTCCATGCAAATTTCTTCTTACTACTGAGACAATCGGTGATGGGCAAAGTTTTTGATGAACTTCCGATAGAAGTTTCCAAACCCCAGGAATCTCTGCACATCTTTCCTGGTTCTGGGTGTCTTCCATTCCAGTACCGCTTGGACTTTGCTAGGATCCATGGCCAATCCCTTGTCTAACAAACGGTACCCCAGGAATTCCACCTCTCTAGTATGGAACTGGCACTTCTCCAGCTTGACCCACAGCTGGTTTGCTTGCAGTCGGCTTAGGACCTCTCAGACATCTCGGACATGCTGCTCTTCGTCCTCTGAGTGGACTAACACATCGTCTAAGAAGGCTACACAGTTCTTATAGAGCAAAGGTCCCAGCACGTGATTCATGAATGATTGGAAACAGGCTGAGCCCCCCTGTAGTCCGAAGGGCATAACGAGATACTCAAAGGCCCCCAAGGGGGTGAACATGGTAGTTTTCCATTCATCCCCCTTCCTCATGCGTATCAGGTTATACGCCCCCCTCAGGTCCAGCTTGGTAAAAATCTTTCCCTTTCCTCACCCTGGTCAAAATGTCATCAATCCTGGGCATGGGAAAGGCCACCGGTTCTGACACTGCATTGACGGCCCGGAAGTCCACGATCAACCTGGGTTTATTAGTGTGTTTTTTGTCCACAAAAAACATTGGGCTGCCCCCCACCGCTCGACTCCCTGATGAAACCTCGTTTCAGGTTCTTGTCTATGAACTCCCTTAACTCCTGCATCTCCCTGTCTGACATGGCGTACAGCTTGCCCACTGGTAGCTGGGCTCCCGGGAGTAGGTTAATTTGACAGTCAAAGGGTCTATGCGGGGGCAGTCTATCTGCTTCCTTCTCACTGAAGACGTCACTCAGATCTGCGTATTGTTGGGGTATTTCTCCCTTTTCCCCCACCGCCATCCCTGCAAGACTGGCCCTAGCCAGCCCCTGCATTTCTCTTCCCTTGCAGTGCCCTAGGCAATGCGCTGACCCAAAAGAGACTGTCCGTTGGTGCCATCCCACCAGTGGGTCATGTAGCGCCAACCAGCTCATTCCCAAGATGACGGGAGGTCCTGCTAGTGTGGCTACGTGAAATGCAATGACTTCCGTGTGCCTTGCCACTCTCATTGTCATGGGGACCATGTTGGTTAGCTTCCCCTCCCAGCAGTTCCCTCCCGTCAATCGTTGTTACCTGCAAGGAAGGAACTAAAGGCAGAATTTGTATTTGGTGTTCTGACGCAAACTCCTTACTCATGAAATTGCAGGAGCTGCCTGAGTCTAAGAGGGCTTTTATAGTGAGTGGATGTCCGTTGGGTAGCTCTAGCAGCACCTCCACGACGAGAGCAGCTCTTGGGGGTTCAGGCTTGGGCACGTTCACTGATCCTTGGCCTGACTGCTCTGCCCTGTCGTTGGCAGCCAGGCGTTGGCTTTTACTTGCTCCTTAACCCCCTCCTCCTCACTTCCAACAGCCCCCACCATTCCTTGCCATCCTTTCCTTTGCGGGCAGACCCTGGCAAAATGTCCTGGCTGTTGGCAAAGGAAACATTTCTTGGCGCTCTTTCCTTCCTTCTTCCGCCCTTCGTTAACATTTGAAGTTCCGCGCGCGCTTGCTCCTCCAATCTCCATCGGTTCCACTGGCGGGGAAGGTTGTGCTGGCATCTCAGGAATGCGGAAATCATTCCAACGCTCTCCTCCCCCTTCCTGCTTCTCCAGCGCTCTCGCCTCCTGGTGCGCACCAATCGCAAGCGCTGCCTTGGTCAGCTGATCCATGGACTCAAGACGGGGCGCGCGGGAAAGTTCATCTTTCACCGCTGGGGCTAGACCTTCCTCAAACAGCATTTGTATCGGGTCCGAAGACAGATCCCACCCCAATTTATGTATAAGCATGGTAAACTGTGTCCAATACTCTCTGACTGATTGATTTCCCTGTTTGCACGCCATTAACTGTCTGCGTACTACTCCCTGTTCAATCTGGCTGGAAAACATCAAGTCCATCGCACCAAAGAATTTCCTCAAGTCCTTTAAGGTGCTATTATTGTTTGCCATCAGGGTCTCACCCAATCTCTAGCCCCTCCCTCGAGGTGTCCAATCACAAAAGCCACTCTCGATTCCTCATCGGCAAAGTCATCGTGTTGCAGGTTCAGTGCATACTGCATCTCTGTCTTAAAGGCTTGGTAGTTCCTTGGATCACCCCCAAATTTTTGTACCAACCCAGGTACCTTCCTTCCGATGGGAGTGGGTTTCCCCTGTGCATCCTGCGCCCTCCTTTCCTCGAGCCGCGCCGTTAGCAGTGCCAGCTGGTGCTTCAAAGCTCTGTTTCTCTCCTCCAGAGTTGGTCCCCCTCCAGCCCCTCCTGCTCCTCCGGCTCCGGTTGGGTTGCTCATGATGCCTCTCCTTCGCACAAGCAGCATCAGAGACTGACGGATTGCTGTAATGGGAAAAGGGGGCTGCTCGTGTGTAAGCGTTTAAGTCCTCCAAGCTTCACATCAGTTCCTAAACTTTCCCAGTTCGAGGAGCCATGGGTGCGTGGCTACCTCAATCGCTGGCAGAATCCGTCAGTGGGTGTTTCCGGAATTTACTCCAACATAAGAGTTCTTTGATGGAAACTCTTCTTCTGGATTCTCTGCATGACAGTTTCCTCCACGGAGTGGGCGTCCCCAGCGGAGGTCCTGAGCCCTCCCCGCTATTCTCACTGGAAACATCTTGGAGCCCTTCCTCCGATTGAGTTTCTGCAGGAACTCTCCCTCTCCCCCTACTGGTTCCTTCCTCTGCATCTGAGGCTCTCCTAGCCTCCTTGAGCCCTTCCACCACCTGACTCTCCGATGGCAGTTCCCTGACAGGTTACTTTGCATAACTCACACTTTCTCAGCTACGGTCCAATGGACTTTATATGCCTTCGCCCAGTAGTTTTTTAATTTTTTTTTAAAAACTCAAATGGAAGAGAACTTTTTTGGGGGGGGTATGAAGTTAGATCTAAGAAAGGTCTCTGCTGCTACATTTTGCTTCTGGGTAGATGGACAACTGCCCAATCATAGCTGCACTAAAATCCTGCATACGTATGTGACAGTGATTATTTTCCTAGCGGGCAGGAATTGCCTTCTCCCTAAGGAAAGACCAAACTAATATTGCAGATATTAATATTGCACATCTTGAAGTGACTAGATACATGAAAACTTACTCCTTTTGGAAATGAAGCATTGTCCAGACCCATAATACATTCAAAAACTTTACTTACAGAACTTTCTTCATAACAGAACAGGAACACCAAATGATACATCCAAACAGTTCCATAACATATGACATAGGCTCAGCATCTTGCAAAATATGAAACAATTTCAACAGTCCTAGAAGCAGAGGTCTGTCTCTCCCAACTGCCTGCATTCCAACCTCCACTGGCCTTAGGGAATGCAGATCCTGGAGAGTCGTTTACATCCTTCCTCTCACAGTCTGAGTACAAAGATGTCCAGCAACCACCCTTCCGAAACCTTAACATCTACACCGGAGCGACTTGAGAACAATAAGTTTTCAACTCAGATCAGCTCAGAGAGCACTTCTTTAGCTTTAAGCTTTTAGCCTTTTCTACATTTAGGCATTTCCCATTTCAGTGTGAATTGAATAATTATACTTAACAACTAAAAGGCTAAGCAATGGGTTGTCACTTGAACCTTTTATTTCTTTAAATTGGCTAGATCTCTTTTCCTAGATGTCAGTCTTTGCTATGCCTTCGTACAATAGTGAAATCACTGAAAGGTAGGAGTGGTCTAGGACAACAGGGCCCGTAATTCTGTTTTTTATATAGCGTTTTGCAATAGCTAGAGAATTTTTAAAAAATGAAAGCTGAGGTTCCATTTGCCTCTTGGCTTAGCAGTAGTTTCCAGTAACTCTTTCAAAGGCCACCCCATTATACAGTAATCTGATCTCACAAATCTGCTTTTCATGGTTCAAAATTTGAGCTACTTTTTTTTGGGGGGGGGGTATTTTTTTAGTAAAACTACCAGTACAGTTATTATCTAGAATGCATAACACTTGTACAGAGTATACATAATTTTGATCTCAGTCCAACTATCTGAATCCTGCAAAGTAGTTACTGGTTTTGTTTTTACACTTTCCTTTCTGGCTATTTCCTTTACAAGATCAGTCATGCTCCCCCTCACTTAAAAAAAAACAACCCACCAGCACCCTTCCTTGAAATGGCAAGTATACTACAGAGACATACTGTAATGTTTAAGATTCAATGCACATGTTTCTCTCTCTCCCCTCGTCAGAATGTGCTGTTCTTTATTTCACTCTGGGAGAAACAAAAAAGCATAGCAACATAACCTGCTATGAACTTCAATCTTTCACTTGCTGTGTTTGTTACCTTTTTGGTGGCAGGTTACCTGACTCCATTGCCCAGCCTTGCTCTGTATTTTGTGAGCAGCCATTCAGTTTTATGATATGGCAACAGTGCTAAATCCTGTGTTTTTAAATGAGTCCTTGCGGGAAAATTGTATAATCTTATCAAAATGGCCTAAGAGCTGCTTAATGCTATTCTGGTCAGTGTGCTGTCATTCTACTGGCACTTTCTGTTGCTTGCTCTACTTTGTGGAGCCCTGTGTCACACACATTGTCTCCAGGCTGTCAGACTTTTAGTATAAATCCCTGTCTGGGTTGTATAATAAACCTACAAAATGCTGTTGTTGAAGCTTCCTGCTCTTCATTTGGATAGTTTCATTGATTTTGCTTGAGTTACTCACTTTTGCTTAGAAGTGTTGTCCTTCTTGTCTGAATATAGATGTGGAAAAGGTTATTCTGAGATCATCAGTATTCTGAGAATTCAGCAGAAATTATCTTGTCTAAAACATCTACAGCCTTAGGTCCTCAAAGCAGAGGAATCCCACTGACATAAGAACATGCATTTTCAGATGGCTACTGATAGTCTCTAGGACAGTTTTATCTGGCTGGCCCCAAGGACTTGCAATATTTTAATCAAGATGTGATAGACAGGATGTGATAGACAGACAGAGAAGAGGTAGGCAAGGAGGATGAATAGAATAGTGCAATAAACCCAACAAACCCAACCCTGAAGCCATATGTCTGTTGTGGGCAGAGGTGCCAAGAGGATTTGGTCAAGCAGGCGAGACACTTGCACAAGCCTCTCCTTGCTTGGATCTTCATCAAGGAAGAATTGAGTCCTGTCAGGAAAAAAGGCAGAGTTGATATAGTTGATATAGCCATCTATCTATTGATATTTCTCTATATCTACTTAGTACTAAAGAAATTCAAGGCATCTAAAAATTCAAGGTATCTAAAGAAATTCAAGATATCTAATGGTAAAGAACATGAGAAAAGAACAAGAATGGTGACCTTGCAGACTGCCAGGTGCCCAAGAGGCATGATCATTTTGCCAAGAATAAATAAATATCTGAGTGGAAGACAAGAAAGAGGAAACAGCAAAATGCCACCTGGTTCCTACACTCTAAAATATTTAAATTTTAATTAAGGAAAAAACCCTTCTCCAATAAGCCAAATAATTATGGCAGGCATAAATAAGTTGGCATCAGAGGAAATGTATTTCTAAGGCCCTGCATTTTCTGGTAGTAATAAAAAAGAAAGAAAGAGAAAAATGAAGGTGGCTGAAAGCAAAGAATCATTATGAGACTATTGCCTCCCCGGGGTAGTCAAAATCCCAGCCTGTAAAAAGAAACATTTTTAGCATTTCCTAAAACGTCCAATGCCAGACATATGCCAGACATATGTGTGGGCCCCAAGTCTCCTTGCATGCCTGTCTCACAGTTATTGAATTCAGCCAATTTTAGACAGAAATTTTAAACAGCTAATGCAGAAAAATAATAATTGCTGGAACATTGCTGAGATAAGACTTGAGAACGTGGCCAGGGTCTCCACCAGTGTGACATGTGACGCTGCACTACCTCCACACTGTGGCGGGAGTCTAGGCGGCCTGTCCGCAACCCAGCCCCACCCGGAAGTGAAGCCGATTTTTGGGAGCACTTGCAGTTGACTGTTAACATGACTTTAACCTTGTATTATAATTCCAGAAGATCTGTGTTTCCTTCCCATGATATCCTGTATCATGGGTAACGAATTGAATGTAGTCAGATCCTTACTCTTCAAGTGCCGAAACTTAGAGCTACAGTATATTCAGAAGTATAAATGAACATTTCTTGCCTTCTAGTCTCCAATGTAATTAGCACCACTGATTATTTTCATGAGGGACTCTCTGTTCTTGTCAAAATCTTTACCATAACAACTTCTGAATTATAATACAGCTGTAACTGCCTGTACTGCCGTGTTCAGTGGAGGAAGAAATGCAGAAGGAACATCTCAAAAATGAAATTAATTAAACTGGCTAATGTTCTCAAAGTTCTCTGAAGATGAAAAGCTCTACAGTAGTTTCAAATTATGATAATTAAATCACCAAAACGCTGTACTTGAGATTTTACTCAGTGAACCTCACAATAACTGTATAAGATGGGTCAGTAATTGATGAGGAAGCTAAGCATGAGAAAAGGGCTTATTTAGGACTCCTTAGAATAATAGCCGTTATGCATGCAGGCACTGTAAGCGGAAGCCAGGCTGCATGCATGACTTTGCAGGTCCCGGCCTTCATGCCTCCTGAAGCTCAGGAACTTCATCTGCATAACAAAAGGCAGAGAGGATTCTAAAACCCTTCAATGGATTTGCTGGTAGCTGGCAGACAGCCAATCCCTGCTGCGATAGGGCCAGTGTTGTGATTCGCCAGTCACAGCATAAGGTGACCTATCACAGGCAGGGAGGTGTGTTGCCTGGGCTGCCTTAAGATGTTTATATCCTGGGCTGAGTGCCCCTGTTTGCCATTATTGTTCTTTGTGTTCCTGATGTTACAATAAATCCACTGATGTTACAATAAATCCATTTTGAGCTGAAATCTGGTCTTGGGTCATGCCTGAACCCACCTACACTTCCAAAACCTTCGACCTTTTTCAAAAATAAGACCCACCTTTAGTCCCAATCAACAACACGGCATCCACTTTTCACTGTTTGCTGTGTGTTCTCCCTTTCTAGACTGAGCAAAGGAAGCAACATGGGTGCTGTGTCTTTAGAAGGAATTCTTAGTCTGTCAGGTGCAGCTCAAATGGCAGAGGTAGGAAAAATGTGAAATTCCCTACTGAAATTCCCGGTTCAATAGAGTCTCTCTCCATCTCTTAAAACAGGGAGGGAAGGAGGAACTTGCAAGTCTCCAGATGTTGGTCTTCAACTCCAACTCCCATCAGCCCCAGCAAGCATAGCAAATGGTCTGGAGCTGGAGTCTAGTAACATCTGGAGGACCACAGGATCATGCTTATTGTCACAATAATTTGGTGCTGGTGCAACTATTGAAATGCACCTTAGTTCATGGTGAAAGATCAATGCTGACTGAGATACCCCTTAAAAACTGATTGCTCAGGTGAGATCAAGGCTCATGGCTCACATTCTTAGCCACAACTAAACCATCCCTGAAATACTGGCAGCCTTAGGGAAAGCTCAGCTTGCCATGCTGTCAGGGGCTCAGGAGCAGAGGCACAGGGGAGAGAGGGAATGGAGAGCGAAGGGGAAGAATCTGAGGGAAGCGTAGGGGAGTATGACAGTGACCCGAGAGATTCCATGAGCTTCTCCAGCGAATCAGAAGATTCCCAGAGGGGGGCGCCGATGGCCAGGGCAAGGGGAGTGCCAGGGGGGACGCACCAGAAACAAGAGGCCAGCGGGGACTCCCAAAGCAGCAGCTGGAGATCAGGACCAGCTTCCCCACCTGAGCGTAGTGGGGGGGAAGGGTCCCATGGATCAGGGCCAGCGTCTCCCCCAGCAGGGAGAGAAGATGAGTCAGAGCTGGCCACGCCTCCATCGCAGAGTGAGGGAACGGAGGGGAAGTCAGTTTCAGCTAGCCTCCCCGAAGGGGAAAGCAGTGATAGGAGCAGTGTAACGGTCAGGAGGAAGGTTGCCGGCTGGGCACGCGCGCCAAGTTCGAATGTGCAGGCGCGCGGCACAGCAGGAAACACGGATTGGGAACCAGGTCCTAAAGCCCGCCGGAGAGAGGGGGAAGACTCAGGGGAATCAGCGTCAGAAGAGTGTAGAAGGAGCGAGACCCCAGCGGACAGGCGGACCCAGAGGAGGAAAGAGCAAAGGAAGAGGTGGAGCAAGATAAGAGTCTTAAACTGGTGTCTGGGGGGAGGAGATTCGGACGGAGCTTCAGCAGTCTAGAGTTTGAGACGTAGGGCTGCGCGTCGCGGCTTTGAAATTGAAACTGAACTGCAATAAAGACCTTTGTAAATAGTAACGAACTGGCGTTGGTCCTTTGTGAGCTGGGACCTCGGGCAGCTCTGACACATGCGATGCCCCTTATTGCTCTCTTTCTTCAGATGTATTACACTGTTTCTTTCACGTAGTTCTTTATGGGTTAGTGCTGTTATTCTACATCCTGTGTTCGGTTTCCTATCAGATTTGTTCATGGATGCTAGTAGGCCTAAAATGAATACACTGACCCAGACTGCATTGTTCCATTCCAACAGACACCTCAGATTCCTAATCCCAAACTCTCTCACACACACGTTTTCTTCCACTTCAAACAATGAGGAAGAAAGTACCGTCATTCTAAACCTTATGGATTTTGTGCTACTCAGTCGAGACAAAAGCAATTCTTGTTATAACAGTAATACGCACCCTTCTCTTTCATATCTATATTGAGATATTCCCCAGCAGGGAAAACACATCGAATTGTGAGCTACAGTAATGTCCAACCTTATTCCATCTTTTCGATAGCCTAGCAATTCATCCATTCCCCCCAGGAAATTGTACAGTTGTAAACAGGATACAACTATCCTGAATGCTGTAAGAAGAAATCATAAATTTAAAATAAAGCTGCCTTCAGTTTTTTTAGAGACATGTACTCACAGAAGAACAGTGTGAAGTTGAAATCTCTGTTTGAAGGTGGGAAATGCAGGCTTCACATAGAGAATTTAAGATATTTGCTAGCAGCATTCAAATGTTCCTGTTGGATTTGAATAATAATGCTGTAGCCCAAAGAGTTGGTGGCACTTACAGAAAAGAAAGTTTACAGTTCATATTCAGTACTCCTCACAGATTTGTAGTGCAATAAATTCCCTTTAAAGTAGAAAACATTGTGTTTTCTATATGCCTGAGTAAATGTGATTAGACAAATTCACTCTCATTAACAGATGACTAAACTGAAGTTCTAGATAATGACTTTGCTTCCGCTCTGAACATTCAGTCATAACCCTTCCAACAGAGCTGGAGACAAGCATAGCAATTGTCATTCATTTCCTCGGGCATAATGCTAAACACAGAACACAGAAATGGGTCTTGGAGAAGTTTGAGAAATTAGATTTAATAGTGTAACTGTAATGGATGCTGATTAAGGATAGAAATGGGGTGGTCAGGTATTTTTAAATGCAGTTCCCAAGGGAGAGGAAATTTGGGAAGGCTTCAGGTGAATATTTGTAGGTTCTCAAATACTATTTAATGTAATACTTCTCCTTCCCTTCCTATCTGAAGCAAAGGGCAAAAGCAGGGACACAGGCCTCGTTCACTCTCCCATGGACACTGAACCTCTGCAGGGGGGAACCTGAGGTGTTCAGGGAGGCTCCGTGCACAATTTATAACCTTGATCTTCCTGGGTGCAGACTCAGGAGACTACTCAGGTAGAAGTCTCCTTGGTGCAGATGTGCAAGGCTGAAGCTCCACCATGTGGATGACTTTGCCCTCACTCTCCCCCTAATGCCATGGTCATCAGAGGTGGTGGCAGAATGACTGCGATTTATAGCAAAATGGGACATTTTTTTCTAGAAGAGAGCTATAGTCTCCTGACACCTAAAACAGAATAGCAGCAGCATGTTTCCAAAGCAACTGGAACACTTTAAAAACAAGGTGGTGTGCTTTATTGAAATTTAAAAAATTATAACAAACAAATGTATGAAAAGTAAAAATGATAGCACAAAAAGATAACAATATTCGCTAATTCATATCACCGTACATTCTTCTAACAGATCCTATGACTTCCCGCCACCCCACCATGTATTTATAGCTTTATTTATATCTGATACACTATTAATCTCTATTTTCTTTTAAATAATATTTGTTAATATTATATTCTCTTATATTTGTTCATCATTACACAGAAGATATTCAAATGCTGCCACTGATGTCATATTGCTACAATAATCTTCTAAATATTTTTTAGACACGTCTCATTTTCGAATAAAGGTCTGTATTACCTCTCAGCTTTCCTGTCATTTTTGCCAATTTGGTGTACTCCAACAGCTTACTTTCCCACTCTAGCTTTGTTGGGATTTTCTCTCCCTTCCAATTCATTGCAATATAATATATATACTGTATATATTTAAAAACAAGGTGGTGTGTTATCACTTGCTTTGGATTAATCTCAGTGCTTTCAATTGTGTTTCTCCAGAGTAAGCAGCCTCCTAATAGGCAAAATCAAAACAGGAATGCATACAAAGTTTCTTGAAACAATGCAAAGCTACTTATTTCCTTTGCTGAAAAGTTTATCTTTACCAGTTCCATAAAGGCACAGAAAAAAAGACACATATATTCATCTTAAATAATGCAGTAGAAACAAAAGAATAAATGTAATGAATTGTCAGGCATAAAAAATCTTTTAACATTTTCTTTTCAAGTTTCAAATCTTTATTGTTTCGGAGTGCCTGTAATAAAGTCTTAGGGGCTGATGCAATTCTGTCAGTTTATGTTTCTGATGAAAGAAGAGTTAAGGCTTTCTGGGAAATGATATATAATGAGTTGAAAAAGGTATTTAAGTATACCTTCCCTAAGAAACCAGAGGCCTTTCTTTTGGGCATTGTTGGCCAGAGGGTGTTAAAAAAGGACCGAACATTCTTTATGTACGCAACAACAGCAGCAAGGATACTTGTCGCCAAGTATTGGAAAACCCAAGATTTGCCCACACTGGAAGAATGGCAGATGCAACTGATAGACTATATGGAACTAGCAGAAATGACTGGCAGAATCCGAGACCCGGGAGAGGAAGCAGTGGAAGAGGACTGGAAGAAATTTAAGGACTATTTACAAAAACATTGCAAATTGTATGAGTGTTAAGAAAGATGCTAGATTGTAAACAACATGGCACCACTAAGCTAGTTGAAAGGAATATGAAGACAAGTGAAATTTAACAAAAGATAAATTTTGGATAAATATTATGTTAAAAGTAAGTTTTTAAGGTTTGGATAAAAATATCTAAAATTAGGGACACAATATTGGAGAATTATAAAATAAGAATTGAAACAAGGTGATAAATTGCTGGTTAAAGTTTTATAAAACCAGGAACGCAGGAACGAGAGATGTGAGGAAGTCCAAAAAAGTGAAGAAAATATGGCTATTATAAGATGTAAGTGTTTTTTCTTTTTTCTTTTTTGCTGTTATTTTGTTTTTTCTTCTTTACTGTATTAAGAAAATCTTTAATAAATATATTATTAAAAAAAAAAAGAAGCACCTTTCCCCCCTCCAAATATAAGTTTGGACTAAAAAAAAAATTCATTCCCAATCTAGTGAGAAGTAAAGTTGGCTAAACACCATAATACAAATGTCAAATGAATAATCCAATGAAAAGGTGGCTCCTTTCCAGGAATAGTATGTTGAAACAAATAGTGTCTGATTAGAAGAGGAAAGCAGGGCAATATGTTCTTTTTCTCACCTAAAAATGTTATGTTAACGTATAATGTCGTTATCACTAACTTTAGCTTAATGTTATAGAATTAGCTTTCCCATTCAACATGAGACTCATAGAATCATATAGCTGGAAGGGACCCAAGGCTCATCTAGTGCAACCCCCTGCAATTCAGGAATCCTGCCCACAGTCGTCTCCAGGGGAGTTTGAACCCCCAGCTTTCTGGTTAACAGTCAGACATACTGATCCATTGTGCCACAATAACAACATCCCCTAAGGCAGATATGGAGTAGAGAAGGGTGAACTCATCCAAACTCACCTCACTCCAATTATTCCAATTAAACTTTTTATTGCCCTAGCCATAGGCCATGGCATCATTCAGAAAGTGAACAAAAAGAAAAAACAAGAAAACAACAACAATAACCATAAAAATAATCAGGCACAGACATACAATAAAACCACGGTCACGGCTACTAAAATTATTTGTTGCATTAAATAGAATAGAATAGCAGAAGATTCTCAGGTAAGATGTGCCAAATTAAATATCAGAATCCCCTTTGCAGTTGACCACTATTTTGTCTGGTTCCTTCCTCTTGATCTTCTTAGCTGCCAGCACATAGAGTGCTACTTTATAAGTAATAAAGTCATCGGTGTCATTCAGCAGCCATTTCACCCTTTCCACCCTATTCAAATGTGTTCCACTCGTAAACAGGGGTTTTATAAATCGGTCTCTTGGGTCTATGTATAACGGGCACTGCAATAAATGCACAGGTCCTCAACGCAAGGTTGTCCACACAGATAGAGTCTCTCTTCGTAATGTACTTTGCTGTACCACCCATCGAACACTGCTGAGGGCATCAATTGGAATCGTAGTTCTGTAAAAACGATTCTTAGTACGGCAAATGGAAGCTTTGTCAGGTATCTAGCTCGGGCATGCTCCATTTTGCTAAGTGGGAACCATGGTGAGTTCTTAGTAGAAGCAATCATGGTTAGATCCCTTTCTGCATCGAACCTAAAGAGACAGTCTCTTAAGTGCCTTTTATTTATCTTCATGGTCAGCTGAAGATCTTGTAATTGATATTGGGACAAGAGGTTTTGGATGCCAGTCTGTATAAGACATAGCGGGAAATCTCTCCTCCGAAAGAGATTGAAGTCTTTTCACATAATTTAGGCACAGGTAAGACGTGGGTGGTGCTGTTGGTTAAACCACAGAGCCTAGGACTTGCTGATCAGAAGGTCAGTGGTTCGAATCCCCGTGACGGGGTGAGCTCCCGTTGCTCGGTCCCTGCTCCTGCCAACCTAGCAGTTCGAAAAGATGTCAAAGTAGATAAATAGGTACCGCTCTGGTGGGAAAGTAAACGGCGTTTCCATGCGCTGCTCTGGTTCACCAGAAGAGGCTTAGTCATGCTGGCCACATGACCCGGAAGCTGTCTGCGGACAAACACTGGCTTCCTCGGCCTATAGAGCAAGATGAGCGCCGCAACCCCAAAGTCAGTCACGACTGGACATAATGATCAGGGGTCCCTTTACTTTTTAAGACGTGGGTGGCACTGTGGGTTAAACCACAGAGCCTAGAACCTGCTGATCAGAAGGTCAGCAGTTCGAATCCCCACGGCGGGGTGAGCTCCCGTTGCTCGGTCCCTGCTCCTGCCAACCTAGGAGTTTGAAAGCACGTCAAAATGCAAGTAGATAAATAGGTACAGCTCCAACGGGAAGGTAAACGGTGTTTCCATGCGTTTCTCTGGGTCACCAGAAGCAGCTTAGTCATGCTAGCCACATGACCCAGATGCCGGCTCCCTTGGCCTATAAAGCGAGATGAGTGCCACAACCCCAGAGTCAGCCATGACTGGACCTAATAGTCAGCGGTCCCTTTACCTTTTACCTTTTAAATCAATTCTAGCCTTTGTTGTCATGTCAGCTTCAGCATGAAGAAGAGCAGCTGTGGTCCCAACCTCACTCATTACTCAAGGTCTTCTCCAAAAAATCCACCTCAAGGACATCTGCTCCACAATCACAGTCTCCAAAAGCATCCTCCTCCTTCTCTTACATCATCAATGGCAGGAAATGCAAAACAGAAAAGAGAACCAGGGCATCTTGTCCCCATCTTGTCACTCTGGCTGCTAAGAGTGCATCTGACATGCTCCTGCAGGAGCCCTGGGAGAACTACATCTTTCATAGCCTCTAACGATCCAGTGTCCTGTTGGTTAAGAATCTGCTTTCAGCCACAGTCACTGAGAGGATCCCATAGAATTTTCCAACGTACATATTATCTTTCCACTCATCCTTGTGGGTATTTTGATTTTCCTTATTACAAATTCAGCTAGTATCTTGAGAGTTAATATCAAAGAGTTGATATCAAACAGTTGTTGCAAACCAGCTAGCTAAGTGCAGAGCCATTAAGAAACAATGGAGTGCTGTTAGGGGCCACTGGCAATGCAAAAGAAGTGTCCTTCCCCCAGATCTGAGGAGTGGCCAGATGCATGAGAATTGCCAGGTTGCCAAGGTGGGTCATGATGTCAAAGGAAAATTTGTCCTTTTTGAAAAGTTAAGAGTGTGTGCTGGGAAGGAGAACAAAGGCCAGACCAGGAACCATGACTGACTGCTGCCTTGAACCCAAGCTTGCTGAAAATGTTTTAGCTGAGATTCCTGCATTGCAGGGGTTGGGCTAGATGACCCTTGGGGTCTATTCCAACTCTACAGTTCTATGATGCTATGATCTCCTGACTAAACTTTTGTTTGCTCAAGAGCCTCAAAAGAATGTTAGATTACATGTTTAAAAGAAATAACATCTTGTCTGGCTTGTACTCATCATCTCAGTGTAATTTTAAATTTTGATGCCTCTTTCAGAACAATGCCCTTTATTTCTGGAGCTCTTCTGGAGCTCTTTATCCTATTTTATTAATTTCACAGAGAAGAGGAGGAAGCTACAGTCTTCCTAGGCATCCAAGGAAGTAGTGTTGACTATGATGAGCCTTCTGGACATCGCATACAAACTTTATACCCGGTACTTATTAAACAAGTTGGTAGACTGGGCGGACCATTCTAACCTGTTCAACCAGGAACAGGCTGGATTTAGAAAGGGCCACAATACGATAGGTCACTGTATGGTACTACAGACCCTGGTAGCTAAATATGCAAAAGCGTGTAAGAGCAGACTCTTTGTGGCCTTCGTTGACTTGACATCTGCCTTTGACTCAATCTGTAGAGATAGACTATGGAAAAAATTATATGAAACGGACATTGATAGGCGACTTTTAAAAATTCTCAGAGAGTTACACACAGATATTACAGTCAAAATCAGAACCGGGCCATCGGGAACTCTTACGGACCCGCTGCCATTGGGGAAAGGGGTCAAACAGGGATGCCTGCTAGCCCCATTTCTTTTTAACTTTTATATAAATGACATTGTTCAGTACATGGCAAAGTACAAGTCATCGGCTCCAGCCCTTGAAGGTAAACGTCTGAATATATTGCTATATGCCGATGACATGGCTTTAATGGCACTCACCCGAAGAGGCTTACGCAGCATGCTAGAGGGGATCGCAGCCTACTGGTCCCATAACTCACTAAAGATAAACTATGACAAAACAAAAATTGTGGTGTTCACTAGAGCTCGCCACACCTTTAGATGGTCTTTAGACGAACATGTGATTGAACAGTGCCCTTTTTTTAAATATCTGGGTGTTACATTCCAGGCTACATCTAGTTGGCTAGCCCACTTTAAGGCTGTAACCATCCTAACACGAAGAACAATTGGTGTCCTGCTTAGTTTCTTCCATACCCGGGGAGGACAATTGGTGATCCCGGCATTAAGAGCTTTTGTTGGGAAAGCTATTCCCCAAATGTTATATGGGATAGAACTCTGGGGGTGGAACCAGAGGCTGTTGGAATGGCTTGAAATTTTGCAAAATTATTATCTCAAGAGGATTCTAGGCCTTCCTCAAGGAACCCCAGCAGCTTTCTTGAGGGTGGAGGTTGGATTACCCTCTGTGTCTGCCAGGGCCCACTTAAGATTCATATGATTTTACATCAACCTTGCAAACACTTCAAACACCTTATTGGCCAAACAAGCCTTTGTATCTCTTCAAAAGAACACCACTTGGCGTCAAAACCTATCTGAGATCCTGGTTAGATACACCCTACCGGAGTTTAATATCCTTAAAATGTGGAGCCCGGACAAAGTTCGGGAATGGATCCTGGGGAGAGACGCTCTGTTAGATATCACAAAAATACAGAATCCAGGGTCCTCCCACTGGTTTCCCCGACTGAAAACAGTCAAAACCTGCGCCAATTACTTGGCGAATATCACCAATCCCACCCTTCGGAGAGCCTTCACCATGGCCCGTTTTCAAACCATTCCTACGGCCTATCTGTCAGGCAGATATGCAAAAATCCCAGTAGAGCAGCGTATATGTCCTTGTCATATGAGAACCAAAGAGGATCTCACACATTACATGTTGTATTGTCCCATCTATTCGGCCTTCAGGGATGCGATGTTACAAACTATTCCCAAATCAATAGTTAACTCTGAGGACCAAGTAAAGTTTTTACTGGTGGACGCTGATCCACGGATTTCTCACGTGGTAGCGGTCTTTGTGGTGAAGGCTATGAAAACTAGGGTATGGTTCCTGGATGAAATGGTGAGGTCCCTCCCATTGCTCTCCTAACCTGTTGCTGTATCTTCTTTCCTGAATGGTGGGGTTTTTGGGGGTAGTTTCCTTGCTGGGACAGCATGGCATGAATTTTAGCTTATTTTTATAATTTGATTGTTTATCTTTTAATAATGTTTTATGGTATTTTGTGTAAAGGCATGGACCTCACAAATTTAATAAACTTGTTGTTGTTGTTGTTGTTGGCTATGATGAGATGGGATGTCAGTGTCTGCAACACATGAAGAAAAACTCTTAATGGAAGGAAATCTTTATCCTATTTCCACATTTAGGCTTTCTGTGTGGATGGCTTTTAAGGGCACTTACCTTGGTTGAGACATTATGAATCAAGGATCATAGTCAAACACAGAACATATAAATTTGCTGGAAAACAAGTTTTGTTGTTTGAAAGAATAAGCAAGGAACAAAAGCAAATAGCTGACAGCAGATGATTCTCCTTCTAGGATCCTCCACAGCAGTCATGATTGCTTGCTCACTTACCAAGGAATTCTTAAATATTTATTTATTACCTATGGTATCATGTCTACCTGGTTTTTATCTAGTTATCCACACAAAAATCATTTGAGATACAGGTATTGTCATCTGTCAGAGACATAATGCCTTATTTCCTCATATGGTCTTATTCTAAGTTTACCTTGATCTTCCATTATCAAATCTCTATAGGTTGCCCATTCCTTATTCATGTTTAGTTTGTTCATGGCATTGGACTTCTAGAGGTGAGAGCCACCATGGTGTCCTTGGCTCCAGTCTCGTTTTGTACTTACTCCAGACTTTAAATAACACTTTCTAATTAGGTGGCTATTGAAGTCTTTATGGACTTTGAGCTTATCATATGCAAGGTAGGCATGTCCACTCCTTGAAACATGTTTCCCTAGATATTATGGAAATTGGTCGAAAGAGATGGAGCATTTTGGGAAGGACATTCATTTTAATTATGGAAACTCTTCCTCCTATTGATAAATTTAATCTGCTCCAAATTTCAAAATCCTTTTTTATTTATTTCCAAACCTTATTATAATTATTTTCAAATAAATTGATATTTCTCATGGTTAATTCTATACCTAAATATTTTGCCCTTTTCAAACTTTGCAATTTTGTCTTTTCCTGTAGATCTTTTTGTTACTGCTCTTGTATGTTTTTCACCATTAACTTTGTCTTAGTCATATTCATCTTAAATCCTGATACACAGCCAAATTCTAGAATTTTCTCTATTGCTTTTGGGACACTTGTTTCTGGTTCTCCAGTTGTTAAAATTATGTCATCCGCAAACGCCTTGATTTTAGATATCTTTTCCCCTATTTCATCTTCATTTCTTAATTCTGAATTTAAAATTTCAAGAGTTAAAATGAATAATAAGGGCAAATGCAGACAACCCTGCCTGGTGCCCTTCTCAATTTTTATAATATTGGTCTTGGTGTTGTTTACTATTAAACTGGCTTGTTCTTTATATATTGCTTTGACACTCTACAGAATTTTTCTCCAAGAGCTGATAGTTCTATAGTTTTTTGCAGAAAGGCCCAAGGTAGGTTATCAAAGGCCTTTTCGGCCTCTATTAGCATAAATGCTACTTTTTTGCTAGGTCTTAATTCCAAATATTCAATTAAATCAATAACCACTCTAGTGTTTGTTTTCATATGTCTGTTTGGTAGAAAGCCCGATTGATCATAATTAATGTATCTTTTGGTATTAATTTGAGCCTGCTTGCCAGGATGCCCGCAAATAATTTATAATCGTTGTTTAATAGTGAGATGGGTCTGTAGGTACTTACTAGCTCTCTAGGTGTTCCTTGCTTATGAATTAATGCAATATCTGCTTCTTGGCATGACATTGGGATTTTACCTTCTTCCAATATTTTATTCATTAGATTTTTTAAAGGCAGGATTATGTTATCTTCCAATTTTTTATAGTGGATCGATGTTAGTCCATCTGGGCCAGGAGCTTTACCAGTTTTCAAAGTTGAAATTGCCGTAACTGGGGCATTTAACTGTTCTACTTTCTCTTTGCTTATTTTAGCTATTTTCCTCTTTGAGAGGTAATCTGCAATTTCTTGTTCTGTTTCTGACCCTCTTTTATATAGTTTTGTGAACTATTTAATGTTTTATTATGTTTTTTATATTTTGACTAAATTTTTTATCTTTAGGGGATTTTGCTAGTACTTTTTCTTGATTTTCTAATCCTGCTTTATTTTATTTAGATTCCCTAATCTTTTTCTGTATTATATTTTGTTGAATATAGAATTCTCTTATATAGGCCATACTTGCACCCCGTATTACTCTGGGATATGTGTCTTGTGCCATGTTTATTTCAAAGAAGTCTTTTAATGTTTGTTGAGCATTTTGTAAAATCTTCTCGTCATTTATTAGTCTATCATTCATTTTCCACCATGCGTTTCTTTTTGTGTTTTACCTCATTTCCATAATAATTGGATTGTGGTCTGATATCATTTTAGGTGAGATTTCTATTTTTTTTAATTGAAGGTATGAGATTATGTGAAATCAATATCGCATCAATTCAACTTGCCGATTTGTTAGTATCAGAATAATACGTATAATGTTTGTCATTTGCGTGCTTATCTCTCCATATATCTTTTAGATTTAAATCATCTACCATCTGGCAGAATGTTGTCGGAAGTTTCCCAGTTTTAACTGGGGAATCTTTCTCAGTCCTATCCAAGTTTGACGAAATAATCCCATTTAGGTCTCCCATGATTATCATATTCTCATTATTGTATTGTATTGTATAATAATAATAATTTTTTATTTATACCCCGCCCTCCCCAGCCAAGGCCAGGCTCAGGGTGGCTTACAAGCAATAATAAAAACAAGTTGAATGATTACAACTTAAAAACAAAATTAAAATACAACATTAAAATATTGAAAACATTAAAATATTAAAATGTAGCCTCATCGCAGAAGGAGAAGGAAAAGAAAAAAAGAAAGAGAGGGAGGGAGGGAATCAAATTGGCTCCAAGCCAAAGGCCAGGCGGAACAACTCTGTCTTACAGGCCCTGCGGAAAGAAATCAGATCCTGCAGGGCCCTGGTCTCATGAGGCAGAGCGTTCCACCAGGCCAGAGCCAGAGTTGAAAAGGCCCTGGCTCTGGTTGAAGCTAATCTAACTTCCTTACGGCCCAGGACCACTAGGGTGTTGCTATTTATGGACCTTGAGGCTCTCCGTGGGGCATACCGGGAGAGGCGGTCCCATAGGTATGAGGGTCCTAGACCGTGAGGGGCTTTAAAAGTCAAAAGCAACACCTTAAATCTGACCCTGTACTCCACTGGGAGCCAGTGCAGCTTGAAAAGCGCTGGGTGAATATGCTCCCATGGCAGAGACCCCGTGAGGAGCCTCGCTGCAGCATTCTGCACCCGCTGGAGTTTCTGGGACAGCTTCAAGGGCTGGAGAGTTCAACACTACTCACTTCAGTCCTTGGGGCATCTCGCTGTAAGGTTGGCCTGATTTTTTAGTGCTGAGGTTCTCCAGACCTTCTCCCACTCTTGTGCTCAAAGCCCTAGAAACCGCTCTTTGCACTGTTTGGTGCCCTTTTCGGTCTGAAGTCTCCTCTCAGACCTTTTTGGGAGAAGTCACTTTGCCCCGTGCTTCCCTTGCCTTGCTGCGATCGGGATGTGCTCAAGCCAGCAGGAGCACTTTTCCCTGACCTGACTGTGAGAGTGCTTTGCTGGAAGTCCAGTGTCTTATTTCTTATTTCTTTTAACATCTTTATTGCAAGTTCAAAAAGTACATGCTGTAACTATATGTGCACCAAACATGGTGAGATGCAAACAAAAAAGAGAAAAAAAGAAAGAGAAACAGAACCTGTGCACCTGTGCAGAAGGGGGGGGGGAAAGGGGGAAGGGTGGAAACCCAAAACTGTATATTTTACAAGGTTGTTATTATACAGTACTTCACCAGATCTTAACCTATTACAGTATTTGTAAAAATGGATTCCAAATACCATGGCAAGTCTGCGTTTATATGAAAGTTGTTCATATGTTGCAAGTTTGTATAAGTCTTCATTCCAATTGTAGAAGAGAGTCACACTTTTATTTTTCCAATTCATCAGTATCAGGTTTTTTTGCTGTGGTAAAGGCATGGTGAGTCCACTCATTCTCCTTTTGTAAGGTTCCATGTGCTGAGTATATAATCCAAGAGAATATTTTGCTCTGTAAATGTAAGGTTGTTCCATACAGTTCTGTTGATGGTTTCAGTTACCTTCTGCCAAAAGTCTTTCATAGAATAATAGAATCATAGAGTTGGAAGAGACCACAAGGGCCATCGAGTCCAACCCCCTGCCAAGCAGGAAACACCATCAGAGCACTCCTGACATATGGTTGTCAAGCCTCTGCTTAAAGACCTCCAAAGAAGGAGACCCCACCACACTCCTTGGCAGCAAATTCCACTGTCGAACAGCTCTTACTGTCAGGAAGTTCTTCCTAATGTTTAGGTGGAATCTTCTTTCTTGTAGTTTGGATCCATTACTCCATGTCCGCTTCTCTGGAGCAGCAGAAAACAACCTTTCTCCCTCCTCTATGTGATATCCTTTTATATATTTGAACATGGCTATCATATCACCCCTTAACCTCCTCTTCTCCAGTCTAAACATGCCCACCTCCCTTAGCCGTTCCTCATAAGGCATCGTTTCCAGGCCTTTGACCATTTTGGTTGCCCTCCTCTGGACACGTTCCAGTTTGTCAGTGTCCTTCTTGAACTGTGGTGCCCAGAACTGGACACAGTACTCCAGGTGAGGTCTGACCAGAGCAGAATACAGTGGCACTATTACTTCCCTTGATCTAGATGCTATACTCCTATTGATGCAGCCCAGAATTGCATTGGCTTTTTTAGCTGCCGTGTCACACTGTTGGCTCATGTCAAGTTTGTGGTCAACCAAGACTCCTAGATCCTTTTCACATGTACTGCTCTCTCTCTTTTTTTTTCCCCAATAAATTTTTATTAATTTTCCACCAGTTATACATTTTAACCCGAATACAACAAATTGTGTCTGTTTTGAACTTCCTTCAGCGTCTCTGAGAGTCATCCATTTTTGTATCTTTAGTACGCATTCCCTTTTTTTATATTGCCATTATTATTTCTTAGTCCCAATATTTTTAATAAACAATACTTATTTGATTTTTTACAGTGCCTCTTGAAAACCCACTAACGTTGTGTTCATACCACATATATTTTTCAGATAATCCACCAATTTTCCCCAGTCCTCGATGAACTTTTGGTCTTTAGTATATCTAATTTTTCCGGTTAATTTGTCCAGTTCCGCATAGTCTATCAGTTTTAGTCTCCATTCTTCTGTCGTCGGTATCTTCTCTTGTTTCCACTTCTGGGCCAACAGGATTCTGGCTGCCGTTACAGCATATTGGAAAAGTTTAAAGTCCTTTCTTATGTCCTTTCCTGTCATTCCTAAGAGAAAAGCTTCTGGTTTTTTTTACAAAAGCGTATCTTAACATTTTTTTCATCTCATTGTATATCATTTCCCAGAAACTTTTTACTTTTTTACATTCCCACCACTGATGAAAGAACGTCCCTTCTTTATCTTTACATTTCCAACATTTGTTATCAACCTTATACATCTTTGCTAATTTTACAGGAGTCATATACCACCTATAAAACATTTTCATTACATTCTCCTTCAACAGCGTACATGCCGTAAATTTTATGTTCTCTTTCCACAATCTTTCCCATTCCTCAAATTGAACATTGTACCCGAAATCCTTTGCCCACTGTATCATTACCGATTTAACCTCTTCATCCTTAGTGTGCCACTCCAGCAATATCTTATACATTTTTGACAGAGTTTTGTATTCATTGTTTATTATGTCTTTTTGGAAAATTGATTCCTTTTCTACATAACCTTTTTCCTTCAAATCTTTTTTAATTGTTTCATTTACCTGACGGTAATGCAGCCAATCATATATATACTCTTTGACTTGTTCATATGGCTTCAATCTCCATTTCCCTTCTTCCTTAGTCACCAAATCACTGTATGTACCCCATTTTTTCCTCATATTGATTTTCTTAACACTCATTATCTCCAACGGGGACAGCCAGTGCGGGACTTTTGGTTCCAAAATATTTTTATATCTCTCCCACACCTCAATTAGTGAACCCCTGAAGATGTGGTTTTCAAATCCTTTATGAACCCTCCTTTTTTCACACCAGAGATATGCGTGCCATCCAAATCTGTTATCAAAACCTTCAAGATCTAATAATTCATTATTTTCTAACTTTATCCATTCTTTTACCCAGCATAAACATGCTGCCTCGTAGTACAATCTCATATCTGGCAGGGCGAAGCCCCCTCTTTCTTTAGCATCTGTCAGTAACTTAAATTTTATTCTGGGCTTCTTTCCCTGCCAGATATACCTTGAAATCACTTTTTGCCATTCTTTAAAGATTCCTATACCCTTTAATATGGGTATGGTCTGAAATAAGAATAACTTCCTTGGTAGCACCGTCATCTTTACCGTAGATATCCTTCCCCAAAATGATATTTTCATTCTGGCCCACACCTCCAGATCCTTCTTTATTCCTTTCCAAACCGGGATATAGTTATTTTGATACAAATCAATATTCTTAGGTGATAACCAGATTCCCAAGTATTTAACCTTTTTCACCACCTCTATCTCAGTTTGTTGCTGCATTAATTCGATCATGTTTTGTTCCATATTTTTTGCAATCATTTTCGTCTTTTTCTTATTCAATCTGAATAAGATTGTACTGCTCTCAAGCCAGTTGTCACCCATCTTGTATTTGTGCCTCTCTCTTTTTTTTTTTTTTTTTGCCCAAGTGCAATACTTTACATTTCTCCCTGTTAAAATTCATCTTGTTTGTTTTGGGCCAGTTCTCTAATCTGTCAAGGTCGTTTTGAAGTGTGATCCTGTCCTCTGGGGTGTTAGCCACCCCTCCCAGTTTGGTGTCATCTGCAAATTTGATCAGGATGCCCTTGAGTCCATCATCCAAGTCGTTGATAAATATGTTGAACAAGACAGAACCCTGTGGCACCCCACTAGTCACTCTTCTCCAGGATGAAGAGGAACCATTGATGAGCACCCTTTGGGTTCAGTCAGTCAGCCAGTTACAAATCCACTGAGTGGTAGCATAGTCAAGACTGCATTTTACCAGCTTCTTTACAAGAATATCATGGGGCACGTTGTCAAATGCCTTGCTGAGATCAAGGTAGGCTACATCCACTGCGTTCCCTTCATCTACCAGGCTTGTAATTCTGTCAAAAAACGAGATCAGGTTAGTCTGACATGACTTATTTTTCAGAAATCCATGCTGAATATTGATGATCACAGCATTCCTTTCTAGGTATGAAGCTACAGTTAGAACTGGATATGGAACAACTGATTGGTTCAAAATTGGGAAAGGAGTACGACAAGGCTTTATATTGTCTCCCTGCTTATTTAACATATGCAGAATTCATCATGCGAAAGGATGGGCTGGATGAATCCCAAGCCGGAATTAAGACTGCTGGAAGAAATATCAACCTCAGATATGCAGATGACACAACCTTGATGGCAGAAAGTGAGGAGGAATTAAAGAACCTTTTAACGAGGGTGGAAGAGGAGAGCGCAAAATATGGTTTGAAGCTCAACATCAAAAAACCGAAGATCATTACCACTAGTCTCATCACCTCCTGTCAAATACAAGGGGAAGAAATGAGGGCAGTGAGAGATTTTACTTTCTTGGGCTCCATGATCACTGCAGATGGTGACATCAGTCACAAAATTAAAAGATGCCTGCTTTTTGGGAGAAAAGCAATGACAAACCTAGACAGCATCTTAAAAAGCAGAGACATCACCTTGCCAACAAAGGTCCGTATAGTAAAAGCTATGGTTTTCCCAGTAGTGATGTATGGAAGTGAGAGCTGGACCATAAAGAAGGCTGATTGCCGAAGAATTGATGCTTTTGAATTGATGCTTTTGAATTATGGTGCTGGAGGAGATCCATTCTTAAACGTATCCATTCTTAAGGAAATCAGCCCTGACTGCTCACTGGAGGGACAGATCATGAAGCTGAGGCTCCAGTACTTTGGCACCTCATGAGAAGAGAAGACTCCCTAGAAAAGACCCTGATGTTGGGAAAGTTGGAGGGCACAAAGGGAAGGGGACGACAGAAGACGAGATGGTTGGATATTATTCTTGAAGCTACCAGCATGAGTTTGACCAAACTGCGGGAGGCAGTGGAAGACAGGAGTGCCTGGCGTGCTCTGGTCCATGGGGTCACGAACAGTCGGACACGACTAAACTACTAAATAACAACAACACACAATGTTAAAACATTATTCAGATCCAGAAGATGGGCTGTAAATGGGAAATGTTCTGTCGGATTTGCACATTGCTACTTTACTGCTACATTCTTCTGAGATAATAACAATTGGACTTCAACGGTGTGCTAAGACGACTTCCCCATCATTGCAAGGATTTCTGTTTGCAGATGGAATTATTTGCACTTTGCTCTTGCTGCATGCTGTTCTGGAGGTTCTCCTGATCCTCTTGATCAGACTTGGGAAGAACTCAGGAGCAGGAGAGGAGGGACAGTCCCATTGTGCAGCAGGTCACATTGCACTGGCTAGTCCAACAACTCAGTTGAATGTGTTCAAGGGTGCATTGCTATGCACTCTTGCATGGGAACACAGTAACTTGCAAGTAAAAAAACCATATGATCTGGCAGCAAATCATTCTGTAGGTGTTATATCAAACTGTTCATAATAAATCATTTCTCCCCAGAGGTAATTGAGAGTTAGACATATTAATGGCATGTTTGAATTTCTACAAATGGTAATTCCCAGTTATTAGCTGAGTTGTCTTGATGACCTTCACTGTACTAGTATTACTTTACTCATCCTATCTTATTCATGTACTTCACACATATATTCATATCCTTGGTAACCTTTGCAAATGATTTCCCGGGGGGGGGGGGATTTCTTCATCAATACCAGAAAAAACTAACCTATTGCCATCATCTTCTAAAAAGTAATTAGCCATGAATAATTGTTCCTTCCTGACATCTTTCCAGCTTGCACAGAATTGATTTTTTAAAAAAGTGGATCTATTAATTGTGGAAGCATTAGGCAGCTGTTTTGCTTTTGTTCTCTCATTTCTTATTCTGTCTCTCTGTGTGTTTTGTTATAAGTGCAGTGGATTACTTTTTTTCATCTTGTTTAATGTTGCTTGCATATTTCCCAAGTTTTATTATAAATTGCATCCCGGACTGGCATAATAGATCCCCCCACCTCCCACCAGTTTTATTAGTTTCGATTTTGCAAGTTTCCTTTACCTTCCATGAGCCATTCTCATGAAAGTTAAGGCACATTTATTGGAGGAGGTGGGCCTTTTTTTTCGTAATTTTGTATAACATGCATCTTCTGACCAACTTCTAGTAAATGACTGTAAATAAGTCCAGCTCTCATCATGCAGCTGAACATCCATACTGTATAGTGTAAGGGATGTGGGGGGTGGAGGGTGAACCTCATAAAAACCTCCTCAACCAGGAAGTAAGCAGTTAAAAGAAATCCTGTGCATTTCCCCCCAATTTCCAACTTGTCTGCCCACTTATCATTTTCCGCTGCAAAACTGTGGGGGAGTGCTAAATAGGTCAAAAGGTGCATTCTTAGTTCATGCTGATCAACAGTGAAGCCCAACAGGCCTCTGAGCACTTTGTGCAAATGAAGGCAGCCCTGCTTAAGGAAGTTTTTAGTGTTTGAAGTTTTATTCTGTTTTTAGTGTTCTGTTGGAAGCTGCCCAGAGTGGCTGGGGAAACCCAGCCAGGTGGGTGGCGTTATAAATAATAAAATTCTTCTTCTGTTAAGTTGTGGGTGAACATATCAGACGACACAGCAATTCTTCAAACAGCTCTTGTTTATTCACAGGCCAGGACAGAACTGAATTGAAGGGTTCAGTCAGCCTGCTTATATAGAGCTCCAGTACAACGTAACTGTAACAATTTTCTAAAACTATGCAATCACTGAACGTCACTTTCAATTCCTTATTTGCATAACTATCTACAGTATCCCCCTGCTGGCCCAGGGTGAGAACTTCAGTACATAACACCTTCTTCTTCTTCTTCTTCTTCTTCTTCTTCTTCTTCTTCTTCTTCTTCTTCTTCTTCTTCTTCTTCTTCTTAGGAATGGTGAGATAGAATCCATTTGCTCCCAGCAACCCCTGCCCCAAGGGTAATCAGAAAATTTCTGCCTGAGGGAATACTACAGAAATCAGCTCAGTAGTTAGAAAATTCTAGAAAGTTAGATTCTATTTGCCTCAGCAGTCCAACACCCAAAAAGTACCCCATGAGCAGAAAATGTCTCCAGAGCCATCCCCCCACAACCCCCACTTTCAAGTTTGCCACAAAATGCTGTGTAAATTGGCTAGTCCAGAAAGTCAGTCACAAGAAGTTGAGCTAACCGATGTCTGGTGTCTGTTTTTAAACTTGCGTAGGTCAGCTGTATGGGCAAGTTGCAGGCAGGACAGGAGGGGAGGGGGAAAGAGGCTAGAAAAAGTTCTGTTTTTGCCTGCTATTGTAATGTCTCCCAAAAAGAGGAACTGTTGAGACAGACCCTCAGAAAGAGGAACTGCTTATGTAAGAACTCTTGTGCTGCTTGTTTGCAAAATGATGTAATCTCACTCTGCACATGCTCTTGTACCCATGTCTGGAAGTTGTTTGTGACACACTATAAAAGTGAGCCCCAAATAGCAAATGGGGCTTAGCCTTTGAGAGTAATCTCGCTGAGCCGCTACGCAGCTAAAAATAAACCAGACCTTCCTTGAAGAACCCAGTGTCTGTCTTAATTTATTAGGATAAATCCTGCAACAGTAGTTATGGTGTCTGGGCCATGGACCTCATCACTTTGGACTATAGGTGGGAGTTCCTATGATTGAATGCTTCCCCAGGCAATAAAATAACATAAAAAATCCTTCACACAGAAAACTATGTTCAAGGAATGTTTTGTATGAAAACCGCCTTCTGTCATTTAGGGCCTTGCCTGCCCTTTGAACAGCACAGCTCAGACATATGTACCACTTTAGTAAGGAAAACTTAGTAAGGAACATGCCCCAGAATGCTCAGGAATTCCATATCAGACCAGTCTATGTGGAAAGAGTTCCATAGAGCTATAGTTTGCAAACCACCATGATAGTCCCATACTGCGTATTGTTTTCATAGTCTGCTGCTGAATTTAGAAGTGAATGCAATTTCCTGTTTGTGTTTATTGCAAATGCCAGAGTCGAATGACTTGAGAGACATAGTAAGGAGCAGGCATATATTGCTTGCTGTCTCTTCTGCTATTCCACATATCTTGTCTGACCAGAAAAGTAGCATAGCTTTATGTATGATTGCAAATTGTCAATCACAGTAAATTAATGTCTGAGATGGAATTAAAATTTTAAAAGCCTGTAGTTAGCTTTAAGTATGTTCTCCAATTTCCAATCTAGCCCATGACATTAGCTAAGTAAGAGCATGGCACCTCTGTGGCCAGCAGGCCTGAGCAGAGATCCTAGTTCTGTCCAGGGTTGGTGTCAGAAACTGGGGTCCTTGAGAAGTTCCAAAGGCTACAGCAACACAGTGTGAGAAGGAGTAAAACAAAGTGTGCCTCGAACTCAGTTGTAAATTCCAGCGTTGGGCTGTTGTAAATTCCAGCGTTGGGTTTGGCTGCAGGGGAGCCAGGTCGATAAGATAAGGAAGTAGAAAGAGTCTCTAAATAAGGTTAGGTTTAGAGAGTGTAGAATGGTTGATGTATTAGTACCATGTCTTTGATGATTAGGTAGATTGTAAGCCAAGCTTCGAATGAAGGGCGGCAGCAATAGGGATAAATACTCTTGCCCGTCCATTGTTCGGGGCTCTTCGTACCACCCTGGGACGAGGAGCCCGCCTTTGCAAACGCGTTATAATAAAAGGGAAGTAATAGACCTTATCTCGGTGTCTCCTTGTCTCATTGTAAGTCCACGTAAGAAACTTCTCACAACAGGGTTCACAAATGATGCTTGTCCTCAGTCCTTATGCGCCCCATTAAAACGTATACCCCATTGTCCTGAGCAGCTGGATCTAGCTACATACTGTTTTAATTTTCCACAAATCCTCTGTCTTTGGAGGCATTTGTGAGTGTCTATGAATGAATTTTTACATGTTGCATTGGTTACATTTACATTGGTCACAGGTCATTCACCAGAAAACCTTTATCCACAGTTTCCAATAAACATTACTGTAAGTTGTCCATGAAACATTAATTCTTTATGTATATTACCATAGATGGAAAAATTGAATGGGGGGGGTATCCAAATTACAGATAAATTATTGAAACTGCAAAACTGTTACAGCTTTTAAAAAGCAATAACAAGAAAGCATTTAAATTACACTGACATATTTCTTTATTATTTTTGTAGGGGAGATCAAGGCAGTTAAAGAACAAATGTTAATTGTAGTTAATGTTAATTGTAGTTAAATACTATTCACTAAAACACAAAACATTATGTAAGGAAGCTTACAAATGTTACATTGGTCACAACACAATTACCCTATTCTTGTTTTTTCAGCAGGTAAAAACCAAATGACAAATGACCAGCTGAATGATTTTGGCTGTTTGGGGCAGGGAGATATAAATGTTTCTGGAGCTGAAGAGAATTATTGATTAAATAAGACTCCCATCATAAGAATAGGCAGTCCGTCCACACCCAAGATGCCTGTTGCAGCCAGAGCAACCTCTGGCACCAGGTGGCACCAGGTGACCACCCCCTCCCCTGGCTGTGCCAGATGGTAAGCTCCCCAGACCCACTGCGGCTGCACAATGCACCAAGTGTCACTCAGGGTGAGTGATTATTCTGAAGCTGAAGAGAATTACTCATTAAAGAAGAATCCTATCATAAGAATGATCTTTAATAAGTTAAATAAAATGCATTATCAACATGATATATAATTACATGCATATATGAAGCAAAACTATACAGTGGTACCTCGGGTTAAGTACTTAATTAGTTCCGGAGGTCTGTACTTAACCTGAAACTGTTCTTAACAAGAAGCACCACTTTAGCTAATGGGGCCTCCCGCTGCTGCTGCACCGCCAGAGCACAATTTCTGTTCTCATCCTGATGCAAAGTTCTTAACCCGAGGTACTATTTCTGGGTTAGCGGAGTCTGTAACCTGAAGCGTATGTAACTTGAAGCATATGTAACCCGAGGCACCACTGTATTATAATGCTTCCCGAGCAGTGGCATTTGCCATCCCTTTGCTCTGCTAAAGGAATGGTTTTAATTGCCTTCTTCTGTATGAAAATACAGTATTTGGGTTTTTATACTTTTACTGTTGGTGCTAATGTGTGTGTTATGGCTGCCTCGTGGAAGATTTGCTATGTAGGGAATGTGCCATGGAGGTGGGGTCCTTGCCCTTCACTTTTCAGAAATCAACTGCATATACATTAACCTGTTTGTAGCACACACAAAAATTTGTAAGTATTCTCCATTTGCACTTCTCAAGCTCTTCTTTAACATGCTGCTTTCAGTCTAGATTGATTCTAGAGTGGGATTGGTTACCTGATTGTTGAAAACCATCCCTTTTTAATTAGGTTATCTAGAACTTTTCCTCCCCACATGTGCCTCTAGTGAATGAAAATGAAAGAGGTGATTGCAATTTTTATAAACACAACATCATTGGAGAGGTGTGGATACACCCCCATTGCTGGGACAACCTACATCTGTTTTCAAATAGACACAACGTGAGGCATTGAAGAATAAATCTTCCACAAGCTTTTATTTTTGGAATAAAACAAGTTATCGGGGAGGGGACAAAATATAAGCAATAAATACATACAGATTGTGTGTGGACTACATAGAAATAAACAAGTACTCAGTCACCACTGAGAATAAGATGTGTGTACACAGCCATAGTTTGCTAGTTCAGGTGCTACTTAACTCTCCATCTTAGTATCGATTCTGCTTTAACATTTATCTTCGTATATCTACTAATGCATCCTTTTTCAAACCACATACCATCTAATTTTTAATGACTACGTATATCTCTGTTTTTCTTATCATGTACTGTACTTTTCCATCTATAAGAGGCCCCCATGTATAATATGACCCCTATTTTGGGGGACTCAATTTTAAGAAAATGGGGGGAAGATGGCACAGAGTTGTGGAGCTTTTTTTAGGGGGAATTACCCCGGGGGGGGGGGAGATGCCGAGAATCGCTCACCCGTGCGTGCCACTAATCCTGCCCAACTGCTGAGCATCAGCCAATCAACACCACCCATTGGCACAGAAACCAATAACACACACAATAGCCACTGACATCCTCGGCAGGAACCAATCAAACAGCCAACAGTTTTTTGTTGTTTAGTCATTTAGTTGTGTCTGACTCTTCGTGACCCCATGGACCAGAGCACGCCAGGCCCTCCTGTCTTCCACTGCCTCCTGCAGTTTGGTCAAACTCATGCTGGTAGCTTCGAGAACACTGTCCCACCATCTCGTCCTCTGTCGTCCCCTTCTCCTTGTGCCCTCCATCTTTCCCAACATCAAGGTCTTTTCCAAGGAGTCTTCTCTTCTCATGAGGTGGCCAAAGTATTGGAGCCTCAGCTTCACGATCTGTCCTTCCAGTGAGCACTCAGGGCTGATTTCCTTAAGAATGGATAAATTTGATCTTGCAGTCCTTGGGACTCTCAAGCAACTCTCTGCACTACCCATGTATAAAGCGACCCCCACTTTTTAGCATGATTTTTATAGAAAAGACATAGTCTTGTAGACGGAAAAGTACAGTATTTCTGTTGCTTGTAACCAAGTATAATGCTGATAATAAACCTGTCGATTTGATGTTTTGTTAAAAGAAATCTCAAAACCATTGTAATTTCTGAAGGTTTTATAGACTCAGTTTTCAAGCGAGAGTGGTTTGTTACACAGTCACATTTTTTTAAAAAAAAATGAAAGGTTTTTAAAGTGTGTGTCACAATTTACAGTACTTTTTGAAGATATAGGTTTTAGATTTAATGTATTCTACTCATAATCTGCCTGCACACTTCATTGTCACTTTGTATAATAATTGCTCATATACTTTCCTTCAGAAGGTAATAGATTAATACCTGACCCAGTGCTTTTTTTCTGGCAGTATACAATGGTACAAAGGACCACCACCTTTTTGGGGGGGAGGGTTATTGGATCCTGCCAGAGCATTGTGCCTCCTTTGTTAAGGAGGCTTGGGAAAGGAGGCGCAAAGCCGTGTCCCAGCAGACCCTGTGGTGAAAATAGGCATGCGCAGTCAGGTACTGAGAGTACAGGAAAAGGTCTGGTGTTTCAGCAAGTCATTTAATTATTGTGCATCATGTAATAACTATATACTAAGATCTCAATGGAGTTCCAGAAAAACATGTAATTGTTTTGTATGCAATTGTTTTTCCTGGCCCCAAGGAAATTTTGTCCCCAGAGCAACCGTCCAGAGTACCAGCACCATTTTTTCTAGAAAGACTGCCTATCCCACAATCCTTTGCAGAGGTATCGTAAGAGGAAAAATTGGACTCTATGGCAGGCATGCTGTATATCTATGCAGCACCTCACTGGAGAACAAAAAAGGAAGACAAAAGGAGAGTCCGTATGTCAGGAGTGTTCTGATGGTGTTTCCTGCTTGGCAGGGGGTTGGACTCGATGGCCCTTGTGATCTCTTCCAACTCTATGATTCCATGATTCTATGATTCATAACCAAGAGAAAGGAATAACTAAAGCAACTCTGACTGTTACCTGTATTACAAGGTGAATCAGGAACACAAATTACTATGATACAACTTTAGCTAAACCTATTTCCAGGAGTAATTATTAATGTATCATAGACATTAGAGAGGTAGGGCACATGTTAGGGTTGCCATACGTCTGAATTTTCCTAGATCTGCCCTCTTTTTTGAGAGTAAAAGTTCACTCTCCAGATTTTTTGAATATGCCCAAATGTCAGGGTTGTTGGGTTTTTTTGCAAACAAAGCCAGGAAGGGTGTGTGTGTGTGTGTGTGTGTGTGTGTGAGAGAGAGAGAGAGAGAGAGAGAGTGAGTGTATCACTCTTTTCTTTTTCCTATCTCTGTGGATGTTCCTATTTTCATCAGAGAAATATTGGAGGGCATGGGGTGCACGTCTGCAGTGCACATGTGCCGTGAAAGGTGAGGTTGCCCAGCGTCCTCTTTTTCGCTCTTCAAATTAAGACTTCACTCTCTTTCTTCTGCTCCCCACACCCAACAAACAGCCAAGACACTTCATCTGTTTCCCTGGCCCCACACGGCTAAAAAGTAACTGGATGATTGAAAGAACACAGTAGGGAGACTTCCGGTCGGCGCCAGCGTTAATGGCGGTCCTTGCTTCGAGCTCCGAAGCAGGACTGCTCCGTGAGTTCGGGTCTGACCCGCTACGGCGAGCGGGGGACCCCTAAAATCACAGGCGCTGAAGCCTGTGAACAAGGAGATTCGGTGGGCACCTTTGCGCCCCCCGGTATCGCGAAAGAGCCTTTTTAAAGGCTCCGGAGCGGCAGCGGGTGTGAGCGCGGTGCTGAGGATCGCAACCCAGCTCACGGAGCGAAGCCGCGTCGCCATTGACGGAGAGCGCCGATTCCTTCCTGAAACTACCGATTGGAAACAACACCCGTGAGTAAGAACAGCAAATAAAGGGAACGGGACTTTAAAATTTAAGAAGATTTGGCTGAAAACGGGAGAGGCAAAAATTAAGGAAGTCTGCCCCCCGGAACTGCATGATTGACTGAGCAACGAAAAGAGTAAGCTGTGCTTAAAAGGGACGTTTTTATGCTTTTTAACTCTGTTAAACCTGACATCGGAAGAGGACCCCCCCCCCCAATGAGCAGGAGAGGGGGGGAAGAAATTTGACTTAATTTTATCTGCTTAAGAAAGGAGTTTTGAACGGGAAACCTTCCACTGCCGATACCTCTGGCCAGGCTGCCGGAGCAGTGAGCGCCTGAAGTGAGCTGTCAAATTTGACTGAGGATACAAAGTAAGATTTATCTGATATAAAATAACAGGGCTTTAGTGGACAAAAACTGCAACATTTTAAATTGCTACAAAGTTTACTTGGACTTTCGCTTTTGGAACTTTGCATGGCTATTTCTTTCCCTGTTTCTTTGTTTTCGAACTGGATATAAGGTACTCCCTCTAGAGGCTTAAAAGAGAGACTGCTGCATTGAGATAGAAACAGTGGGATTTTCCAACTGCAACTGTTCCTGTGGGAACGACCTTGAGATATGAGCGGCCCACTGGATGAAATATCAACAAGATCCAAAGCAAAACAGGCTCAGGCTCAAAAGAAAAGAGGCTCCTTGACAGGAGCAACAGCAACACAGGAAAGAACAACAACGGTATCAATGGATTCAATGACACAGGCTCTACTCAGGATAAATGAATCTTTAGAATCACTTACTAGGCAATCTACAGAGAACTCCAAGAAACTGACTGAATTGACAACAAGATTGGATTTGAACACGACAATAATATCGACTAATACAGATTCTATAAACCGTTTAATTCAGGAAAGTACAGAGACGAGGAAAATAGCCGAAAGCGCGAGGACCACGGCTGAGGAAACCAAAGGGAAATTTGTTCCTATTGCAAAGAAGGTACATGAGCATGATGAAGCCCTGGCCCTCATGGAATTGGAGAGGAAAGGCAAGAATTTGAAATTGAGATTGGTACCTGAGGAGGAGGAGGACAAGCTCGGGGAATTCCTTACAGACAAGTTCCAAGAATTTTGGAGTGAAGAGTTGGGGGAAGAGGAAGAGGACTTTACAATAACTACAGCCTTCCGGATTGGCAGAAAGCAAGGTAAGAAGCCAAGGGATTGCTTAATAACTCTCAGATCCAAGGAAGAAAGAGATAAAATATTGAACCTACATTTCCAGAGGGCATTGGTTATCAAAAATTCCCAAATACAGATCTTCAAAGATATTCCTAGATACTTTTTGGAGGTCAGAACACAATTTAAAGACCTAGTCGACTTACTAAAACAAAACAACATTCAATTCAGGTGGGAATTCCCACAAGGGTTGTCCTTCAACTTCAAAGGGAAAAAAATCAAAATAAAAACAATTCAAGACAAAGAACACTTTTTGGAGAGAAACCTTGAGGACTTTCAGAAAGGAACTGTAGAGAGGGAAACACTGGACATTACAAACCTATCGTTTGGATTGAACCCAGCACCGACCGACGAGGAACAAGAACTTGGAGCAGTGGGTGGGAAAAATACCCAATAACAAAAATGTCTCTGCAACTTCTGAGTTGGAACTGCAATGGTCTAAACCATCCCCGAAAAAGAGACCAAGTTTTTCACATACTAAAGAAAGAACAGCTAGATATAATTTGCTTGCAAGAAACCCATATTGCCAGGATACACAGGAAACTTTTGATAAATAAGAGATTAGGACTGGAATTTGTTTCCTCAGACAAAGTCAAGAAAAGAGGGGTGGTGATTTATGCCAAGGAAAAGTGGGAACCAAAAATGATCTTTAAAGATGATGAAGGAAGATACCTGGCAGTAGAAATTCAAATTCAAGGAGAAAAGATCTTAATTGTCGGAGTTTATGCACCCAATGAGGGGAAGGCAGAGTTCTTCAAGAAGTTGCACGAGACCTTAATGGACTTTATGGACTTTAAAATTATAATGATGGGAGATTTCAACGGAGTTGTCTCCACAAACATGGACAAGGCACAAAGACAAGTAATATCCAAGGATAGGAGACTACCAAAGACCTTTTTCGAACTCACTGACACCATGGACTTGATCGACATTTGGAGAACTAGGAACCCTCTGGAAAGAGAGGGAACCTTCTTCTCGGAAGCAAAAATGACCTGGACTAGAATTGATCAAATTTGGATTTCTAGCAGTCTGGCACCAAGAGTGAAAAAAACAGAAATCTGCACAAAAACCTGCTCCGACCATAATGCAGTCAAGATGGAAATGAAATTAACAATGGCTGGAACCTTCAGATGGAGAATGAATGACACCCTATTTAGAGATGAAGAAATTTATCATAAGGCCCAAAAAATATTGAAGGATTACTTTGAGATAAATTTGAGAACTGAGGTGGAAAAAAGAATAGTATGGGACGCAAGTAAGGCCGTGATGCGTGGATTCCTAATTCAGCAAAATTCTATAAAAAGGAAGAAACAAAATGAGAAGAAGGAAAAGATTTTGAACCAGATAAAGGAAGGAGAAAAGAAACTGAGATCTAAGCCGAAGTCTCATGAGATTTTAAGAGAAATAAAGTACCATCAGACGCAATACATGGAATTGATGAATCAGGAAATAGAATGGAAGATAAAGCAAATGAGACAAAGGACATTTGAATCGGCAGATAAATGTGGGAAACTGCTGTCATGGCAACTGAAAAAGAGGCAAAAGTTAAATACGGTGACATCCCTGGAAATAGATGGGAAAATTATCAACAAACCAAATGAAATAAGCAACTGTTTTCAAAGTTTTTTCAAAAAACTTTACGCACAAGGGCCTACAAATGAACAAGAAATAGAAGAATTCGTCAAAAAATATGGACTATCAAAGATTTCAGAACAAAATAAAAGGATTTTGAATGAAAAAATTACAGAACAAGAAATACAGGGTGCCATCCAGAATACGAAATTGGGGAAATCACCAGGACCAGATGGTTTGACTGCAAAATACTACAAAGATCTTAAAGAATGGCTAATACAGCCATTGAAGGAAGTATGCAACCAGATACTAGAGGGGAAAAAGGCTCCTGAATCGTGGAAAGACGCATTTATCTCACTTATACCGAAGACAGAAACTGAGAAACATCAAGTTAAAAACTACCGCCCTATATCACTCTTGAATGTGGATTATAAAATTTTTGCAGATGTTTTAGCAAAAAGATTTAAGAGAGTTTTGATGGAGGAGATTCATAAGAACCAAACAGGCTTTCTCCCAGGGAGACATATGTCAGAAAATGTGAGGAACATTATAGATATTTTGGAGATGCTAGAGGTGGACATTAATAGGAAGGCAGTTCTGATCTTTGTGGACGCGGAGAAGGCCTTTGACAACATTTCTTGGAAATTTATGAAGAAGAATCTCCATGGGATGGGGGTAGGTCAAGGGTTTGAAAACGGTATAGGTGCAATATATTCTGAACAAAGAGCGAAATTAATTGTGAACAATGTGGTAATGGATGAGATACCAATAGAGAAAGGTACACGACAGGGATGCCCTATATCCCCTTTACTGTTTATATCGGTCCTGGAGGTTTTATTAAACATGATTAGGAAGGACCAGCTGGTAAAAGGAATACAGGTCGGATCCAAACAATATAAGTTAAGGGCATTTGCAGATGATTTAGTGCTAACTTTGCAACAGCCAGAAGCTAGTACCAAAAGAGTTTTAGAATTAATGGAGATATTCGGCCAGGTCGCAGGATTTAAATTGAACAAACAGAAAACAAAGGTGCTGGAAAAAAATCTAACAAAAGAGGAGAAAGATAGGTTTCAAAGTGAAACTGGGTTGGAAATAGAAAAAAAGGTTAAGTACCTGGGGGTAAATCTGACATCAAAAAATGTGAACTTATTTAAAGACAACTATGAAAAATGTTGGACAGAAGTTAAGAAAGATTTAGACATATGGTCTAGGCTGAAACTTTCCTTGTTAGGCCGAATTGCTGTTATCAAGATGAATGTATTGCCAAGAATGTTGTTTTTATTTCAGACGCTACAGATTCTAGACAAAATGGACTGTTTCAAGAGGTGGCAGAAAGATATATCTAAATTTGTCTGGCAGGGCAAAAAGCCCAGAATAAAATTTAAGATCTTAACCGATGCAAAAGATAGAGGGGGCTTTGCCCTGCCAGACTTAAGACTTTATTATGAATCAGCAGCCTTTTGCTGGTTGAAGCAATGGCTACTTCTTGAAGACACAGACATTCTTGATCTGGAAGGATATGACAATAGTTTTGGTTGGCATGCATATTTGTGGTATGACAAGGTAAAGGTGTATAAAAGTTTTAAGAACCATATTGTCAGGAAAGCATTGTACAATGTTTGGAATAGATATAAGGATTTATTGGAAAGTAAAACCCCTAGGTGGTTGTCACCAATGGAAGCGAAAGCAGTGAAAAAAATTAACATGGACTCTAATTGGCCTAAGTATTGCGTGTTGAGTCCCACAGTTGCCACCCCCCAATAATTCACACTTCACACATCAATTTTTGTTTGGGTTTTTGGCATAATTTTGGCCACAACTTTATTCACATACAAAATCTGTGAGTGGTTGCTTAGGCATTGGTTATGACTATCTGTCCATGCCCTCAGGGACAGAGCTGACATTCCGGACACCAGCGGAAGCCAGAGGCATTCCGGACACCAGCGGAAGCCTTAGTGGGAAACAAATATTGGGTGAGCAAATGAAGCTGGGCATCAGTCCCTCACTACTCACCCTCATGTTCCTTTGGGGCTTGCACGGCCCAAGTCCGATGCCAGGGACAAGGACGAAAAGAATGGCAAGCCCCTGGATTCCTTTAATGGAATTCCCTTCGCATCATTTGGAGGGGTAGGCACTTACCCCTCCAAGAACCACCTTAACCAATGCCTAACCGCCATGGAGCCTCAAGCTCACCGCCAAACCACTCACAACCCCAGCCAAGCCCTTAGCTTAGCCACCACTGCACCCAGCCAAACCTCGTTCCCAGAGGCCGAAAGGTGCACCCCATCAGCCCTAAAAAGGGGCGTTGCTTGAAACAGTATCGCCGGATGGGAAATCACATCACCATCCAACTCAAAAACCTTCTTAGCCACCGCAGAATTGATGCGTTTTCTGGCCCTTTCTGTGGCTGCCGGGCAATGACTGCCCAACCAAATGCGGCGTTGCAATAGCTTAGACCAAAATATCTTAGCTGATGGCACCAATGATCGCAGCATCTCCAAGTCACTCAAAATTGCAGCACGAAGTGAAAGACAGTCCACGGATACCAGGTCGTTCTCACCCAGCTGCACCACAATAGCCGTGGGCGGCCCTTCCAAGAGCAACTGCCTCCGAATCCTTGGCAGGAACTCTGACCAGCGCATTCCCCGTCTAGACAGCCATGACAGCTGCACATGTGGAGGGAAGCCGAGACCTGGACCCAGCCTGGACTGCCGCGCTGCGATACCAGCCCAATGGATGATGCTGTGCCCCACCAACCAGATGCGAACAGCCGCCAGACCTGAGATAAACAAAAACAACAGTATAAGCTTCCACAAGTACTAACGAACATAACTCCGAAAGACATTCGACTTCCAGCGCCCCAAATCCTTTATCCTAGCGGCTGATAAACCCCAATGAGCAGCCGTTGTTGCGGCCCCAATCCTGAAGGAATGAGGGGCGAAACCCTCAGACGTGCCGTCACAAGCAACAATCACTTTGCGCATCACCTGTGCAAACTGGCGCCTCGTTAGGGGCAACCCATCTTCATGTCTAAGCAGAGGCCCATCGCCCGAGACGCGTACTGCTAAGTACTTACTGACATCCTTCACCGAGCAAGGGCCTGCCTCACCCGTAGCAGGGAGACGAATGACGGCACCCCTACCCCTCTGATCAGTCTTAGAATTTCTGACTGTGATTTTCAGTTCTGCGGGAGTCAGCTGGACGTCCCTGAACAAAAGGCCCCTGGAACGACCATCTCTGCCCTCTTCCAGTACTAGCTCACGCACTCTAAGAGCTCCCAAAAGGCGATAGAGAAGGCAGCCGAAAAAAGGCAAGCCTCGTACCTCGACCAACATACCACCCGCAGCCTCCTGTGCATCTTACTCAGCAGATCAAAGGAAATGGGGCACCGTGAGGCCGGCTGGGGCGGACGAAGTCTGCCCCAACCCTCGAGGGCCCTGCGCACAAGAAACCTCGCACAAGGGTCCTTATCATAAAATGTTTTGCAGAAAAAGGATAAGGCAGCCACCTGTATCTTAATAGTTTTCGCTGCCCGCCCTAGCTGAAATAAATGTGCCAAAAAACTCAACACCTGCGAGGAGGTGGGGGGAACACCCTCCAAATTAGTGGATGACTGGCGCATAAATGTCAAAAAATCAGTCCAAGCCTTTGTGTAAGATCTAAGAGTAGAAGGAGAAACCGAAGCCGCTACTCCCTGCAAAACTAATTGCTGCCAAGGTTCCAGAGATGATCCAGGAAATATTCCGGACGTATCCGTGCCTCTGGAACCAGAAGTCTGAACCGCTCCATCTGAAAACGGGACAGAGCATCAGCAATTTCGTTAGACACCCCAGGAATAAAACGTGCAGAAAACACTATATTATGACGTAAACAATGCAACACAAAGGCCCGCATTAAGGCAGACACCCTGGGAGAGCGTGATGATAGCTTCGCCAGCACGTTCACCACCGCCTGATTATCGGTCCAGAAGCAGACACGACGGATCCTGAATTCCTCGACCCACAAATGCACAGCCACTGCAATGGGAAAAAACTCGAGAAATGTTAGGTCCCGTGTAATCTCTCCTCCCTGCCACTCAGACGGCCAACGCTCAGCGCACCACCGCCCCTTCCAGTAAAGACCGAAACCCAGGGAACCTGCAGCATCCGAATGCACCTGAAAATCATTTTGTAAATTTAAAGTGTCTTGCCATAACTATGGGGGGGGGGGAGGAAATAACAGACAAGCATCAGCACAGACATCATTTGACACTTCTTGATATAACCCTTGTCAGCGTAAGACTTCCAATGACCCGTATTCACAATCCTGTCTACTGACAGGCCCCCAGTCTGCAGCCTTTTCAGCAGTCCTATTCGAAAGGAATGAGGCATGTTCAGCGGTAAGCAAGCCGCAGGCCGTAATAACTGGTGCACGACGTAAGCACATTGATGCCTGGCTAATGGGAACCCATTTTCATGCACTAGGAGCGGGCCAGCCCCCAGGGAATGAAAAGCCAAATATTCTGTTATCCATAACTGGGCAAGGGCCCTCCTCACTTGTGGCGGGAACCCTGATTGTGGCACTCCTGCCCACTAAGTCTGTTATTGAGTTCCCAATTCTAAAGACAAGCTCCAAAGGATAAAGAAAAGTCCTGAAGCAATAAGCCTCCAGACTCTCAGCCCCATGCTGGCACCAACAACCATTTTCCTAACCCTCAGTGCGAAAATGCAATGGACTACTGAAAGGAATCTCGGCTTGATCTTTAACCAGCAGACAAGTTTTAACTTGTTGCAGATACTACATAGGTAAAATTGACAAACTTCCTGCCTGCTGTCCTATGAGGTTGGAGCCTATTCCAACCTTCCAAGGCCCTGCGCACTATAAACTTTATACAAGGGTCTCTGAAAATTAAGCTTCAGAGTAACAGACATTGCAGTGGACTGAATTCTGATAGTTATAACAGCACGCCCAATCTGCAGCAGGTGGACCAAATACTGCAGGATCTGTTCAGAGGATGGGGGTTAATTCATCTGAATGGCCGAGGACTGCCAGCTTAAGGCTAAGAAATCCATCCAGGCCATCCCATAAGAGCTAAAAGCAGAAGGGGAAATGGAAGCTGCTGCTCTCTGTAAATACTAATTGTTGTCAAAATGCCACAGGTGGTCTGGAAAAGTCTGGCAACAGCTGAGTCTGGAGCCCAGGATCTGAAGCGCTTCATCTGAAAATGGGATAGTGATAGCAACATCATTAGAGGATCCCGTAATTTGGAGAGTAGAAAGCACAATATTGAACCTTAAGCGGCGCAGTTCGAAAGCGTGAGCGGAGGGGCGGAGAATCTGCTGGAGCGTGAGGACTGTTTTGCCAAGGCGCTCACCACTACCTGGTTATCAGACCAAAAGCAGATCCGATGGTCACTGAACTCCTCGGGCCACATGTGAACTGCTAGTACAATGGGGAAAACTCAAGAAAAGTTATGTCACATGATTGCCTCACCACTCCGGGCTTGAGGCCATAGCTTTGCACACCATCGGCCCTTGAAGTAAAACCAAAAGGCAAAAATCCAGCAGCACCAGCATGAACCTGAAAATCCCTGTGCAGGTTCAAGGTATCCTACCCTGGCACACTACTATTGCAACCATTCAGGAATTGCTACCATCGCCTGATATCTGCCTTCACCACACTTGGTAGGCATACACAAAGGTAAGGGGACCTCAGGCCGCAGGCAGCCTGGCCTAGTGGGAAGATTAATTAAGTGACCCAGCAAGATCGGATCTGATGAAGCATCACTTGCTACAGAGGAAGTATTACAAAATAACTTCCTTCAAGGCAGACAGCTTCTCCATAGGCAAGTGGTTTGTTTGAGCAACGATATCCAACTGGATCCCTAAATAAAATGGGAATATGGGCAAAAGGTATTGAGCTATTGCTTGCCAGCTTCCAGCCCCCGCTTGGGCAGGGGCATCTTGTGCTGCCATCGTGATATGTAAATTTACAGGGCCGACGCTGGCCAGAACCCCTAAAGAAGTCCTGACAAAGCTGCCGCCGAGCCAGCTTCCTTTTCCGACACACACTCTGAGCAATGCAACTACACAGTCCGTGCAATGCAAGAAACACACTCTGTGCAATGCAACTACACACTCCGTGCAATGCACACACAAACCCTCCGTGCAATGCAAAAAACACGCTCTGTGCAATGCAACTACACACTCCGTGCAATGCACACACAAACCCTCCATGCAATGCAACTACATACTCCGTTCAATGCAACTACACACTCCCTGCAATGCAAAAAAACAACAACAAAAAACCAAAAACACGCTCTGTGCAATGCAAATACACACTCCGTGCAATGCACACACAAACCCTCCGTGCAATGCAACTATGCACTCCGTTCAATGGAACTACACTCCAAGCAATGCAACTACACCCTCCATGCAATGCACACACACACACTCTGTGCAATGCAACCGCACCTTCCGTACGATGCAACAACACACTCCGTGCAATGCAACAACACACTCAGGGCAATGCAACAATACACTCCGTGCAATGCAAACACACTCTCTGTGCAATGCACACACCCCTGTGCAATGCAACTGCAAATCTCTCACGCAATGCAATGCAATTGCAGCCCGTGCAGCGCCGTGCCCTGCAACGCACAGAGCAAACTGCAACGCGGGCACGTAAAGGTGCTTTCTCCCACTTGCATATTGCAAACGTGGCGCCCGTTACATCCCTCGCAGTGAGGTAAACACCAAAAGGACCTAGGTGTCCATGTAGAGCAATGGGGGAGCATGCAGCCGTCCCATACAGGGACCAATTCCAGGTACCCCTGCTTGCCCTTTTAGAAGGAAGCACCCCTTCAAGAAAACCCAAAGTTCTTTTATCACAAATGGGCAGAACTACCCAGCAACAGAATAGCCTAAAAGGAGCAGTTAGTTTTGTTTTGTTATAACAATGGCTAAGAAGGGGATATGAACCCTGTCTCCCAGGTCCTAGTCTTACACTTTTGCCACTAAGCCACAATGGCTCGTCTCTAAAATGGCATTTGCCACTATCAGGGCAAAACAAACTTAAAGAAAATAAACTTGTTCAGAAATGGCATAGTTCAAGAGCATATACAGAGTGCTCTAATCCTTGGAGGCACAGAGAGCCTCTGGGGCCCTCTGTCTGCCTCAGATATACATTAGGAGCAACTGGGCCTGCAAGCAGATACATTCCTATAGCGAGAATGAGTCACATGTCAGAGACTTAACAATTAACTGCTACCTGTAGCAGACTTAGGCTTGGAAGTTAATGTGCAGGCCGAATAGGCCTCCCTGTTTCTGCTCTTGAGAATCTTAAGTCTCATAGCAATATTAAAGGAAGCCAAATTAGTGCTCCCACCCAAGGCTAGCTTAAAATTTGGCCAACAGCGCCGCACACACTCAAATTAAAGCCAACCTTCGGGGATACTATAAACGAAAGTGATTCCAGCTAAGCTGGAACAGCCCTGACTAGCCCCACAATTTCAACGAGAGAAATGGGGGAAACCTTTTGCAAAAGAAAACCCCTAACGGGGGCTCTTTCCCTATTGGGAAAGGCATGCCACGGATATAGGGAGAATCTTCCCACAGGGCAGGGTAAGGGCTGGGGTGGGAAATCGAACAGGAAAAGGGGGGGGGATTAGATTATTTAAGGGACTAGAGAGGATTAAAAGAAAGGGGAAATAAAGAAATAAAGAATGTAACCAGACAATGAGAAGATTGTCCAAGTGCTCCATGTGATCCGAAAGCAAACGGCCAAGAGGAAGTCCAACCCCTGGCTCCCCATATTTATAGACTCTAACCCCTCCTCTGAATTTGGCAACATACAGAACTCCCCAGCAACCCAATATTAACCCTTTAGCAGGCTCGGGTTTTTCCTCAAATCTGCCTAGTCATGGCAAGGTGGCATGTTTCCCCAACCGCAACCCGTGCTCTCTGGTTAGGGAGAACACGCTTTGTGAAATTTTAGAATATGATGGCGAAAGACTGAAGCTACAAAGTTTTGAGAAGCTAAAGCATAAAGTTCGAGATTGGTTACACTACCGTCAGATAAATGAGATGTTTAAGCAGGACAGGAAACTTGGTTTTCAGAAGGAGAGGTCAAAGTTAGAAACAGAATTGTTAGAATCCAATACTAAAAACTTATCTAAAATGTATAATTTGCTGCTGAAATGGAATACACAGGATGAAACAGTGAAATCAGCTATGATTAAATGGGCACAGGATATTGGTCATGACATTATGTTTGACGACTGGGAACAGTTATGGACCACCGGTGTTAAATTCACGGCATGTAATGCCCTGAAAGAGAATATAATGAAAATGATCTATAGGTGGTACATGACCCCAGTCAAACTTGCAAAGATTTACCATCTGCCCAACAACAAATGTTGGAAATGTAATGAGGCAGAAGGTACCTTTTACCATCTTTGGTGGACCTGCCCAAAGATTAAGGCCTACTGGGAAATGATCTATAATGAAATTAAGAAAGTCCTTAAGTGGACATTTGTAAAGAAATCGGAGGCTTTTCTCTTGGGCATGGTCGGCCAATTGGTATCAAAGAAGGATAAGACATTCTTTATGTATGCAACCACGGCAGCAAGAATCCTATTGGCAAAGTATTGGAAGATGCAAGAATTACCTACTCTGGAAGAATGGCAATCGAAGGTGATGGAATATATGGGACTGGCAGAGATGACCGGCAGAATCCGTGACCAGAGGAAAGAGACAGTGGAAGAGGACTGGGGGAAATTTAAAACATATCTAAAAAATTACTGTAAAATTGTGGACTGATAAGATGTTAAGGGGTAGGAAACAAAGAACTACAGCTGTAAATCTTAAACTTCAAGGAAATTTAAAAGGGACTTAACTAAAGACTGATTGATGAGTTGCTCGGAAAATGGTAAAACAAGGATGTGGCGAAGGGAAGGCATGGGGAAGTCAATTTTTGTTGTTTGTTTTTGATGTTTGTGTTTGTCTTGTGTGAGAAAATCCTAAACGTAGATAAACGGACTGAGACCTTTTGCTTGGTTAACCAAGTATATTTATTGGATCGCTTTTGCAAAAGCGGGCTCCCATCACATCTCCGTGTGACCGAAGAGCCCCGTTCAAGCAGTGCATGAAGGTTTTAAGCCCTAACTGCCGCCCCTCCTTCGGAGGCTTGGTGTGATGGGACGATGAGCTGCTTGTGCGTAAAATGCAAGTCCCTCAGAGTTTGATCAGGTTTTCAAACCTCTGCCTGTGACGGAGCCCCTCCAGCATGGCTGCGTCAATCACTAGTAGAATCCGAAAGTGGCTGCTTTCGGAAACGTTTCCAACATAAAAGCTCCTTAACGGAAACACGTCGTCTGGCCTCTCGGCGTGACAGTTTCCGTCGAGGTGTGGGTGTCCCTATAGGAGGTCCTGAGACCTCCCCACTGGTTTCGCTTGAAGCGTCTCTGAGCCATCCCTCCGACTCACTTTCCCTTGGAGTTCTTGCTCGCCCTCTACTGGTTCCCTCTTCCGCTGCTACTGCTCTCTCAACCTCAGGGAGCCTTTGCACCTGCGGCGCTTTAGATGTCAGTTCCCTGACATCCACCTCCCCTCCAGGGCCCCCTTCACCCCCTCCCGTCTCCTCTCCTACTGGCGGTGAGGAGGTAAAACCCCTGAAAGAACCTCCCTCATCTTCCGACGTCGCGAACACTTCCTTCCACTTGTTGCTGTTCCTACTCTCTAGGTACTCTTCGTCATCAGAGTCCACTCCATCTTCCAACTCCGACTCCGCGAACCCTTCCATTTCCTCTTCCTCATCGGTGGTGCCGAAATACTCCCTCCTAAACCTTGCTATAGGCTGAGGTTTACTCGGGAACCTTTGGTGGAACGTTTCTGTTAAAACCTCGTCATTGACTTCCTCTGCACTTACCCAGGTGTTTTCTGACTCCGGTTCCCCTTCCCACGCCACCAAATACTCCACCTGATTACCCTTCCACCTGGAATCGAGGATTTCCGCTACATGGTTGCGGCGTTCCCTCTCTTCCAAGGCTGGTCCCCTGACGTGCTCCCCTTCACGTCCCCCCCTGTATGGTGACAGTAACGACCTGTGGAACACTGGGTGCAATTTCATGTGGTTGGGTAATCGGAGTTTGAAAGCTACCGGGTTGACCTGCTGAATCACCTCAAAGGGTCCCAATCTTCTGGGCCTCAGTTTCTTACAACCCCCTTTGAACGGCAACCCTTGGGTTGACAACCACACTTGATCCCCCACCCTTATGGTTTCACCTTCCCTTCTGTTCTTGTCTGCCTGCTTCTTATATTGTGCCTTGGCCCTTTCTAAGTTGAGCTGGAGCTGCTGATGGATGGCTTCCATCTCTTCTACAAAATGTTCAGCCGCTGGAACGCTCCATCTCTCCCCTCCTTCCCCTGGAAATGCCCTGGGGTGACACCCGTAATTAGCCAAAAAGGGACTCATCCCTGTGGACACATTCTCCGCATTATTGTAGGCAAATTCTGCCAACGCCAACTTTTCGACCCAATCGTTCTCTCTGTCATTGACATAACACCTAAGATATTGTTGAAGAATGCCATTTGCCCTTTCCGCCTGCCCGTTGGTTTCAGGGTGCCGGGCAGTTGAAAAATTAACTTCCACGTGTAGCAAGCTCATGAGCTTCCTCCAGAACCTGGAAGTAAATTGTTTGCCTCGATCTGAGATCACCCTCGAGGGAGCCCCGTGCAACCTAAAGATATGTTCCACAAACAACTTCGCCGTTTCTTCCGCTGTGACTGCATGTGAGCATGCTACAAAATGGCACATCTTAGTTAACAGGTCTACTACTACCATGATGGCTGTTTTCCCCTTGGACCTTGGCAGATCCGTCATAAAATCTATTGATATCGCTTCCCAAGGCCGTTCTGGTGTGGGTAAAGGTTCTAATAACCCTGCCGGCGCCCTTCTTTCCCCTTTGGCTCGCTGACATTGGTCACACCCTCTTACATACTCCCTTACATCTTCCCTCACCTTAGGCCACCAAAATTCCCTGGTAACCAACCACATGGTTTTGTGTTGCCCAAAATGTCCCGCCGTGGGGCTATCATGCAACTGCTTGAGTACTCTCCCCCTCAATTCACCTTCGGGTATATACAGTGCCCCTTTGTAATACAATGCCCCATTTCTTTCCTCAAAACCTCCGGGGCTCTCGCCCTCCCCCCTGAGACCTCTGAGCTTATCCTGGGCATATTCATCATTTTCCGTTTCCTCCACCAGTTCCCGTTGCCCCACCAGCGCCGCCCCACACACCCAGCGGTCCTCCGGGATGACATGTCTCTCTTCGATCACCTCCTCCCCTTCCCAATATTCTGGTTTGCGTGAGAGCGCATCCGCCCTGACGTTTTCTGGGCCTGGCACATAACAAATCTCAAAGTTAAATTTGGAGAATTCCTGTGCCCATCTCACTTGTCGTTGGTTGAGCACTCGAGCTGTTCTCCAATACTCTAAATTTTTGTGGTCGGTGCACACTTGCACCTTGTGTTGTGCCCCAATTAATAAATGTCTCCACCTCCGGAATGCTTCGTGAATGGCAAGTAGTTCCCTGTCATACACCGTGTAATTCCTCTCGGACTTATTCAGTTTCCGCGAGAAGAATGCACACGGTCTCCACTCCGACGCACTCCTCCCCGGTTGAAGAAGGACCGCCCCTATAGCCCGGTCGGATGCATCTGTTTCCACTCTCATGGGTTTTTGTAAATCCACATGCAGAAGTTGTTCTTCCGAGGTGAAAGCCCTTTTCAGTTCTTCAAAGGCTCGATCCGCCTCCACCGTCCAAACAAATTTCTTCTTGCTGCTGAGGCAGTCGGTGATGGGCGCCGTCAAGTGGGCAAAGTTCTTGATGAACTTCCGATAAAAGTTCCCAAACCCCAAGAATCTTTGCACGTCCTTCTTGGTCTTCGGTGTCTTCCATTCCAGTACCGCTTGAACCTTGCCTGGATCCATGGCCAATCCCTTGTCTGACAAGCGGTACCCCAGGAATTCCACCTCCTTGGTATGAAACTGGCACTTCTCCAGTTTCACCCACAGCTGGTTGGCTTGCAGCCTGCCCAACACTTCTCGAACGTCCCTCACATGCTGTTCCTCATCTTCCGAATACACCAACACGTCGTCTAAAAAGGCCACACAGTTCTTGTAGAGCAAAGGTCCCAGAACGTGGTTTATAAAAGCTTGAAAACAGGCGGAGCCCCCTTGTAGACCGAAGGGCATAACGAGGTATTCAAAGGCTCCCAAAGGGGTAAACATGGTGGTCTTCCATTCATCTCCCTTCCTTATGCGTATCAGATTGTACGCCCCCCGCAGGTCCAGTTTTGTAAAAATCTTTCCCTTCCTTACTCTGGTCAAAATGTCGTCAATTCGGGGCATAGGGAAAGCCAGGGGCTCCGACACTGCATTGAGGGCCCTAAAGTCACACACCAGTCTCGGTTTGTCTGTGTTCTTTTTGTCCACAAAAAACACTGGGCTGCCCCCCACCGCTCGGGACTCTCTGATGAAACCTCGCTTCAAGTTTTTGTCAATGAACTCCCTCAGCTCCTGCATCTCCCTGTCTGACATGGCGTACAGCTTGCCTACTGGGAGTTGGGCCCCTGGGAGTAGGTTGATTTGACAGTCAAAGGGTCTATGCGGTGGCAGTTTGTCTGCTTCCCTTTCGCTGAATACGTTGCTCAGATCTGCGTATTGCGGGGGCACCTTCCCTTTGCCCATCACTTCCATCCCCGCTAGGGTGACTCTGTCTCCTCCCGAGACCTTCCCCTCCTTGCAGTGTTCTAGGCAATGCGCTGACCCAAAGGAGACCACCCTCTGATGCCAGCCCACTAGCGGATCGTGTAGCGCCAGCCAGCTCATCCCCAAAATGATGGGCGCTCCTCCCAGGATGGCCACATTAAACGCTATCTGTTCGGTGTGCCTTGCCACTCTCATTATCATCGGGACAGTCTGTTGGCTAACTTCTCCCCCCAACAGCTCTCTGCCGTCAATCGTAGTCACCTGCAAGGGGTTACTTAAAGGGATGGTCTGTATCTGGTGCTCAGCTGCAAACTCCTTACTCATGAAATTACAGGAGCTGCCTGAATCCAAAAGCGCCTTGACCTTTAGTGGGTGTCCGTTTGGCAGTTCTAGTAACACCTCTATCACTAAAGCAGGTCTGGGAGGTTCTGGCATGGGCACTTTCATTGCTCTTTGGCCTGGCTGCTGTGCCCCGACGGTGGCAGCCAGGCGTTGGCTTTTACTTGCTCCTTGCTTTCCTCTTCCTTTCCCCCAACAGCTCCTGCCATCCCTTGCCATTCCTTTCTTTGTGGGCAGACTCTGGCAAAGTGCCCTGGCTGTTGGCAGAGATAACATCTCTTGGCGCTCTTTCCCTCCTTCTTCCGCCCTTCACTGGGATTTGAAACTGCGCGCGCCCGCGCTGTTCCAACTTCCATCGGCTCTGCCGGCGGGAAAGATGGCTCTGGAATGTCTGGAATGCGGAACTCCCTCCAACGGTCTCCTTTCCCTTCCCGCCTTTCCAAAGCCCTCGCCTCCTGGCGCGCTCCTATGGCCAGCGCAGATTTGGTTAATTGGTCCATAGACTCCGCCCTGGGCCCCCGGGAAAGCTCATCTTTGACGGTTGAAGAAAGCCCCTCTTCGAAAAGCATTTGGATGGGCTCCGCCGATAGGTCCCACCCCAATTTATGAATCAGCATAGTAAATTCAGTCCAGTACTCACGGACAGATCTGCTTCCTTGCTGGCAAGCCATTAACTGCCTTCGCACCACCCCCTGCTCAATATCGCTGGAAAACATCAGGTCCATGGCACGAAAAAACTTCCTCGTGTCCTTTAAGATCTCATTATTCGCTGCCATCAGGGGTCTAACCCAATCTTTCGCCCCGGATTCGAGATGGCCAATCACATACGCCACTCGCGATTCCTCGTCGGGGAAGTCATCAAACTGCAAGTTTAGAGCGTATTGCATCTCTGTTCTAAAGGCATGATAGTTCCTGGGATCCCCCCCGAATTTCTGCACCAATCCTGGTACCTTTCTGGCGAGCGGGGTGGTTTTCTCCTTTCCCTTTTCTGCATCCTGAGCCCTCCTCTCCTCAAGCCTCGCCGTTTGCAGCGCCAACTGGATCTCCAACGCTCTGTACCTTTCTTCCAGGCTTGGACCCCCTCCAGCTGCTCCTGCACCCCCGGTTCCGGCTGGGTTGCTCATGATGCTTCTCTCTGCACAAGCTGGCTTTCGGTGACTTTCGGATTGCTGTGATGGGACGATGAGCTGCTTGTGCGTAAAATGCAAGTCCCTCAGAGTTTGATCAGGTTTTCAAACCTCTGCCTGTGACGGAGCCCCTCCAGCATGGCTGCGTCAATCACTAGTAGAATCCGAAAGTGGCTGCTTTCGGAAACGTTTCCAACATAAAAGCTCCTTAACGGAAACACGTCGTCTGGCCTCTCGGCGTGACAGTTTCCGTCGAGGTGTGGGTGTCCCTATAGGAGGTCCTGAGACCTCCCCACTGGTTTCGCTTGAAGCGTCTCTGAGCCATCCCTCCGACTCACTTTCCCTTGGAGTTCTTGCTCGCCCTCTACTGGTTCCCTCTTCCGCTGCTACTGCTCTCTCAACCTCAGGGAGCCTTTGCACCTGCGGCGCTTTAGATGTCAGTTCCCTGACACTTGGCTTACAATCTTCCTGTTACAAAATAACACATTTCTAATACAACGTATACTATCCATTTAACTTATTGCCTTTTTAGGGATCGCAAGGTCTTAAACTTGTTTCCTTCCTCTTTTCCGCTGGAGGAACACGTGCTTGTTGCACAACCACTTCAGGTTCTGAAATTTTCCACTGCCAGCTTTTACGTGGCATATTCATTCTCTTTATGATGTTCGGGGCAAGCCCTATTCTCACATCTTGTATTGTCATTAATATGTGTAAAAACTAATAAAAATATTTAAAAAAAAAAAGAAAGAACACAGTAGGGATCTGAGAGAAGCTGGTGAAGAGGTGGGTTTCTTTTTTCTCTTCTTTTGTCTGCTTGCTTACTTTTGCAAGCTTGGTTGTGCTACAATGCCCTTCCTTGTTCAAAAGCTGGCATGAAGTCTCCTCCGTGGTGGGATGGAGGTCTCAGCCAATGGGAAGGGGGAAATGACTGTACAGTTTCAGACTCAGCAGAAGCTGGACTTTAAGCAACGTGCAAGTAGCCTGTTGGAAAGTGGTTGGAAAAAAACCCTGACTGTACTAGAGAAAAGTGCAGCAAGCCTGTACCTGTGCCTGTGTGCCTTAAAATCAATGCATTTAGGATTCCGTGCGGAAGGCCCCCCCCCTTGAGCCCCCACGGAGGCTCCTGCTCCCTCCTCAGTCTTTTCTAGACCAGCTCCCCTCACTCAGAGCCCAGGGCTAGACTTCCTCCTCCTCTTAGCTCTGAAATGGATGTGCCAAGGAAGGTTTGCTTGCATCCCCACCCTTTGGACCTTGTAGGGCTTTATGGGGGTGAGTTGGGCAGGAAAAGAGATCTGAGCCAATTCACCCTCAAATAAAGAGCTACTTATCCAAAGGGAGTTGACAGCCAGAATTATATCTGGCTTTATACGCCATGCTGTTATCTCTCATCAACCAGCCTTTGATGACAGGCAAATCAATACGCCATGATTACCCCTCCCCCGCTGCATTTTAAATTCCCAGTGTGAGTGGGGTTAATGGATTACACAATTGGAAAAGGATTGCGTTCACAGTGGTGAGATTGCTATATGCACAAAGGTGGAAGGATACAGCCTTACCCACTATAAAAGAATGGCTGATAAAACTATTGGACTTGGCTGAGATGGCAAAGTTAACGTGTTTAATTAGAAAAAAGTAATTACTGATATTTCTTAAGGATTGGAAAGTTCTTATGGACTTTTGTGTGAAAGAGAAAATGAACTTGTAATACCTGGATTTGAAGATTGAAAAACTGGTTTACAAAAATATAATGGTTGGATTTAATGAGTGAATACTCTATTTGGCTGCAGGACAGAGAGCTGGAAGTTGTTTTAACTTTCTTCATCTTCAATCTTCCCCCACCCACCCACCCACCCACCCCTCTCCTCTTTGGCTTTCTCCTTAGGTTTTTCTTTTCTTTTCTTCTGTCTGCCCTTTTTCTTTTTTATATTAAGTAGCTGTTTTAATTCAGCATATTATAAAATATGCTTTATGATGGGTATTTCTGTATATCTTTGAATAAGTATCAATAAATGACTATAAAAAGGGCAAAAAAGAGAGAATTTATAACACAGAAATTTGTGAAGAAATTATGGTACAATCTATCATGACCCAGAGATGTCTCATTATTATATAACCTCTGAGACTATTCTGCTGTTTACATCTAATCTTCTGTTTTATTATTTTCTATATGGAAATACTCAATAATATGTACAAAATGTGCATAAAATGAAGACACCCTACCAAGTAATTGTGCGTAGTTCAGCTACCTCTTTTCAGTTTAAGCTTGAAGTAATATCTTTCTTTAAACTCCTACTAGAATTGCTTGTATTTTCTCTCCTTATTTTCTTTGTCTTAATCTGGCACATATGAAAGGTTATTTTCTGTGGCACTCACACTTGCTAAAACTTAATAGGAAAAATCTTTGTAAGCAGCACCATGGTATCAGTCACAGATGCAAGCAGTAATTTTGTGCCCAAAAGCAGTCTGATACCCTTTTTTGGAAGAGATGCCCTGCTGATAAGGAAATTGGAAAGCCTCAACACATGGGGGATAGGGGAGCTGAAAATAAGGCTGCTATTTCATATCTGGCAACCAATGCACCCCTTTGGTTTCCAGTGGTACATGGGTAAAGGTAAAGGGACCCCCGACCATTAGGTCGTGACTGACTCTGGAGTTGCGGCGCTTATCTCGCTTTATTGGCCGAGGGAGCTGGCGTACAGCTTCCAGGTCATGTAGCCAGCATGACTAAGCAGCTTCTGGCGAACCAGAGCAGTGCACGGAAATGCCGTTTACCTTCCCGCCAGAGCGGTACTTATTTATCTACTTGCACTTTGACGTGCTTTCGAACTGCTAGGTTGGTAGGAGCAGGGACTGAGCAACGGGAGCTCACCCAGTCGCGGGGATTTGAACCGCCAACCTTCTGATCAGCAAGTCCTAGGCTCTGTGGTTTAACCCACAGTGCCACCCGCGTCAGTACATGGGTAGATGACTCTAAAAAGCCTGGGACACAAATTTTCTCCTCTAAGTTGAATATTATTGTATTTGAAATTTGTTTGTTTCTCATTCTTGTACTGATGTGTTAAAATTACAGTTATGCCTGATGGGTGCCCTTATCATTGATTAAAGGTGGGGAGTGGGGATGGCGTTTTTATGGTCATATTTTGCGGGCCGGGGTGTCATACTGATGGAGGTTTAGTTTGGTCAGAATAATGTATAGACTTCCAGGGTTAATGCTAAAGACATGACTTCTAGTAAGTGAGCCACCATACCCACTAGAGGACCATGAAAATTTGTGTCCTGGGCTTTTAGACTCATCTACCCACGTACTATCAAACCAAAGTCGTTTATTGGTTGCCAGCTCTCTTCCCCACTAATATGGACAGGTAAAAAACTAGCAAGACCTAAGCTTGCTACTGTATGAAACTCTTTTAACATATTAGTACTTAGATTAGGTGAAGCTTCTGGCAGTAAATTTCATTAATCAGATTTCTGATTATTTTATTTTTTTATTTATTCAATTTATATACCATCACAATATCTTGAAAAATTCTATTAGGAACATTGTTTCATTCTGAAAAATATATTACTTATTAAGAAAGGGTTTTTTCCTACCTTCACAAAGCATGAATACACCAATTAGACAAATAGAGACCTCACAAAATTAAAGTTTGGTTGAGTACAATGGCACATGGTTTAACTCTACAGTACTATATAAAAATGACCAAATGCCTGGATGATTGAAAGAATACCCAACCAATAGGCAAAGAGACAGACTTTTGTGGGACTTGGGACCTCACTCTCTTTCTTCTGCTCCCCACACCCAACAAACAGCCAAGACACTTCATCTGTTTCCCTGGCCCCACACGGCTAAAAAGTAACTGGATGATTGAAAGAATACCCAACCAATAGGCAAAGAGACAGTCTTTACAGTAGGGATCTGAGAGAAGCTGGTGAAGAGGTGGGTTTCTTTTTTCTCTTCTTTTGTCTGCTTGCTTACTTTTGCAAGCTTGGTTGTGCTACAATGCCCTTCCTTGTTCAAAAGCTGGCATGGATGGTGGTGGGCAAGGAGTCTCCTCCGTGGTGGGATGGAGGTCTCAGCCCCCCCATTAAAACATATACCCCAATGTACAATGATACATTGTCACTAACAAGAACTTCAAAGGCATGTTAACTTCCAGTAATTCAGAGTGGCCGTGGGGTGAAGCATGTGCAAGGAGCAAAGGTGATGAAAGGTGTTTCGTTTCAGGTAAAGGACAAGCCAGGACTCAAGATGCATCTACATTTTGACAGAAGGAAGGAATCAAAACAAAACAGCCAAAGGGTGTGTAGTGATCTCAGGATTAAAACTAGAAGACCCACCACAAGCCACATAATTATCTGTCGCCTCAGAAAGGGACAAATAACCTTTTAAAATACCAGCAAAATATACTTTCGCAGCTAAAGCTTTTGTGTTCCCTCCCATGTGAATGTTCAGAAGGTACGCTGCCACTGGGTTCACTCATATGGAGGAGGAACCATTTGCGGCAACTGGCAACTCCCCTGTGACTGCACAATTATGGATTTTCTTTTCCAAGTTGCTGTAGGTGGGAACCAGCCTTATAGAAAAATGTGCAATGGGCTATAAAACTTAATTCATTTTTTCAACCGACAGGTCAGGAGGTGGTCATACCCCAACCACTGGTGGGTTGCACCTCTGACACACTTCTTTCAGAGCTGTGTAAAAGATGCTTTGGTGTGCCTGGCCTTTTCGACAAGTATCAACTGCAAAAATTACTTGTCCTAAACAAGTGTTGCAAACAGGAGTGCTGCTCTCTTTTGCAGCTGGTCACCCTAAAACAGGATTGGGGCACCTGCAGCCTTCAGGTGTCCCTGGATTCCAACTTCCATTGGCTCTGGATGATGGGAGGTTTAGATGAGAGGTACATCTAAGGGTCACCCCACCCTAAAGAGAATGAGAAAAGCTGGAATAAAATGTGGTAATGTTTGTGGTAAAGGCAGGTCCAGAATCTGAAAAAGTTGGTGCTTAGTCTAGCTGTTCCTAGTCTAGTGCACCTCTATATTCAGGTATATAAAAACAGAGGTATTTAAAACTGACTGAAATCTATGCTTTCTCTTCTGATTTAAGGCTTTTAAACCTCATCATTCCTGCTTAATGGACATTATTTCCCAGGAGTGCAAAACACAATAAGACCTGCCCAAAGGTTTATTCAGAGAAAGGAGAATAGTGCATTAAATCAAGCTTATAAGAAATCACATACAACTGTGGCATGATGACAACAATGACAAAACCTTTCTGTTGGACGACTGGTGAGTCACCACATAGGAAGTATGTGGGTTCAGGGAACAGCTGTAGGTGGCTGACCATGGACTGGGGCTCCTATACTGCCAACCACCTGCCCTTGTGGTAGATGTGAAAAAGGAAAGGAGATCACAGAGCAGCTGTACAAAAGGAAGCAGCCAAAGGACAGGAAAAAAAACATATAGAGTGAGTTCTTGAGTTCTTGAGTATGACAAGCTGCAGGAAAGCTTGTTTCAGAAAATAACTTCATAACCAGAGTTTATATAAGGATTTTCAAAGATGCCATTTTGTGCTATGTTTCTTTACTCAGTGATGTGCTTTAGTAGAGAAATAACAATGCCAGTTCAGTGCTCCTGAAGCTCCCATAAAATATGTTACTATCTTCTGTTTTATTTCCTCCTTTCAGACAGCAGCCAAGAAGTATGTTGCAGTGACAGCATCTTTGACAAACCCTGCTCTTTGTTCTCCCTTTTGTTCCTCCTCCTCTGAATACTGTGGGGCAAAGATTTCTGAAGCACATTGATATTTGCCTCACATAAATAAAATATTTCAGCAAAATGGATACAGTATACAGAGGGCAGGACAGTGTCTTTAGATTTGGCCTTGGAAAAAACCTTAAATACATTCTGATGGAGAGCTCTTTATTCTTAATACAAAAGAGCATCATGAAAGCTCTTGCCAGAAGGCTTAAGAGGTCACCAGACCACTGGCTGAAGTAAAGCAACCTCCCACATTTAATAGGATGAATGTGCAACGATGGATGCAACTGGGTATTATAGGTAGCGCTTCTTGGATTTGGTCACTTGAGCGTGAAACAGCTGTGATGGATAAATCAGGCCCAGCTCAATCCCTTTCAGTTTCCTGTTTAGAATCAATTTTAGTTTACTACAATGTCTGAATCTGCAAGCTTTGGCTAATAATTACCTTCCAGATAAAAAAAAAAAAATTGAAGGCTAAGTATCATACTAACCATAGTATGCCAGTTCTGATTTACTGGCTAAAAGTTGTTCACATCACACAGGAAACTGAAAGGGAAGCCTGCATTCAGGAAATGGGGAAGGGAGGGGAAGGGAAGGAGGGAGCCTGCAAGCCTGTGAACTGTTTTCCATCATCAGAATTATGATGAATGGAGCCACCGATTTGTGGCACTGCCTACACTACCCATTTTGATAAGAGCCCAACTAACCCAGAATCCAAGTGGGAATGGGTGGGGTTTGGCATGGGTTTCAATGATACCTGACATATTTTACGGTCTTTCTCACTGTGCACTTTAAACTAGGGTAGGCAAATCTATACAGCTTATGTGTCATATCAAGAGTCTGTCCTCCTCAGCCAAGTCCAGCCTTCTGATACAGCCTCACCTGAGGCTACTCAGGCCTCCTAGATTTCTTTGGTTCCATCCTCCATATTAAGGAAACAGGAACAGCAACTGTTAGGCTGGCCAATAGCTTCAGTTAGGATCCAGCTTCTCCCAGAACTTCCCCTATCACTGGTCACACTACCTGGGTGCATCTGAGTTGTAGGAAGCGGCTTCAGTTTGTATGCTGAAAAGTAGGTTAAACTATAAATTAATTAATCAAATAAATACAAACCTATAGATATTTTTTTTTAAAAAATTGTCCAGTAGTACCTTAAGGTAAAGGTAAAGGGACCCCTGACCATTAGGTCCAGTCGTGGCTGACTCTGGGGTTGCGGCGCTCATCTCGCTTTATTGACCGAGGGAGCCAGCATACAGCTTCCGGGTCGTGTGGCCAGCATGACGAAGCCGCTTCTGGTGAACCAGAGCAGTGCATGGATACACTGTTTACCTTCCTGCCAGAGCCAAGGGCTTGCCAATCAGAAGGTCGGCGGTTCGAATCCCCATGACGGGGTGAGCTCCTGTTGCTCGGTCCCTGCTCCTGCCAACCAAGAAGTTCGAAAGCACGTCAAAGTGCAAGTAGATAAATAGGTACCGCTCTGGCGAGAAGGTAAATGGCATTTCCGTGCACTGCTCTGGTTCACCAGAAGCGGCTTCGTCATGCTGGCCACATGACCCGGAAGCTGTTCCCTTGGCCAATAAAGCGAGATGAGCGCTGCAACCCTAGAGTCGGTCACGACTGGACCTAATGGTCAGGGGTCCCTTTACCTTTACCTTAATTTTAATTCAGTGTTCTGTAGGAAAAATTTCTAGGGAGATACTAATTCATTTGAGCTGTTTAAAGGCCAGTGGATGACAAGAAAACTTAAGCTGTTGTTTGTGAAGGTTGATTGGGGACTAGCAATTTGGACAGTGCTGCAACAAATGAATTAGTAAGAAACCACAGGTATTAACACTGTCAACCATGAAAATGTGATTAGGAGGGGTAAACTGATGTTAACGATGCAATCACCACACCATGCTGGTAGGGGACTATAAACTGGCTAAACATACTATGAGATTTATCCTAGAGGATGTGACATTTAATAATGAAGAGATAATAAATTAATAATACCAAGTGTCCTACAGTGTCTTCCTCAGATCTCTTCATGAACATTAATTAATTCCCTCGTTAAGCAGTTAGGCAGATAAATGCTCAGCAAGCATCCTATTATTATTATTTAAAAAACAAAAAATACCCACACCAATAAAAACCAAGAATTATTAGCATATTTTATGGAAGATAAAGAAAATAGACTGCAGAGAGGTTAGAAATCTGGGTTGACTGTGATAGAGGCAGTTTTGATGGGTGAGACTCAAATTAAGAGTGATTTAAGATATGAAGTGTAGACTGAGGGATAGTGGACACAATCTAAGTCTTGTACTTTGATTGGGGAGGCACAATTACTCTCCAGCCAGATAAGCCTACACACTTGTAGCATAATGTGATATGGGTACTAAAAGTGCTGTACCACATTTCCTCTGGTTTCAATTTTCAGGTAGAAATTAGAAATATTAATGGGGTAGAAATTCTACCCTGGATATAAGGTTGCCTGTTATGTTCTCTTTGGTGGTCTAGCTGCAGATTTTTTAAAAGATGCTATTCTTTTGGGGCAGCTGTCCAAAGAGGGCTCACTCATCATCCTGGGTTCATCATTATCTTGGGGAAAAGTGGCAAGTGGGGCTGTTGTCATTCAATGTCTTTATAAATGACTTGGATGAAATGGCTGGCCAATGCCACAGAAGACAGAAATAGAATTCAAGTTATTGGAGAATTGGACCAAAGCTAACAAAATAATTCCCATAAGGATACATGTAAGGTTCTGCACTCAGGCAGGAAGCTTAACATGAGTCCACTGCAAGAAAACTAATGCCAGGCTGCACCGACAGAAGTCAAGTGTCCCGACCAAGGGAAGTAATAGTCCCCCTCTATTCCTGTTCTGTTTTGGGCACCACAATTTCAAAGGGATATCGACCAGCTGGAACATGTGCAGAGGAGGCCAGCCGAGGGCGGGTCTGCACTCATGGTTTATAACATTAAGGGAGGGCTAAGGTATGATTTTCATCACATAACATTTTTTGTTTAGTAGTTTAGTCATGTCCAACTCTTCGTGACCCCATGGACCAGAGCACGCCAGGCCCTCCTGTCTTCCACTGCCTCCCGCAGTTTGGTCAGACTCATGTTGGTAGCTTCAAGAACACTTTCCAACCATCTCATCCTCTGTTGTCCCCTTCTCCTTGTGCCCTCAATCATCCCAACATCAGGGTCTTTCCCAGAGAGCCTTCTCTTCTCATGAGGTGGCCAAAGTATTGGAGTCTCAGCTTCACGATCTGTCCTTCCAGGGAGCACTCCGGGCTGTTTTCCTTCAGAATGGATAGGTCTGATCTTCTTGCGCTCCATGGGACTCTCAAGAGTCTCTTCCAGCACCATAATTCAAAAGCATCAATTCTTCAGCGATCAGCCTTCTTTATGGTCAAGCTTTCACTTCCATACATCACAGCAAGGTGATGCAACATTAATACTGCATTATTAAGACGTGACACCTGAGAGAGCTGCAAAGCAACCCTTAACCTGCAATAGGGTAACTGTGTTGTTAAAGGTAAGGAACATTTTTAATTTACCAGTATGCCCTGCGATGTTTTAGAATGAGTTATCTAATATTGTTCTAATAATGTTTAAAAGGTCAGTGTAGATCCAGTGTAGATCACCCAAGATGATCAAGGGTCTAGAAACCAGACCTTATAAGGAGCGGTGAGGGAAATGGGTATGTTTAGTATAGTAAAGAGGAGACTAAGAGGAGATATCTAAGCTATCTTGAAATATGGAAGATGGCTTCAAGTTACAAGAAAGGAGATTCCAGCTAAACACCAGGATGAACTTTCTGATGGTAAGGGCTGTTCAACAATAGAGTAGACTCCTTTGGAAGATGGTGGACTCTCCTTCCTTGGAGATTTTCAAGCAGAGGTTGGATGACCACATGTTATGTATACTTTAGTTGAGATCCCTGCATTTGTAAGCTTTTGCAGCCACACTGGTTTCTTTAGATGCTTCCCACTTTTTTCTTGTTGGAATTGTCAGCATTTGTGCCTTCAGTATTTCACCTTTTAAGAAACTGCCAACCAACTTAAGCTCCCTTCTCTTTGAGTATTTCTGACCATGGGATCTTTTCCCGTAGTTCCTTGAGGTTTTATAAATTGGTCTTCTTAAAGCCCAGAGTTCCCTTGGCTCTGTATCATGAAACCCAGGGCATAGTCACTTCACCCCAAGTTTCCCAGTGCTTCAACTTTATTGATCAGTTCCTCCCTGTTGGTGAGGACCAGGTCCAAGATACATGATTCCCTTGTTGCTTTTTCCACCTTCTGGGAAATGAAATTGTACAGCGGAAAGGAACAGCCAAGCATACTAGGACTCAATTTCTTGACTTTAAGAAAGCCGACTTCATAAAACTTAGGGAAGTGCTGAATGAGATCCCATGGACAGTAATACAAAAAGGAAAAGGAGTTCATGATGGCTGGGAGTTTGTTAAGAGGGAGATAGTAAAAGCACAACTTCAGGCAATACCAATGAGACGGTAACATGGAAGTTGCCTAAAGAAGCCAGGGTGGCTATCTAAAGAACTTTTAACTGAGTTAAGATTAAAAAAGGATGTGTACAAAAAATGGAAAAGGGGGGAAACCACCAAAGAGGAATTCAAACAAATAGCCAGCACGTGTAGACACAAAGTCAGAAAAGCTAAAGCACAGAATGAACTCAGGCTTGCTAGAGAGGTTAAAAGCAACAAAAAAGGCTTTTATGGGTATGTTCGTAGCAAAAGGAAGAACAAAGATATAGTGGGGTCACTCAGAGGAGAAGATGGTGAAATGCAAACTGGGGACACAGAAAGGGCTGAACTCCTCAATGCCTTCTTTGCCTCAGTCTTCTCCGATAAAGAAAACAATGCCCGACTTGAAGAATTTGGAGCAAATGATTCAGCAGAGGAAAAACAGCACAGAATAACTAAGGAGATAGTACAAGAATACTTGGCTAGTTTAGATGTATTCAAGTCTCCAGGGCCAGATGAACTGCATCCAAGAGTATTAAAAGAACTGGCAGATGTGATCTCAGAACCACTGGCAGTCATCTTTGAGAATTCCTGGAGAACAGGCGAAGTCCCGGCAGACTGGAGGAGGGCAAATGTTGTCCCTATTTTCAAAAAGGGGAAAAGAGAGGACCCAAATAATTACCGCCCAGTCAGTCTGACATCAATACCAGGGAAGATTCTGGAGCAGATCATTAAGCAAACAGTCTATGAGCACCTAGAAAGGAATGCTGTGATCACCAATAGTCAGCATGGATTTCTGAAAAATAAGTCACGTCAGACTAACCTGATCTCATTTTTTGACAGAATTACAAGCCTGGTAGATGAAGGGAACGCAGTGGATGTAGCCTACCTTGATTTCAGCAAGGTGCCCCATGATATTCTTGTAAAGAAGCTGGTAAAATGCGGTCTTGACTATGCTACCACTCAGTGGATTTGTAACTGGCTGACTGACCGAGCCCAAAGGGTGCTCATCAATGGTTCCTCTTCATCCTGGAGAAGAGTGACTAGTGGGGTGCCACAGGGTTCTGTCTTGAGCCTGGTCTTATTCAACATCTTTATCAACGACTTGGATGATGGACTCAAGGGCATCCTGATCAAATTTGCAGATGACACCAAACTGGGAGGGGTGGCTAACACCCCAGAGGACAGGATCACACTTCAAAACGACCTTGACAGATTACAGAACTGGGCCAAAACAAACAAGATGAATTTTAACAGGGAGAAATGTAAAGTATTGCACTTGGGCAAAAAAAATGAGAGGCACAAATACAAGATGGGTGACACCTGGCTTGAGAGCAGTACATGTGAAAAGGATCTAGGAGTCTTGGTTGACCACAAACTTGACATGAGCCAACAGTGTGACGCGGCAGCTAAAAAAGCAAATGCAATTCTGGGCTGCATCAATAGGAGTATAGCATCTGGATCAAGGGAAGTAATAGTGCCACTGTATTCTGCTCTGGTCAGACCTCACCTGGAGTACTGTGTCCAGTTCTGGGCACCACAGTTCAAGAGAGGACACTGACAAACTGGAACGTGTCCAGAGGAGGGCAACCAAAATGGTCAAAGGCCTGGAAACGATGCCTTATGAGGAACGGCTAAGGGAGCTCGGCATGTTTAGCCTGGAGAAGAGGAGGTTAAGGGGTGATATGATAGCCATGTTCAAATATATAAAAGGATGTCACATAGAGGAGGGAGAAAGGTTGTTTTCTGCTGCTCCAGAGAAGCGGACACGGAGCAATGGATCCAAACTACAAGAAAGAAGATTCCACCTAAACCTTAGGAAGAACTTCCTGACAGTAAGAGCTGTTCGACAGTGGAATTTGCTGCCCAGGAGTGTGGTGGAGTCTCCTTCTTTGGAGGTCTTTAAGCAGAGGCTTGACAACCATATGTCAGGAGTGCTCTGATGGTGTTTCCTGCTTGGCAGGGGGTTGGACTCGATGGCCCTTGTGGTCTCTTCCAACTCTATGATTCTATGATTCAAGCAGGGAGACCACTGGGCAGTGATGCGGGTAGTATACCTTTAGAATCCTTATTCTGTTCCTATTGCCCACACACTCTAGATCCCCTACAGAGAGTCTGGAGAGAGAAGGGGGGGTTCTCTATAGACCCCAGCAACTCCCTCTCCCCAGCCCTCAAGCCTGCTCTGATGCTGCCCTGAGTACACAGGTGGGCACAGCTGAGTGAGATGAACTCCACCCTGCTCACTCACCCATGTCTCTGATTCAGACCAAATCACCCTCAATATCCACAATAAGATCATGGATGAAGGAGGTCTTTCTCAACAACAGCAGCTGCAGACTCAAGGATTGGCTGACAGAACCACAATTCCCCAGGTTGGAAGAGGGGCTGGCACACAGCGCAAGTCACCAACTGTCTGTGCCATGTGCCCCTTACCTCACCTGTCCCACCCCATACCTTCCCCTTCCCTGAACCATTGTGATTGGGGACTCCCTGGTCTCCCCATTTCCTCTCTTTCCAGACACACCCCACAAACCCCACAGATTTAAAAATATGCAAGCTGAAAACAGTTGAAAACATTTTAAAACATTTTAGACAATTGGGGGCATAATAACAAAATTGAAACTAACTAAAGAATACCAGCCTCAGCTTTCATAGCTGCAGTCAGTTGGCAGCTCTGCCCTCCTAGACCAGGTGGAAGAGGTCCCCAAGACTCACAGCTGAGATGGTCTTCTGTTCTTCATTGAAACAATTGCCATGAAATAGCTGGTCTAAACATAGTGAAGCACTTTGGAGGCAGTTGTTATGTTACTGGCACCTCCTTTCCTGTGTCTTTTCCTCAGTGTTTCAGTAACATTTGACATCCAGGAACCTTTTTGGATTGAGTGAAGGATGGGTTATGTGGTTTCTTCTGATGTGGCTAGCTCTCTGCCACTGCAATAATGGATATATGTATTTCCTATGTGCAATCCTATTCATATCTGCTCAGAAGGAAGTCAACTCTGTTAAAAGGAGTTTACTCTTAGGAAAGTGTACATAAGCCTTTAGTCTTAAAATCTATAACAACAACAACCTGTCTTCAGTTCTGTATAGTAATAGGATGGTTTCACAGGATTGTATGAGAGTGAATTAAAAGGGCTTTATAAATAATAATGCATTCATCAATATATACTGTTCAGCAGAAGAACGCAAGACTTGAGATTTGGTGACTAGCAGCACAATCTTGTTCTGTCTACTCAGAAGTAAGTCCACTGAACTGAATGAAACTTCCTCTGAGGTAAATGTGTACAGGGTGTGTGTGTATTTGTTAAAAATTCCTTATAATATGCTATTTGGGGGGGAGGCTTATACAAATAAGCAAAATCTATCTAGATTGGAATGTGACCAGGAAGCATGTTGATACACCCTTGTGAGCGAAGCTGTTGAGAGTCTCGTACTCCCTGCAGCGTCACCCAAGGTGATAAGGTTAAAGGCGAGGAGCTAGAAAAAGAATGATCCAAGAAGTCCTCAACAATAGATAAAAATCTACCGGTTGCCGTGATTACTCATGCCATCGGAATAGAGTCTTACTGCAAAGACTGTGCATTTGTCAGCATGCACTGATCTACACACATAAAACAAATTCACGCACAGGGCGTCTTCCAAAAACCCATCCCAAACCCAACCCTCAAAGTCCCATGGCAATCAGCAAACGGTAACGGGGGCAGGATCATGAGATCTGGAAGCCCCTAGGGCTGGCACATGGATGGTGGATATAGATTCAGTCACTCTGACTCAAGGTATGAGGCAGTTGAACAGCTCAGCAGCTGTATCCATGGCTGAGCAGCCCTTTTTAGGATCTACTCTGCTCACCCTGAAAAGGGGGGGCTAGTAAAGGCGCCCTAAACATAGTCTGTCTCCCTTTTCCCCTGACTGGATTACTGCGCCCAGTGGGGTCACCACCCAGAAGTCGGAAAAGACAATTGAAGTTTGGAACATGGAATATACAGACTTTGTCAGATAACACAGATAATGAGCGTCCCGAATGCAGAACTGCCATCATTGCAAGAGAGGTGTGATTTTTTAACATTGATATTGCAGGGCTTTAAGAAACTCGAAGAGCAGGTGAGGGACAACTGAAGAAAGAAAAAGGAGGCTACATATTCTTCTGGAAAGGGCTACCCGGACAAGAACATTGAATACATGGAGTTGGCTTTGCTATCAAAAACAATCTTGTGAAGCTCTTGTTAGAAGTCCCTACCAGCATTAATGAGTGACTTTCAATCCTTTGAGTAAAACTCACCAAAAACCAACATGCTACTATTCTAAGCACTTATGCACCAGCACTGGATGCCGATGAAGACAAATAAGGATTTTTTTACTCTCATCTGGATAGCATCCTATCATAAATGCCTAAGGAGGATAAAATTATCCTCCTGGGTGATTTTAATGCAAGAGTTAGATGAGATTTCGATCTGTGCCCTGGGACTACAGTGGTGCCCCGCAAGACGAATGCCTCGCAAGACGGAAAACCCGCTAGACGAAAGGGTTTTCCGTTTTGGAGGTGCTTCGCAAAACGAATTTCCTATGGGCTTGCTTCGCAAGACGAAAATGTCTTGCGAGTTCCTGCGGGGGTTTTTCCCTTTTCCTCCCCTTTTTCCCAAGCTGCTAAGCCGCTAAGCCGCTTAACAGCTGATCCGCTAAGCCGCTTAACAGCTGATCCGCTAAGCCGCTTATCAGCTGATCCGCTAAGCCACTTAACAGCTGATCCGCTAAGCCACTTATCGGCTGATCCGCTAAGCCGCTAATAGCGCTAAGCCACTACGCCGCTAATGGGCTTGCTTCGCAAGACGAAAAAACCGCAAGACGAAGAGACTCGCGGAACGGATTCTTTTCGTCTTGCGAGGCACCACTGTATTGGGAAAGAAGGAGCTGGCAACAGCAACCAGAATGGAATCTTTACTTTTGACGATATGTGCAGCACACAACCTTGTTATCACCAACACACTTTTTTGACAAAAAAGTAAATTAAAAACATCATGAAGGCACCCTTGGTCAAACCACTGGCACCTCTTAGACTATGTAATTGTCTGAGTTGAAGATTGCCATGATGTGCTCCTTACCAGAGCTATGACGAGTGCCAATGACTGCTGGACAGATCACCTATTAATACGCTCCACAATGGCTATCAAGATTATACCTCAACACAGGCTTCAAGGAAGGAAACCAAGGCGCAAAATGATCACTCAAGCCCTTCAAGATCCTATTAAGTGGGACTGCTTCCAAACGACTCTTAAGGACAATCTGCTTTTGGAATTCCCTGATAACATCGAGGAACACTGGACCAAGCTAAAAACATGCATTATTGCAGCCTGTGAACAAACTATTGGATACCAAACCGAGAAACACTAGGACTGGTTTGATGAAAATGACAGTGAGATTGAACACATTATTGATAAGAAAAGGAAACCCTTTTAGATCTGGCAAAGAGATAGAAACTGCACCACTCAGAAAAAACCCCCTATGCCAACACTAAGGCTGAGGTTCAAAGAAGAACCAGAGAATTAAATAATACCTGGTGAATAAAGCTCAAAGATTCAGTGCTTAGCCGACACTCAAGATGCACAGAGTTTTTTTAAAGCCACAAACCATTTATGGGCCGATAAATCATGGCATATGCCCCCTAAGCTCAACAGATGGTACCACACTTCTAAAAGATAAAGAAGCTATTGCACTGTGCTGGAAAGAACATTACCAGCATCTCCTTAACTGCAACTCCCCCGTAGCTGCTGAGGTCCTGTCACAAATTCTGCAAAAACAAATTAGAGATGAGCTTGCAGTATCACCAAACCTGGGTGAGTTGTGTACAGCTATTAACCAAATGAAAAACAACATCAGGGACCTGATGGGATTCTGAAGTCTTCAAAGTGGGCGGAATTGAGCTTGCACAACAACTTCACAAGCTCATCAAAAAAATATGGGAGAGAGAGGAAATTCCACAAACTTTAGGGATGCCAAATCAATCTTTTTTAAAAAAGGTGACAGAATGGATTGAGGAAACTATCAAGGCATCTCTGTATTAGCTGCGGCCGGCAAAATTCTTGCAAAGATCTTAGCAAACCATCTCTTAACAATATCTGAGGCAACTCTTCCTGAATCCCAAAATAGTTTTTAACCTTCTAGGGGGACAGTGGACATGATTTTCTCTGCTCAACAGCTTCAAAAAAAAAAATGCAGAGAGCAAAATCAGTCCCTGTATATGGGTTGACCTGACTAAGGCTTTCAACACTGTAAATCGTAATGCCCTGTGGATTGTCCTTCTGAAAACTGGCTGCCCACAGATAAATTTGTGAACATCATTTGGTTCCTCCATGGTAATATGACAGCTACAATTGCAGATAACAATGGCTCTCAAAGTGAACCATTCACAGTGGGATACAGTGTTAAACAGGGCTGCGTTATTGCCCCAACTCTATTCATTATTTTCATTGCCATGATCCTACACTTTGTCGAAGGGAAACTCCCCTCTAGAGTAGAAATCCTGTATCGAACAGATGGAAAGCTCTTCAATCTGAGCAGGCTGACAGCAAAGAATAAGATCACTGTAACTTCCGTCATAGAGCTTCAGTATGCTGATGACAACATAGTGTGCACACACTCAGAGGATGACCTCCAAACCATCCTAAATATCTTCACAGAAGCTTACTAAAAGCTTGGCCTATCGCTCAACATCACAAAAACCAAAGTGCTACACCAACAAGCACAAAACAACTCCTCTGCAGAGCTACAAATCCAATTCAATTGGAAAATGTCAATCACCTGGGCAGTTATCTTTCCCCAAAGGGCTGACGCTGATGCCAAAATCCAGTATCACCTGAGCTCTGCAAGTGCAGCTTTCTCCCGATTGAAGTGCAGAATGTTTGAGGACCGGGACATTCGTAGGGAAAGCAAAATGCTTGTTTACAAAGCTATTGTACTACCAACCTCCTGTATGCTTGTGAAACGTGGACCACTTATAAACACCATCTCCAACTCCTCGAAAGATTCGATCAGTGGTGTCTCTGAAAATTTTTACACATCACTTGGGAAGGCAGGTGTCGAAGCAGTGACTTCAACATCAACTTTGTTGGACTGGTCATGTTGAGTGGGTGCCTGATTATTGTCTTTCAACGCAACTACCCTACTCTGAACTCAAAAAATGGAAGCCTAATGTTGGTGGTCAACAAAAGAGGTTTAAAGACTCTCTCAAGGCACATCTTTTAAAATGTAGTATAAACGCCAACAACTGGGAAACACTGGCCTGTGAGCGCTCCAATAGGAGAACTGCCTTTATCAAAGGTGTCATGGGCTTTGAAGACACTCGAACTCAGGACGAAAGGGAGAAACACACTAAGAGGAAGGCATACTTGGCAAACCCTCACCGTGATCAGCTCCCGCCCGGAAACCTATGTCCCCCCTGTGGAAGGACATGTGGGTCTGGAATTGGCCTCCACAGTCACTTACGGACTCATTACTAAAACAATGTTTTGGAAGACAATCTTACTTGGCTACGAGGGATCACCAAAGAAGAAGAGACAGACAAAATTTTGGGTCATTTCTGAGATGCTCATCTGAAAGTTGGCAGGATGCATTATGGCATCATTGGAAAGAGAGCCTCCAACTGAATCCCTAAAGGTAGTGGTTTCTTCTACTGAATTAATTGATTAGCTTTGAAAAACAGCCCTTTTGTGGGGAATGATAATGGCTTTAAGCCCTATTTTGGAGGACCTATTCAAAATTACTCAAAGCTTTCCTCACCATAATGATTATAGAGTTAAACATTACTGAAGCTGCATAAGCAAAGTAGTGGCAATAACCAGCACAAGGAATAAAAGTCAAAATAAAAATAAAAAATAAAATAATGTCCTGTAGCACCTTAGAGACCAACTAAGTTTGTGCTGGGTATAAGCTTTCGTGTGCATGCACACTTCTTCAGATACACTGAAACAGAAGTCACCAGACCCTTGTATATAGTGGGAGGGTGGGGTGGGGTTTTTCTCAGAAGGGTAGTAGGAGATGGGTGATTGATTCAAATGGGTATGGCAATTAGTCCTACAGGAAAAAGCAAGGGAGAACAGTATGCAGATAACAAAAAAATAGCTTTAGCAAGTGTAATGAGACAAGAATCCAATATCTCTATTCAGACCAGGTCTCTCCATAGTTTTCAGTTTAGTAATAACTTGTAATTCAGCAACTTCTCTTTTAAGTGTATTTCTGAAATTCTTTTGTAATAAGACAGCTGCTTTGATATCCTGTATTGAATGTCCTGGGAAATCTCCTACTGGCTTCTCTGTCTTGTGATTCCTGATGCCAGATTTATGTCCATTTATCCTTTGGATAGGGACGCGGGTGGCACTGTGGGTAAGACCTCAGTGCCCAGGACTTGCTGATCGTATGGCCGGCGGTTCAAATCCCCGCACAACCCTAGAGTCGGACACGACTGGCCCGTACGGGCAGGGGTACCTTTACCTTTTATATAAACCCTGCGCCAAAGCTCCTGAACAGCTCTGTCAGTTTTTTTTAATGTTTAGTCAGCATCTCCTTTCTTGTAACTTGAAGCCATTGCCTCGAGTCCTACCCTCCAGAGTAGGAGAAAACAAGCACGCTCCCTCTTCCATGTGACAGACCTTAAGATATTTGAAGATGGCTATCATTTCTCCTCTCACACCCCTATTTTCAAGGCTAAACATACCCAGCTCCTTCAAGTGCTCCTCCTAAGGCTTGGTTTCCAGACACTTGATCATTTTGGTTATCCTCCTCCGCACACATTCCAGGATATCAACATCCTTCTTAAATTGTGGTGCCTAGAATTGGACACAGTATTTCAGGTGTGGTCTGACCAAGACGGAATAGAGTGGTACTGTTACTTCCCTTGATGGGAACACTATACTTTTGTTGATGCAGCATTAACTTTTTTGCTGCTGCTGCATCACACTGTTGACCCATGTTAAGCTTGTAGCCCACCAAGACCCCTAGATCCTTTTCACATGTACTGCTGTTAAGCCATCCTATATTTGTGCATATGGTTCTCCCTGCCTAAATGCAGAACCTTACATTTTCCCCTATTGAAAATAATTTTGTTAGCTTACACCCAGTTCTCCAATTTGTTAAGGTCATTTTGAATTTTGATTCTGATTTCTGCAGCATTAGCTACCCCTCCCAGTTTGGTGTCATCTGCCATTTTGATGAGCATCCCCTCAGTTCCTTCATCCAAATCATTTATAAAGATGTTGAACAAGAACGGGCCCAGGACAGAACCCTGCAGCACCCCACGTTACTTCTTAGCCTTCTGTTCTCCCAAAGACATCCCACAAGGCAGTAGAGATTTAGGTCAGTGTTTTCCTTCTCCCAGATAGGCTGCATATGGGGCTGCATAAGGTGCTTACAGGTGAGCTGAGATTTAAGAAGGACATGTATAATAAATGGAAGAAAGTATAGAAGGAGTATGCACAACCAGACAACAACAGTTTAAGGGAGAAGGCCAGGTGGGCCAAAGCTCAGAATGGGCTCAGGCTTGCAAGAGAGGTTAAAAATAACAATGAAAGTTTATTTGGCTATGTTTGAAGCAAGAGGAAGAACAAGCAAGAAGTAGGCCCTCTGCATGGAGAAGACAGAGCAATGCTGTTGGATGGCAGAGAGAAGATGAAGCTGCTCAGCACCTACATTGCCCCTGTCTTCACCCAAAAGGAAAACAGTGCTCAACCTGGTGAGAACAAAATAAATGGTGCATAGAATCATAGAATGGTTGAGTTGGAAGGGACTCAAAGGGTCATCTAGCACAACCCCTTGCAATGCAGGAATCTCTACTAAAGCATCCATGACAGAAGGCCATCCAACCTCCACCAGGGATAGCTAATGATGGGAGTTGTATTCCAACAAAATCTGGAGGGCTTTGCATCAGCATAAAACCACCTACCCCCATTCCATAGTCCCCAAACAGAATAGCTTACCCAAAACAAAACAAACAACACTTTCTAATTGCATGATTAAGTGAGTGATGGCTGGAGAAAGATGACTGGTGGTTCCTTTCCTCTGGAATGCTCTCCTCAGAGATACCCACCAGATGCCCAGGTTCTTCTCATTTAGGATTGTGGAAAAACATTCTTGTTTTCTCAGAACTTTAAGAATCTTTGAGATTACTAGAGGTCTTTTAAATACATATTTTGTATTGTTTTTATTGGATTTCCACTTGCCTCTGTGGGAAGATAATTGTGTTGAAGGTTTCTGAAACACTCAGCCAGAGCTGCACTACACAAACCTGCTTATTTTGTGTTTTCAACTTTAAGAGACAGGAAGATAAACCAGAGCAAAGCATGACTGGATCATGTTTCATTGTTTGCATTGTGTCTCCACCTCTCTTTCCATGCAGTTTACTATGATGTGGCATTTTATACAAGCCACTGCTATAGATCAAGGCAATAAACAAAATCTGCCATGCAAAGCAAGGCAGTATTCTTTCTTCTTCCTACATTCACTAAGCCAAAAAACAAACAAACCAGCACTGGGTTAAGAAACTTCCCTTTCACATTTTCTTCAGCTTGAAATGTTCTCTTCTACTCTACAGTACATTGGTTGTCCTCATATTTCATTCCTTTCTTTTGTTATGACATCTCTGACCTTCACTGCTTTCTCATACTCAGTATGCTGTGAAGAATATACCAAGCTGCACAACTTAACTCTGACTTCTAGAGAAAACAAACAAATAGTGTCGGTGACAAAAGAAGCAATGATGGCAGCAAAACTCATCAGTGTTAGAAGTAAATCTGACTGCCAGAAGGAGAGTTCAGCAAAGTGTCACTGCCAGAGCCCATCATGCATTAGCTGCACAATTAACTTTGGATAATAGGAGCTGGAGCTAACTAACATTCCCCTAGAACTCAGAAAACAGGAGAGGGCACCCATTTGGAAATGGTATCTCTAGTACTTGAAGTTATATCATCTAAATCAGTGCTTTCTTCTAGAAAAAAGGTGCCAACACAGTGTACCGCTGAGTACTACCAGAAAAAGAGCCCTGGCGACAACAACCCAGTGATGTAGGCCAGTTGATTCCAATATGAACTTGTGGGGGGAGGGGAAAGAAAGAGGAGAGGGGAGGGGAGGCCAAGCAAGTCTGCCTTTTGAGTACAGCATGCCTCATCCATACTCAATAACAATCATGTGAGGTAGGCTGCTATTGCTTTGATTCCAATATGAACTAGAGGGCTAGGGATATGAAAGAGAGAGATGAATTTTAACAGGGAGAAATGTAAAGTATGGCACTTGGGCAAAAAAAATATGAGAGGCACAAATACAAGATGGGTGACACCTGGCTTGATAGCAGTACATGTGAAAAGGATCTAGGAGTCTTGGTTGACCACAAACTTGACATGAGCCAACAGTGTGACGCGGCAGCTAAAAAAGCAAATGCAATTCTGGGCTGCATCAATAGGAGTATAGCATCTAGATCAAGGGAAGTAATAGTGCCACTGTATTCTGCTCTGGTCAGACCTCACCTGGAGTACTGTGTCCAGTTCTGGGCACCACAGTTCAAGAAGGACACTGACAAACTGGAACGTGTCCAGAGGAGGGCAACCAAAATGGTCAAAGGCCTGGAAACGATGCCTTATGAGGAACGGCTAAGGGAGCTGGGCATGTTTAGCCTAGAGAAGAGGAGGTTAAGGGGTGATATGATAGCCATGTTCAAATATATAAAAGGATGTCACATAGAGGAGGGAGAAAGGTTGTTTTCTGCTGCTCCAGAGAAGTGGACACGGAGCAATGGATCCAAACTACAAGAAAGAAGATTCTACCTAAACATTAGGAAGAACTTCCTGACAGTAAGAGCTGTTCGACAGTGGAATTTGCTGCCAAGGAGTGTGGTGGAGTCTCCTCCTTTGGAGGTCTTTAAGCAGAGGCTTGACAACCATACGTCAGGAGTGCTCTGATGGTGTTTCCTGCTTGGCAGGGGGTTGGACTCGATGGCCCTTGTGGTCTCTTCCAACTCTATGATTCTATGAGAGAGAGAGAGAGAGAGAGAGAGAGAGAGAGAGAGAGAGAGAGACAGAGAGAGAGAGAGAGAGAGAGAGACAGAGAGAGAGAGAGATGCCGAGCAACACTATTCTGGTTAAGGTCATCCAAGAAGACAGCTAAGCTAAGATCAGACAGGAGAGGAAGAGAGGGGTCAATGGTGGGATTCTGGTTCACAGCTCGTGTTCCTAACCTCCATGGCACCCCCGCTCTTAGCCACTGCCTGTTCCTGGCTTTGCAGAGCTGCTGTCCCTGGCTGAGCAACTTGAACAGAAATGGCTGCTGGCCCTTGACTCTTGGCACAAGCAGAAAGCGCGGCCATCCTGCCTCCCTCCCTGACAGGCGCAGCTCTAACCCAACCTGACAGAACATTCCCACTGGCCTATGGCACCATTGGATGAGGGCAGTGCCACTCATCATCTCGGAGGCAGGGACTTTGTCTGTACCTTGAGGCTCATTGATTTTCTGGAGATGTCACTCAGAGGTTTAGGTGGAGCAGCTTGCGTTGTTGCAGAAAGAAGCAGGGGAAGGGAAGGATAGACGGAACAGCATCCTTGTGTCGACTTCTGTCCAAGGCTGTGCAAGGGAAGCGGTGTCATGGGATGAAGGCGGGTAATCCTTAACCATTGAGAAAGCTGAAAGAAATAATAGAGTAGCACACAATATGACACAGAAAAAGAAGAAGACCCAGTGTTCTTCTGTGGTCATTGCCAGTGCTTTTTTTCTTAGAAAAAATGAGCCAGTACTGTGTGCTGCTGAGTAAAACCAGAAAAAAGGACTGATCTAAATGATCCTGTAATGCAGAAACCCCTGCATGGATCACTGCCTTGCTGTGGCAAAGGGGCTTGAATAACTCAGAGAAGCTATGAACTATGCCGAGCAGGGCCACCCAAGATGGACAAGTCATAGTGGAGAGTTTTGACCAAACGTGATCCACCTGGAGGGAGGAACCGGCAAGCCACTCCAGTATCCCTGCCAAGAAAACTCCATGGACAAAGACAACAGGCATATAAAAGTTATGACGCTGGAAGATGAGCCCCTCAGGTTGGAAGGTGTCCAACATGCTACTGAGGAAGAGCCGAGGACAAGTACAAGTAGATTCAGAGCTGATGAAGCGGCTGGGCCAAAGCCGAAAGGATGCTCAGTTGCGGATATACCTGGAAGCGAAAGGAAAGTCCAATACTGTAAAGAAAAATATTGTATAGGAACCTGGAATGTAAGAACCATGAACCTGGGTAAGTTGGATGTGGTCAAAAATGAGATGGCAAGAATAAATATTGACATCCTGGGCATCAGTGAACTAAAATGGATGGGAATGGGCGAATTCAGTTCGGATGACAATCATATCTACTACTGTGGCCTTCATAGTCAACAAAAGAGTGGCGAAAGCTTGTACTGGGATGCAATCTCAAAAATGATAGAATTATCTTGATACGAATCCAAGGCAGACCTTTTAACATCACAGTAATCCAAGTTTAGGGACGCGGGTGGCACTGTGGGTAAAACCTCAGTGCCTAGGGCTTGCTGATCGCATGGTCGGCGGTTCGAATCCCCACGGTGGGGTGAGCTCCCATCTTTCGGTCCCAGCTCCTGCCCACCTAGCAGTTCAAAAGCACCCCTAAGTGCAAGTAGATAAATAGGTACCACTTTATAGCGGGAAGGTAAACGGCGTTTCCGTGTGCTGCGCTGGTGCTGGCTCGCCAGAGCAGCTTTGTCACGCTGACCACGTGACCCGGAAGTGTCTCCGGACAGCGCTGGCCCCCGGCCTCTTAAGTGAGATGGGCGCACAACCTTAGAGTCGGACACGACTGGCCCGCAGGGGTACCTTTACCTTTACTTTAATCCAAGTTTATGCACCAACTACTATTGCTGAAGAAACTGAAATTGACCAATTCTATGAAGACTTAAAACATCTTATAGAAGTGACACCAAAGAAGGATGTTCTTCTCATTATAGGGGATTGGAATGCTAAAGTAGGGAATCAAGAGATAAAAGGAACAACTGGCAAGTTTGGCCTTGGAGATCAAAACGAAGCACGGCAAAGGCTAATAGAGTTCTGTCAAGAGAACAAGCTGGTCATCACAAACACGCTTTTCCAACAACACAAGAGAAGACTCTACACATGGACATCACCAGATTGGCAGCATCGAAATCAGATTGATTAGATTCTCTGAAGCCAAAGATGGAGAAGCTCTATACAGTCAGCAAAAACAAGACCTGGCACTGACTGTGGCTCAGATCATCAGCTTCTTATAGCAAAATTCAAGCTTAAACTGAAGAAAGTAGGAAAAAACGCTGGGCCGGTAAGATACAATTGGATTTGGTGGACAGAGTGCCTGAAGAACTATGGATGGAGGCTCGTAACATTATACAGGAGGCAGCAAAGAAAACCATCCCAATGAAAAGGAAATGCAAGAAAGCAAAGTGGCTGTCCAACGAGGCCTTACAAATAGTGGGGGAGAGAAGGCAAGCAAAATGCGAGGGAGATAGTGAAAGATACAGGAAATTGAATGCAGATTTCCAAAAAATATCAAGGAGAGACAAGAAGGCCTTCTTAAACGAGCAATGCAAAGAAATAGAGGAAAGCAACATAATGGGAAGAACCAGAGATCTGCTCAAGAAAACCGGAGAAATGAAAGGAACATTTCGTACAAAGATTACCATAATAAAGGACAAAAGTGGTAAGGACCTAACAGAAGCAGAAGACATCAAGAAGAGGTGGCAAGAAGGGCAGTGCCAAAGAATGCTCCAACTACCGCACAATTGCGCTCATTTCACACGCTAGCAAGGTTAGGCTTAAAATTCTACAAGGAAGGCTTGAGCAGTATGTGGACCAAGAACTCCCAGAAGTGCAAGCTGGATTTAGAAGAGGCAGAGGAACCAGAGACCAAATTGCAAACATGCGCTGGATTATGGAGAAAGCTAGAGAGTTCCAGAAAGACATCTACTTCTGCTTCATTGACTATGCAAAAGCCTTTGACTGTGTTGACCACAACAAACTATGGCAAGTTCTTAAAGAAATGGGAGTGCCTGATGACATCATCTGTCTCCTGAGAAATCTCTATGTGGGACAAGAAGCTACAGTTAGAACTGGATATGGAACAACTGATTGGTTCAAAATTGGGAAAGGAGTACGACAAGGCTGTATATTGTCTCCCTGCTTATTTAACTTATATGCAGAATTCATCATGCGAAAGGCTGGGCTGGATGAATCCCTAGCCAGAATTAAGATTGCCGGAAGAAATATCAACAACCTCAGATATGCAGATGACACAATCTTGATGGCAGAAAGTGAGAGGGAATTAAAGAACCTTTTATTGAGGGTGAAAGAGGAGAGTGCAAAATATGGTCTGAAACTCAACATCAAAAAAACGAAGATCATGACCACTGGTCCCATCACCACCTGCCAAATAGAAGGGGAAGAATTTGAGGCAGTGAGAGATTTTACTTTCTTGGGCTCCATGATCACTGCAGATGGTGACAGCAGCCACGAAATTAAAAGACGCCGGCTTCTTGGGAGAAAAGCAATGACAAATCTAGACAGCATCTTAAAAAGTAGAGACATCACCTTGCCAACAAAGGTCCGTATAGTTAAAGCCATGGTTTTCCCAGTAGTGATGTATGGAAGTGAGAGCTGGACCATAAAGAAGGCTGAAAGCCGAAGAAGTGATGCTTTTGAATTATGGTGCTGGAGGAGACTCTTGAGAGTCCCATGGACTGCAAGAAGAACAAACCTAACCATTCTTAAGGAAATCAGCCCTGAGTGCTTACTGGAAGGACAGATTGTGAAGCTGAGGCTCCAATACTTGGGCCACCTCATGAGAAGAGAAGACTCCCTGGAAAAGACCCTGATGTTGGGAAAGATGGAGGGCACAAGAAGGGGACGACAGAGGACGAGATGGTGTTCTCGAAGCTACGAACATGAGTCTGACCAAACTACGGGAGGCAGTGGAAGACAGGAGTGCCTGGCGTTCTCTGGTCCATGGGGTCACGAAGAGTCGGACACGACTAAATGACTAAACAACAACAACACATGCAGAAAAGAGTGTAAACAGTCAGCAGTGAAATCAACAACAAAAGAATGTTTTATATCATCTGTTTATCGACTAGTGAAGCAGCAAAAGTCACCACCGCTTTTTGAATAAAAATATTAACAAGTCAGAGTCAAACTGATAGGAAAGAAGGAGGAGGAGACTGTGAGCTCAGCCCATGCTGTAAGCCATGATTTTCCTTTTCCTTTTCATTTGGATTATTTTCTTTTCCATTTGGATTATTTTTTCTGTCTTTTTTTCCTCTTACATTTTCAAAATTGGTTAAGTTGGATATCTGTTTTTTGTTTTCGTTATGTAACACTAATGTAGTTATGGATTTTTTCCAATCTCTTCTTATTTTTGTTCTGCTTTTTGTTTTCACTTTTTTATTATTTATTTTCTCCATCTCCTTTCAAAAACAATAATAATGAAATTGCTTGATTATGGCTATTATTATGTAAATAAAGCCAAATTATATAGAGAGATATATGTAAGGTATTTGAGATGTATGAATAGCAGGTGTTTTATATATATATATATGTGCATATACAAGAAATCTTGTAGCAATGAATATTGGATTTATGACCTAGATAAAGTGGGCCAAAAGGAAATTAATAATACAATATGAAGTTAGTTAGTGTAATGATTTTCAGGCAGGCTTCCAAGCCCATAAATGAGTCTCTGGCAGTTTTTATGGTTTCATTTATTCACAATACAATCGGAGCAAGTCTACAGCCCTCCGCTCCATAGATATCAGTTGGTCACTCTGAGTAGTCACTTGTGTCACAACAGGAAAAACACCAATGTCCTGTCTTTCCCCTATTGCACTTCCATTGCAATCTGGCCTTTTCAGCTCTTTGGACTTGAGCAGGTGGGGGGAGGGAATCTACACTCTCCAAGGCCAAACTCTCTGTCCTCTACCTGCTGATGGTTGCTTAGCAACCCCTTCACTATCTTCTATTCCCCATTCTTGTGAACAGTCTGTGTCTGCTCTAACTAACTCAGTGAAGGAGTTTGTAAGGAGAGGCGCCAAGCCCGCTTGCTCCTGCTCTAATTGCAGACTGTCATATTCAGAGTCAGACCCTGTTTCTCTTCCATCTCCTTCTGTCAGGGGTTCAGGAGCAGAGACACAGGAGGGGGAGCAAATGGAGAGCGAGGAGGAGGAATCCGAGGGGGGAGTAGGCAGTGACAGTGGTCAGAGAGATTCCTCGAGTCTCACCAGCGAATCGGAAGACTCGCAGAAGGGAGCGCCCGTGGCCAGGGCGAGGGGGGTGCCAAAGGGGAAGCCCCAGAAGCAAGGGGCCAGCGGGGACTCATTGAGCAGCAGCTGGAAATCAGGACCAGCTTCCCCACCAGAGCACAGTAGGGGGGAGGAGTCCCAGGAATCGGGAACAGTGTTCTCGCCACCAGCGAGAGGAGATGAGTCAGGGTTGACCACGCCCACATCGGAGAGCGGGGGAACGGTCAGGAGGAAGGTTACTGGCTGGGCGCGCGCGCCAAGTTCAAATGTACAGGCGAGCGGCACAGCAGGTAGCCCGGATGAGGAGCCAGGTCCTAAAGCCCGCCGGAAGGAAGGGCAAGACTCAGGAGGGTCAGCGTCAGAAGAGTCCAGGAAGGAGGAAACCCCAGGGGGCAGAAGGACCCAGCGAAGAAAGGAACAGCACAGGAGGTGGAGCCGGGCTAGGATCTTAAACTGGTGCGGAAGGGGTAGTGAGTCAGAGGGGACTTCGCCGGTCTGAAGTCAAGACGTAGGATTGCACGCTCTGGGGTTTGAAATGGAAACTAAGCTTCAATAAAGACTTTTGTACATTAAATCAACTGGGCGTTGGTCCTCTGTGAGCTGGGACCTGGAGGCAGTCCTGACACCTTCGTTTGACTCTTCTTTGTCCCTTGGCTTGGCTATGCTCCTCACAGTTGGTTAAAATGTAAAAGGACTGAGAAATTCCAAAAAAGTGAGTAATTCTGGAATACTTACAATCTTTAAATAATGATATTGTTTATTTACAAGAGAAACATTTGTTTTGGAACGAGACAAAAAGGTGTTAATGAAGGATTGGGTGGGAATGTATACACTACAAATTACACTTCCAATGCTAGAAGCGTCACTATCTCAATACTAGTGATGAAAATGGACGCTATTTAATTTTGTGTGTGAAAATTGCCGAAATGGTAATAATGTTGATTAATATATGTAGATTTCCCAGATATGTTATATCAATGTTTTAGTCATTTGAGTCAAAGTACATACAATAAACTTATAGCAATGAAATAATTGATCCTAACCTGATCCTAACCACACACACAAAAAAAGATTAGTTAGAGAAACTCTCAAAAATTACATGCAAGAGTTGAATCTGGTTGACCCTTTGGTCCTTAAGGCATCCCACTGAAAGGAAATTTATGTTTTATAGTCAAGTACATAAAAAAACCTGGTTTTTGGTTGGATTTTTTCTTAATATCAGCATCCTTGTACCATCAAATTCAAGACTGTTATATTGATGTATGTTGTGTATCTGACCACAGTGCAATTAGCTTGGGTTGGAAATATTATAATACAGCTAAGATACCAAGAAACTGCTATTTTAACATCTCACTACTTACTGATGACCAGTTTGTAAAATAAATGAAGACCAAGACTGAACAATTCTTCGATATAAATACTGAGACTTCAATGGCTAGGATATATGAATGGGAAGCATATAAAGCTTTTATTAGAGGTCAAATTATAGCATACTCATGTCAGGACTACAGAAACCTCTCTCCCTGAGCAGCTGCCAGCCCGGGCATAGAGCCAAATGCAGATAAGAGAGGTGGCCATGGAAACTCACTCCCAGGAAGCAGGCGTAGGGTCATGTCCCAGACTAGAGGAATTTACAGATAGCTTTTCAGAGATGGCAGCTCAGCCTTTGAGTATTCCTGAGCATAGAAAAGGGAGAGTACAGGATAGGGGACAAACTACATCACAGCGTGCTAAGAGAAGGTTCATCCCATGTTGCTTTCTTAGAATGAAACGTGATGCTTTGAACTCAGTTGAGTCATCATTTTAAAATGGAGACCGACTCCTGGGAGGGGAGCTCTCAGTAATCTGTAATCTTTTTGGAATAAAACCAACTGTGGCAGACCCCCGGTCGTCTCATGGACACCACTAATCCACTGCCACCAACCAGGTCCTCCCCAGTAAAATTACTCAGTCAGGTTCTCAAGGTAATAAAGAAGTGTGTATTTTATTTCAGACACAAACAAACTTTTACAGCATTCCAAACGTTGTTACTCTTTACTTTCTTAGTCTTATTTTCCTCTCTATCTCTTCTACCTCCCCTCACTCAAGAACCCACTGACCTAACTGTTTCTCTATTTCCAACAGCCTGCCAACTGCTTCTCCAACTGCCTATCCCAACCAGCCAACCCACTAAAACCAACCAACTACCCACCAACAACTAACTCAAACCTCGGGCTAAGCCCTTTTATACACAGGTAGACTCCGCCTCCGAATTTCCTACTGGTCTATATTTTTAACCCTATCTCTCCCCTGTGTTCAAACATTTTCTAAACGAACGGGCAAACGCCATGCCAACCTTTTAATGAACTACAATCACTCACACATCACTGCTGCTACACTCATCACATTAAAAAAAAACCCTTGGAAATAGTAAGTAAAAAAATTGAAAGAGGAATTAAATGACTTATGGACATTAATAGTGAATAAAATGGATAAACATATATTATTGCTCCCCTACATCTAGAGTTAAGGCATACAGCATAATGTCTGCACCTTTCACATTATCCAGAGGTACTAGGCAAGGCTAGCGCCTTTTTAATATCTGTTTGGAGCCCCTGGCGTGTACTATTAGACAGCATAAGGAAATCTTCGGTGTAATTCATAACTCACTTGAATACAAATTGGTAATGTTTGCAGATGATATTCTTCTGCTTATTATGAAACCTCAGAGTACTGTTCCAATATTAATGCAAAATATAGATTTTTTTGGCAATATCTCTGGATACACTATAAACTGGTCCGAATTTATTTCAATTTATTACAATCTATTTCAGAGAAACAGACCAGACAAGAAAGGAGGAGGAGTGGCGTTATATGTCAGGGATGTGTATACCTGTGAAGAGATCCAAGATTTACAACCTCAAAGCCAAAGTGAGAGCATTTGGGTTAAAATTAAGGGAGAGAAGAATAACAGTGACCTCATTGCGGGAGTTTACTGTAGATCCCCAAGCCAAACGGAGGACATAGATGATGCCTTCCTGGAACAGATGGCCAAGCATACCCGGATATTTGTTGGATGTCAAACTCAGCCAAGAGCATAAGGTCAAACAGATTCCTCACTGGCCTTGCAGACAACTTCATTGTCCCGAAAGTGGGAGAAGCAACAAGAAGAACAGCCATTTTAGATCTGGTCCTAACCAATGTTGATGACCTGGTTAGTGGGGTAGAAGTGGAAGGATCATTAGGCGCGAGTGATCATGCTCTTCTGAAGCTTACTATACAGCGGAAAGGAGCAGCCAAGCATACTAGAACTCAATTTCTTGACTTTAAGAAAGCCGACTTCATAAAACTTAGGGAAGTGCTGGGTGAGATCCCATGGACAGTAATACTAAAAGGAAAGGGAGTTCATGATGGCTGGGAGTTTGTTAAGAGGGAGATAGTAAAAGCACAACTTCAGGCAATACCAATGAGATGGTAACATGGAAGTTGCCTAAAGAAGCCAGGGTGGCTATCTAAAGAACTTTTAACTGAGTTAAGATTAAAAAAAGGATGTGTACAAAAAATGGAAAAGGGGGGAAACCACCAAAGAGGAATTCAAACAAATAGCCAGCACGTGTAGACACAAAGTCAGAAAAGCTAAAGCACAGAATGAACTCAGGCTTGCTAGAGAGGTTAAAAGCAACAAAAAAGGCTTTTATGGGTATGTTCATAGCAAAAGGAAGAACAAAGAAACAGTGGGGTCACTCAGAGGAGAAGATGGTGAAATGCAAACAAGGGACACAGAAAGGGCTGAACTCCTCAATGCCTTCTTTGCCTAAGTCTTCTCCGATAAAGAAAACAATGCCCGACCTGAAGAATTTGGAGCAAATGATTCAGCAGAGGAAACACAGCCCAGAATAACTAAGGAAATAGTACAAGAATACTTGGCTAGTTTAGATGTATTCAAGTCTCCAGGGCCAGATGAACTGCATCCAAGAGTATTAAAAGAACTGGCAGATGTGATCTCAGAACCACTGGCAGTCATCTTTGAGAATTCCTGGAGAACAGGCGAAGTCCCGGCAGACTGGAGGAGGGCAAATGTTGTCCCTATTTTCAAAAAGGGGAAAAGAGAGGACCCAAATAATTACCGCCCAGTCAGTCTGACATCAATACCAGGGAAGATTCTGGAGCAGATCATTAAGCAAACAGTCTGTGAGCACCTAGAAAGGAATGCTGTGATCACCAATAGTGAGCATGGATTTCTGAAAAATAAGTCACGTCAGACTAACCTGATCTCGTTTTTTGACAGAATTACAAGCCTGGTAGATGAAGGGAACGCAGTGGATCTAGCCTACCTTGATTTCAGCAAGGTGCCCCATGATATTCTTGTAAAGAAGCTGGTAAAATGCAGTCTTGACTATGCTACCACTCAGTGGATTTGTAACTGGCTGACTGACCGAACCCAAAGGGTGCTCATCAATGGTTCCTCTTCATCCTGGAGAAGAGTGACTAGTGGGGTGCCACGGGGTTCTGTCTTGGGCCCGGTCTTATTCAACATCTTTATCAACGACTTGGATGATGGACTCAAGGGCATCCTGATCAAATTTGCAGATGACACCAAACTGGGAGGGGTGGCTAACACCCCAGAGGACAGGATCACACTTCAAAACGACCTTGACAGATTAGAGAACTGGGCGAAAACAAACAAGATGAATTTTAACAGGGAGAAATGTAAAGTTTGGCACTTGTGCAAAAAAAAATGAGAGGCACAAATACAAGATGGGTGACATCTGGCTTGAGAGCAGTACATGTGAAAAGGATCTAGGAGTCTTGGTTGACCACAAACTTGACATGAGCCAACAGTGTGACGCAGCAGCTAAAAAAGCAAATGCAATTCTGGGCTGCATCAATAGGAGTATAGCATCTAGATCAAGGGAAGTAATAGTGCCACTGTATTCTGCTCTGGTCAGAACTCTCCTGGAGTACTTTGTCCAGTTCTGGGCACCACAGTTCAAGAAGGACACTGACAAACTGGAACGTGTCCAGAGGAGGGCAACCAAAATGGTCAAAGGCCTAGAAACGATGCCTTATGAGGAACGGCTAAGGGAGCTGGGCATGTTTAGCCTGGAGAAGAGGAGGTTAAGGGGTGATATGATAGCCATGTTCAAATATATAAAAGGATGTCACATAGAGGAGGGAGAAAGGTTGTTTTCTGCTGCTCCAGAGAAGCGGACACGGAGCAATGGATCCAAACTACAAGAAAGAAGAATCCACCTAAACATTAGGAAGAACTTCCTGACAGTAAGAGCTGTTCGACAGTGGAATTTGCTGCCAAGGAATGTGGTGGAGTCTCCTTCTTTGGAGGTCTTTAAGCAGAGGCTTGACAACCATATGTCAGGAGTGCTCTGATGGTGTTTCCTGCTTGGCAGGGGGTTGGACTCGATGGCCCTTGTGGTCTCTTCCAACTCTATGATTCTATGATTCTATTCTATGATTCTTGTCCCACATAGAGATTTCTCAGGAGACAGGTGAGGTGATCAGGCACTCCCATTTCTTTAAGAACTTGCCATTGTTTGTTGTGGTCGATACAGTCAAAGGCTTTTGCATAGTGAATGAAGCAGAAGTAGATGTCTTTCTGGAACTCTCTAGCTTTCTCCATAATCCAGCGCATATTTGCAATTTGGTCTCTGGTTCCTCTGCCTCTTCTAAATCCTGCTTGCACTTCTGGGAGTTCTCGGTCCACATACTGCTCAAGCCTTCCTTGTAGAATTTTAAGCCTAACCTTGCTAGCATGTGAAATGAGCGCAATTGTGCAGTAGTTGGAGCATTCTTTGGCACTGCCCTTCTTTGGGATTGGGATGTAGACTGATCTTCTCCAATTCTCTGGCCACTGCTGAGTTTTCCAAACTTGCTGGCATATTGAGTGTAGCACCTTAACAGCATCATCTTTTCAAATTTTAAATAGTTCAGCTGCAATACCATCACTTCCACTGGCCTTTAGATGACAAGTGACATGTTTACTCTGTGACTTTTACATTTGATGATAATATCTATTTCTCCCCTCTTTTTGTACAACATAATTGTGACAAATAAATACAACTTTTAAAGTATCACCCATTCTCCCCTTTAACTTAAGGCTCAAGATATTAAGGGGCATTTAGGTCTGCCATATTTTGAAGAGCATAAAAGGAGGACTCATTTGCTGACTTCTACTTTTAACTATGGTTTGCTATGACGACTCTCATTTTATACCCATGAAAAAGAGGATGTTTCCTGGGAAAAGAGGAGATATGTCACCCTGGTTTACATGGGATTTGGCATAATGTTAAAGCTCATCAAGTTGATATTTGAGGACTTGGAACTTCCGATTGAGGTGCCACGGAAGATGGCTGACAATACCATCACTCCAGCTCCCACCGGGTAATTAGAGGCTGAGATGGGAGTAATCAGCCTCCCAAATTCTTCCCGGGGTAAGGGAAGATGCAGTCTCATCCGCAGATGCCTAATAAACCAACCCCAAGTTCGTAAAGAAGGAGGGGGTGGGAGCACTGGATGGAAATCCCCCGAGGGAGTTCGGATCTCCTGGACGCTGGTCCCTGCGAGAGCACCAAGTTCCATTACTTAAGATGAAAAATTGGATTTAAGTTGTGGACATGCTTTGAGTGAGGAGGGGGAAATTAATCTGCCAATTAAGCCAGCCACTGAGGTGCCAAAAGAGACGGAGTGGTGGAGGATAACATCTAAGTTGGTATGCTGGAACGGAACGGAACAGAAAAGGAGGGGGTAAAGCCTTTTTTACTATTGTACTTTGATTTATTATAATACTTGGCAACCCCCCCCCCCCAGAAGAACCGTTTACATTATTTACAGCAAGCGAGATTGGACAATATGAATTGTGTGGAAATAACAATATTATTTAATTAAAGCTTCTGTTTTTTGAATTGCCTGGAAGAAGATAAAAGACCCTCCAAAGAAGCAGGAAAGAAAGAAGCAGGATCTCGTTAGCCTCTGGAGAGACTTCAAAAAATTTTGGGTGGGTTCTTAGAATGTGACTCAATTTTTGATTGGAAATCTGCCATTATGGAATAAGACCGAGCTGCAGAGTTATAAATAGTTATAGGAGGAGGTGAGCTCTTAATATGCCATTATATCTGTATTTCAAGTCTGATTTGGTAAATCTCCCCTGGAAAGGCTAATGTTTGATGCAACCACTCTGGGAAAATTAATGAGCAAACGCCTAGATTTGATTTCATTGGGACTGAGAGAAGATGGTGTCTGTCAGCAGCGAAATGACTTTTGGATTGATTTGGCATAAACACCAGCGTGTGAGGAGACACTGCAACCACATCGAATAGTCATACACAGAAACACATCATTGCTTATTTCAACTTGCTTGTGGAAACAACTCAGAGGCCATGAAAGAAGGAAGGTTAACAACAGGTTAAAGGAACTATTGGAAAGACTATTAAAGGCAGCAGAGATATGAGATGATAAGAGTCCCCCCGAACCTGAAACATGGGAAGTCCCAACAAAAAAATATATAATTTAGGCAGAATATTTGGACCATTTGATATGTATTTGTATAATTTGGAACATTCAATGTGATTTGATTGGATTGTTAAAATGGGAAAGTTAATAAATTTTTTTTTTAAAAAAAAAAAGTTGATATTTGAGGATGGCCTCAGAAAGCAATCTCTGTGCAAATGGATGGAGATGATAATGGAAGGAGGATGTGAGGAGACTGATCAAGGCAAATTATTGGTCCATCTAGCTCACTACTCTTGGTTCTGATTGGTAGTAGATTGCCAGCACAGACACATAGTGGCCATGACAGGTGAAAGAAAGGCTGCAGGAATGACACAAGAAACTGGAAATTAGGCCACAACTTTATTGATTAAAGGAAAGAGTAGGTTTGGCTAAGGCATTGGGAGCATATCCTGCATCAGGCACCTTGCCTGCTACCTGATAGGAACCTGGTGGCTTCAAACCAGTGCTGGGGAGTCAACTCAAACATGGATTGGATGCCACAACCCCACACAGGCAACCATTGGGAAAGGTCCACCAGTGGACTCCCGGCTAGAGTCCCCCCTCCTAGACCCCTCTAACATGTACTATGCAGCCCATTGACTAATACACCAAAGTTGTGACAGTTGCTAAGAGGTAGGCGAAAACCTACAAGCCGGCCAATTTGCTTGCAGGAAGAAATTCCTCCCTGGCCCCAAAATACAGCAACTGAATTAACCATATCAAGGTCCATGGCAATGTGCCCACTTTCCTCCTCTGGGTGGGCCCCTAAAGACTGGGTGGATGGAAAATCCTGCAACAATCGGCCGAGAGGGTGGCCTGCACCCGGCCTCCCCCTTAAATAGGCCTGGGGTGGGCTGCTTGCTGCCCCAAGCCCCAGCCTGAGGGTCTAGTGTGGTGTAGTGGTTAAGAGCGGTAGTCTCGTAATCTGGGGAACCAGGTCCGCGTCTCCACTCCTCCACATGCAGCTGCTGGGTGACCTTGGGCACATCACACTTCATTGAAGTCTCTCAGCTCCACTCACCTCACAGAGTGTTTGTTGTGGGGGAGGAAGAGAAAGGAGAATGTTAGCCACTTTGAGACTCCTGAAGGGGAGTGAAAGGTGGGATATCAAATCCAAACTCTTCTCTTCTTCTTCTTCTAACACAGCCAGAGTTGGGCAGTGCCAGCCCTCCCCGCTCATGCCTGGAAGTTGGCAGCCTCCCTGAACCCACCACAGCAGCAACAGCCACCCACCCAGAGTCCCAACTGAGTGGATGTTTCCAGGGTCACTGGCAGGTGTCTTTCTGAGTCCTGCCTGGAGATGTCAGTAGTCTGTATTCCAATATTACATGCAAAACTAGGTGTAACAGGGTTGTTGATATTTTGGCAAAGATTTATGCTGAAGCTGTTCTGGTGCTTTTGATATATCAGTGCATGTGATTAGCCTGTGAAATGCTGAAGGAGGGCTTTACTCACTTCAGAAGATTTAGGCCTACTGAGGTTTACAGGGGTGGTAGACCTGTGGGGGGGGGATGTAAGACTGCAGGGATAGGGCTTACTGATAAAATGTTCTCCAAATAAAACAAATCCTATCAATATAGAAAATGAGATGTTGGACAGAAGGCAAAGCTGGGTGACCATAGACTTCTCCAAGGAAGAAAACCCACCACCAAAATGGAGAGCAAAGGATTTATATATGCTAACTTGTTTACTTATTTCATAAAGTGTTTTGACTGTAAAAACCTTCAACAAAAATAAAAAACAAGAAAATCAAGAAAAATTCACAGCCATACTTCAAAACATACCAAAGTTAAAATACTAAAACAGATTAGAATTACTTCAACTTTCTAAACAACAATGTTGTTTAGAATATTTCAGCAGATACTGAAAAGATGACAGTGAAGGCAGCTGCTTGATCTCAGTAGGTAGGGATAATTTATACATAAATTTAGAAACAAAAACTATAATTTAAATAAGAACACAGGGCATTTCACCATGCAAATAAGACTGTCCTATTTAGCAGTTTTCTGTCCAGGGACTCAGCTATACAGGTGCAAATATAATGTTTTAAGTGTGTTTTAAATGCATTATACAAATGGTGCTGGTGAGCTAATGGCAAATTCCATATATTTAAAAAAAAAAACATTTTAAAAGCATTTCCACAACATTTTTTATATATGTGTAGATTTAGCCCAGCTATTAGCTATTACTGAGCAACTTCAAAGCCCCTGCTCGCCTTTTGTTAAACCAGAGAACACCCTTCTCAGACATTTAGTTTGCTAAGTAGACAACATTTTATAGGTAAAAGCTTTTGTGAGCCACCCTCCCAACTGGGGCAGAAATAGACCTTAAGTAGCTTGATGCCCTAGTGCAGGCATGTCCAACTCCCAAGAGACTGAAATCTACTCCCAGTATAAAAAAAAAACTGGCGGTGATTTACTCATTGTTATTGGAGGGAGGAGGAGCGTGTGTGGGGTGGGTGGATTGCCCAGAGTTGTTGAGCTTTTTAGGAGGAGGATTGCACAGTTTTTAAGCTTTGCCCCCGTAACATTTTGTACATGATAAGGATCCAACGATCTACCAGGATCAGCTGAGGATCTACCAGTAGATCATGATCTACTGGTTGGACATCCCTGCCCTAGTGGTTGGAATTTTGCAATCCTGTTTTGGGGAAGGCCTGTGGCTGAAAGCCAGAGCACATCTCTTGTGTGTGTGTGCTTCGCATACAAAGTCACTGTGGTGCACTGCAGCTTTCTCAAAGTAAAGAAAACATGCAAGCTTCAGCATCCTGTTTCAGTCCTGAATGTTTCTATGAATGTAAAAATATTATTTTGTCTAGTATGGTTATAGAAAGACACCTTTGAAAGAAAGAGTAAAGTTGGAGGGTTGAAGCAGTACAGGGAGGTTTGTTGCCTGGGATGGCAAATCGGAGCCCTGAGTCTTTAAATCCACTTGTACAACTGAGACAAAACCACACAATTCAGGTGTGTCTGGCAAGGTTTATCACTAGGTAAGAAAGTGAGTAGGTATGAGGAAATGAGGCTCACTTGCTTGTCATTTCCCATTGCTCCTATAGCTCTGAATGCTCCTGCAGATGTTCATGACAACTTTGAGAGACCTTCCTAGCAGCCCACAGTAGTATTATTCTCCTTCTGCACCCCTTAGTAAATAAGGGCCCAAATAGCTCTAATTGTGGCCATGTCTGTATTCTGGTAGGATATGAGTTCAATCCTAATTGTATCTGGGGGAATAGGCCTCATATTTACAATTCTGACCCATCTGAACTGCCAAATACTTCCTGGACTCCTTGTGCTGGTCCCGGGGGGTTACCATGCAGTGTGGTCCAAGGCTGAAGCGGGGTCCCTGAAGGGAGGGAGTCGGGCATGGTCAGGAACTCTGGCAGAAAGCAGGACAGGGTGCCGGCAGGAACAGGTAACCAACGATGTTGCTCTCGCAACCTGGGACTGGGCTGACCTGCCTTTATCTCCTCTGAGGCCTAGGGCGGTCCTGGTCCACAGGTGACTCAACTCCCCTGGCCTTAAGGCGAGCACTCCTCCTGAGAGAACTTAGTTCCCTCCGCCTCTCTGCCCTGAGCCTCTGCAGCTCAGGAGAGGCTGGAGGGTTACTGGACCCAGGGGCAACCTCACCTTCCCCTGACAGGGCTGGGAGAGGAGCACCTGCAGGCAATGGGTCCTCGATCAGCTCCGGAGCCAGAGCGGATTCAGCTGGTGTCTGCTCCTGAGGATCCAGCACAGGTGAGGGCCCTTCAGATCCAAGCCCCTGCCCCAGCTCAGCCGGCCCTGGAGGCGGGGACTCCTGTGCAGGCTGGGATTCCTCCGGTTCAGCCTCTGAATCAGATTCCCAGGCCATCACACTCCTCCAGTTCATAGATTTGTTGTAGAGAACTTAATATACTGCTCATTCATACAAGGCTTTTGCACATATATTACACAAAGGGACTTGTTTGTGAGTCATTCCATGTCTTTGAAAAGTAGCATAAGAAAAGCTGTATTATTTGACTTCCGTAGTAAGTCAGGTTTGGAGAGGATGGGTTAAATGAATTTGATAAACTTTACTTTTGAAGCAGAAGATGGTAACGTATCTGCACCATCTATTAATATGGTATCAAGAGTTATAAATTCCTAAGCATAATGTTTGACAGGAAGCTGTCATGGAAGCAATAGATTCATTATAAAAATGCTAGAGGTGCATACATCCCATTGACTGTTTATCATTAACTACATGGAGAGCTGATAGGAAATGTCTGGCTATAATTTATATTTCTGATGACTCTCAAATCTATTACTCACTTTTCTTCAATTTTAAAGCTGCTCTGGACAGAATAGAAATTGAACACTAAGCATAGATTCTGAACTTTTTAAAATTCTATTTTATCTGAAGTCTCCATATTGAGCTAGCCTTCACCTATAAACAGCTGACAAAGTCTCAAATGTGAAGGGCATTTTCCCATGAAGCAGCTGGAGAAGGGAAAATGCATCATTCTGCTTTAAATAAAGATATTTAAAAAATCATTAATGCTAACAATTGAATTAAAATCTATCGTGTCAAGGCACTTCACCATTTTGGGTTCCAGAAATATTTAAATCTCTATAATACCATGATTTGCAGCCCTGTCCATAGACCTCTTAACTGGAAAAAATGAAATTAAACTGACTCAGATTCTAATCTAGGCTCCATACACCCAAAGGAATTTTGGACTTGTGCATTGCGGACAACTTCGTAGGCAACTTCTGAAACTAAAGAGAATTTAAAGCAATTTTTGTGATGGAAATGTGTGGTTTTTAAAAAAATTAAATCACAGGGCGAGAAGTACCTCTTTGAGCCCTGGCAAATTATGGCTGCAATCCTAATTTAACATACCTGGGAGTAAGCAAATGATTCAAGAGTCTGACTTCTGAGTAGACATTTTTAGGATTGTGCCATTAGTTCATTTCATTGGGACAGGCATCTAGTTATTGGCTGTTGTTTTTTTTAGTATACGTCAGATACCACCCACTGTTAGATGGTAGACCAGAGTGTGAGGATTCACTTAGCTTATCAACTCCTGAAGTTCAACATATTGTAAACTACTCCATTAGACAGAAGTTGGGCTTCGTTGCTTTAAAAATGGGGGGGTGTAAACCCTTGTATATTTTTTGCATATTTTATTGCTTCTAAAAAATTTGGAGAGAAAGCTTTGGGCATGATTCAGTTACAGTACTTTTGAGTTCAATTTATTCCACTGATTGATTTCAATGGGTACTGGAGAGGTGGGTTTTAAAACCCAAAGTCACACTGACTATGGTTTTGTACATAATGGCATTGTTGATAGATGCTTGACAAGCCCCAGCATATTACCCAAAGAACAGAATAGCCTCTGAGAATGTAGATTTTCATATCTGATACAGAAACTGTCTGATTAAAAATGTATGCATTGGTGCAATCAATGTCTATCTGAATATGGAACACAAATGGGCATTTCCAAGTGTAGTTGAAGTACCTGGGTGAGGGATGATGGCACATATGATTTAATCAGAACTAGTGGAATATCAAACATAGCTGCATAACTTTTTAGTGAGTCTCTCAGGTCTATCATTTTCCTATGTGTGACTCTATCAGTTACCTTTTCCGGTGAGAGGCAGCCTATTAGTTAAATAATCTTGTATCTTTTGAAAGCATAATCAGTGAAAGAGTCCTCACTGGTAAACTAGCTTGACTGTGGCTTGGATGTGGTGGGGATGCAGCAGAAGTGGCAAAGCACATAAAGACTGCTGAAAGGAATCATGAAACAAAGAGGCAAAGAGGAATTACAGTGGAGCTAACAGAAGGCTATTTTTCTTGCAATAAAAGAAAAAGTTTAAGTGAGCTTCATATCTGATTATGGAGGGGCAAGAAAATTATTATTCCAAAACTGTATGATGAAGAAACAATCTTCCATTGCAACTGCTGGGAGGGAGGAGAGGCAGTCTGGGAATTCAGAATAGGCCCAACAAAGTCACTACCATTGACTTAACAAAAGAAGAAGCAATACTGGAAAGCTACTTTAAGTTGAATTTTGCAGTGCTGACAGTGTGATTTTGTTGTTCTTTTTTAAACTGGAGATATTTGATCAACCTTCTTGTCACTTTTGAATATTACCTGTGCAATATTAGCAAAACGGTGCATTGGAGCTAAGACTGCACCCTTTTATCTTGCCACTGGCTGATGGGGAGCTGACCTAGAACAAGGCTGTGGACTGCCATGGATTTACAGGATTTGCATCTTGAAAATAAAGAAACACAAAGCAAGTCTATAAACCAGGTGCAAAGCCCATAGCAGAGATCTGGAGAGTGTTTTTGCTGTTGAGGAAATGCATTCAGGCGATGCTTGTTAAGCTATCTGGCTATACAAACAAGTCAGGCCAAGGACTGGCAAGAAAGCAAAAAGCTTATAGTTAAGTTGTGGGTGAACATATCAGACAACACAGCGATTCTTCAAACAGCTCTTGTTTATTCACAAGCCCAGAACAGAACTGGGCTGAAGGGTTCAGCCAACCTGCTTATATAGAGCTCAACTACAAAGCAACAGTAACAACTTTCTGTAACTATCCAATCACTGAACGTCACTTTCAATTCCTTATTTGCATATGTGGACCTGAGTGAAAACTATCTACAGTATCCCCCTGCTGGCCCAGGGTGAGAACTTCAGTACATAACACTTATCATTTACAGGAGGAAAGGAGAGAGGAGGCAGATGAGGACACCTGCACTGTTTACTGTGTAATGGGAAAACAAGGTTTTCAGCAGGCATGGAAAGAGATGCAAGGGTTTATGTTACAATTGTCAATGAAGAGACTTACCCACAATAAAAAAAAGGCTCAGTCCATTGTCCACTTGTCAAGACAAGAGTGCAATTAAGGACATATACTGGGGAAAATAACCCAGTAATTACCAGGAAAAATTGACTAGATGTTAAAAAATGGAAAAAAGCAACTAGATTGTTTCCTAACAGAGTGATTTATAATCTAAGCCTAGTTTTCATGGAGGTGGCTGATTGGTTTAGTAAATGGTAAAATCATCATCAGCACCACCACCATCATCTACACATAAAAAGCAAAAAGTATGAACAATAACCTTCTTTGCAGCTCGTAGAAATCCGTAGTTCTCTCCATGGGGAGTCAGGCAGAAAGGGCCCTTTCCTACCCACTGCCCTCTGACCATTGCATCTACAGATGCCAGGAAGTGTGCAAGCGAAGTTTGTGCTCTATCACAAACTTCTTCTTATCTTATCTTATCACCTCTGTGAGAACTTGGCCTAACAGACACAATGCAAAAGAAAGCAAGACATTAGTACAGAAGAGGAAAATAAAGAAATTCATACAGTGTGGCCTATATCATGAAGGGGAGCATGTGGAGAACTTCTGGGGAGGCATCATGGCTGGTCAGTCATCTCTGTTGAGACTCTGTTGACAGAGATAATTATAAAATCATAGAATCATATCATTGTAGACTTGGGAGGGACCCCAAGGGTCATCTAGTCCAGCCTACTGCAATGCAGGAATCTCAGCTAAAGACGCCCTGGCAGATGGCCATCCAACCTCTGCTTAAAACCCTCTAATGAAGGAGTGTCCACTACCTCCTGAAGGAGGCAGTTCCACTGTCAAACAGCTGTTACTGTCAGAAAGTTATTCCCGACATTTAGTTGGATCATTGTCTTAGTACATAACCACAGCAAATAAACTCTTGAGGGAATAAAAAACAAGGACCAAATGTTTCTTAATATTGGAGGTAAAGTTGTGGTGTTGGACTGGACGAAGACTGTTGTTGACTTTTATGCATAATAATAATAAGCAGAGAACCTCTTTTGGGCTTCTTGTTGCAAAAGAAAAAGGAATGAACTTGAGACTGAAGGCTGAAGAAGCATCACCTAGCAGATGGAGGAACAGCTGGATACTGCTCTGGATTGAACATTTGACTATGTTGAAGAACTCTTGTATAGATAACAGATAGCTGGATAGCTGGAAGTCCTTTTTACTTATTTCTTTTTTTATCCCCCCCCCTTTTTGTTCTGCTTTGTTTGTGTTTTTGCTCTAAAAAGAAATAAAAAGAATGGGAGTGTGTGGAGAGGTTCTCCAGTGGGGATTTATGAGTGATGTGTGGTACCGGCACAGGAATATTCTGTACAATCCAGAAGAACCATTGCTGGGATTTTCTTAACCAGTTCCATCCAAGGAAGCTATGTATAAGGACTTCCGCTTGTGCAATGGAGCTTTCCCCCTATGCCCCCCCAATTGAGTGGATGGAATGATTGGGAGAGAGTGGTGTTGAATTCCATCCCATATTTTCAACAAAACTACAGATTACAGCAATGGCATAGAGAACAAACCATATGGATGCTGCCTCAATGTGGCTCACAGAAGTGTTCCTGCAGACTGCCTGCATGAGCTGCCATGAGTGTTCAGAACTGGTGGTGAAGCTGTAACTGGTGAGTGACTACCTACATATTTTGTGGGGGGTGGGTATAATCACATGTGAATGATGTGAATAATCACATCAGCTTGAAAAAAAGACCAGGGGGATCACACAAACCATTTTGCTCACAATTTCATCACCAAACAAAACTGCAGGTTCAGATAATTCACACAGGTTCAAAAGTTCAGCCAACAATACATTGGCAACTGAGTAAGTCCTAAAAATTAATGAGTCACCATCACTTAGTTTAGAACTTGCAGTGGCAGCAGCATTAAAAATAAAAGTGAGTGCATTATATTTATGGAGGGGAAATGTAAATTGCCAAATTAACAGGAACAGGAAGTGTAACAGAAACAGAAGCTGAAATAACAGTTCTTCCTACTTGTGCTGCTGAATGTGTCAGAAATGAAAACAGACAGTAGCACGCTGTAGTCTTATTATTGTTTTCAGTTTTAAAGCCCTTTATCATCTTTTGGAAGGTTGTAACCATCTTGGATCTTCAATTTTCTGACAGATTGAGTCTCACTCCAATATCACCTCCAATTCCTGGAGTACATGAAAGAAACAAATGCCATTTTCCCTCTAGGTTCCATGCAAAGAAAGAACTGAGCAAAAAGATATACATTGTTTACTCTTCTTTGACATGTTAGTCTTAAAGACAAATGAATAAACATTGTCCCAATTGAAGCCAAAAGGGCCCTTGAGCAGACCCTGTGAAGCAACAGACTGGAAAACCAAAAGCCATATCTACTTGGAAATTACTCAGCTGCAATGAGAGACAATGGAGAGACAGAGAGCAGACTTTCCAAGTGTCTATTTTCCAGGGACAGTCCTGGATTTACAGAAGCCATCCTGGTTTCCGATTTGATCCTGAAATGTCCTGCTCTTCCTTAAAATAGGGGTGTTCCTTAGGATGGAGAAAGCTGGAGAGTATGGTAAGATGTCTCTATTTTCATTTTTAAATGTTGGAAGGTATTATGGACTAAATTGGTAAAGAAAACACGTTTTATATGTGTTGTATATGTAGTATAACATTGTGACACCAGATGGTGCTGTGGAGTCCCATCTTTCCCTACTGGATTTCCCTGTATGAGTTTGCAACACGTTTAACTAAATCTCTTCTTTGATGTGTCTAGATCCAGCCGAAGTTATGTGAAGGCAGGCCTGCATAGGAAAGTTTTTTTTAATGTTTAATGTTTTACTATGTTTTTATATATAGAATCATAGAGTTGGAAGAGACCACAAGGGCCATCGAGTCCAATCCCCTGCCAAGCAGGAAACACCATCAGAGCACTCCTGACATATGGTTGTCAAGCCTCTGCTTAAAGACCTCCAAAGAAGGAGACTCCACCACACTCCTGGGCAGCAAATTCCACTGTCGAACAGCTCTTACTGTCAGGAAGCTCTTCCTAATGTTTAGGTGGAATCTTCTTTCTTGTAGTTTGGATCCATTGCTCCATGTCCGCTTCTCTGGAGCAGCAGAAAACAACCTTTCTCCCTCCTCTATGTGACATCCTTTTAAATATTTGAACATGGCTATCATATCACCCCTTAACCTCCTCTTCTCCAGGCTAAACATGCCCAGCTCCCTTAGCCGTTCCTCATAGGGCAGGCCTTTCCAGGCCTTTGACCATTTTGGTTGCCCTCCTCTGGACACGTTCCAGTTTGTCAGTGTCCTTCTTGAACTGTGGTGCCCAGAACTGGACACAGTACTCCAGGTGAGGTCTGACCAGAGCAGAATACAGTGGCACTATTACTTCCCTTGATCTAGATGCTATACTCCTATTGATGCAGCCCAGAATTGCATTGGCTTTTTTAGCTGCCGCGTCACACTGTAGGCTCATTTCAAGTGTGTGGTCAACCAAGACTCCTAGATAATAAATAATAATAATAATAATAATAATAATAATAATAATAATAATAATAAATTTTATCTATATCCCGCCCTCCCCAGCCGAAGCCGGGCTCAGGGCGGCTAACAACACCAAAATAGTGCAACATTAGAAAAACATTATAAAAATTAATTAAAATCAAGATTGATGGCAACCATAAAGTTTTGTAAAGGTTGCCAAAGGAGGGAGTCAGGCTGCGCCCTAACCAAAGGCCTGGCGGAACAGCTCTGTCTTGCAGGCCCTACGGAAAGATGTCAAGTCCTGCAGGGCCCTTGTCTCTTGTGACAGAGCATTCCACCAGGTTGGAGCCGCAGCCGAAAAAGCCCTGGCTCTAGTTGAGGCCAGCCTAACCTCTCTGTGGCCTGGGACCTTCAAGGTGTTTTTGTTTGAAGACCGTAAGTTCCTCTGTGGGGCATACCAGGAGAGGCGGTCCCGTAGGTACGAGGGTCCTAGGCCGTATAGGGCTTTGAAGGTTAAAACCAGCACCTTAAACCTGATCCTGTACTCCACCGGGAGCCAGTGCAGCTGGTATAGCACCGGATGAATGTGATCTCGCAGCGAAGACCCCGTAAGGAGTCTCGCTGCGGCATTCTGCACCCGCTGGAGTTTTTGGGTCAGTCTCAAGGGCAGCCCCACGTAGAGCGAGTTACAATAATCCAGTCTGGAGGTGACCGTCACGTGGATCACAGTAGCTAGGTCAGGGCGAGAGAGGTAAGGAGCCAACTGCTTAGCTTGGCGGAGATGAAAAAATGCCGCCTTTGTAATAGCTGCAATCTGCGCCTCCATGGAGAGGGAGGTATCGAAGATTACACCCAAACTCTTAACGGACGGTGCTGGCACTAATTGCACCCCCGCAAGAGATGGGAGTTGCCCCCTCAGTCCCATATCATCCCGTCCCAGCCAGAGGACCTCTGTCTTCGAAGGATTTAACTTCAACCGGCTCCCACGTAACCATCCAGCCACAGCTTCCAAGCATCTGATCAGTGTGTCTGGGGCCGAGTCAGGATGGCCATCCATCAACAGATAGAGCTGGGTGTCATCAGCATACTGATGGCAGCCCAGCCCAAAACTCCGGACAAGCTGGGCGAGGGGGCGCATAAAGATGTTAAAAAGCATCGGGGAGAGAATCGCACCCTGAGGCACTCCACACACCAAGGAGTGGCGCGATGACAATTCCCCCCCAAGCGCCACCCTCTGTCCCCGACCAGAGAGAAACGAGCACAGCCATTGAAGGACTGTGCCCTGGATCCCCACGTCGGCAAGGCGGTGGTCCAGAAGTTCATGATCAACCATGTCAAAAGCTGCTGACAAATCTAGAAGAATCAGCAGCCCCGACCCGCCTCGATCCAGCTGTCTACGAAGATCATCTGTTAGGGCAACCAGAGCCGTCTCGGTCCCATGACCAGCGCGGAAGCCGGACTGGAATGGATCCAGAGCCGATGTTTCATCCAGAAACCCACCAAGCTGTTCAGCAACCGCTCTCTCAATCACCTTACCCAGGAACGGAAGATTCGAAACCGGGCGGTAATTGGATAGATCTAAAGGATCTAATGATGTTTTCTTTAAGAGCGGGCGCACCACTGCCTCCTTCAGTTCCCCTGGGTATGTCCCCGTGCCAAGGGACAAATTGATGATATCCCCCAGGAGGGCCCGCACCTCATCTGGACACGCTCTAATCAGCCAAGACGGGCACGGGTCAAGAGGACAGGTGGTGGGCTTTCCAGCTCGGAGGAGTCTGTCCACATCGGCTGGGGATATCCGGTCAAAGTGGTCCAATACTGGACCCGAGGACAGTCGAGGGGCCTCCAGTTCCTTTATTGTATCCAAATTGGCAGGGAGGTCATGGCGGAGCAACAAGACCTTCTCCGCAAAAAAACTCGCAAATGCCTCACAGCTGTGTGTCAAATTGTTATTTAAATTTGGCTGTCCTTCGAGGGATGTTAAAGACCGAATTATACTAAATAATTGCGCCGGGCGAGAGCTAGCGGATGCAATGGAGGCCGAGAAGTAGGACTTCTTAGCGGCCTTCACAGCCATCTCGTAGGTTTTCATAAAAACCCTATAAGATGTAAGATCCTTTTCACATGTACTGCTCTCAAGCCAGGTGTCACCCATCTTGTATTTGTGCCTCTCATTTTTTTTGCCCAAGTGCAATACTTTACATTTCTCCCTGTTAAAATTCATCTTGTTTGTTGAAGCTGCCCAAAGTGGCTGGGGCAACCCAGTCAAATGGGAGAAGTGTCAATATATTGTTGTTGTTGTTGTTGTTGTATGTTGTATGTCGTTGTTGTTGTTTAGTCGTTTAGTTGTGTCCGACTCTTCGTGACCCCATGGACCAGAGCACGCCAGGCACTTCTGTCTTCCACTGCCTCCTGCAGTTTGGTCAGACTCATGTTTGTAGCTTCGAGAACACTGTCCAACCATCTTGTCCTCTGTCGTCCCCTTCTTCTTGTGCCCTCCATCTTTCCCAACATCAGGGTCTTTTCCAGGGAGTCTTCTCTTCTCATGAGGTGGCCAAAGTATTGGAGCCTCAGCTTCAGGATCTGTCCTTCCAGTGAGCACTCAGGGCTGATTTCCTTAAGAATGGATACGTTTGATCTTCTTGCAGTCCGTGGGACTCTCAAGAGTCTCCTCCAGCACCATAATTCAAAAGCATCAATTCTTTGGCGATCAGCCTTCTTTATGGCCCAGCTCTCACTTCCACTTCTCACTTCTCTCACTTCTCACTTCTAGGAAAACCATGGCTTTAACTATACGGACCTTTGTTGGCAAGGTGATGTCTCTGCTTTTTAAGATGCTTGTTGTTGAATAGGACATCCCTATTTTCTTCAAAGAAATGTTGGAGGGTATTAGAGAGCATTTTGGGGAATGGGTGCACACATTGCACACTGACAATATATCCATATTGTCCTGTGTGTATGGGAGATGTCACTGCCTGATGGAAAAAGGAACACTGCAAGCTTTCCAATAACAACACTAGCAAAGAAGAGCAAACTTTATTAATAAGCCTGCTACACTTCCAGGGTGGCGCCACCGGCAATGGCGGACTCCCTCTGAACTGGAGGGAATAGCTCCGCGGGAAACGGGTCTTCTCCACTACGGCGAAGCGGGGACCCTTTCAAAAATGAAGCCTGTGACCATGGGACTCGGCGGACACCTTTAGCGCCCCCCCCCCACTAACGGGCTCCGAAGTGAAGAGGGGGAAGTGGCGCGGTGCTGAGAGTCAGCGGCTATTTCCGTGGAGCGAAGCCACATAGCCATTGCCGGAGAGCGCTGCCTCTTTCCTGGGACAATTTGGACTCTAAAACAACAACCCGTGAGTAGTACGGAAATTGGATTTTTAAAATACTTTTAAATTCGGCACTGATCGGGGAAGGTCCAAACAGGAAATCTGCCTCCCCTTTCTGTAAATAATCTAAAGCAAAGAACCTCCAACTAAGGTCGTGGAGAGCCTTATTTTTTGTAAAAGACTTTAATTCTACTGATTGAGATTATAAGAAAATTTATTTGGTAGCAGGGGAACCTGCAGGAGAAGAACTAAATTTAAGAATTGATGTGCCGCCACCCCCCGGACCCGGGAGTGGTCCGTGAGAGCCGGTTGATGAGCAATTGAACAATTTGACAGCTGTCAAGTTAGCTGTCAAGATATAAAAAGAGGACTTTGTCTCTACTGTCTACATTTGTTACAAGTTTATGTTTTAAAAGAAGGAAGGACTGTTACAATTTAACGTATGGAACTTTTGGTTTTGTGCTGAAAGGAGTAAAAAGAAACTTAAATCCCCCTAGAGGGAGCCTTGGGACATTGCATTAAGAACCAGCTGAGAAATTGTTTTTTGACCTTGATATGCTTAAGAATGGCAGTTGGTAAGGAAATTCAGTCTGAACTGAACAGGACTTTCTTTCTCTTGGGAAAGCTGCAAGGTCAAATAGGTGTTTTGACCAGAAATGTTACAACTTTGGGCACAAGCAATGAACTTGATAAGAACTCGGTACAGGAATTCTACTTAACTGAACAAACAGAGAAAGTTGAGAAGGAGAATAATGTTGCCTTTGAAGAGAAAAAAGGGGGAGCCGTAACCCTGCAGATGCAAAAGGCGAGCCGCAACTTGAGGCCTGACATGATGGTAACAAGGAGAAACAAATCTCAGAAGATGGAAGCCTGGCCTGAATTGGAAAATGAAAGATGGAGAGACCTCCTTATGTGGAGATCACATGACCCTTGGATTATAAATTTGATTCAGCTGGAAGTTGGAGCTATGGGGACATTTGGAACTGAAAGGAGAATGAAACAAGATGTGGAATACCCTATAGGCCTTATCTTTAAGTATGTAGGCCTGGCTGGAAGAAACATGGATGCTGCTGGGCGGGAGTCTCCCCGAGATTTGGTCTTTAATATCAAAGACTATCAAAAAGACTGCCAGAGGAGCTATGAGAGAGATTTAAGAGCTTCGGATATAAGATCTCCGGGTTGATGGTCTTTTTTGAGATTTGTTGGGGACTGAAACCGGGAAGGGGGTATGGGTGGAATGAAAAATGGGAATTTAAAGTGTATATAATATAAGTTGTTTTTTTGTTTTACCTTTTTGTTTTACTTTTAGGAGAATTGGGAAATTCGTGGAAGGGAATTTTCTTTCGACCTTAGGGAAATGTCTTAAGTAATAATAATAATAATAATTTATTATTTGTACCCCGCCCATCTGGCTGGGTTTCCCCAGCCACTCTGGGCGGCTTCCATAAAAACCAGAAATACACTAAAATATCACAGATTAAAAACTTCCCTGAACAGGGCTGCCTTAAGATGTCTTCTGAATGTAAGGTAGTTATTTATCACTTTGACATCTGATTGGAGGGCGTTCCACAAGGCGGGTGCCACTACCGAGAAGGCCCTCTGCCTGGTTCCCTGTAGCTTTGCTTCTCGTAATGAGGGAACCGCCAGAAGGCCCTCGGCGCTGGACCTCAGCGTCCGGGCAGAACGATGGGGGTGGAGACGCTCCTTCAGGTATACTGGGCCGAGGCCGTTTAGGGCTTTAAAGGTCAACACCAGCACTTTGAATTGTGCTCGGAAACGTACTGGGAGCCAATGTAGGTCTTTCAAGACCGGTGTTATGTGGTCTCGGCGGCTGCCCCCAGTCACCAGTCTAGCTGCCGCATTCTGGATTAGTTGTAGTTTCCGAGTCACCTTCAAAGGTAGCCCCACGTAGAGCGCATTGCAGTAGTCCAAGCGGGAGATAACTAGAGCATGCACCACTCTGGCGAGACAGTCCGCGGGCAGGTAGGGTCTCAGCCTGCGTACCAGGTGGAGTTGGTAGACAGCTGCCCTGGATACAGAATTGACCTGCGCCTCCATGGACAGCTGTGAGTCCAAAATGACTCCCAGGCTGCGCACCTGGTCCTTCAGGGTCACAGTTACCCCATTCAGGACCAGGGAGTCCCCCACACCAGCCCGCCCCCTGTCCCCCAAAAACAGTACTTCTGTCTTGTCAGGATTCAACCTCAATCCATTAGCCGCCATCCATCCTCCAACCGCCTCCAGGCACTCACACAGGACCTTCACCGCCTTCACTGGTTCTGATTTGAAAGAGAGGTAGAGCTGGGTATCATCTGCACTGAACAAGTATTGCTATATAGGTTTGGATGAGAGTTAAGTTTGGATAAAGTAAAAGTAAAAGTGGTTTCTAAAAATATGGTAAAATCAAGGATTTTGTTGATAAGATGTTTGAGAAAGGAATTAATGTGGTTTTGGTAAAAAGACATTAAAGGATTAAGTAAAAATGAATTGATGAAAGAGAGAATGTAAAGATACAGTATGTTAAAATAAATTATTAAGATAAAAATTAGGTTAGAAGGATTTGCTGAAACAAAAATTTAAATTAGAATACAAAAATGGGAGGTGCGAGGAGGTTCAAGGAAATAAGTAAAGGAAGAAAGTTATTGTCAGAGCTGCCTCTAGGTCCCAGCTCACAGAGGACCAACGCTAGTCAGTAATAATGTACAAAAGTCTTTATTGAAGTTCAGTTTCCATTTCCAAGCCGCAGCGTGCAGCTCTACGTCTTAGGACCTAGATCGGCGAAGCTCCGTCTGAGTCTCCACCCCCTGTACACCAGTTTAAGACTCTAGCCTTACTCCACCTCTTCCGTTGCTCTTTCCTCCTCTGGTACTTCTGCCCCCCCGGGGTTTCCTCCTTTCTGGACTCTTCTGACGCTGACCCCCCTGACTCTTGTCCCTCCTTTCGGCGGGCTTTAGGACCTGGCTCCCTATCCGGGCTACCTGCTCTGCCGCTCGCCTGTACATTTGAACTTGGCGCGCGCGCCCAGCCTCCAACTTTCCTCTTGACCGTTTCCGTGCTCTCCGATGGAGGCATGGTCAATCCTGACTCATCTCCTCCCGCTGGTGGTGAGCAGCCTGATCCCGATACCTGGGACTCCTCCCCCCCACTGTGCTCTGGTGGGGAAGCTGGTCCTGATTTCCAACTGCTGCTCTCTGAGTCCCCTCTGGCCCCTTCTTCCTGGGGTGTCCCCCTAGGCACCCCCCTTGCTCTGACCATGGGCGCCCCCTTCTGTGAATCTTCCGATTCGCTGGAAAGACTCAGGGACCTCGGACCACTGTCCTCGCTTACGCTCCCTTCGGATTCCTCCCCCTCGCTCTCCATTTCCTCCCTCTCCTGTGCCTCTGCTCCTGAGCCCCTGACAGTTATGTAAAGGTTTGATTTGTTTTTTTTCCCCTTCTTTCTTCTTTTTTTAATGATTGTATTTTTTCTATGTTTTTTTCTTTAAAAAAAATTCTGTTTTCCCTTTTTAAAATTTTTTTGAATAAATATTATTTAAAAAAAAATATTAATAAGCCTGCTACGAATTCACCTCTTATACTAGCAGTCCTGAACTGATCTCCCATCCACCTTTTCTATTCATTCCTCCTTCTTCCCTTATGTGGCCAATGAGTCTTTTAAAGCAGGTCTCAGGCTTTTACACATAAGAGCAACCACAGAAATTTTAAGATGCATTTGCACAATCTATTCATGGGTCTATTAGTTGCCATATTTCAAAAAGTGAAAATCTGGACACAAACTTTGTTGAGCTTTTCAGTTAGTTTTTAGTTTATTTTGCCGAAAGAGCTTTTTTTGCTAAATCTAAACAAAAACAAAAACCACCCAAAAACACTCTTATGTTTCTGAGCTATTTCTCAAAAAAATCACCAAAATCTACACTTCCAACATGGGTTGGCATACTTCTGGACACATCAGCACTTTCCGCCCGGACATTGTTTACAACGGCCAAATCCAGGCTATGTCCGGGAAATTAGGGACTTATGGAAACATTATATTAGTCCGCTGAATTCAGCTTTGAATTATCCTGGCTTCCACATATATATTGCATTCTGTCTCCTCTCTCATAGAAGAAGTCTGCTTCTAAAGAGAGGGACGACTGCATTTTCTCATAGATGCATAACATGAAGAAGAGGTTCACAAACTGTGGATTCCTCTACTTAAGTTTTCAGAATTTTAGTATGATTTCATTCCTGTTGCAGCAATGTTTGGATATGGATCTCAGCTGTATGCACTCCTGTGTCATGAAGCTATACCAGTAAAAACAATTATTTGGAAAACGTTCATTGCATCAAAGAACATCCTGCAGGCAAGACCTTTACATTTTCCATCAGCAAATAAAAAGTGAAATCATCATCAGTATCATCTCTTTGTAGAAAAGTCTTTTGAAACCAAAGAGTGAAAAATAAATGCAGTAAGTGCTGTACTGTACTTCGCTAGTATCAAAAACTAATATAACTTTCATAATTTGGATCAACATTGATTCTGTTGCTTGTAACCGATAAGATTCTAAGTGTGTCTGCTTTTGAAATAATTTTTTCTGCCACTACAATGACTTAGAACTGGAGTGAATAACAATTGCACTGTCTCTTTTTCTCAATTACCATTCAAGACCATGCACATTCAAAGAAATATGCAAACAAAGAAAATTAAGGACTATGCCAGTCCCATGGAATCCACTGCACAACTGCAGGAACGGAGAATTTTTATCAATACTTCTTGCTCATGTATCCACAGAATAATGTTTTAAAATCACAATTCATTTATCATTTACTTTAAATACAGTTACTATTTCAGAAAAGCAAACAAAGCAAATGAAATGGCCTTTTCCTAAAACACGTACACACACTAAAAAATTCAATTCTTTTGTACAAATCTGATATATGCAGGCCATGTGCAAAAAAATACAGAACTGTGAAGACTGGCATTTCTGCTGTCAAATTCAGAGTTTTATTTGATGAAGTTATTGAATGCTACATTTAGCTCATCTAAGGTTTAAGCAATCATACACATTTTGACTGTCCTCTCAGGAAGGAAGCTTTGAATACAAAGCTAATCAAGATTGCTACTTCTGCAGATTTCAAAAGGATTTAGGAGGGGACTGAGAAGGGTTTCTGCTGTACTTAATGAAAAATGTGTTCAGTAGGAGGGTAATTCTTGAAGCTTGCAGCAATTTTAAATAGGTGGAAAGGGCTGAAGGAAAGAGAAAACATGAGGACAGAAAGACCTAACATAATCCATACACGAGAAAATGTTGCTCACTGACTTCCAGGACTTAATCCCCAATGTAGGACATGTTATGTGAACAGCCTGTTTATAAGAAAGTCTGGTATAATTGAAGCTAAAATATGTAGGGCTTTACAAATTTGAGACTCATGCATGAATTATTGTTTCCTTTGGCAAATAGGTCAACAGAATTTCAATTCAATTATCTGGGTGTTTCTTAATTTTAGTATTTAGTATTTTAGTATTTAAGGGGAATTAAGCAATTACAGCAACTCAAAGTTAGAGAAGAAAAATTCGAGTACGCAGAACTAGCAAAACTGACACATAGAATTCACAGTCAGGAGGAGACAAAGTACCAAAAAGAATGGAGTAAATTTATAGTTTATATAAGTGAGAACTGTAGAAATTTGAAGACATTAGCAGGACTAAAATAAACCTTATGTCATGGTTTAGAATTTTATTAATGAAACTGTGAATTAAAGATTGGAATAAGAAAACCTGCGGAAGGGAAGGAGGAAAGTCAACGGCTCTACGGAGCATAAAGTAGGATACATATAAAAAGACTTGATGTTTTTGGTTTGTTGGTGTTGGTGTATTTAAAATGAAAACTTAATAAAAAGCATTTAAAAAAAAAACAAAGTTAGAGAAGAAAATTATTAACAAGTGTTAATCCATGAGAAACAGTAGTGGGCACAAATGTAGGGCATCCTCCACTTGCCCACCGTCCCGACATATCCCTGTCACTGCCCCACCACCACCACCACCCATTGTCCTTTTCACGTCTCCCTCTTTCACCCCAGGCCTAACTCAATCTTCCTCCATCAGTTTTCCTGCACACATTTTTTTAGTCTCACCACCACTACTTCTGTTCTGCCTCTCTGCCTTCATTCTCTTCTCCCTTCATTTCTGCTTGTTGTTGTTTAGTCGTTTAGTCGTGTCCGACTCTTCGTGACCCCATGGACCAGTGCACACCAGGCACTCCTGTCTTCCACTGTCTCCCACAGTTTAGTCACACTCGTGTTAGTAGCTTCGAGAACACTGTCCAACCATCTCGTCCTCTGTTGTCCCTTTCTCCTTGTGCCCTCAGTCCTTCTCAACATCAGGGACTTTTCCAGGGAGTCTTCTCTTCTCATGAGGTGGCCAAAGTATTGGAGCCTCAGTTTCAGGATCTGTCCTTCCAGTAAGCACTCAAGACTGATTTTCTTAAGAATGGAAAGGTTTGATGTTCTTGCAGTCCATGGGACTCTCAAGAGTCTCCTCTGGCACCACAATTCAAAAGCATCAATTCTTCAGCGATCAATCTTCTTTATGGTCCAGCTCTCACTTCCATACATCACTACTGGGAAAACCATAGCTTTAACTATACAGACCTTTGTCAGCAGGGTGATGTCTATGCTTTTTAAGATGCTGTCTAGGTTTGTCATTGCTTTTCTCCCAAGAATCAGGTGTCTTTTAATTTCATGACTGCTGTCACCATCTGCAGTGATCATGGAACCCACAAAAGTAAAATCTCTCACTGCCTCCATTTCTTCTCCTTCTATTTATCAGGAGGTGATGGGACCAGTGGCCATGATCTTAGTTTTTTTGGGGGTTTTGATGTTGAGCTTCAGACCATATTTTGCACTCTCTTCTTTCACCCTCATTAAAAGGTTCTTTAATTCCTCCTCACTTTCTGCCATCAAGGTTGTGTCATCTGCATTTCTGAGGTTGTTGATATTTCTTCCAGCAATCTTAATTCCAGCTTGGGATTCATCCAGTCCAGCCTTTCGCATGATGAATTTTGCATATGTTAAATAAGCAGGGAGACAATACACAGCCTTGTTGTACTCCTTTTCTAATTTTGAACCAATCAGTTGTTCCATATCCAGTTCTAACTGTAGCTTCTTGTCCCACATAGAGAGTTCTCAGGAGACAGAAGTGATCAGGCACTCCCATTTCTTTAAGAACTTCCCATAGTTTGCTGTGGCCGACACAGTCAAAAGCTTTTGTGTAGCCAATGAAGTAGAAGTAGAAGTTTTTCTGGAACTCTCTAGCTTTCCCCATAATCCAGTGCATGTTTGCAATTTAGTCTTCTGGTTCCTCTGCCCCTTCGAAATCCACCTTGCATTTCTGGGAGTTCTTGGTCCCCATACTGCTTAAGCCTGCCTTGTAGAATTTTAAGCATCACCTTGCTAGCATGTAAAATAAGCGTAATTGTGTGGTAGTTGCAGCATTCTTTGGCACTGCCCTTGGGATTGGGATGTAGACTGATCTTCTCCAATCCTCTGGCCACTGCTGAGTTTTCCAAACTTGCTGGCACATTGAGTGTAGCACCTTAACACAGTGTTTCCCAACCTTTTTTGGGCAAAGGCACACTTGTTTCATGAAAAAAATCTCGAGGCACACCACCATTAGAAAATGTTTAAAAAATTAACTCTGTGCCTATATTGACTATATATAAAGTAACTCTCTTTAATAGGCATCAAATAAACACAAAGAAAGTACCGTATTTTTCGCCCCATAGGACGCACTTTTTCCCCTCCAAAAATAAAGGGGAAATGTGTGTGCGTCCTATGGGGCGAATGCAGGCTTTCTCTGAAGCCTGGAGAGCAAGAGGCATCGGTGCGTACCGACCCCTCTCGCTCTCCAGGCTTCAGGAAGCTGTCCGCAAGCCTTGCGCGCCCGGCAGGAGCTCCCGCCCAGCGCGCCCGGCAGGAGCTCCCGGCAGGCGCGCAAGGCTTGGGGCGGCAGCCTGTTGCCCGAAGCACAGGGAGCCCTCCGGAGGGTTCCCCGTGCTTCGGGCGAGTGTCTGCAAGCCTTGCACGACCGGCAGGAGCTCCCGCCAGGCGCGCGAGGCTTGGGGCGGCAGCCTGTTGCCCAAAGCACAGGGAGCCCTCCGGAGGGTGCCCCGTGCTTCGGGCGAGTGTCTGCAAGCCTTGCGCGCCCGGCAGGAGCTCCTGCCAGGCGCGCGAGGCTTGGGGCAGCAGCCTGTTGCCCGAAGCACGCGGAGCCCTCCGGAGGGTGCCCCGTGCTTCGGCGAGTGTCTGCAAGCCTTGCGCGCCCGGCAGGAGCTCCCGCTGGGCGCGCGAGGCTTGGGGCGGCAGCCTGTTGCCCGAAGCACGCGGAGCCCTCCGAAGGGCGCCCCGTGCTCCGCGCTGCCAGCTGCCGCCCGCAAGCCTTGCGCTCCCGGGGGGAGATCCCCCGGTGCGCAAGACTTGCCAACACCAGCGCCGAGAGGCGATGGGATTTGGGAGGGAGCTCGCTCGCCGCCCCGCGTGTGCTCGCCGCCGCCGCCCCGCCTCTCGCCGCCGGACTCGCCCGCCTCCCTCCCACGGCACACCAGGCAACGGCTCGCGGCACACTAGTGTGCCGCGGAACACCGGTTGGGAAACACTGCCTTAACAGCATCATCTTTTAAAATTTTAAATACAGTGGTACCTCAGGTTAAGAACTTAATTAGTTCTGGTGGTCCATTCTTAATCTGAAACTGTTCTTAACCTGAGGTACCACTTTAGCTAATGGAGCCTCCTGCAGAGTTGTCTCTTGTGTTGTTGGAAAAGAGTGTTTGTGGTGACCAGCTTGTTCTCTTGACAGAAATCTATTAGCCATTGCCCTGATTCATTTTGAACTCCAAGGCCAAACATGCCAGTTGTTCCTTCTATCTCTTCCCTACTTTAACATTCCAATCCCCTATAATGAGAAGAACATCCTTTTTTGGTTTCATTTCTAGAAGGTGTTGTAAGTCTTCATAGAATTGGTCAATTTCAGTTTCTTCAGCACCGGTAGTTGGTGCATAAGCTTGGATTACTGTGATATTAAAAGATCTGTCTTGGATTCATATTGAGATCATTCTATCATTTTTGAGATTTTATCCCAGTATAGTTTTCGCCACTCTTTTGTTGACTATGAGGGCCACTCCATTTCTTCTACGGAAATCTTGTCCACAGTAGTAGATATGATGGTCATCCAAACTGAATTCACCCATTCCCGTCCATTTTAGTTCACTGATGCCCTGGATATCAATATTTATTCTTGCCATCTCATTTTTGACCATGAAAGCTCATACCAAGAACTAACTTAGTTAGTTAGAACTAACTTAGTTGGTCTTTAAGGTGCTACTAGAAGGAATTTTTTTTGTTTTGACTATGGCAGACCAACACGGCTACCTCTCTGTAACAGTTTACCAAGTGTCAGCTTCATTCCAGAGCTGACAGACACTGGGAATCAAAGTAGGCAAAGAGGGTAAAGGACACTGGAATGTGATCTGGAATGTGAGAGGGAGGAAGGGCAACCAAGTGGCATAGCTTCAGAGAACAGAAAGCAAGCTGCAGATACCAATCTTAGCTCAGAGACAGAAGGGGAGAGGTCAGGAATAGCTAGTCCAAAAACTCGAAGGCACAAAAAGGTCAGTGAGAGGAGGAGAAAAGAGCGGAAGCGAAAGGGTTTTTTCCCCTGTTGGAAGAAGAGGAAGCGGTGGAGTTTAGACTCGGCAACTGCAAACTTGGAGTCAGACACGGAGTGAAGGAGCTCCGGAGTGATTTATGTGTTTGAGCAATAAACCATGAGATAATTACTGCAGGTGTCTCACTTCTGTGGGAGAGCCAAGCCATTACAGATTGCCAAATCTCATCTTAATCTCTCATGCTGGAGGACATCAAAGACCGTGATGGATGGGCAAGTACCGGACATGGGAAGTGCGGCTGGGGGAGCAACAGGAGGGGCAGCAGAGCCCACAGACCCCATAACAGAATTAAGAAGCTACATATGGCAGCTCAAAAGCCAACTAGATATTTTGGCAGGAGCACTGCAGGAACAGAGATTGACTTCAGAACAGGAAAGGAACCTCAGAGCCAGCAGGGGGCCTGGACTGAACCCAGGTAAATACAATGGAGATACAGAACGTTATGCAGCCTTTAGAACTGAAGCCAGATACATTTTGGACTTGAGATCAGCTGAATTCAGCTCAGATAAGCAGGGTGTTGCAAGTCTGATCAGCTGGCTGGGGGGAACAGCTAAGGACTGGGCTATCACCCTTATGGAGACCCAACACAGTGCTCTAGGGAACCTGCAGGAGTTCTGGAGACTGATAGATGCCATGTTCAACAGCCCACTAGAGCACGCCACTGCAGAGCAGCAGCTACTGAACTTGCAACAAGGGGGTGACTCTGTGGCCTCTTACTGGACTACCTTCAATTCACTAGTGCACAAGGTGGGCTGGGGACAGAACACAGGGCCCCTTGCCGCCATGTATCATGCAGGGCTAAGTCCCTCGATCCTGGACGAGATGGTGAAGATGCAACCCATGCAGTAACTGGAAGAGATAGTTCAAGCGTCCTTACAGCTAGGGCTACGCCAACAGCAGAGGAAGCTAGAGAAGAGGGGGGCAGGGGGGCCCTTGGGGATAAGGGCATACACTCCCAAGCTTCCATAACAGGGGGTTGGCAGCACACCTAGTCAGGGAGAAGCTGTTGAACCGATACAGATTGGATTAGTGGAAGGGGAGAGAACCAGGAAGGCATGGAAGGAAGGGAGTCAGCAGCGTCGGGAGACGCGCACTTGCTTCGTGTGTGCCAGGCAGGGGCATTTGGCTAAACAGTGTCCTGATAGGAAGACAGGGGGATCCCTTTCAGGGGCCAGGGTGGAGGAAAAACCCAAACCCCAAGCAGAACAGTCAGGAAACGGCCAATCCCAGCCCTTAAGAGAGGCCAGGGGCTGGGAGACAAGTCAGTAGAGGGGCCTCAAATGGAACCAGCCATTCCTGGGATAGCTCTGCCCATGACACTACAACTCCCAGATGGTCGCAGGGTGCAAGGGCAAGCATTGGTGGATTTGGGGGCTTCACTAGACTTTGTAGATGCAGATTTTGCAAAGCAACACAACCTTGGGACACAGCAACTACACTCCCCAATAGAGGTACAGGTGATAGATGGTAGTCCCTTAATGGGGGGAGGTGGTTCAAGCCACACAATCGTTAGGGGTGGAGGTGGTGGGGCACAAGGAGACAATGAGGTTCCATATCACTAAGTTAGCAACACACCCCATAGTCCTAGGAATGCCGTAACTCACAAAACACCATCCTGTCGTGGCCTGGTTTCAACACTCCTCAACGTTCACATCAGCCTTTTGCCAAGAGAACTGCTTGAGGCTTGAAGTACCTAGAGAGGTGGGAGCGAAGGGGGCGGAAGTAGGAGGGAAACTCACGGGAGAAGAGAGTTCCATACCCCCGCAGTATAAGGCCTTCAGAGACGTGTTCTGTGAGGAGGCAGACCAGCTACCCCCACACCGCCCTTATGACTGAAAAATAGACTTGGTGCCAGGGGTCCAGATACCCACCAGTCGCCTCTATTCTATGTCAGAGACGGAACTAGCCGAGCTGAGGGAGTTCTTGCAGAAGAATTTGGCAAGGAGTTTTATCCAACCAACAAAGGCACCAGGGAGAGCCCCAATTTTCTTCGTAAGCAAGAGGGACATCTTGGGGAAAAGGCTTATTGTGGACTATAGGAGGACCAACAAGCTCATGATTCCCAGCCAATACCCCATGTATTGGGGATCCGCTGGAGAGGTTGAGATCAGTGGAAATTTTCACCAAGTTGGACCTGAGGGGGGCCTACAACCTGATGCGGGTGAGGGAAGGCGATGAGTGGAAGAGGGCCTTTAATACAAGATATGGGAGCTTTGAGTACTTAGTGATGCCATTTGGGTTGCGATTGGGCACAGTCACCTTCCAGGCCTTCATCAATCATGTTTTGGCAGACTTGCTAGACAGGAACATTGTATCTTCTGATGATCTTTTGATATACTCAGAAAGTCCTGAAGAGCATGTGTGACACGTAAGGGAGGTGTTGCAATGGCTGAGGGCGGATAGACTCTACGCCAAGTTGCAGAAGTGCCAGTTCCATGTAACAGAGGTGGAATTTTTGGGGTATCGCATGTCTCCTGGGGGGGGGGTTCATATGGGTCCGGCAAAGGTGAAAGCAATGTTGGAGTGGCAGAAGCCTAAGGCAAAGAAGGACTTGCAGAGGTTCTTGGGCGTTGCTAACTACTCCAGTGGAACCTCAGGTTACATACGCTTCAGGTTACATGTGCTTCAGGTTACAGACGTCGCTAACCCAGAAATAGTGCTTCAGGTTAAGAACTTTGCTTCAGGATGAGAACAGAAATTGTGCTCCGGTGGTGCAGCAGCAGCAGGAGGCCCCATTAGGTAAAGTGGTACTTCAGATTAAGAACAGTTTCAGGTTAAGTACAGATCTCTGGAACGAATTAAGTACTTAACCCGAGGTACCACTGTACAGGAAGTTCGTGCCTAACTACTCGCAACTCACCACACCCCTCACTGACTGCTTGAGGGGCAAGAAGCCATTCGTCTGGAAGGAGGAGGTGCAGTGCATGTTTGAGAGGCTCGAGATGTTCGCCGTGGAGGAGTACCTGCACCATGCAGATCCGTACAGACTGATGGTAGTGGCGACGGATGCTTCTGAAAGGGCAGTAGGAGCAGTGATGCTGCAGGAAGACAGCCACGGGGACTTACGGCCATGTGCATTCCATTCGCGGAAGCTGAACGCCTCAGAACAGAACAGAACTACACCATTTGGGAAAGGGAGCTGCTGGCTATAAAAGAGGCCTTGGAAACATGGAGGCATTTCCTAGAAGGTGCACGACACCATGTGGAGGTGCGCACTGATCACAAGAACTTGGAATATTGGTAGACTGCGAGATAACTGAACCAGAGACAGATCAAGTGGTCACAGTTCTTTGCCTGCTTCAACTTCCGCATACAATATGTACCAGGGCACCTGAACCAGAGGGTGGACGCCTTGTCCCGGAAACCAGAATACATGAGGGGAGAACAGAAGCAAGAATTGAAACACATTCTGAAGCCAGAACAGTTGCAACTAGTGGCGACATCGATTGTCAGAGTAGAGGAGTTCAAGCGCCAAACACAAGGAGATGAATTTGTGCAGCAGAAACTAGCAGTGATACATAACAAGGAGAACAGCACTGAAGGATTCACTGAAAGGGAAGGCCTCTTGTTTAAGGGTGAAGTGCTCTACGTGACAGAAGGGGATTTACGGGCATGAGTCATGCGGCAGTGCCACGACAACCGGACGGCGAGTCACTTTGGGCAGTACAAGACCGTAGATCAACTAAGGAGATGGTTTTGGTGGCCCAGGATGAGAGAAGAGGCCCAGGAGTATGTCAGGGCATGTAACACTTGCCAATGAGCAAAAACAGCTAGAGCAGCACCAGCGGGACTTCTGCAACCGCTTCCCACTCCGCAAGGACCTTGGGAGGCGATCGCGATGGATTTTATCACAGACTTGCCGCCTTCTCAAAAGTAGACAGTGATCTGGGTTGTGGTGGACTTGTTCACGAAAATGGTGCACTTCATGCCATGCCCAAAGCTGCCCTCGGCACAGGAAACGGCCCAGATGTTTGTAGACCATGTGTTCAAACTGCACAGGCTGCCATCGCGAGTGATTTTAGATAGAGGAACACAATTTACCTCACAGTTTTGGAGGAAGCTGATGCAGCTTTTGGAAGCTGAAGTGTGTCTGACATCAGCGAGACACCCTCAAACCAATGGTTTGAGAGGACCAATGCTACGTTGCAGCAATACCTTCGTTGCTACGTGAACTACCAGCAAGAGGTGGATAAACTGGGACTAGCAGAATTCGTGTATAACAATGTGGTACACGCGTCTACCCCACAAACACCGTTTCTGGCCAACTATGGATGACATCCGAGGGCATTTCCAGAAGCAGAGGACACCTTGTTGGTGCCGGCGGCAGAACAGTTCGTAGGGGAGATGTGTTAGTAAATTCAGCTCCGGTCCTCTGAGCTGATACGGCTCATCTTCACTTGAGCCCAGCAGAGTATAAAACACCCAGAGTCCGCAATGAAAGGATGAGGCAGGTATGGCTACATTGCTACGCTTTATTACTAAGCTATGCTGAGAGCATACAAATATACATCTTGTCTCTGTGAGAAGCAGAGAGCAACTCCAACAATGAAACGACAGTACAAAGGAAACAGGAAACCAGTAACGTCACATCCCATCTCCCTTTCCTGTGGGAATCCAACAGTATCTGGACTGTGGAATGAAAACATAGTCCTGTGACTACCAGCAGCTGCTCAGTGAGGGAAACAGAAACCAACATCCTCCCCCTTTCTGTGAACATCACTGGGCAGCGTGTTCGTAAAATATCAGTACAAACCAATCTTCTGTACATAGGTACAGTGTTGATCCCTTGGAACAACCTTTGATAATACATCAGCAGGAATTTCATTACCTGGCATATAGGACACCGTTACGAGTCCTTTCTGAACACATTCCCTGGCATGTTGCAGCTTCAATTGCAAGTGCTTCGTGCTTTGCTTACAACCTTCAGAATTCAGCAAAGCCAAACATGCTTTGTTGTCCTGATAAACCTGGATTGGACATTTGACAGGAATTCTCATGTCTTTGCACAACTGTAACAACCATTCACAATCCACCAGTGAATAAGATAATGCATTCAGTTCAGCTTCACAAGTACTTAAGCTAACTGTTGTTTGCTTCTTGCATGACCAATCAAATAGACCCTAATTGTAGCAAACTCCAGACGTACTTTTCCTGTGTGTAGTGTCACTTCCAAAACTTGCATCTGCAAATATCTCAAGACCACCAGACTTCAGATTGTTAAATCTCAGTCTGCGATGCATAGTGCCTTTCAAATAGTCTGCTATGTGTTTCAGAGCTTTCCAATCCTTAACCGTAGGATTGTTGACTTCTCTGCTTAGCAAATTACAGCTAACTGCAATGTCAGGTCTTGGACATCTAGCAATAAAGTTTAGTTTGCGCAGCACACTTCTGTACAGTGTAGTGTCAGAAAATGCTCCTTCAGTGTCATCTACCTGATAACCTGTTGTCATCGGTGTGTCTACAGGGTTAGCATCCATCAGGTTTAGTTTGCTTAACACATCAGCAATTTTCTGTGACTGGTGTACTAGAATATTACCATCCTGGTCTCTCTCTATTTCCAGAGATTGGTAGTTGGGTACCTCACCAAGATCTTTCATATCAAAGTGCTCTTTCAGTTGAGCTAGGGCGTTATTGTACATTGTGACATCCTTCCAAAAGAAAAGAATATCATCAGCATAAAACAAGCAATGCAGCTTCTTTTGCCCTTCCTCTTTGACAAATACACATGGATCAGCTTTACCATGCTGAAAACCTAGAGAAAACAATACTTCAGTGAGTTTAGAGTGCCAGCACCGTGCACTTTATTTGAGACCATATAGGGACTTCTTCAGAGAACAAACAAATCCCTGTTTTACCTGTACGCCATCAGGTGGAAGCATATAAAGTGATTCACCTAAGGATCCATACAAAAACGCTGTATTCACATCGTGATGAGAAATGTGCAGATTCTCTTCTGCAGCAAGTTTGAGCATAAGCCTAATGCTCTCATACCTCACGGTGGGTGAGTAGGTCTCATGATAGTCTTCACCTGGTACCTGTGAAAAACCTCTGGCTACCAATCTGGCTTTGTGTCTGACTATCTTGCCATTTTGATCTGTCTTCGCTTTGAAGACCCATTTGCTTCCAAGCAGTTTCATTCCTGGAACTACTGGAACTAGCTCCCAGGTTTTGTTCCTCTCTAAGGAATCAAGCTCAGCCTTCACGGCAGTTAACCATGGCTCAGCATCCTTTGAATCCAAAGCCTGGATCTCTTGGAAACTTGAAGGTTCAAATACCTTCTTGGAGCTATTATCAGCAGTTACAGCTTTTGCTGTCTTAGCAAATTCATCAGCAAATCTCTTTGGAGGTCTATCTTTTGTGGCTCTCTCAGACCTGCGAATTAGGCGTAAGTCTTCAACACTCTCCTCTTCTTTTTTGGAGAATAGTGACCTATAGTGAACAATGGTTCCTCCAATTCTCGATCAGAGCCTTCAGAGGGTCGCATAGAGGCTTTCGCACTCTTGAAATCCTCTGAATCATCTGATTCAGTCTCAGATTCAGACTCAGGACCTTCATCAGTGGGTGTGGGGTGTTGCTGTTGCTTATCCTCAGTCTCTTCACTGTCATCAGGATAACATTGGAAAATTCCCACATTCTCCCCCCACTTGGCATTGTACTCAACACTTCTAGTGAGTCTAATTGTCTTAGAGTAAGTCATCATTACTCTGTAAGAACCTTTCTGATACCCTAGAAAGATACCATGCAAACCACGCTTGCCTAACTTGGAGCTTTGTGGTGTGTGAACCCACATGTCAGAACCAAAAATTCTCATGTGCTTGATGTATGGTTTCTTGCCAAACATCTTTTCATAGGGGGTACAACCAATCGATGATGATAATCTCCAATTATAACTGTAAACAAAACAGCTGAGAGATTCTGCCCAATAACTCTCTGGAAGATTGGCACCATGCAGCAAGGTTTTCAAGCCTTGAAGCAATGTCTGATTTGCTCTCTCACAAAGTCCATTCATCCATGGAGAACGAGGACTTGACAAATCATGTTGAATTCCTTTCTCAGTCAGAAAAGCTTCAAACTTCTGAGAAGTGAATTCTCCCCCTCGATCTGTAAAAAGACACTTTACCTTCTTACCATGCACATTTTCCAACCAAGCACAGAATTCCTTGAACCTAGGAAACGCTTCTGATTTCTCCTTGAGATTGAACACATAAATATACCTGGAAAATGAATCAATAAGGACAATGAAGTACCTGACTCCACCCAAAGAGGGTGATAGTGGACCAACGAGATCAGCATGCATTACCTGGTATGGTTCTGTAGCTTGTCTACTAGACACCTTACCTTTCGCAGCCATTTTGACCTTGTTTGCTGCACATGCCTTACACTTCATGTGGTACCTGCAGGGTTTAATAATCACACCTTCAACCAAGGCAGGCATTTTGGAAACTGCCTCAAAGTGTAAATGACCAAATTTCTGGTGAAAATCATGAATACATCCTGCATGCAAAACCTTGTTAGTCCCTGCAATACAACAAGTTTCATCCTGCACAACATCAACAGAATCATCATAATGCAATACAAACAAACGATCAACATAATCAGCATGCATTACATAATCATTTTTCTTGGTGATGGTGCACTTCCTTTTCTTGAAGGAAACATTTATGCTCTGTTCAGTTAGCTGCGCGACGCTCAGTAGGTTGTGTGCAGCATCTAGAACATAAAGAACGTTGCGTATCGACACATCCAAGCTGTGAAGAACAACAGTTCCGTAGCCTTGCCTGGAGATCGTGCGGTCATCCGCCTGGTGAATCGCACCTTCCTGCGGAGTAAAGGACACGAACAGACATTTGTCCCGGCAAATGTGCCTGGTAGCGCCCGAATCAACGATGAAGAAAGATCTAGACATCTTCTGGACCTTTGGAGTGAAGCGTGAGACCATTGCCTTGTGTTGTGTTGTCCTGAACACCGGACCTTTGCCTTTTCCATGCATTGAGCTTTCGCTGCGCTGCTCTGTTGCCTTGGCCTTGGGATACTTGCATTCCCTTTTCACGTGGCCTAGATGTCCACACAAGTAGCATTTCACTGCCTTCAAAGCTTTGGCGCCGTGTAGTGGTTCCACTGCATTCTGGGATGACGTCTGTGAAGACTCGCCCTTAGTGATGCAGCTAGCACTACGGCGATCCGCTTCATTCGTTAACTGAGCAGTTGGCAAAACAGCAAGCTGGCTGGCAATTGCGTCCCAACTCGAACCCAAAGAATGTAGAATCATGAAGGAATACACAGCCTCTGGAAAGGTGATTCCTCTCCGTTGCAGTTCATGTCTGAGATTCTGCATCTCCATCAGGTGGGCACGTACATCTGCACCTTCAACAAGTGCCATATCATGCAACTTGGCATAAAAGAACAAAGAAGCACCCGCCTCTGTTCTCAAATGTGAGTCTTTCAAACTGTCCCACATTTCTCTGGCTGAGGCCTTGTCACGCAAAAGACATAGCTCTTCAGGGGATACAATCAGCGTCAGAGTTCCCCTTGCTTTTGAATCCTTAGCTCTCCATTCATCTGTTACAGGAGCTGGGGGGTGTCTGTTATAACATTAAACAGACCCTCTTTTCATAGCAGAGCCTCTGCATACTGCACCCACTCCGTGTAATTCTTTTTGTTGAGCTTTGGAATCCCAAAAGCATCTGCCAGTCTTGCACTGGCCATCTCTGTGTCTTTAAAGCAAGCTGCGTCTGTTTACAGCTGCATTCCAAAGGCACACTTTCACTTTCTCCCGAGCTTCTGCCGCAGCCAGTTAGTGCTTTGGCTTAAAAGTTCAAAGAGCTCAAAGTCCACCCCTTAATGCCCCTTAATTGGGAACTGGCAGACTTCCCAGGGCAAGAGCACATACCTCTCATCAATCTTCTTGACGCGCAGAGAAGATAACTTTCCGTTTCTCCACTGTCCGTCATCTTGATTCCGTCCTTCTGGAGACCATAACCAAAAATGTTAGTAAATTCAGCTCCAGTCCTCCGAGCTGATATGGCTCATCTTCGCTTGAGCCCAGCAGAGTATAAAACACCCAGAGTCCGCAATGAAAGGATGAGGCAGGTATGGCTACATTGCTACGCTTTATTACTAAGTTATGCTGAGAGCATACAAATATACATCTGTGAGAAGCAGAGAGCAACTCCAACAACGAAACGACAGTACAAAGGAAACAGGAAACCAGTAACGTGACATCCCGTCTCCCTTTCCTGTGGGAATCCAACAGTATCTGGACTGTGGAATGAAAACATAGTCCTGTGACTACCAGCAGCTGCTCAGTGAGGGAAACAGAAACCAACAAGATGCAGGCATTACACGAACTACTGAGAGAAAAGCTGGACGCAGCTAAAAGCAGGTATAAGAGGAATGCTGATGAACATAGACAACAGGGAGATCAAAGTGTGGTTGTCGGCCAAGGACTTACCAACAAAGGTGCAAGAAGTTAGAGGCAAGGCGGTTGGGGCCATTTGAAATGGTAGAACAGGTATATACGTAAAGAAAAATATTGAAGCTCAACAAATTTTTAAAGATGAAGAAGGAAGAATAATTGTGATACAGGTCAAATGGCAGGGCGAAAAAATAATAATTGTCGGGATCTATACACCTAATGAAAATAAGACTGATTTTTATAGAAATTTGGAAGAAAGACTTTTCGATTATATGGACCAAAAAGTGATACTAATGGGCGATATGAACGGAGTCGTTTCAATGGACTAAGAGACAAAGAAGCGTGTAAAGAAGGAAAACTACCCAAGACTTTCTTTTTTATGACAAAAAATTGTAACCTAATTGATGTCTGGAGACTAAGACACCCATTGGAGAAACAGTTTACATTTTATTCGGAACCAAATCAGTCAATGTCAAGAATAGATCAAATTTGGGTTTTGAATGAGCTAACTCCAAGAATTCGACAAATAGAAAACCAGCCAAGAGTAATTTCTGATCATAGCCCAATAAAATTGGAAATTAAAAGTTATGAAGAAAGATCATTTAGGTGGAGATTAAACGATTATCTGCTGGACGATCAAAAAATTATACAAGAAGCCCAGAAAAAATTGACAGAATTTTTCATGGACAATATGAACAAAGGCACAAAGATGAGTACAGTCTGGGATGCAAGTAAGGCAGTAATGAGAGGGTTCTTCATCCTACAGAACGCGATTAAAAATAAGAAAAGAGAGAAAGGAAAGAAGGAAATTTTAAAACAAATAATGGACAACAAACAAAAATTAATTAAGAAACTGAATAATTTAAAAATAAAACAAAACATCAAAGCCCTGCAAACATAGTTTGAAATGATAATAAACAAAGAGGTGGAATGGAATATCAAAAAGCTAAGGCAAAGAAACTTTGAGTTCGCCAATAAATCAGGTAAATGGCTTGCATGGCAAATTAAGAAAAGGAAAGAACAAAATACAATTAACAAAATCATTGTAGATGGAGAAGAAATAGAAAATCCAAAAGGTATTAGGAAAGGATTCTTGGACTTTTATAATCATCTGTATAGAAACAGAGAAAGGAATGACATGAAGAAAATAGAAAGATATTTAAAAGAAAAAAAGGTGCAAAAGATCCCGACAGAAAAGAAAGACAGACTGAATGCCCCAATTGAGAATGAGGAAATAATAGAGATTATAAAAGAATTGAAAAAAGGAAAGGGACCAGGACCAGATGGTTTTACATCTAGTTATTACAAAGAATTGAGGCACACCCTGATGGTACCGATGAAAGAAGTTATGAACAACATTTTGAAACAACAAGATATCCCGGAAACATGGAAAGAAGCTTTTATTACACTTATCCCCAAGCAAGATTCCGACTTAACACAAGTGAAGAACTATAGGCCGATCTCTTTGTTGAACACAGACTATAAGATCTTCTCTGGAATATTAGCAAAAAGATTTAAAAAGATAATGCAAGAATTTATTCATGAAGATCAAGCAGGTTTTCTTCCAGGCAGGCAGATGAAAGATAATGTGAGAAACATAATAAATATTTTGGAGTATCTGACTCTAGGAATGAGAAACAAGCTTTTTTAATGTTTGTAGATGCGGAGAAGGCATTTGACAATATATCATGGGAATTTATGTTAAAAAAATTAGAAATGATGGAAGTGGGGAATGATTTTTATAACGGTATAAGGGCAATTTACTCAGAGCAAAGAGCAAAATTGATTGTAAATAATGTACTGAGAGAAGAAGTGAAGATACGGAAAGGTACAAGACAAGGATGTCCTCTCTCGCCAGTGTTATTTATAATGGTTCTGGAGGTCCTTTTGAGTTCAATTAGAAGAAATGAATTAATAAAAGGGGTGACGGTAGGTCAAAACGAATATAAAGTTAAAGCCTTTGCTGATGACCTGGTAATAACGATGGAAGACCCGGTAAACAGTTTAAATGAGGTTTTAAAGGAGATTGATCAATTTGGCAAGGTGGCCGGGTTTATATTAAATAAGGAAAAAACCAAAGTAATGGTGAAGAACATGGATCAGACTTTAGTAGAAGAAATGCAAAGAGAAACAGAGATGGAAGTGGCTAAGAAGGTAAAATATTTGGGAATATGGTTAACCCAAAAAAATATTGACTTATTTCAAAATAATTATATACCAGTGTGGAACGGAATCAAGAAAGATTTGGAAGTTTGGGGCAGGATGAAACTTTCTTTCTGGGGTAGAATTTCAACGATTAAAATGAGTGTGCTCCCAAAGATGTTATTTTTGTTTCAGATGATTCCTATAATTAAGGGGACAAAGATCTTCATAGAGCGGCAAAGGTTGATTTCAAGATATATCTGGCAGGGTAAGAAGCCAAGAATACAATTTAAGTTACTAACTGATGCAAAAGAAAGAGGTGGTTTTGCCCTGCCAGATTTGAAACTATACTATGAAGCGTCTTGTCTCTGCTGGTTAAGGGATTGGATAAAATTAAAAAACAATAAGCTATTAGATTTGGAAGGGTTTGATAACAGATTTGGATGGCACGCCTATTTATGGTTGGAGAAGAAGAAAAGTCATAAAGGTTTTGAGAATCATATTTTCAGGAGCTCCACTTTAAACTTTACTATGAATCAGCAGCTTTCTGCTGGTTGAAAGATTGGCTGCTTCTTGAGAACACAGACATTTTGGATTTGGAAGGTTTTAATAATGCCTTCGGGTGGCATGCATATTTGTGGTACGACAAGGTTAAGGTACATAAAGCATTTAAAAATCATATTGTCAGGAAAGCATTGTTTAACGTTTGGATAAGATATAAAGATCTATTGGAAAACAAAACTCCAAGGTGGTTGTCACCAATGGAAGCTAAAGCTTTTAAAAGACTTAATATGGAGTCCAAATGGCCAAAATATTGTGAGATTTTGGAACAAGAGGGAGACAAATTGAAATTGCAGAGTTATGAGAAACTAAAAAGTAAAGTACGAGATTGGCTTCATTACTATCAGATAATGGAGGCTTATAAACTGGATAAAAAAAATGGATTCCAGGTGGAAAAATCAAAATTAGAAACAGAATTGTTAGAACCTAGAACAAAGAACTTGTCAAAGATGTATAATTTGCTGCTGAAATGGAATACTCAGGACGAAACGGTGAAGTCAGCTATGATTGAATGGGCACAAGACGTTGGACATAATATTATTGTCAGGGGCTCAGGAGCAGAGGCACAGGAGAGGGAGGAAATGGAGAGCGAGGGGGAGGAATCCGAGGGGAGCGCAGGCGATGACAGTGGTCTGAGGAATTCCCTGAGTCTCTCCAGCGAATCGGAAGATTCACAGAAGGGGGCGCCGATGGCCAGGGCAAGGGGGGTGCCAAGGGGGATACCCCAGAAGGAAGGGGCCAGCGGGGACTCCCAGAGCAGCAGTTGGAAATCAGGACCAGCTTCCCCACCAAAGCGCAGTGGGGGGGAGGAGTCCCAGGTATCGGGACCAGTGTGCTCACCACCAGCGATGGGTCAGGATTGACCACGCCTCCATCGGAGAGCGCGGAAACGGTCAAGAGGAAGGTTGGAGGCTGGGCGCGCGCGCCAAGTTCAAAAGTACAGGCGAGCGGCACAGCAGGTAGCCCGGATAGGGAACCAGGTCCTAAAGCCCGCCGGAAGGAGGGACAAGAGTCAGGGGGGTCAGCGTCAGAAGAGTCCAGAAAGGAGGAAACCCCGGGGGGCAGACGGACCCAGAGGAGGAAAGAACAACGGAAGAGGTGGAGTAAGGCTAGAGTCTTAAACTGGTGTATAGGGGGCGGGGACTCAGACGGAGCTTCGCCGGTCTAGGTTCTAAGACGTAGAGCTGCACGCTGCGGCTTGGAAATGGAAACTGAACTTCAATAAAGACTTTTGTACATTATCACAGACTAGCGTTGGTCCTCTGTGAGCTGGGACCTAGAGGCAGCTCTGACAATTATGTTTGCTGACTGGGAACAGTTATGGACCACCGGTTTAAAGTTCACGGCATGTAATGCCTTAAAAGAGAATATTATGAAAATGATTTATAGGTGGTACATGACCCCAGTCAAGCTTGCAAAAATATATCATTTGCCCAATAACAAATGTTGGAAATGTAAGGAGACTGAAGGTACATTCTTTCACCTTTGGTGGACATGCCCAAGGATTAAGGCTTTCTGGGAAATGATTTATAATGAAATGAAAAAGGTATTTAAGTATACCTCTGGTCGCCCTAACAGATGATCTCCGCAGGCAGCTGGATCGAGGCGGGTCGGGGCTGCTGATTCTTCTAGACCTATCAGCAGCCTTCGACATGGTCGATCACGAACTCCTGGACCACCGCCTTGCCGACGTGGGGATCCAGGGCACAGTCCTTCAATGGCTGCACTCGTTTCTCTCTGGTCGGGGACAGAGGGTGGCGCTTGGGGGGGAATTGTCACCCCGCCACTCCTTGGTGTGTGGTGTGCCCCAGGGTGCAATACTCTCCCAGATGCTTTTTAACATCTTTATGCGTCCCCTCGCCCAGCTTGTCCGGAGTTTTGGGCTGGGCTGCCATCAGTATGCTGATGACACCCAACTCTATCTGTTGATGGATGGCCACCCGGACTCGGCCCCAGACACACTGATCAGATGCTTGGAGGCTGTGGCTGGATGGTTACGTGGGAGCCGGTTGAAGTTAAATCCTTCGAAGACAGAGGTCCTCTGGCTGGGACGGGACGACATGGGACTGAGGGGGCAACTCCCATCTCTTGCGGGGGTGCAATTAGTGCCAGCACCGTCCGTTAAGAGTTTGGGTGTAATCTTTGATACCTCCCTCGCCATGGAGGCGCAGATTGCAGCTATAACAAAGGCGGCATTTTTTCATCTCCGCCAAGCTAAGCAGTTGGCTCCTTACCTCTCTCGCCCTGACCTAGCCACTGTGATCCACGCGACGGTCACCTCCAGACTGGATTATTGTAACTCGCTCTACGTGGGGCTGCCCTTGAGACTGACCCAGAAACTCCAGCGGGTGCAGAATGCCGCAGCGAGACTCCTTACGGGGTCTTCGCTTAGAGATCACATTCATCCGGTGCTATACCAGCTGCACTGGCTCCCGGTAGAGTACAGGATCAGGTTTAAGGTGCTGGTTTTAACCTTCAAAGCCCTATACGGCCTAGGGCCCTCGTACCTACGGGACCGCCTCTCCTGGTATTCCCCACAGAGGAACCTACGGTCTTCAAATAAAAACACCTTGAAGGTCCCAAGCCACAGAGAGGTTAGGCTGGCCTCAACTAGAGCCAGGGCTTTTTCGGCTGCGGCTCCAACCTGGTGGAACGCTCTGTCACAAGAGACAAGGGCCCTCCAGGACTTGACATCTTTCCGCAGGGCCTGCAAGACAGAGCTGTTACACCTGGCCTTTGGTCAGGGCGCAGCCTGACTCCCTCCTTTGGCAATCTTTACAAAACTTTAGTTTATGGTTGCCATCAATTTTGATTTTAATTCATTTTTATAATGTTTTATAATGTTGTACTGTTTTAGTGTTGTTAGCCGCCCTGAGCCCGGCTTCGGCTGGGGAGGGCGGGATCTAAATAAAACTTAATAATAATAATAATAATAATAATAATAATATTATTATTATTATTATTATTATTATTATTATTATTATTATTATTATTATACCTTCTTGAAAAAAACAGAGGCCTTCCTCCTGGGCATGGTCAGCCAATTGGTGTCAAAGAAGGACAGAACTTTCTTTATGCATGCGACAACAGCAGCAAGAATTCTCATCGCAAAATATTGGAAGACACAAGATTTACCCACGCTGGAAGAATGACAGATGAAGATGATTGACTACATGGGATTGGCAGAAATGACTGGCAGAATCCGAGACCAGGGAAAAGAGTCGGCGGAAGAGGACTGGAGGAAATTTAAAGACTATTTACAGAAATATTGTAAAATTAATGAATGTTAGAATGATGTTGGATTGAAATTAAGGGGTTACCAGCTGTAATGCAAAGGTTGAGTAATAAGCTAAGATAATTTATATTAAGTTATAATAAGAATTTGCTGAAATAAGATTTGATTTGGAATACAAAAGGGGGAGGTGAGAGGAGGTCCGAGACATAAGGTAACGGAAGTAAGTGATGGGAATTATATTTGTTATGTTTTGTTTTGTTTTAAATTGTTTTTTTGATATTTTTGTATTTTTCTTTTTTGTGTATTATTTGTTTCTTTTTTGTGGTATTTATGTCTGTAGTAAATTGGAAACCCTAATAAATATTTATATAAAAACATATTTTCAGGAGCTCCATATTAGAAATTTGGGACAGGTATAAAAATATACTGGAACCGAAAGTCCCACACTGGTTGTCTCCATTAGAGGTAATGAGTGTAAAGAAAATTAATATGAGAGGAAATTGGATTACCTGTGGAGACTTGGTAACTAAAGTGGGGGAGAAATGGAAAATGAGGCCATATGAACAAGTTAAAGACTATGTGTTTGATTGGTTGCACTATCTTCAGGTAAATGAAATGTTTAAAAAGGACCTTAAAGAGAGGGGGGAAAGAATAGAAAAAGAATCGAAATTTCAAACGGAGATAATAAATAATGATTTTAAGATAATTTCAAAAATGTATAAAATTTTATTGGAATGGCAAACGAAGGATGAGGAGATTAAGGCGGTTATGATACATTGGGCCAGAGATTTTGGTTATAACATACAACTGGCTGATTGGGAAAAAGTATGGAATGAAAATATGAAAGTTACTGCATGCTCGGCGATAAAGTAAAACATTATGAAAATGGTATATAGATGGTACATTACACCAGTTAAGCTAGCAAAAATGTACAAAACATGTAATAAGTGTTGGAAATGTAAAGAAAAAGAAGGATCATTCTTTCATATGTGGTGGGAATGTAAGAAGGTTAAGGGTTTCTGGGAAATGATATATAATGAGTTGAAAAAGATGTTTAAATATACATTTGTAAAGAAACCAGAAGCCTTTTTGTTAGGAATAACAGGAAGAGAGATTAATAGAAGGGACTATAAACTCTTTCAATATGCAGTAACAGCGGCAAGAATATTAATAGCCCAAAAATGGAAACAAGAGGAACTACCGACACTTGAAGAGTGGAGAATGAAACTTATGGATTACGCAGAACTGTACAAAATGACTGGGAAAATTAGATATCAAAAGGATCACAAATTCATCGAGGACTGGGGAATGTTTACGGATTATCTGAAAAACATATGTGATGTACAGACAATGTTAGTTGGTTTTAAAGAGGCTTTGTGACTGTAATGGGAGTTGGGGTTGCTTGTGCGTAAGCCACAAACTGCTCCACGCTGGTTGTATGGCTAAGCCTTTCCCTGGCTTGACAGCCCTTAAAACTCAGCTGTTTCAGTCACTGGCAGAATCCGTCAGTGGGCGTTTCCTGAACTTTTCCAACATAGAAATTCCTTGACTCCCAGTCTCCTCCTAGCTTCTCTGCGCGGAAGCTTTCTGCGCAGCGTAGGCGTGCCAAGCGGAGGTCCTGTGCTCTCCCCGCTGATCTCACTGGAAGAGTCTCAGAGCCTTCCCTCCGAAGTACTCTCAGCCTCCCCTTTCTTCCTGTTGTCACCTTGATTTCCTTCCCAAGCGGAAGCTCTCCCTCTCTCCTTGCTAGTTCCCTCTCCAGCATCATTGGGGAGCCTTACCTCTCCTCTTGGCTCCGATGGCAGTTCCCTGACATCCACCTCCCCTCCAGGGCCCTCCCCTTCCTTGGACGGGGATGCGGGGAATCCCTGGAAGGAGCTATCCCCTTCCTCAGATGATTCAAACACCGCTCTCCACCTGCTGCTGTCTCTTTCCGCTGCCCAATCTCCCCAGTCGGATTCCTCTCCCTCGGATACCCCCCTTCCTCCTCTTCGGAGGCCGGAAATCCCATAAACTCTTCATCATCATCCGTGGTTCCAAATTGCTCCTCCCAGAACCTCCCTAGTGGTTTCGGCTTCCTTGGGAACCTGCGATGAAACTCCTCCTGCAGATACTCATCCCTGATCTCTTCTGCCGGAACCCAAGTGTTTTCCGACTCAGGCTCCCCCTCCCAAGCCACCAAATATTCCATCCGTCTCCCTCTCCACCTTGAATCGAGAAGTTCCACAGCTTGACCACTGAGTTCCCTTTCCTCCACCCGTGGGTGCATGGGGGTCTCTCTTTCTCGCCTCGGAAATTCCCTCCCTTCCCTGTACGGTGAGAGTAAGGACCTGTGGAACACCGGGTGCAGTTTCATGTTGGTGAGCAAGTTGAGTCTAAAGGCCACAGGATTCACCTGTTGTGTTACCTCGAAAGGTCCCAGTCGCCTTGGCCGTAATTTCTTACAACCCCCTTTGAACGGTAGCCCTTGGGTTGACAACCACACCCGGTCCCCAACCCTTATTGTCTCCCCTTCTCTGCAGTGCTTGTCTGCCTGCCTCTTGTACGCTTCCTTCGCCCTCTCCAGGTTAACCTTAAGTTGTTGGTGTAAAGCCTCCATTTCTTCCACAAATTGCTCGGCTGCCGGCACACTCCCCCTCCCCTGGGAAGGCCCTGGGGTGACACCTGTAATTGGCCATGAACGGGCTCATCCCCGTGGACACATGTTCCGCGTTATTGTATGCAAATTCGGCCAGCGCTGGTTTTTCCACCCAATCGTTCTCCCTTTCGTTAACGTAGCAGCGTAGGTACTGTTGGAGTATGCTATTAGCTCTTTCTGCTTGTCCGTTGGTCTCCGGGTGTTGGGCCGTCGAGAAGCTCACCTCGACGTCCAGCAGGCTCATGAGCTTCCTCCAGAATCTGGAAGTAAATTGCCTTCCTCGGTCGGACAAAACCCTCAAGGGGGCGCCATGCAACCTGAAGACATGAACTACAAACAGCCTAGCTGTTTCCTCTGCCGTCACTGCATGCGAACAAGCAAGGAAATGGCACATTTTGGTCAACAGGTCAACTACCACCATGACTGCTGTTTTCCCCCTGGGCTTGGGCAAATCGGTCACAAAATCTATGGATACCACCTCCCATGGTCTTTCCGGGGTGGGTAAGGGTTCCAGTAACCCCGCGGGTGCTGCCTTCTCCCCTTTTGCCCGCTGGCAGCGTTCGCACCCCCGTACGTATTCCCGCACATCTTCCCTCACCCTTGGCCACCAGAACTGCCTGGTGACAAGCAACATGGTTTTGTGTTGACCAAAATGCCCCGCCGGGGGGTTGTCATGTAGTTGTTTGAGTACTCTTCTCCTCAAGTCCCCTTCTGGTATGTACAATGCTCCCCTATAGTACAGTGCCCCTTCCTTTTCCTCAAAACCCCCTGGATTTCCTTCTGCGTCTCTGATCTCCCTGATTTTAGTTTGGGCGTACTCGTCATTCCTCGTCAACCCGGCTAGTTCTCGTCTCTCTACCACCACTCCCCCACACACCCATAGGTCCTCGGGTATCACATGTCTTACTTCTGGTGCTCCCTCTCCCTGCGAGAACTCCAGTTTCCTGGAGAGGGTGTCTGCTCTGACGTTTTCCTTCCCCGGCACGTACCGAATTTCAAAAAAGAACTTGGAAAACTCCTGTGCCCATCGCACCTGTCTCTGGTTGAGGACCCATGCAGTCCTCCAATATTCCAGGTTCTTATGGTCCGTGCACACCTGGATCTTGTGCTGCGCCCCTATTAGAAAATGTCTCCAGCGTCGAAAAGCTTCATGAATTGCAAGCAGTTCCCGGTCATACACCGTGTAGTTCTGTCTTATCCGGTTCAGCTTCCTTGAGAAAAAGGCGCACGGCCTCCACTCGGACTCATTTCCTGGCTGGAGCAGTACGGCCCCCACCGCTCTGTCTGACGCGTCCGTCTTCAGCCTCATAGGTTTCTGCAGATCCACGTGTAAGAGCTGCTCTTCCGAAGCGAACGCCCTCTTTAGCCTTTCAAAGGACTGCTGTGCCTCTTCTGTCCATTCAAACTTCTTTTTGCTGTTGAGACAATCCGTGATGGGTGCAGTTAAGTGGGCGAAGTTCTTGATAAACTTCCTATAGAAGTTCCCAAACCCCAGGAACCTCTGCACGTCCTTCTGGTTCTTGGGAGTCTTCCATTCTAGCACTGCCTGCACCTTGCCTGGGTCCATGGCTAAGCCTTTGTCTGACAACCTGTAGCCCAGGAACTCAACCTCTCAGGCATGAAATTGGCATTTCTCCAGTTTGACCCACAGCTGGTGCTCCTGCAGCCTTTTCAGCACTTCCCTGACGTCCTTAACATGCTGCTCCTCATTCTCCGAGTAGATTAGCACGTCATCTAGGAACGCCATGCAATTCTTGTACAGCAGGGACCCCAACACGTGGTGCATGAAGCTTTGAAAACAGGCGGAGCCTGATTGTAATCCGAAGGGCATAACTAAGTACTCAAAGGCCCCCAGAGGGGTGAACAAGGTGGTTTTCCATCCATCCCCCTCCCTCATCCTTATCAAATTGTACGCCCCCCGAAGGTCCAGCTTGGTAAAAACCTTCCCCTTCCTTACCCTGGTCAAAATATCGTCAATCCTGGGCATTGGGAAGGTCACGGGTTCCGATACACGGTTCAGCGCCCTGAAATCTACGACTAATCTGGGCTCTTTAGAGTCTCTTTTGTCCACAAAGAACACTGGACGGCCCCCCACCGCCCTTGATTCTCGTATGAAACCTCTCTTCAGGTTCTTGTCAATAAACTTCCGCAACTCCTGCATCTCCTTGTCCGACATGGCGTACAGCTTACCCACTGGCAGCTGGGCCCCTGGGAGTAGGTTGATCTGACAGTCAAAGGGTCTATGAGGGGGTAGTTTATCCGCCTCCTTCTCACTGAAGACTTCTTCCATGTCCGCGTACTGAGGTGGTACTCTCCCCTTTTCTCCCACCGCCATCCCTGCCACCCTGGCTACTGCCATCCTTGGGGTTTCCCCTCCGTGGCAGTGCTCTAAGCAGTGAGCTGACCCAAAGGTGACTGTCCGCTGATGCCATCCCACTACTGGATCGTGCAGTGCCAGCCAGCTCATTCCCAGTATGATTGGTGGCCCTGCTAGTGTGGCAACGTGAAAGGCAATTGTCTCAGTGTGTCTGGAGACCCTCATTTTCATGGGAGGGGTCTGGTGGGTCACTACCCCCCCCCAGGAGTTCTCTCCCATCAATGGTCGTTACTTGCAAGGGGTGTTCTAGAGGCACCACGTGGAGCTGGTGTTCTAGTGCAAAATCCCTGCTAAAGAAGTTGCAAGAGCTGCCTGAATCCAGCAATGCCTTCACCTTAATTGGTTGTCCGTTAGGGAGCTCTAGCACCACCTCTATGGCTATGGCTGCCCGGGGAGGGTCTGGCTTGGGCACTTTTACTGATTGCTCGCCTGGCTGCTGTGCCCGCTCTTCTGCAGCCAAGCATTGCCGTATCCCTGCTCCTTATGCCCCTCCTCCTCACCACCAGCTGCCCCCACCATTCCTTGCCACGCCTTTCTCTGAGGGCAGAGTCTGGCAAAATGTCCCGGCTGTTGGCAGAGGAAACACTTCTTGGTCGTTTCCCCCTCCTTTTTGCGAACCTCACCGGAGTTTGAAACCCCGCACGCGCGCACCCCTCCAATCTCTATTGGTTCTGCAGGCGGTGAAGGTTGCTCCGGCACGTCCGGAATGTGGTTGTCATGCCAACGCTCTGCTCTCCCTTCCCACCTTTCTAGAGCGCGCCCCTCTTGGCGTACTCCCACCGCAAGCGCCATTTTAGTCAGCTGGTCCATCGATTGCAGGAGGGGCGAGCGGGAAAGTTCGTCTTTTACCCAAGGGGATAAGCCTTCCTCAAATAACATTTGCACTGGTTCTGAACCCAGTTCCCAACTGAGTTTGTGGATAAGCATTGCAAATCGCGACCAGTACTCTCTCACTGATTGGTTCCTGTAATGGTTGTGAGGGGTTAGTTATTCGTAACCTTACTTCAGTTCAGTTAGTTTGCTTGCCCCAACCATGCTTAGGGTCGGAGCTCGCCCTCCGTGACCTGTTAGTCACTTGCAGAATCTGAGTGGGCGTCTCTTGAACCTCTTCCAGCCTAAAAGCTGTTTGACCCTGAGTCTCCTCCTATGTTCTCTGCGCGGAACGCGTCTGCGCAAGTAAGAGGAAGGCAGGGGCGTCCCAGCGCTCTCTCCACTAGTGTCGGGGGAAGGGTCTTGGAGCCCTGTCACCAATTCCTCCATCTCCCTCTCTTCTCTATGGGTGTTACGCTGAAATCCTTCCCCCCTGCTCGTCCCCTCTCCGGCATCGCTGGGTAGCCCTGCCTCCGTTTCTCGCTCTGATGGCAGTTCCCTGACAGTTCCCTTGTTTGCACCCCATCAGTTCCTTGCGCGCCACGCTCTGCTCCACATCACTCGAAAACATATGGTCCATGGCGCTAAAAAATTTTCTCAAATCCTTTAAGGCAGCATTCTCCGATGCCATTAAGGGTCTGATCCATTCTCTGGCACCGCCTTCCAGATGCCGTATCACAAAAGCGACTCTCCCCCCATCGTCTACAAAGTCATCATATTGCAGGCCCAGCGCGTACTGCACCTCTGTCTTAAATGCATTATAATCTCTGGGATTGCCCCCAAACTTCTGCACTAGTCCTGGTATCTTCCTTGCAATGGGGGTGGGCTTCCCCTGGGCATCCTTAGTCCGCCTTTCATCAAGCCGCGCCGCTAGTAGAGCCAGCTGCTGTTCCAAATCTCTGTTTCTCTCCTCCAGAGTTGGTCCTGCCCTGGCCCCCTCTCCGGCGCCTGCTCCTCCGGTTTGACTCATGATGCCGCCTCTTCTGCTCTGCGCACAAACAACTTAGAAGACTGATGGATTGCTGTAATGGGAGTTGGGGTTGCTTGTGCGTAAGCCACAAACTGCTCCACGCTGGTTGTATGGCTAAGCCTTTCCCTGGCTTGACAGCCCTTAAAACTCAGCTGTTTCAGTCACTGGCAGAATCCGTCAGTGGGCGTTTCCTGAACTTTTCCAACATAGAAATTCCTTGACTCCCAGTCTCCTCCTAGCTTCTCTGCGCGGAAGCTTTCTGCGCAGCGTAGGCGTGCCAAGCGGAGGTCCTGTGCTCTCCCCGCTGATCTCACTGGAAGAGTCTCAGAGCCTTCCCTCCGAAGTACTCTCAGCCTCCCCTTTCTTCCTGTTGTCACCTTGATTTCCTTCCCCAGCGGAAGCTCTCCCTCTCTCCTTGCTAGTTCCCTCTCCGGCATCATTGGGGAGCCTTACCTCTCCTCTTGGCTCCGATGGCAGTTCCCTGACAGTGACTGTTAAAGATGTATTGTAAAAAAAAAAAAAAAAAAGATGATAAGTTAGTATTAACTGGCAATATAAGATATGGAAAATGGGTAATGAATCGATAATATGGATGATTGGTGGTGGAGCTGGTGGAAGTACAAAAATTGGAAATTTGAGAACAGGATTGTATTGATTTATTTGTAAAAGAAAATTTAATAAAAAATTATTATTTTTTTAAAAATGAAATGGTAAACAGGTAAACCCTGTAGCGTTCAAATTGAGATTGCCTGCCTCGGCTCTCCTGTCACCATACGTTCCTGCACATCCCTACCAGGAATCTAAACAGAAACCTCCTCCTCTAGTCATGGTGGAGAATCAGGAGGAGTTTGAGATCCAACAGATTTTAGACTCAAGACTGTGTAGAAAACAGTTACAGTATTTTGTGTAATGGGAAGGTTATGGACCTGAAGAAAACTCTTGGGTTCAAAGCCAGGATTTACATGCCCCAGACCTGCAACGGCAGTTCCACCATAGGTTCCCCCACAAACCCAAGCCCAGAGGCTGGGAGGAAGAGGATGACCTTAGCAAAGAAGAAGCTGAGGAGAGTGGCACATGGTGGGCACCAGAGCAGAGAGAGCCCTCCGAGACAGGCAGCGAAGCTGAGGAGGAGGAAGGGGAGCTTAGAGGAGGGGGTGATGTCAGCTTCATTCTGGAGCTGACAAGAGGCTGGGAATCAAAGGAGGCAAAGAGAGATAAGGACACTGGAATGTGAGCTGGAATGTGAGAGGGAGGAGGGGCAGCCGAGTGGCATAGCTTCAGAGAGCAGGCAGCAGATACCAATCTTAGCTCAGAGACAGAAGGGGAGAGGCCAGGAATAGCTAGCCCAGAAACTCGAAGGTGTGAAAAGGTCAGTGAGAGTAGGGGAAAAGAGCGGAAGCAAAAGGGTTTTTTCCCCTGTTGGAAGAAGAGGAAGGGGCAGAGTTTAGACTCGGCAACTGCAAACTTGGAGTCAGACACGAAGTGAAGGAGCTCTGGAGTGATTTATGTGTTTGAGCAATAAACCATGAGATAATTACTGCCGGTGTCTCGCTTCTGTGGGAGAGCCAAGCCATTACACCAAGGTTCATGGTTCTTACATTCTAGGTTCCTATGCAATGTTTTTCTTTACAGCATTGGACTTTCCTTTCACTTCCAGGCACATCCGCAACTGATCAATCTTTCGGCTTTGGCCCAGCCGCTTCATCAGCTCTGAATCTACTTGTACTTGTCCTCTGCTCTTCCTCAGTAGCATGTTGGACGCCTTCCGACCTGAGGGGCTCATCTTCCAGCATCATAACTTTTATATGCCTGTTGCTTTTCTCCATGGATTTTTCTTGGCACCGATACTGGAGTGGCTTGCCGGTTCCTGCTCCAGGTGTATCACGTTTAGTCAAAACTCTCCACTATGACCTGTCACCCATCTTGGGTGGCCCTGCACAGCATAGCTCATAGCTTCTCTGAGTTATTCAAGCCCCTTAGCCATGTCAACGCAGTGATCCATGAAGGAGTCATTGCTCCTACTTTCTTTGAAAAGGAAGTACCGCTTAACACCAATCATCTTGCAGCAAGGAGCAATTGTAGTGCAGCTGCAAGACAGAGTCAGGGGAGAACTTCCAGTTCCCATGCAGCCGGCAGATGAAGTCATGTCCTCCTGCATTGGCTGCATGAGCTGCTGGGGCTCAATTGTGGGTAGGTGGGCATGTCCTCTGGAGTAGGCCTGGTTGAAGTCTACCCCTGCCTGGCTTCACTCAGGTCCATTTCCAACACATTTAAATGGACCATGTCTTCATTTGGCAGTGCAGTCGGCAATGGACTTCCCACCTTCCCACCTTATGCAACAGGTTATGGCCCTGCCCAAAGGTGAATGGGCAAGGCATGCTTGAGACCTTGCTATGGAATTAATTGGTTGCCATATTTGGGGCTAAGGAGGAATTTGTCTGCAGACAAATTGGGCCTTTCTGGAGGTTTTGCCTACCTCATACCAACTGTCACAACTTGCTGGCAGATAAGGCATTAGATTGGATCCAATGAAGTGGGGCCCCGGGAACCCTGTTAAAGGAGTCCAGTGAAGGTGCTTCTGTCTGGATGCCCAGATGGGGACTGATGGACCATAGAAACTCCCCAAATGGTCTCCTGGAGGAATATACATCATAGAGTGATCCTTAGCCAAGGTTTGAAAATAATCAGCCAGCGGATGGATTGGCTAATTCAGGATACACCTCTAATACCTATGCCTATGGCTACTGACATCTGTAATCAATAAATTTGTGGCCTATTTGATCCCAAAGTGTTTGTCATATTTGTCCTTCTTCCCATGCTTCACCCCTGATTTTCTATAGGGCACCAACCTCTTGCCTCATCCAACAATTAGAAGTGCCACCGAGTCCAATCCTTATAGCGGCTGCTTCAGAATAGCATAGTATTGAAGACTAATGCTATTCTGGACTAGTGAGTGAGGAAGACTGCCTGGTGCCATTAAGATGGCTCTCCCGCCCAGCCTTTGGAAAAGGCAATGGTAGTGATGCAGTCGCTACAGGAGAAATGAGAGTCATGTTATGCATGCATGTTAGCCTCAAGTTTATTAAGAAATTCAACAGGACCCTTGTTTTGCCTCCATAGTCATTTTCCACAAACATTAATTAACAGGCAGGGTGTCTAATTTTAGTGGGAAATGTGGCATGCCATTGAGAAGACTTGGGCTCCCTCCCTACTCACTTTTCCCATCACTTCATGTACTTTTCTCTCTTAGGCTTCTGGGACTTAGACCAGGATTGAGCTGTTGGGGACAGGGCCGTAGCTAGGGAGTGATGAGGTGGGGCCCCGCCAAGGGCGCAGGTGATGGGGGGGTGCAAAATCTGCTAAAAATATGTCCATAAATATGTCTATAATAAAAATATTGATTATTGCCTCATAAGGTTTTAAATAGAGGGTGAATTGAATGGGGATGGGTTGGAGGAGAGGTGGAAAGAAGAGCTAATTTGTCAGTGGCTAGGGGGCGCAATCTGGACATTTTTGCCAGGGCGCAGGATCACTTAGTTACGGCTCTGGTTGGGCAGAAAACTTTCTGAAGCATTTGAACATAGGGAAGTAAGGTGGGAAAGAGCTGAGCTCTCCTCATTAATGAGGCTTTTTGATGTACATTGTTTCTGAAAGTCAGTAAACAATCAGCATTCCCAGGGTAGCTGTCACATGACACCCCAATCTCCATAGCAGTTCAAGATGCCCAGGAGTTTCAACTGTGCTTTCCTTTTGGACAATAAGGCCAGGAGAAACTGCAGTGTCGTTATGATATAAGGTTTATTTACAACCTGAGCCTGTGATTGAGGGATTCAAAGCATTACACTCCAAGTGGGTTCTGTTTCTCCCATTTCTGCAGCCTTGGATCTAAACGTTAGCCCACTTTGTGCTCTGACCACACACAACCCCAGTTTGCAGTGATGGCAAACTGTAAATATTTTCCCTGCAATTTACATCATCCCCAGCTCCACTCCTGAAACTCCCTCCTAAAAACTCTGGCATTGTCTCCTGTTAACTTCCCAGAGCCCAGGCCAGGGATCAACTCATTTGTTGGCTGGCATGTAGTCTTAGCTTTGTTGATGGCTTATCCACCCCCACCCCCACCCCCACCTTTGTTCTCATGTTAATGGCTCACACTTAGCAGTCATTATTAGGCTGGCCTGTACTTTCATACTGCTAAATTCAGTGCCTGGCAGCCCATCTTAATATTCCAAGCATTGATTAAACTCCCACAACCACTAGACCCAGAAAATTAGGGGACTCAGGGCACCCACAAACTCATAACATTAGCTATGCACAAAGTGGGCAGATGTGCCAAAAAAGCAAAAAGAAATGTAGGTGTCCCCATCACATATAATTTGGTCCTGACTTTTCTGAAGTCATTCAAATATTTTCGGAGTAGATAGAAGCATGTCTATACAAACACCATGCATTGAAAGCACAGCCCCCCTCCTACAACAACAAAAAGAATAATGGAAACTGTAGTTTACCTCTCACATAGCTATAACTCCCAGCACCCTTAACAAACTACAGCTCCCAGGATTCTTACAGGGTGCTTTAAATATGTGGTATGCACACAGCCAATATTTTGGAATGCATATATGCATTTTCAACAAGCAATTTCTGCCATGTTCTTCCTACACAGAACCAGCTGACAAACAATGCCTCATTTTTGCCTGTTCCACCATAAAATCAAAGGCCATAGAAAATTTAAGCCATGATTAACAACCTGCACAGCTACATTTCACACATCTAAGTTTCACACTTATTAATCATAAACATATAATAGCAATCTTGTTGACACTATGAAGGGCAGTGGCACCCTCATTATTATAAGCAGCTTGAAAATGCTCCTAATACTTTCACTAGAATGTGATTAGTGCAATTATCAGCCAATTGCATTTTACAGGTGCAGAACAAATGAAGCATTAAAGAAATGCAACAAGGTTAGAGGTGTGATTGGAGTTCTGTATCAGTGCCAACATACATTCGTCAGGGACACTTTCTGCACATGAAAGGACAGAGAAGTTTAAATGCAATTCATCTAGCTCAGGGATAGACAACCTAAGGCCCATGGGACACAAGCAGCCCATGAGGGTCCTTTAACCATCCCACAAGCCACCCCTGAACCGAGCCGCCCGCTCAGCGAGTCCCTGTGCACTGCACTAAACCTGTGCAGTGCAGTGCGGGGACTTGCTTCCACAGCACCAGAAAATGTGTTTGCGCATGTGAGGCATCTAATTATAAGCCTGCATTTTTATCAAAGCTTATATATTTCAATCAAGGCTTGTATTTTAAAATGAGCTTAAAAAGGATTTTCAAATGTTTCATGCCAGGCAGAAAACCTTGGCCATTCTCCTAAGACAAGGGGCCCCCCTTGATTTATAGCAGGAAAAACAATTCTCAAAGTCATAAAAAAAGGGAATTACATACACTGCCCTTGCAGGTTGAGAAAACACAATTAGGAATGGGCAAATAGTAAAATGATACCTTCGGCCTCTCGTTAAACCTTGAGCTAAATTTTCAAAAGCCAGGAGCAAATGGGGAAAAACATCTAGCTGACAGAAAAAGAGAGCATTTTTAGGAAATCTTCTAAAGCTGTTTCTTTCTTAAACTGAGAGAGTTAAAAAGGGCAATAAATGTTGGGAAAGGCAACTGGCTTGGCTGGAGAAGAAGAAGCTTCTTCCTATTTTATTTTGAGGCTGGAAAGGAGGGGGAAAGGAGGGGTGTAAACTAAAGAGGCTTCTTTAAAAGCTGTTTTTTACTGAGTTCCTTTTTACTTTACAAAGGTTTTATTCTTTTAAAAGGCTACCTATGATAATGTATGAAATATATTGGCTTAAATGTAATTATGCAAAGGATTTAAGAAATGCTAGATTCTTAGAGTCATATTGCAATAGGAGACCAGAGGGGCAAATGAGCCTAGCCCCCCTTGCCAGACAGGAGACGCCATCGAACACTCCTGATATATAGTTGTCAGGCATTTGTTTAAAAGACCCTCAAATGAAGGAGATCTTTCAATGATGATTAACTCAAGATCCTTGAAGATAAAAATTTAAGATTAACCATTTGTTTTAGAAGGCAATAGGGCAAGGAGGGCAAGAGGTGAGCTGGTAATTAAGATTCCATGTAAGATATATTATTACTTATTTGTCATTTATATATAGCTCTTTGTCTCCCTTATAAGGATAGAAGGAAATGGGTGTATCTATTGTGATTGGTTCTAGCAAACAGCCAATAGGAATTCCAACCAGGCTGATTGGACAGAGGCAGCCACAGGAGGAGCAAAGGGGGCTGGATTAAGGGAATATAAGTGCTGGCCAGAATGGCAGGAGGCCAGGCCAGAGCTTGGTAACCATATACCACTGTGCCTCTCATTTATTTGTCTGACAAATAAATTATTATTTTAATTTCTCTATTGCTGCGTTGAATATTTCATTCCAGCTAAGCGTTAACCACAAGCAGAAGGTGCTACACATGTGCAGATACTGAAAATTGTGCCTGCGCAGACGCAGACACTGGAAATTGCAGGCACGTGCACACACGCAATTCGGCCAACAGAGGGCTCTCCGCTGGAGTGAACCAGCCCAGGCAAGGCAAACTTTGCCGACCCCTGATCTAGCTTCTAACCATTTAAAAGTACCAAACATGCTAAAAATAAACAAGATTATCTTGATCACAAGGTAATTCAAAAGAATGGACATCCTTTCCTCTCTTCAAATTATGGACCTCATAATCAGGGGCGGAGGAAGGGGGTGCAGTGGGGACGAGTCACCCCAGGTGTCACCACAGAGGGGTGACAAAATGCCAGGCGGCACTCACTGTGGGGCCTGCAACACGCTCAAGCCACACCTCTCTCCTAGGAGTGACATGGTGGCTAGGGCACCAGCAGGCTCCGTGCTGCCCCAAACGGTCCACCTGCCACCTCCCTCTAAGCTGTAGGACGGCTGAGTGGGAGGAGGCAGCTCGACTCCTTGGAGCCCCCCCCCTCCCGCAAAGCATTATGCCCCGGCTTGCCCTGCCCTGCAGGCGGCTGCCCCACCCTTGGGCACAGGGCAAGCGTGCCACCTCAGGTACCAAATCGGTTTGCTCCGCCGCTGCTCATAATGGCAACCAACACTCCAGCTGGCTCTGCAGACATGGGGAACCATCCAGTTCAACAATTAAGCTGACCTTAATTTATCTCTGTCTGCCAAACACATGCATAGCACATACCTTCTGGTTATCTGCTTCTGAAGCCCTCAGTATTGCTGAGATCTCTAAGCCCTGGAAGGAGACACAATTGCGAGACATGAGGCTTCAGAACACCTTATAATGCAGGAGGGAGAGATGACAGAGGCGTAGGAAGGCCAGGTGGTACCCGGTGCGAAAAATTTCTTGTCACGCCCCCCCCCCCCCACACACATTGATTTTTTTGATATATATATTTTGCCTGCAAAAATGGTTTTATGTTATTTCATATTTTCTTACAAAGGAATGTGGATTCTGGGCCTCTGATAACAAGTAGGCAGCTATGGACAGATACTTAAATCTACAAGATGGCTTGTGTTATTTTATATATATTTATTATTTATTTGGCACCCTCAAATGGATCTTTTCAGTTTTGGATCTTGCCGCCCTTTGCAGGGAAACTGCCTGTGCTGCCCTAAATCTGGCATTGCCTGAAGGGGGTAAGCATAGCCACAGTGCTCCTTGAGGAGAGTCCTCCCAGTTGTGGAAAGGAAGAGCAAGATGGAGGAAGCCAGTAGGGAAGGAACAGCTGGGCTCTTTTTACTGGATGTCAAAGTGCTCTTGTATGGGACCACTGGCTATCTTGTGGATGGACTATCTAGAACCCCTTTCAGGAAGGCTGCTTTGATGTGCTGCAGCTCTTAACTCCTCATAAAAGTTGTGAATTTAACACCCCACTGGCTTTGGCTATTTGTGCAAAGGAAGAAAAGGACTTTGCACAAATGGACACAGAGGCCTTCAGGTGTACCCCTGCCCATGGAAACCCAACAAGCTCATCATGCTATGTCAGCCCAAGAAGGCCTCTGTGGCTGTTCCATGAAGGAGCCTCCTAGGATTGTGATGGAATCTGACAGAGGTGTCCATCCACCTCAGTCCTGATTCTTCAAGAAGAGGAATCCCACATGTGATGTCAGTTCTCTAGCCCAGAGAAAGCTAAAGCACTGACAAGGTGGAATGTTGGCATTTGGGACAAGATCACTCTCAAGCAGCTTCTGATTGGGGAAATATAATTTCTAATGGTAGCTAGTTATGGATCTATGTTTATCAAAAGCAAGTTTATCAAACTAACCTCACAACTATCCCTGACCAAAGTAATGTAAAATAGTGTTATGTCTGGAAAAGGGAAGTGTTTAGAATTTCTAGCCATGTCAATCCTCTGGCATTTTTGTATCTGAAATCAAAATTTTATGATGTCACACACAGACATGAAGACTAGAGACAGATAAATGATATTTACACACCCACACAGCACATATTTTGCTACATAAAGCAACTGCTTTGTGGTAAAGACAGTTTTGAAATCTAGCATTGTACCCACTGAAAACCACAGCACAATTTAGAATTAATTTAGTAGAGATGGTGGCTGTGGAATGAACAGAGCATCAGACAAAAGGTACACATATAGAGACAGCTGTGTGTGTGATGGCTATAAAAACATATGCAGGTAAGCCAACATGTCACATTATCTCTAAACTCTTCTTGCGACCTCCCAGATTTGGGAAGTTGTGACAATAAAGTGACATGAGATGTCACTTTATTTTTCCAATAACAAACTTTCCAATAACAAACTTGGTTAATACTCCAAAAGAATTACTGTTTGTATTTTTATACACACTTCTGTTTGACCTACTAATTCTGTGAAGTTTTGAGGTTGCACAGCCCTTCCCAAGGGATAACTCCATATCTTGCATTATAGAACCATCGATGCACCCTGACTGCACCCTATTTTTTCAGTAGCAGGATAGTATCATGGGGTTACAATCAGGTTGCCTGACATGATTCATCTGCTGGGTCTGAAAAATGTTTACAGTGACTTTTGTCTCTTTCTCCTTTATTGAAGTATCTTCCCTTTAGTGTTTCAGGGAAGATGCATATCAGATGTGATGACGCCAGAAGGTCCAACCACAAAGACCTCTTGGCTGTGGTAGCAAACCTCCATGACTTTGCTGTCGAGTGCTCAGATTGCAAGAGATTGATATTGAGGAATTGGAAAAATAAAGATATGATACCCTTCAATCAGTGGACTGACGATATGACATCACTGACAATTTATGAACAGACTGCTTAGAGGCGCAGACTCTGTATGGATAAATACGATAACATTTGGAATGAGTTTATACAAATGTTGTAGGCTATTAGCATTTACATAAGTACTAGGACAATAACACCATATCAATTTATACATGAATGTATGGGAATATCGTATATTCCTCTTTTTTGCATATTTTCACTTTGTTGTTGTTTTTCTTCCTCTCACTTCTTCTTTTTTCTATATCACTTTATTTCTTGTAACTGAAATCACCTTAATAATATATATATATATACATAAGATTTAGTGCTCAGATTGCAGTAGGAAAGAAAAATGGACATATTCGGGACATGTTTGGGGTTCACTGAGATAGTATTCCCAACATACATCCCAAAAAGGGAGGGAAAATACACTTGTCCTGGATATCATAACCAAGTTTCCCCTCCCCACACCTCTCTCACCTTCCACCCAGACTAGCATGAGGCCATCAGGGCTCTGGATTTAGTGATTATTATTCTTCCACAGCTCCCATTGGATTGCTCTTTTAGTGTCCAAATGTACACTAGGAACTGAAAATTGTTGTTGCTCTGATATCCCAAAGGCTGAGCAAAGATTCCAGGACCATCAAGCTTCTTTTTGTTAAGCCTCTCATCACCTGCTAGTTACTAAGTTGGAAAAATCATAGTGGAAGACCCACTCACAATAATTAAGAAAATTAATGGCAATTTTATGAGGAGGAGCAACTGCCACCTATTACCCCCTTCATTGCTATTCTGTAGCATGGAAACAGGATTTGTCTGTTTGCTCTGGGCACTTGCCCAGAAAACATGAAGAATAGAGTAACTCCTTTATTCAACCAAGTGTCCAGTCAGGGTTTCTGAAAGAGCAGAAGAGTCTTAAGTGATCACACACCTTGTCCTATCTCAACTTTGAGGTCCTAAGGCATACACACAAACATTGTGAATTACTTGTATGTTTTGTGGCAGCATAGATCATGGGACGTTAATGGACTTTTCTAAAGCAGTGCAAACTAATGCCAGAACAGACAGTTGATTGCCTGCATGACTGAATAGCAGGTCTTAGGTTAAGCCTCTGTGCCCTAGTAAGGTTACCACTGTTTTTGCTGGTCCCATTAATTTATCTGTAATGGCAACCCAATTTATAGGAATTAAGGGGACAATAATTGCCCCGTCATTTATGTCCATAGAAGGAAATATATCCCCTATGTAGTAGTGATAAACTTAATGTTCTGCTGCTTCTCCTTGGTAAATCATTGTACCATCCGATCTCAGTGATCACAGGCCAGAGGAGAAGTAACGCTGAGACCAGACCATGTCATTACTAAGGAGGCAGGTTCAGACATTGTTTGAGGACTATCCCTGCTTCCGGGTCTGGTCTTGACTGGAAGGATACTGCAATCAACAAGGGAGACCCGCATGACCTCAGTGATTCATAAGATCCACAACAGGATTCCTTTTGGTGTACCAACCTCCCCGCTGCACCAAGGATTCCCTAGCCGAGCTGCTTCAGGTCGTAGCGGATGTTCTCTTAGAGACACCTAGTTTGGTTGTCCTAGGGGATTTTAACATCCATGCTGACACAACCTTACAAGGAGCTGCTCGTGACTTCATGGAAAGCATGGCCTCCATGAGGCTGTCCTTGAATAAGTTTGGCCCAGCTCATAGTCATGGACATGCCTTAGACCTGGTGCTCACCTCTATGGATATGGGTGATCTGACACTAAGTAAAAGTGAAACAAAGAAGTGCCATGGTCAGATCACTTCCTGGTGCAACTGGACTTCTCCGCAACCCCTCCCCTCTGCCGATTCGGATGGTCTGCCCCCACCACTTAATGGATCCAAATGGTTTCCAGAGAGTGGAATCCAACATTGATGACCTTTCAGCTGATTCCCTGGTGTCCCACTAGAATGCAGACTTAACAAGGGCTATTGACTGTCTGTCTCCGAAGCACCCTCTCTGATTACATGGAGCCCAGGCAGCCCTGTGGTTTTCCCCGGAGCTGAGGGCGATGAAACAATTGTTGAGATGGCTAGAGCGCCGGTGGAGGAAAACACATTCTGAATAGGACCAGACACAGGTTAGAGCTCAACATTGAGCCTACCAATTGGCAATAGCAATGGCAAAGAGGACCTTCTTCACCGCCTCTATTGCATCTGCAGAAAACAACAGCAGGAGACTCTTTCAGGTGGTTTGCAATTTAGTGGAACTACCTTTGCTATTAGGGTAAGGATCCCAAAATCTCCTAAAATGATTTTGCAAAGGTTTTTGCAGATAAAGTAACTCAAATTTGGAAAGAGGTAGACTCCACCATGGGAGGAGGGCCGGGGCAGGAGAGTGTTAGAGTCCTGTCTGGTCAAGTTGCATGGGATCAGGATATGAACAGGCTGCTTGGATGAGTGAAACCAACCACCTGTCTCCTTGCTGGCTAATAAAAGCAAGCCGGGAAGGGCTGGGTGATGGATTCTTCAGGGTGGTGAATGCTTCCCTCTGTGAGGGAGCCTTGCCAGACCCAGTGAAAGAGGCGGTCATTAAACTGCTTCTTAAAAAACCATCTTTAGACCCGACTGATATGGCCAACTATCACCCAGTCTCAAATCTTCCATTCTTGGGCAAGGTGATTGAGCGGGTGGTTGCCGAACAACTCCAGGTATGCCTGAAGGATGCGGACCATTTAGATCCCTTCCAATTGGGATTCAGGCCTCATCATGGGACTGAAACCTCCTTGGTCGTGCTGGTCAATGATCTCCAGTGGGCTAGGGACAAAGGTGAAAGCTGTTTCCTAGTTCTGCTGAATCGTCTCAGCAGCTTTTGATACCATTGATCATAATATCCTTCTGGACCGTCTAGAAGAGCTGGGAGCTGGGGACACTGTTATACAGTGTTCTGCTCCTTTCTCCTGGGCCATGTCCAGAAAGTGGTGGGGGGGATGAGTGTTCAGATCCCTGGGCTCTCACCTGTGGGGTACCTCAGGTTTCCATCCTCTCCCCCATGCTTTTTAACATCTATATGAAGCTGCTGGGAGAGATCATAAGGGGGTTTGGGCTGGGTGTTCATCAGTATGTGTATGATACCCAGCTCTACCTCTCTTTTAAATCAGAACCAGTGAAGGCGGTGAAGGTCCTGTGTGAGTGTCTGGAGATGGTTGGAGGGTGGATGGTGGGTAACAGATTGAGGCTGAATCCTGGCAAGGCAGAAGTACTATTTTGGGGGGACAGGGGGGGCGGGGGTGAGGGACTCCCAGATCCTGAATGGGGTAACTGTGCCCCTGAAGGAGCAGGTGCGCAGCCTGGGAGTCATTTTCGATTCAAGGATGCGCAGGTCAATTCTGTGTCCAGGGCAGCTGTCTACCAGCTCCATGCAGGCTGAGACCCGCAGACTGTCTTGCCAGAGTGGTGCATGCTCTGATAATCTCCCACTTGGACTACTGCAATGCATTCTATGTTGGGCTACCTTTGAAGGTGACCCGGAAACTACAACTAATCAAGAATGCAGCAACGAGACTGGTGACTGGGAGCGGCCACCAACAACACATAACACCAGTCTTGAAAGACCTACATTGGCTCCCAGTACGTTTCCAAGCACAATTCAAAGTGTTGGTGCTGACCTTGAAAGCCCTAAATGGCCTTGGCCCAGTATACCTGAAGGAGTGTCTCCACCCCCATCCTTCTGCCCAGACACTGAGGTCCAGCACCGAGGGCCTTCTAGTGGTTCCCTCCCTGTGAGAAGTGAGGTTACAGGGAACCAGGCAGAGGGCCTTCTTGGTAGTGACACCCACCCTGTGGAACGCCCTCCCATCAGATGTCAAGAAAATAAACAACTATCTGACTTTTAGAAGACATCTGAAGGCAGCCCTGTTTAATGTTTGATGTATTTATTGTGTTTTTAATATTTTATTAGGAGCCGCCCAGAGTGGCTGGGGAAACACAGCCAGATGAGCAAGGTATAAATAATAAGAATAATAACTCTCTGCCAAAATTGAGGGAAGCTGCTATTGAAAAAGATGAGGTTAAACTCATCACAAGAGGTTAAATTTGGATTTTGCTTTAGCAAAAGGATTTACTACACATTATCTGCACATACTAATACAACCTTCTCTCAGACAATACTTATCTCCTTTTTGACTTTCTCTATTTTCAAGACACCAAAGTGCTTTTAAATATAAATGACATTAACTTCAAAACAAATCTCTTTTTTAAATTATGAAAAGAAACTGCATAAATCAGAGACTAATTGTCAAAATTTTATATCCATCTATAAGCTGTCCTCTTTAAAAAGAATTTATGATAAGCAACGGGATATCATGGTTTCTTTATTTATTTATGCTTTGCTTTAATAATAAAACCATTGACACTGTTCTGCTTGCTGTTTCATAGCAAATTCATATTGTGTGAACAGGCAAGCCATCCACCAAGTTATTTAGAAAACATGCAGTGACAGAGATTTTTACAATGGAAAAAAAATTCAGTTTCAGCAATTCCAGTCATTTGTTTTTGGTCAGAGTGGACCTTGTAGAATTAAGACAGAATTGCTGATTTGCATTGATTCTCTTTTGCTTGTAGCTTCACTTGGAATTAAATAAAAAAAAAAATCCTTCCAGTAGCACCTTAAAGACCAACTAAGTTAGTTCTTGGTATGAGCTTTCGTGTGCATGCACACTTAAGAAGTGTGCATGCACACGAAAGCTCATACCAAGAACTAACTTAGTTGGTCTTTAAGGTGCTACTGGAAGGATTTTTTTTTTGTTTTGACTATGGCAGACCAACACGGCTACCTATCTGTAATTGGAATTAAATATTTTTCTAAAAAATCCTAGACATTCTGGAATTCAATTAGATACCCTCATTTGTACTACCTTCATAAAGATGGCCTGTGTAGAAGATAATTAATGAAAGTAGCAGCTTTTTTATAACTAAATAAAACAAAACAATATATTACCTGAAAAACAATCTTAAACCTTTTACCTGGAGCACTGACAATAATGGTTTTAAACTGTGATTAATGAATTAACCAATTGAACCGTTCTGTACTCAACATAATCTGTGTTTTTAATCTTATACATATGAAGGTAAAGGTAAAGGGACCCCTGACCATTAGGTCCAGTCATGACCGATTCTGGGGTTGTGGCGCTCTTCTCGCTTTATTGGCTGAGGGAGCCGGCGTACAGCTTCTGGGTCATGTGGCCAGCATGACTAAGCCACTTCTGGCAGACCAGAGTAGCCCATGGAAACGGCGTTTACCTTCCCGCCAGAGTGGTACTTATTTATCTACTTGCACTTTGACATGCTTTTGAACTGCTAGGTGGGCAGGAGCAGGGACTGAGCAACGGGCGCTCACCCCGTTGTGGGGATTTGAACTGCCGACCTTCTGATCGGCAAGTCCTAGGCTCTGTGGTTTAACCCACAGCGTCACCCACATCCCTTATACATATACTTCTTTTAAAAGATCTTTCTATAGAAATCTCTAGAATAAGACAAACAAGTTTCCATGACAGTGATGCTGCTTTTCATAAATATGTCAAGGCTGACACCTTGTGGCAATACTGCTTGTCTGGGCAGGTTTTCTTTCTAGATGGTCAAGTATGCAAGGCTGCTGCCATCCAGTGGCTATGTGGAGAAACACATATCAAAATTTTAAATTTTATATTAACAGAGTTTGAGAAGAGGGTTTCAATGACAGTTTTAGTGTGATAAGTTGGAATATTCAATTTACAAATCTTAAACAGGACAAAGTGAGGGCTGATTTACATGGCACTCATCTCTCTGCGGTAGGCACTTCAAATCACTGCAAGCCAATGCAGTCAGCTGCTGTATGAAACCATGCCAGATCAAAGCAAATAAAGCTGAGATATCCTCAGCTTTATTTTTACAAATGTTTAAGGTAAACATTTCTTCCTGATTTCACTAGCATTGTAGCATTGTGTGTACAAACTAGACACAATGCTGTAGCTGTAGGGAAAATATTTTTTTTCTCCAACCACCTGTGGTCCTGACTGTGTCCACCTCTGGGCATATGGGCCCATAAAAAGTAGTCTGGAAGAGAATGCAAACTTTGGTGTAATAGCCAGGCACTACGTTACAGCCGCATCTGTTCCAATTCTACAGACAGAGACTCTCACCTAGGAGATCTACAGCAAACCTTTTTAGAACTAAAATACCCAGCAGATGAAGTTAGACAACAGATCAACAGAGCCAGACTGATACCCAGAGAGAACTTGCTGCAAGACAGACCCAAAAAAGAAAATAACAGAACACCTCTAGTCATCACATACAGCTCCCAAGTTAAAACAGTACAACGCATCATCAGAGACCTACAACCTCTCCTGGACAATGACAGTTCTCTTTCTCAAGCTCTGGGAGGAAGACCTTTCATTGCCTACAGACAGCCACCCAATCTTAAGCAACTCCTAACCCACAATAATACTACAACCAGACCTAACACGGACACTGGCACCAGAGCCTGCAATAAACCCAGATGCCAACTTTGCTGCCACATACACCCGGACAACACCATTACTGGCCCCAACAACATCACACATACCATCTCGGGACTATTTAATTGCTCATCGTCTAACATTGTGTATGCCATCAAATGCCAACAGTGTCCTTCAGCTCCCTATATTGGACAAACAGGCCAGACCTTACACCAAAGAATAAACGGACATAAATCGGACATCAGGAATCACAAGACAGAGAAACGAGTAGGAGAACACTTCAATCTCCCAGGACATTCTATACAAGATCTCAAAGTAGCTGTTTTACTACAAAGGAATTTCAGAAATAGACTGGAAAGAGAAGCTGCTGAATTGCAACTTATCACCAAACTTAAAACCATGGAGAGACCTGGTCTGAACAAAGACCTTGGATTCTTATCTCATTATACTGTACATGACAAAGCCATTTTTCACCTTCTCATCCCTTGCTTTTTCCTGTAAGACCTATTGCAGTCGTTAAGAGTCGTCAACAGGCTCATCACAGCTATCTGCCAACCAGCCATTCCCACCACCCTTCTGAGTAATACCCCTCCCCACCTTCTCACTATATAGAAGGGTCTGGAAACTTCTGTTTCAGTGTATCTGAAGAAGTGTGCATGCACACGAAAGCTCATACCAAGAACTAACTTAGTTGGTCTTTAAGGTGCTACTGGAAGGAATTTTTTGTTTTGTTTTGGTGTAATAGGGTAATTGTCCAGGAAGCTTCAGGAGACAGCCCATGCAGTTACTGTCACCCCCAGCTTCTTCTGAGGAGGAAAAAACTTAAACACATAGCAGAGTTCCCAAAAATAGACCTGAGGCAATTGTACCTCATTCAGCAGAGTGCTACTGAAGGCAAATAAGCATAATGGTCACAAATCCAGTACATTATGCAATTCAGCATAAAAAAGCCAGTTGCAGCACTTACAACACCTAAAGAGCTCTATGTTGCTGACAGTCTGGAGAAATCCAGCACCCAATCTATATCTGGATCTTTGCCTAATGCTCCAAAAATGATCAACCTTCTCTACTGTACTCCCGGCGAGACAGGATGGACAGATCTTCTGAATTCGAAGCTGGCTCATTGTTGGCCAGTGATCCCCATTTTATAGCACATGCCTCATTAATACTCCCACAGCTACAGATAGATTCAACAATCCTCCAATCAATCCAGGAGGCAGAGGGGGATTGACAGCTAACTAAACACCGTGGGACCACCCTCCCCACTTGGGGTGCGGTTGGTTGAGTTTTATCTTCCAGGGATACTTACCCTATCAAACCTTCACCTCTTCCCCATACCATTTTGACCCAGGAGTCCTGGCCCAGAGATGTTAGTGAGAGGATGTTACCCCTCTGTTGGGGAGGCTAGTATGAGGTCTGGGATTCCCACTGTTGAAGGGCTAGGGAGGAATGGGGGTGGGGCTAGATATCACTATCGGCGCAGGGTTTTGAGATGCAGTGATGCTTGAACCCCTTCCAATCTACGCCCTATCCCAAGGGACGAGGGTAGGGTGAGCAGGGATTACCCACCTTTGTCATTGGTGTTATGCAATGCCAGGTCCATAGGCAACAAAACTGACACCATGCGTGACTTTTATGTCTCGCAGGGGACTGACCTGGCTTGCATGACGGAGACCTGGGTACAGGAAGGCGAAGTAGTCTCACTACATGAGATAACACCCCCAGGTTTCTCTTTCCTCCATCAATACTCTGTGGGTCGGGGAGGAGTAGCAGCATTGTTAATCCAGGAGGATTGCTCTTTCAGAGCTCTGCCAGCACCGGCGATCTCCGGCATTGAATGTGTTGGTCTTGTGTGGGGCACCAAGGAGAGCTTGGCTGTCTGGCTGGTGTACCGACCATCCAGTGCACTGGCAACCACCCTCTCAGACCTGCTGGAGGTGGCAGCGGGCTGGGCCTTGGAGTTCCCAAGCCTACTGGTTTTGGGAGACTTCAACGTCCATGCCGATGCCGCTCCCTCCTCACAGGCTTTGGACCTAGTGACTTCCATGGCAACACTAGAGCTCTCCCAATTTGTTTTGGGCCCCACTCATCAAGCAGGCCACATGCTGGATCTGATCTTTGGTGCTGGCATAGATGTGATCATGCTCCCCCCTGTGGACATGCCATGGTCTGATCACTACTCTCTGAAAGCCATGATTGACTTCCTGCTCCTCCCCTGCTTGGGTGGCGAGCCTATTTGGGCTCACCCGCGAAGGCTGATGGATCCTGATAGATTCCGTCAGGCCTTGCGGGACCCTGCTCCTCCTGGTGACTCATTAGATGACCTTGTTGAGGACTGGAATAACCGGCTTTTGGCGGCCTTCAATGAGATCGCGCCTAAGCGCCCTCTGCGACCCCATCGAAACCAGGCCCCTTGGTTTACTGAGGAGCTCCTGAAAATGAAGCGGGATCTCAGAAGGCTAGAGCAAGTATGGCAACGGACTCGAGAAGGAGCTTCAAGAACATCTTATAGGACGCTTATGAAAGCCTGTGAGATGGCTATTAAAGTTGCTAAGAAATCTTACTTCGCAGCTTCCATTGCATCCGCTAACTCTTGCCTGGCACAACTTTTTAGAATAATTAGGTTGATAATGTCCTCAGGAGGACAGCCAAATTTAAGCACAAATTCAACCCACAGTTGTGAGGCATTTGCGAGCTTTTTTGCGAAGAAAGTCCTGTTGCTCCGCCGTGACCTCCCTGCCAATTTAGATACAGTGAAAGAACTGGAGGCCCCTCGACTGTCTTCGGGTCCAGTGTTGGACCATTTTGATCAGATACTCCCTACTGATGTGGATAGATTCTTCCAAGCTGGTAGGCCCACCACCTGCCTCCTTGATCCCATCTTGGCTGATTAGGGCATGCCCAGATGTCGCAAGGACCCCCCCCCCCGGTTGAAATTATCAATTTGTCCCTTGGCACGGGGACATTCCCAGGGGAGCTGAAGGAAGCAGTGGTGTGTCCACTCTTAAACAAAACTTCACTAGATCCTTTAGACCTATCCAATTACTGCCCAGTTTCAAATCTTCCAAGAGGAAGGAAGGACCAGTAAGAGAGAGAGAGAGAGACAGGGGGACAGATATATATGGAAGGAAGGAAGGAAGGAAGGAAGGAAGGTAGGTGTTGAGAGAGAGAGAGAGAGAGAGAGAGAGAGAGAGAGAGAGAGAGAGAGAGAGAGATGGAATGGGGGAGGGAGAGAGAGAGAGAGAGAGAGAGAGAAGGAAGGAAGGAAGGAAGGAAGGAAGGAAGGAAGGAAGGAAGGAAGGAAGGGGACACAGGGAAAAGAGAGAGAGAGAGAGAGAAGTATGGAAAGAGGAAAAGAGGAAAGGAAAGGAAGCAAGCAAGCAAAGAAGGAATACAATCATTTCGTCAGCAATTAGTTTCTGTACAAACTGTAAACGTAATCTTAAGACTCTAGTGCGCTGCGTATTGGTTTCTGAACATAGGATAGTGAGTCCACTCTGGGAATCAAGGTAACGTTTACTGGTAGTGTTACTTGCATCTGTATGTCTGCAAATGCTTGCAAATACCATTCTACATCACGAGTGGCCTGAACGCATGCACATAATTGTGCTCTATTGTGGAGAGACAAATAATGGAGGGATTGGCAGAAATGACCGGCAGAATCTGAGACCAGGGAAAAGAGTCGGCGGAAGAGGACTGGAGGAAATTTAAAGACTATTTACAGAAATATTGTAAAATTAATGAATGTTAGAATGATGTTGGATTGAAATTAAGTGGTTACCAGCTGTAATGTAAAGGTAGAGTAATAAGCTAAGATAATTTATATTAAGTTATAATAAGAATTTGCTGAAATAAGATTTGAATTGGAATACAAAAGGGGGAGGTGAGAGGAGGTCCGAGACATAAGGTAATGGAAATAAGTGATGGGAATTATATATGTTATTGTCAGGGTTTCTGGGAGAGAGGAGGAGATGACAGAGGAGACGGAGAGCGAGTGGGAGGAGGGGCAGAAGGATGAGGAAGAAGATGACGGAATTCTGAGGGAATCCACGAGTCTGAGCAGCGAGTCAGAGGATTCTCAAAAGGGGGTTACCTTAATCAAGCAAAGGGGAGGAGAAGGGAGAAGCGGAGAGGAGCCCAGTGGAAGACAGAGGAAGCAAGAGACGTCTCAGCCGGAACGGAGTAAAGGGGGTGGAGTCGTCAGCCTCTCGGAGGGAGCAGGATTAGGAGAGAACAGAGAGAGGGGGTTGGAGCAGGGTGTTCAGCCGGAAAGGGTGGAGAGCAGAGCAGGGGGTGGTGTAGCGGTCGAAAGAAAGGTCAGCAGCAACGTACGCGCGCCAAGTTCAAACGTAGAGGCGCGCGGAAGTGGAGAGAGCTCAGGGGAGGAGCCCGGCCCTAAAGCCAGAAAGAGGGGGGAAGAGGCGGCAGAGGATTCAGCCTCAGGCGAGTCACGGAGAGAGGGAACCCAGGGGGGCAGGAAGACCCTGCGGAAAAGAAAGGAGAGGAAGAGGTGGTCTAGAGCCAGGCTATTAAGTTGGTGCGGAAGAGGGGAGGAGTCAGAGGGGACTTCAGCGGTCTAACGTGGCAGACGTACGGCCACAATGCTGAACTGTATGAGAAGCAGAAATCTTCAATAAACTTTTCCTGTAAATAAGCTGCAACGGAGTGAGGTCTCTTGTGAGCTGGGACCAGACCTGGGTGGCCGTGACAGTAAGTCCCCTCACTCAAAGCAAAAATTTTTTTTTGCGAAGCTCACGAACGGGAGCAGCCATGAGCGCTGAGGAGCAGCTGGTTGCATTGCGGAATCAGGTTACCGCTCTCACATCGGCAGTCATTGCTTCGCAGAAGAAGAATGACGACTTGGAGAAGACGTGCCAGGATTTGCAGGCAAGGTGGGAGCGCGCGGACAAGGCGGGGGCCCCAGGATCCAGAGCGGAGGGCATTGCGCTTGGACGGAGGGGGGGTGCCCTAGTTCCGCATTTTAATGGCAACTTGCAAGACTATCCCAATTTCAGAGCGGACGTTGTATATGCACTGCACTTACTCCGTCACGATTTTAAAGATGAGGAGGAGAGAGTGGGGTTCATTGTTTCGCACCTGCATGGGGAGGCCAGGGCTTGGCTACGCAATTTGTGGCGCGAAGATGGACCGGCCCGTCGCGATTCAACTGCGTTCATCAAAGCGATGGATTCTTGTTTTCAATCCTCTGTGGATGTGGACATTGCGCGCCGTCAAATGCACGGGCTGAGGCAGGGGAAAGCGACTGTGCGCCAATACCACTCTAAATTTTTTGCATTGCTCACCGCCTTAGATTGGCCAAAGGACAGTAAACCGGTCAGAGATCTTTTTTGGGAGGGATTGAGCCCCCCCATCAAGGATGAGATCGCTAGGGGGGACAGACCCCAGACCCTAGAAGACGTGGTGCAACGGGCTTTAGCTCTTGGAATTCGACATGAGGGGCGTCCGTGGCATGAGGAGGACGGGCCCCAAGCGCGTGCGCAAGCAAGGACTCTCCCTTTTGTGCACAGGGACTTCAGCCGTGCGCACCCCTCGCCAATGGGGAAGGACAGAGAGGAGCCAATGGAGATTGGTGGTGCTAGGGCTCAGAAGCCATCCCAGAGCCCTGTCCCTGGTGCAGCCAAAGCGAAGCCTCCTAGAGGAACCAGGAAGTGTTACATCTGTGACAGTGCGCACCATATGGCGAAAGAGTGCCCCCAGAGGCTCCAGAAGCACACTGCAGCGCTGGCAACTGTAACAGCAGAGGTGCAACCAGGGGAGCAGCTTCAGGGAAACGACAGTGCCTGGCTGGAAGCAGAGCTACTGGGGCTCAGCCAGGCGGATCTGTAGACAAGCCCCCAGCATCACTGCAGAGCGTGGACCCTTTGCCTCCCAAACCGGCAGTTCTGCTCACAGCAACACTCCAGTTGCCTGATGGGAGACTCCTCGAGGTTCCAATAACGATCGATTCGGGAAGCAACGCCGACTTCATGGGACTGCAGTTCGTTAAGCAGCACAACATGGCGCTCCTGCCTGCAACGACGCCTCTGAACGTGGTCACGGTGGACGGCAGGAAGTTGCTGGGGGGGCAAGTGGTGCAGCAAACCCCTCCCATGATGATGCAGATTGGCAACCATCGAGAACTTATTAGTTTCAATGTCACCCACTTATCGGACACACCCATCGTGTTAGGCATGAGTTGGCTGGAGAGGCACAGTCCCGCGGTTGCGTGGTACCAGAGGCAGATCAACTTTTGTTCATCGTATTGTGCTCAGCATTGCTTTCAGACCGATCAGGGAGGAGAAGCTGAGCAGCCATTGCATCTGGGTATGGTGCAAACAGTGCCTCACAAGTACCAGGAATTCTTGGAGGTTTTCTGTGAGAAGGAAGCTGACAAGTTGCCGCCTCATAGACCTTACGACTGCGCGATTGATTTAGTGCCAGGGGCGCAATTGCCTGCTGCCAAGCTGTACTCCATGTCGGAGGACGAAATGCAAGAGCTTCGGGAGTTCATAGACCATAACCTCAAGCGCGGTTTCATCCAGGAATCTAAAGCAGCGGGAGGCAGCCCTGTTTTCTTTGTGAAGAAGAAAAACACGCCCCAAAAAAGGCTTATAGTGGATTACAGGTTCATCAACAGCTTGACTAAGCCCAAAGCTTTCCCCATGCCCAAGATTGACGACCTTTTAGCGACCGTCAGGAGGGGCAAGATTTTCACCAAGCTGGACCTACGTGGAGCTTACAATCTCATCCGCATCCGGAAAGGAGATGAGTGGAAGACCGCCATGTTCACCCCTCTGGGCACATACGAATACAGAGTCATGCCTTTCGGCCTCCAAAATGGCAGCCACGTTTTTCAAGCATTTATGCACCACGTGCTAGCAGGTCTCCTCTACAAAAAGTGTGTCTGCTTTCTCGACGATATCCTGATTTTCTCGGAATCGCCGGAGGATCACGATAAGGACGTGAGGGAGGTCCTGCAGAGGCTGAAGGAACACAGGCTGTACGCCAAGTTGGAAAAGTGCCAGTTTGATGTCAGAGAGGTTGATTTCCTTGGCTACAAGTTGTCCGACGAGGGACTGGCCATGGACAGGGCTAAGGTTCAAGCGCTGTTGGACTGGAAAAGCCCTCGAAATCGGAAAGAGGTCCAGAGGTTCATCGGCTTTGCCAATTTTTACCGCAAGTTTATTAAAGGTTTTGCGAACGCGACGGCGGCGATCACTGACACCCTCAGTTCCAAGAAGAAGAAGTTCGTCTGGACCGAACAAGCGGAGCGGTCCTTCCGGACGCTTAAGGGTCTTTTCGCCTCCGAAGAGCAGCTGCTCCACGTGAATCCCGGCAGACCCATGCGGGTAGAGACCGATGCGTCAGATAGAGCGGTTGGGGCTGTTCTTTTGCAAGAGGATTCACAAGGCAACTGGCGACCGGGTGCGTTCTACTCCCGGAAGCTCAGCAAGACGGAGCGCAATTATACCATATGGGACAGGGAGTTGTTGGCCATTCATGCAGCTTTCAAAGCGTGGCGACACTTCTTAATAGGAGCCAAGCACACGGTGCAGGTCCGCACGGATCACAAGAACTTAGAGTATTGGCGGACGGCTAAGTTGCAGACCCAGCGACACATGCGCTGGGCGGAGTTCTTTGCGGACTTCGACTTCAAAATAGAATACATCCCAGGAGACTCCAATGTTATTGCAGACGCGCTGTCCCGAAAGCCGCAATACTTGGAGGAAGCAGCTCCAATCGCAGCAAAGCACATTTTCGCACCGCAGGCGTGGACGTGCGCTACCATCGCAGTCGACCTGGACGCGGTGCGACGCGCGTTGCAAAGGGATCAGTTTGCACAGTCTAAGATGGAGGAGCTACGCGGAGGGTCGCGACACAACGATGAGTTTCAATTACAAGATGGACTTTTGACTCGTAAGGGTGCCCTTTACGTGCCCACCGACGATCTTCGAGCCAAGGTTCTGCAACAGTTGCATGACGCCCCTAGTGCAGGCCATTTCGGCAAAGAAAAGACGATGGAGTTGGTGGCTAGAGACTTTTGGTGGCCCCAGATGAGAGGAGAGGTGGCGGACTACGTCGCCAGGTGTGATATCTGCCAGAGGTCCAAACCAGTGCACCAGAAGCAGGCGGGATTGCTAGAACCGCTGGAGACACCGCAGCAACCATGGGAGAGGGTAGCGTTGGACTTTGTTACAGACCTGCCCAGCTCCAGAGGTAAGACGGCGGTGTTAGTGGTGGTGGACTTGTTCACCAAGATGGCGCACTTCATCCCTTGTGCCAAGGTGGCGACGGCAGAACAGACCGCAAAGCTCTTCATCGATCACGTCTTCAGAGTGCATGGACTTCCGCAGTCCGTCTTGTCCGACAGGGGGCGCCAGTTTGTTTCCACTTTCTGGCGAAAGCGTCTGGGCATCTTGCACGTCAAAATCAACCTGACATCGGCGAGGCATCCACAAACCAACGGTCAAGCGGAGAGGGTCAACGCGATCATGCAGCAGTACCTGCGGTGCTACGCCAACCAGCGACCTGCGGCGTGGGTGGACTATCTGCCGATGGCTGAATTCGCCTACAACAACACGAAACACGCTTCCACCGGGGTGACGCCTTTCTTCGCGAACAATGGCCGTCATCCCAGAACCTTCCCGAGATTTGCGGCACCAGGAGGGGGGGGGCCTCAAGATGCCGACCAGTTTGCAGCGGAGTTGCAAGAGGTGCACGAGGAGCTGCGGAGACATTTGGAGCTGGCAAAACAGGCGTATAAGGTGCAGGCCGATAAGCACAGGAGGGCGGGAGAGGACATCCAGGTTGGGGACTGGGTGTGGTTAGCAGCCCACGCGATGCCGGCCAGGTCATTGGCCAAGAAGAAGTTAGGACACAGGCAGCTAGGGCCATATCAAGTTGAGGCTAAGATCAATCCGGTGGCTTTTCGTCTAGCCCTTCCGGAAGGTTCCAGGGTGCACCCGGTCTTTCATAGGTCGGTGCTCACTCCCTACAAAACCCCACACAGGTTTCAAGAGTCAGGAGCACCCCCAGAGCCACGTAGGAGGGCGCCTGAGAGGGGGGAATCGCCAAGACCAGAACCTCTTAACGAGGTCACAGAGATACTGGACTCGAGATGGGGGGAGGAGGGAGTTGAATATTTTCTCGCCAGGGAGGGCACACCAGCCGCTGCTAATAGTTGGGTGCCAGGCCACGAGTTAGACGAACCCCTTTTGAAAGAAGAGTTCCATGCACTTTTCCCACATAGACCCATGCCAGCTGAGTACTTTGATGACTGGCTTTTCACACCCACATTGTCAGATAGCACGTTCAGGGGTTTCTCTTCCCCCGAGGAAAGAACACCAGAATCAAGCCCGCCCAGGGGATCGTGCTCGGGGGTGGACACGGAAACCCCTTATTGGTGGGAGGAGCAGCCAGAGGAGGAATGGCGTAAGAGGTGGCTGATAGGTCCTTGGCGGGCAGCACCGGAGGAAGTAGCGATGGAAGCAGAGACTGAGAAGCATTTGGGGGAAGAACCCGACTTCGAATACACTTACACAGAACTGCCAGCAGAGAACATTGACGTAGACGACCTGTATCCTGAGCCTACCCCCGAAGAGCCGCAGTTTCCACAACCGGTCCCCGGCGAGCGGGAGGGGGGAAGGGGGGGCTTCGAGGGGGGGATGGATGTCAGGGTTTCTGGGAGAGAGGAGGAGATGACAGAGGAGACGGAGAGCGAGTGGGAGGAGGGGCAGAAGGATGAGGAAGAAGATGACGGAATTCTGAGGGAATCCACGAGTCTGAGCAGCGAGTCAGAGGATTCTCAAAAGGGGGTTACCTTAATCAAGCAAAGGGGAGGAGAAGGGAGAAGCGGAGAGGAGCCCAGTGGAAGACAGAGGAAGCAAGAGACGTCTCAGCCGGAACGGAGTAAAGGGGGTGGAGTCGTCAGCCTCTCGGAGGGAGCAGGATTAGGAGAGAACAGAGAGAGGGGGTTGGAGCAGGGTGTTCAGCCGGAAAGGGTGGAGAGCAGAGCAGGGGGTGGTGTAGCGGTCGAAAGAAAGGTCAGCAGCAACGTACGCGCGCCAAGTTCAAACGTAGAGGCGCGCGGAAGTGGAGAGAGCTCAGGGGAGGAGCCCGGCCCTAAAGCCAGAAAGAGGGGGGAAGAGGCGGCAGAGGATTCAGCCTCAGGCGAGTCACGGAGAGAGGGAACCCAGGGGGGCAGGAAGACCCTGCGGAAAAGAAAGGAGAGGAAGAGGTGGTCTAGAGCCAGGCTATTAAGTTGGTGCGGAAGAGGGGAGGAGTCAGAGGGGACTTCAGCGGTCTAACGTGGCAGACGTACGGCCACAATGCTGAACTGTATGAGAAGCAGAAATCTTCAATAAACTTTTCCTGTAAATAAGCTGCAACGGAGTGAGGTCTCTTGTGAGCTGGGACCAGACCTGGGTGGCCGTGACAGTTATGCTTTGTTTTGTTTTAAATGTTTTTTTCCCTTTTTTTTCCTTTTTGATATTTTTGTATTTTTCTTTTTATGTCTGTATTAAATTGGAAACTCTAATAAATATTTATTCATAAAAAAGAGAGACAAATAATGGTTTGTGTCTGGGACTTCCATTCAAAAGGACAACCGTTATAACAAAACACCATACCAGACACACCCCTGCAATTATTTTGTTCCACTGCATGAGATGCATCGCAGAAAATTTCAAAACCTTTGTCAATACTTGATGTAAACTGCAACGTATGATGTTTGGTATGTTTAAGGTACATTACCACTCTCTTAAGAGCAGAGAAACATTGCATAGTGGGCTTTTTCACATTGTAATGCATCTTTTAACAAATGCTTAACTGTTTCATATTTTACACTTGGTGAATAACAGAAATCATAATCTTCGCCTGGAATTTGTTAAAACCCCCCAGCAATTAATCTAGGCTTGTACCTTACAACTTCATTTTTGTCATTCATTTTAACTCTATAAACCCATTTTGAATCAATAAGTCTCATATTTGGGGTTTGTGGTACAAGAGACCAAGTGTTATGCTCTTTTAATGAAGCTATCTCAGAGTTCATAGTTTTATACCAATTTACAGCTTGGTGCTTAGGTAAATTCTGAACATCATTGTAGCTTTTTGGCTCAAAAACCGCCGTATTTAAATATTCATCTGCAAAACGTTGTGGCTTCTGTCTCTTTCTATCTGAACATCTCAGTCCGGAAGGAGAGTCAGACTCCTCAGACTTAATGGGACTAAGTGAACTACTAGTTTCAGGTTGTAAATCATCATTGTCAGACTGAAGAGATGCCTGTTGGCTAAGCTCACAGTCAGAAAACTCAAGAGAATCTAACCTCCCCTTGGGTGCCTGTGACTTTAAATCATCAAACAAATTATCAGATTCAACAGGCTTTTTGTCTTCTTCCATTAATTCAGGAGCACTATTTCCTGCTGCTGCTGCTTCCTCCTCTTCCTCAGTATTATCTATACCGTTAGTATCTTGGAAAACAGAAACTCCATTCCAATTTACAGTTTGTATCATGCTTCTGGTAATATGAAATTTGTCAGTTGCTGGTACGTAAACTCTGTATGCCCCCTGCTGGTAGCCCATTAATTTCCCCTGAACACTACGCTCACCCAATTTCTGCTTAGCGGGATAATGCATAATTACATCTGAACCCCAAATGCGTAGGTATTTCAGATTAGGGCATTTTTTAAACAGCTTCTCATAGGGGGTGACATCTAACCCAGAATGATAACTGTGATTTCTAACATAACAAAAGGCATGGAGCGCTTCAGCCCAAAAGACTTTGGGCAGATTAGCATCGTGCAGATAAGTTTTAACCCCTGCCTGCAGGTCACGCTGCACAACTTCAACAAGCCCATTTTGCCAGGGACTTCGGGGGCAAGATAACTCATGAGTAGTCCCTGCGCTTCCAGGAAATTCTCAAAATCCTCAGAAACAAATTCCCCGCCCCAGTCAGAAAACAGGTTCTTAATAGGTTTGTTAAAGTGCGTTTTTACCCAGTTGCAAAAAACTTTGTACTTCTCAAATGCTTGGGACTTTTCAGCTATTGCATAAGTCCAACAATATCTACTATACTGGTCTATCAGGGTCAGCCAGTACTTAGAACCTCCTAATGATGGTGGGAGTGGCCCAACTAAATCACAATGTACTCGCTCAAATGGCTCAGTTACTTTCCTATCTGAGCACCTACCCTTGCGTGCAACCTTAATCTTATTCTTGCAACAGGATAGACATTGCATAAAGAATTTACATGGTTTTAAGTTGAGGCCATTAACAATATTCTTTGTCTTAATTACATCAGCAAAATTCAGATGTCCTAGAACTCTGTGCGCCTCATGGACACACCCAGAATGTGGCCTTACATTCCTCAACCCCTGGTTTGACTGTGCTGCTCTGCAATTTATAGGTGATTGTGAGTAGGTGTGAAAATACAGTCTATATAAACAATCAGAGTCCCAGGCATACAATAGACGTTTGTTCCCATCGAAAAACTCACACATTGACTTTAAGAAACGCACAGTTATGCCTTGACGAGCAAAGCACCTTACTGATAGTAAATTGTCCACTGACGGGCAGTAAATGCAGTTCGCTATTGTAATGTTTAAAGAGTCAAGTTTAACAGTACCCCTGCCAAGCAACTGCAGGACTTGTGAATTGGCTAAATGCACATTACCAATTTCCTCTTCGAAAGAAATAAACAAGCTTCGATCGTTGCAAATGTGCTGGGACACACCTGAGTCCACAATAAAAGAATTCCACTTGGCACCTTTAATTCTTTTACGATCTGTAGTCTGAGCGTGAAAAGCTCGTGGCTCGTTTCTGTCTTTACAATACGATGTCGGCTGGTGGGCTGACGACCATGACTGATGAACAGAAACAGGCTTGGGAGTACTTTGCTTTCTTTAGGATCTGCAGTCCATTGCAAAATGTCCTTGCAGAACCAACAACGCATTGCAGCTTTAAATGCAGTTGTATCACCACAAGTTTGCATATGGTGTTCCTCATTCTTTCTGGAAATAGGAGTGCTTATGGCACAAGCCTCCCTTCTATCCAACTCGCCCATTAATCTTGCCGTTACTCCTTCCACAGTTAATTGTGCTAGTGGAATGGCAGATATCTGGCTAGCTATACCATCAAAGTCCTCATTAAGGGAACAAAGAATGATAAAAACATACTGAATATCAGGTATCTTCCATGTCCCTTCGAATTAATTCTCAGCGTATCACCTCCAGACGTCTCAAGTGTGCTGCCAAATTACCACCAGGCTGCAACTTCGTCTGGTACAGCTGCTTGAAAAACGTCATTGCAGATGCTGACTCTTTTCTAATATGCACTGCTGCAAGACTGTTCCACATTTCTTTGGCAGTTTTCCTATTCCTTATATAGACTACTTGCTGGTCGCTGACTGCCAAATTAATTATTGCCCTGGCTTTTGCATCTCCTTTCAACCAGGCATTAGTTACAGGGTTAGGAGGGTCATCAGTTACATAGGTCCATACTTCTCTAGAGGTCAAAAGCGCCTCCACCCGAAAAGACCATAAACTATAGTTCTCATCTGTCAGGTGTGGGAAGACCAGAGCCTTCTCAGGTTCTGGAACCCGGTCAACCATTCTGGAACTCTTCCAGACCCACAGAACTACGCCAACAGGAGAAGGAGTTTTCAAACCTTTCTCAGAGTCCAAAAATATGCAGTCATCCACTCAGCAGCTGGTCCCATAACCAAAGATGTTGGCTCTTTGCAGTTTAGTAGCGATGCAGAGAGCTTGCTAGGGAGACCATGCATTAGAAAGGGACTCAAAAAGGACTTAAACAACGTTTTAATAAGAAAAACTCCATTTACACTAAATATGTCAACAAATAAACATGACCCAACCACCAACCCATCCCCCAGGGTAATGGGAGAGCTAGGTGCTGCTCCTTATATACTACACCCAATTGCTGACACAGCTTAATCAATACAGCTTAATCAAAAGCACCTGCTATGTTTCACAGGTGTAAAGCTGGGTCTCGTTATTTTGCTCTAGCCCCTTAAAGACATACACATCGGGTGGAACAATGATGAACCTTTACATTTAAAGAAACAATTCAACAGGAATGGGTGAGAGAGAGACAGAGAGAAAGAGAGAAAAAGAGAGGGGGGAAGGAAGGAAGGAAGGAAGGAAGGAAGGAAGGAAGGAAGGAAGGAAGGAAGGAAACATGGAAGGGAAAAAGGAAGGAAGGAAGGAAGGAAGGAAGGAAGGAAGGAAGGAAGGAAGGAAGGAAGGAAGGGAGGGAGGGAGGGAGGGAGGGGATGGAGAGGGAGAGGGAAAGAGTGGAAGGGAGTGCAAGAGAGAGAGAAAGAGAGAGCAGGGGAGAGAGGGGGGGAGAGAGATAGAGAGAAGGAAGGAAGGAAGAGCTTGAGAGAGAGAGAAGGAGGAAGGAAGGAAGGAAGGAAGGAAGGAAGGAAGGAAGGAAGGAAGGAAGGAAGGAAGGAAGGACAGACCGGGAAGAGAGAGAGAAAAAGATAGAGAGATATAGAAATAAGATGGGTGGGAACAAAGGAAGGAAGGGGATAGAGAATAGAGAGGATAGATAGAGAAAAATAGAGAGATAAGGAAGGAAGAGAGAGGTAGAGAGAGAAGGGAGAGAGGGAGAGAGAGAGAGAGAGAGAAGGATGGATGGATGGGGGAGTGAGAGAGGGGCAGATTGAGAGGGAGTGGGAGAGAGAGAGAGAAGGAAGGTAGAGGGAGGAAGAGAGGGAGAAAGAAAAGGAAGGAAGGAAGGAAGGAAGGAAGGAAGGAAGGAAGGAAGGAAGGAAGGCAGAGAGAGAGAAGGAATGGGGGGGGGAGAGAGAGAGAGAGAGAGAGAGAGAGAGAGAGAGAGAGAGAGAGAGAGAGAAGGAATGGGTGTGAGAGAGAGAGAGAAAGAGAAAAAGAGAGGGAGGGAGGGAGGGAACGAAGGAAGGAAGGACAGACCGGGAAGAGAAGGGGAGAGAGATATGGAAATAAGATGGAAAGGAAGGAAGGAAGGAAGGAAGGAAGGAAGGAAGGAAGGAAGGAAGGAAGGGGATAGAGAGAATAGAGAGGATAGAGAAAAATAGAGAGATAAGGAAGAGAGAGAGAGAGAAGAGAGATAAGGAATGGGTGAGAGACAAAGAGAAAGAGAGAAAAAGAGAGAGGGAAGGAAGGAAGGAAGGAAGGAAGGAAGGAAGGAAGGAAGGAAGGAAGGAAGGAAGGAGAGGAGAGGGGAGAGAGGATGAGAGAGAGAAGGAGAGAGAGAGTAGGGCAGAGAGAGAGACAGAGAGAGGGGCGAGCGAGAAGGCAGGAAGGCAGGAAGGCAGGAAGGCAGGAAGGCAGGAAGGCAGGAAGGCAGGAAGGAAGGAAGGAAGGAAGGAAGGAAGGAAGGAAGGGGTTGAATGAGAGAGAAGGAATGGGTGAGAGACAGACAGAGAGAAAGTGAGAAAAAGAGAGAGGAGAAGGAAGGGAAGGGAAGGAAGGAAGAGGAGAGAGAAGGAAGGAAGGATGGAGAGGGAGAGGAAAAGAGTGGAAGGGAGTGCAAGAGAGAGAGAAAGAGAGAGCAGGGGAGAGAGGGGGGAGAGATAGAGAGAAGGAAGGAAGGAAGAGGTTGAGAGAGAGAGAAGGAGGAAGGAAGGAAGGACCGGGAAGAGAGAGAGAGAAGGATAGAGAGATGTAGAAATAAGATGGGTGGGAACAAAGGAAGGAGGGGGATAGAGAATAGAGAGGATAGATAGAGAAAAATAGAGAGATAAGGAAGGAAGAGAGAGGTAGAGAGCGGAGAGAGAGAGAGAGAGAGAGGGAAGGATGGATGGATGGATGGATGGATGGATGGGGGTGTGAGAGAGGGGCAGATTGAGAGGGTGTGGGAGAGGGAGAGAGAGAGAGAAGGAAGGGAGAGAGAGGGAGGGAGAGAGAGAGAAAGAGAAAGAGGAAAAGAGAGAGGCAGAAGGAAGGGAGGGAGGGAGGGAAGGAGGGAGGGAGGGAGAGAAAGAGAAGGAATGGGTGAAAGAGAGACTGATAGAGAGAAGAAGACAGGTCCCTCCTATTCTTCTCTCCCTTAATTCTGACCCAAATGCTCTCACTTTGGCTTTGAGGTTCTAAATCTTGGATCTCTTCACAGGTATACACATCCCTGACATATAACGCCACTCCTCCTCCTTTCTTGTCTGGTCTGTTTCTCTGAAATAGATTGTATCCCTCCATTATTACATTCCAATCGTGGGACTTATCCCACCAGGTTTCAGTGATGCCTATTATGTCATATTTAGTTTGCTGTACCAAGAGCTCAAGTTCATCTTGTTTATGTCCCATGCTTTGCACATTAGTGTACAGACATTAAAGTCCATTAATCATTCCCCCGTGTCTCTTATTTAAGGATTTTTTCCTCCCACCACTAGGTCTGCATGCTGTTTTCTCCATTTGTTCTATGACATTTGGATGATCATCTTCATCAATTGATAGACTCCTGCCTTCAGGAGCACTGTCTCCCTCCCCCACATTAGTCAGTTTAAAGCCCTCCTGATGAGGTTTCTGAGATTTTTGGCAAAAACATTCCTCCCAACTGTTGTGAGGTGCAGCCCATCGCTTGCCAGAAGTCCATCTTTAAGAAACTGCAGTCCGTGAACTAAGAATCCAAACCGTTCCAGGAAGGAAG